>NW_004443982.1:2271080-2303789 GCF_000243295.1 Trichechus manatus latirostris | reverse complement strand
TGTGTGGTTGTTAACCAATGTTATAAAACAATATGTGTACTACTGTTTCATGAGAAACTATTTGTTCTGTAAGCCTTCACCTGAAGCACAATACATAAAATAAAATAAAACAGAATAGGCTGTGCTTGGCTTTCTTCAATCTTTTCCCCAGTCCCACTCAGTCTTTTTGGAAAGCACTGATTTAAGGATTTTATGTGAATTAACCCATTTAATCCTACCAACAATCTTATAAGAAATATGGTATTATTTTAATGTTTTTACAGATGAAGGAACAGAGAGGTTAAGTAACTTACTGAAGATCACACAGCTAGTAAGTAATAGAGGCACAACTTGAACTTACACGGATTTTTTTTTCCTTTAATTTGGACACCAAGGGTAAATCAAGTAAACCACCAATGTATAGAGGAGAGCAGCTTACAAATCATGGTGGTCTGACTGTAATTAAGTTTAGGCATAGTTTGTCTTGGCTGATACAACTAACTACCCAGGCCCTTAGCTAAAAGAAGCATAATAATAGCTACTTTTTATTGAACATCCAGATCATATGAGCTGGGAACTGTATTAAGTCCTTTATAAACATATTTTCTTGTCACAGCAACCCTAGGAGGTTGGTACTATTCTCCCCATTTTACAGAGGAGGAAACTGAGGCACAGTGAGATAATTAATTTGTTCAAGGTTCTCATGGCAGAAATGAGATTTTTAACTGAAGCATCCTGTTTCCAGATACTGCTAACTTAGCCGTAAGACAGGATTGTTAACAACAGGGGGTTGGGCTTTGAGGATACTTTTGAAAAACAGAACAAAACAAAACAAAACAAAACAAAAATCAATCTGGAAGATGACAAAACTGGTTTCAAGTGCTATATGATTATTCTGGTTTTCTAGTCCATTTCATTCCCTAATTACATGTCTGGCATTCTCATGTCCATAAACCTGGGGGCATTTTAATATGCACCTTACATTTCAGAACATGCTTCTAGGAGACTAGCATGTAGGAAGGGGGTCACTTCTACACAGGAGACTGGAAACTACAATGAACAAATTCACCATGCAAGGCCCTGCCCGACACTTCTTCCATACCCACACATTAGGGCCATTGTAAATGGGCCTGGTAGGTTGGTGACTTTGTTAAAGGATGTGTATTGTGGTGCTTGGTTCTGTCCCTATTGGAACTGTCTGTCAGCTCTATAAAGGTAGTTGGGCAATGTTCAGATGATGTCTTATCTTTACAGGAAAAGACATCTACGAGTCTCTCCTCTTGTTGGTGGAATAATTAGGAAGAATAGTTGGGGTAGTTTGAGCTTCGTATTTACCCATGAACCTGAAAGTATGGCTATCTGCATTCCATAGTTGTTATTCTGTTAATTTTGTTTGAGAAGCTCAAAGGAGCATATAGCCCATGTAAGAGCAAACAAACAACAAACAAAGTTTATTACCTAGTAACCTTGGTGTGACGGTTAAGGCTGTGTGACAACTTGGCTTGCCATTATCCTCAGTGGTTTGGCAGCTATGATGTAGTTGGGCAGCTTTTTAATGGTGTAATCACCTCCATGAGATCTGATATAATGTGATCACCTTCATGATGGGATCTGCTGTGAGCAGCCAATCAGTTGAAAGGGAGTGTCCTTAGGGGTGTGGCCTGAATCAAATATAGGTGGACTTTCTGGTAAGGCTCTTGGGCTTTTGCTCTTTCTGGATCCTGCAGCTGGATCCTGTTCATTTGACCTCTGGATTTTGGGACGTGAGCTAGCAGCTTACCTGTTGTCTTACCTGCTGATCTTGGGATTCATCAGTCTTCGCAGCCTGTGAGCAAGAGCCCTGGTGTCCGATCTGCCAATCTTGGGTTATCCAGCCTTTGTGGCTGTGTGAATCAGGAGGAGCCTCCAGCCTGACCCAAGGACTTGGGACGTTCCAGCCTCTACAACTACGTGAGCCACATTGTTGATATAAATCTATATATATATATATATTTATACACTTTACTGGTTTTACTTCTATAGAGAACCCAACCTAATACATTTGGTACCAGGAGTGGTTCTAGAGAAACAAAATCGTCAGGATTAGTTTTCTAAATTGGTTCTCAAGTCTAGTTAGTCTTAAAGATGTTGATGACTCTGCTTCCAGTAGTAAAGAGGGCACTGCTAATCCATGACGTGAGTTGGCAATAGAAATATGCAAAATATCACCACCAATAGATCAGGTATTGGTGAAAGGTGAGGCTCTGGGTAATCACTTGTTTGATACCTTTCTACAATTTTGTCATAATGAGAAGTATAAGGAAATTGTTTGGTCCTACTTTCACTAGACAAAGTGGTGAAAGAAAGAGATGAGCTTAGAGCTTCAGAGCCGAAGTTCAAGTGTCACATAAATGACCTCAAAGTTTCAACCTGTGCCTTGCAAGAAGGCCTTATCTCTTGTAGTAACAGAGCTGACATTGCTGAAAACCAAACCCAGAGTCTTATCAGAAGAGTGGCTGAATTACAATGCCAACTGAATTCCCAACCTTGAGTGTGTCTGAAGTTAAAGTGAGGGCATTGATTGGGAAGAAATGAGATCCTGAAACTTGGGATGGGGCCATACAGGAAGTAATCAGGAAGCTGGGGACTGAGCCCCTAAGTTCCATTGAATCACTCCTAACAAAAGAACCAGCCCTTTTACACTCATCTGAAGAGATTACTCCATCTTTGTCTGCTAAGCCACCCTCCCCAGTAAAACCATTAGCCCCTCCACCCCCATCTAATGAGATTCACCCAGCTGTGTCTAAACAGCCATTGTCTGAGTCATTGCCCGGGGCATTGCCTGAGGCAGATGCCTTAGGAGACAATGCTGAATGTTCTCAAAACAAATCCCCACTACCCATTTTGGCTTGTAGAGCTATAACTAGACTTAAGTCCCAGCAAGCCCCAAAAGGTGAAGTACAAAGTGTGACCCAGGAGGAGGTATGTTGCACTCCAAAAGAACTGCTTGACTTTTCTAATATGTACAAACAGAAACCTGGGGAATATGTGTGGTAATGGCTATTAAGGGTGTGGGATAATGATGCAAAGAACATAAAGATGGATCAGTCTGAGTTTATTGATATGGGGCTGCTAAGCACACATTCTTCAATGTTTCAGCTCGAGAAGTTAGGAAAAGATCTAATAGTTTATTTGGTTGGGTTGCTGAAGCATGGATTGTGAGGTGGCCTACACTAAATCAAGTTGAAGTATCAGATCTGCCTTGGTATACTGTAGAAAAATGTATCCAAAGGCTTAGGGAAATTGGCATGCTAGAGTGTATTTATCAGGTTAATTTCATGGACCCATACATGGAGTGCTCAGAGGACCTACCTTTTACCACAATGATGAGGAACAAATTTGCAAAGGGAGCCCCAGCATCCTTGAACACTGCTGTGATTGCTATTTTATGTAAGTCAGATTTGACAGTGGGAACTGCCCTAACTGAATTAAGATACCTAACTACAATGGGGCTGATTGGACTCTGTGGTAGTAGGGGCCAAGTGCGCCACTCAATCAACAAAGACAAGGTGGGCATGTTTACTGTAATGGACAGAGGAGTCAAAGCAGTAATCAGAATAGTCTAACTTGTATGGACTTATGGCATCGGCTACTTAGTCATGGTGTCCCTAGGAGTGAAATAGATAGGAAACCTACAAATATTTACTTGATCTGTACAAGCGGAAGAATTCTAGATCAAGTGAATAGCACTCCAACTTGAATCACCAGAATAGAGGGTCATGATCCCTCAATCAATTCCCAGACTTGAGCAAGTTTAAAGACCCAAAACCCCTTGAATGAAAGGGAGGCCAGGTGCCCTTGAGGAAGGACCTCACTACTCTGCTTAACTTTTATACTGTTAATTTTCTCCTAGCCTTCCCCAAAGGGATATACAGCCATTTACAAGAGTGACTGTTCATTGGAGAAAAGAAAATCATCAGACTTTTTGGAGGTTACTGGATACTGGCTCTGAATTGACACTAATTCCAGGAGACACAAAACGTCACTGTGGCCCACCAGTCAGCATAGAAGCATATGGAGATCAGGTTATTAATGGAGTCTTAGCTCATGTCTGTCTCATAGTAGGTCCAGTGAGTCCCCAAACCCATCCTGTAGTGATGTCTCCAGTTCCAGAATGCATAATTGGAATAGATATACTCAGCAACTGGCAGAACCCCCACATTAGATCCCTGACAGGTGGAGTGAGGGCTGTTATGGTAGGAAAAGCCAAGTGGAAGCCATTAGAACTGCCCCTACTTAGGTAAATAGTAAACCAAAAGCAATACCTCATTCCTGGAGGGAATTCAGAGATTACTGTTATCATCAAGGACTTGAAAGATGCAGAGGTGATGATTCCCACCACATCCCCATTCAACTCGCCTGTTTGGCCTGTGCAAAAAATAGATGGATGTTGGAGAATGACTGTGGATTATCAAAAACATAACCAGGTGGTGACTCCAATTGCAGCTGCTGTTCCAGATGTGGCTTCATTGCTTGAGCAAATTAATACATCTCCTTGTACCTGGTATGCAGCTATTGATCTGGCTAATACCTTTTTCTCTATACTTGTTGTGAAGGACCATCAGAAGCAGTTTGCCCTCAGCTGGCAAGGCCAGCAATACACCTTCAGTGTCCTACCTCAGAACTATATTAACTCTCCAGCCCTATGTCATAATTTAGTCCACAAGGACCTTGATTGCCTTTCCCTTCCACAAGACATCACACTGGTCCATTACATTGATGACATTACGCTGATTGGACCTAGAAAAGAAGAAATGTCAATGAATCTGGACTTATTGGTAAAACATTTGTGTGCTAGCAGGTGGGAAATTAATCTAGCAAAAACTCAGGTGCCTTCCACTTCAGTGAAATTTCTAGGGGTCTAGTGGTGTGGGGCATATCGAGATATTCCTTCTAAAATGAAGGATAAATCATTGCATCTGGCCCCTCCAACAACTAAAAAGGAGAAAAAAAACCTAGTTGGGCTGTTTGGATTTGGAGGCAACATATCCTTCATTTGGGTGTGCTACTCCAGCCTAATTATCAAGTGACTCGAAAAACTGCTAGTTTTGTGGGGGGGTCCAGAACAAGAGAAGGCTCTGCAACAAGTTCAGGCTGCTGTGCAAGTAGATCTGCCACTTAGGCTGTATAATCCAGCTGATCCAACGGTGCTTGACATGTCAGTGGCAGATAGAGATACTGTTTGGAGTCTTTGGCAGGCCCCTACTGGTGAATCACACTGAAGGCCGTTAAGATTTTGGAGCAAAGCACTGCCATCCTCTGCAGATAACTACTCTCCTTTTGAGAAACAGCTTTTGGCTTGTTACTGGGCCTTAGTTGAGACTGAACCCTTAACCATGAACACCAAGTCACCACGTGGCCTGAGCTGCCCATAATGAACTGGGCATTGTCTAACCCACAGAGCCATAAAGTTGGACATGCACAGCAACACTCCATCATTAAATGGAAGTGATATATATGAGATCAGGCCTGAGCAGGACCTGAAGGCACAAGTAAGTTGCATGAGGAAGTGGCCCAAATGCCCATGGTCTCCCGTCCTGTCACATTACCTGCCATCTCCCATTCTGTACTATGGCCTTATGGGGGGTTCCTTATGATCAGTTGACTGAGGTAGAGAAATCTTGTGCCTGGTTTATAGATGGTTCTGTGCGATATGCAGGCACCACTCGAAAGTGGACAGTGGCAGCACTACAGTCCCTTTCTGGGACCTCTCTTAAGGTTAGTGGTGAAGGGAAATCCTCCCTATGGGCCGATCTTTGAGCAGTGCACCTGTTTGTTCACTTTGCTTGGATGGAGAAATGGCCAGATGTATGATTGTATACTGATTCATGGGCTGTGGCCAATGGTTTGGCTGGATGGTTAAGGGCTTGGAAGGAACATGATTGGAAAATTGGAGACGAGGTATGGGGAAGAGGTATGTGGATAGACCTCTCTGAATAGGCCAAATAAATAAATGTATTTGTGTCTTATGTGAATGCTCACCAAAGGGTGACCTCAGCAGAGGAGGATTTTAACAATCAAGTGGATAGGATGATGTGTTCTGTGGAAACCAGTCATCCTCTTTTCCTAGCCACTCCTGTTGTTGGCCAATGGGCTCATGAACAAAGTGGCCATGGTGGCAGGGATGGAGGTTATGCATGGGCTCAGCAACATAGACTTCCACTCACCAAGGCTGACTTGGCTACAGCCACTGCTGAGTACCCAATCTGCCAGCAGCAGAGACCAACACTGAGTCCCCAGTATGGCACCGTTCCTCGAGGTGATCAGCCAGCAACCTGGTGGCAAATTGATTACATTGGAACACTTCCATCATGGAAAGGGCAGTGTTTTGTCCTTACTGGAATAGGCACTTACTCTGGATGTGGATTTGCCTTCCCTGCATGCAATGCTTCTGCCAAAACTACCATCCGTGGACTTACAGAGTGCCTTATCCACTGTCATGGTATCCCACACAGCATTGCCTTGGATCAAGGGACTCACTTCACAGGAAATGAAGTGCGGCAGTGGGCCCATGCTCATGGAATTCACTGGTCTTACCATGTTCCCTATCATCCTGAAGCAATTGGTTTGATAGAATGATAGAATGGCCTTCTAAAGACACAATTACAGTGCCAACCATGTGGCAATACCTTGCAGGGTTGGGGCAATGTTCTCCAGGAGGCTGTATATGCTCTAAACCAGCATCCCATAAATCGTGCTGTTTCTCCCATAGCCAGAATTCATGGGTCCAGGAATCAAGGGTTGGAAATGGAATTGACATCACTTACTATTACCCCTAGTGACCCACTCACAAAATTTTTGCTTCCTGTCCCCTGCAACCTTATGCTCTTAGTTCCAAAGGGAGAAATGCTCCAACCTGGAGACACATCACTGATTCCATTGAACTGGAAGTTAGGAATGCCACCTGGCCACATTGGGATCCTTGTGCCTCTGGATCAACAGGCAAAGAAGGGAGTTACTGTATTGGCTGGTGTGACTGATCCTGACTACCAAGAGGAAATTGGATTGATATTACATAATGGAGGTAAAGAAGAGTATGTCTGGAATGCAGGAGATCCCTTAGGGCATCTCTTAGTACTACCATGCCCTGTGATTAAAGTCAATGGAAAACTCCAGCAACTACTAATGGCCCAGACCCTTCAGGAAAAGAACCAGGCAAAGAACCACGACCTGTTGAGGTGCTTGCTGAGGGCAAAGGGAATACGGAATGGGTGGTGGAAGAAGGTAGTTCTAAATACCAGTTACAACCATGGGACCAGTTGCAGAAACAAGGACTGTAATTGTTAGGAGTATTTCTCCTTGTATGTGTGCATCAAATATTTTTGTTTTCTTCACTTATAAAATATAAGATATAAGCTGGGCTAGTGCATATTTGGTTGTTCATGTGTTTGTTGTATCATGTTAGGTGCAAGTATGACTTTATAATTTTCTTTATTCAGAGATTATGTATGGTTTAAGGAGATGTGTATAGGTGGCAACTTGACAAGGGGTGGACTGTGATTGTTAAGGTTGTGTTTTAACTTGGCTAGCCCATGATTCTCAGTGGTTTGGCAGTCATGATGTAGTATGGCAGTCGTATGATGATGTGATCACTTCCATGATGAGATTTGATATAATGTGATCACTTCCATGATGAGATTTGATATAAT
Organism: Trichechus manatus latirostris; assembly: GCF_000243295.1. Taxonomy (NCBI): domain Eukaryota; kingdom Metazoa; phylum Chordata; class Mammalia; order Sirenia; family Trichechidae; genus Trichechus; species Trichechus manatus. The sequence goes on along the minus strand of NW_004443982.1, from coordinate 2,296,122 downwards.
GTGATCACCTCCATGATGGGATCTGCTGTGAGTAGCCAATCAGTTGTAAGGGAGTTTCTTTGGGAGTGTAGCCTACGTCCAATATAAGTGGACCAGCTGGCAAGGCTCATGGAATTTTGCTTGCTCTGGTTCCTGTAACTGGCTCCTGTTCATCTGATCTCTGGTTCTTGGGACTTGAGCTAGCAGCTTGCCTACCGTCTTGCCTGCCAATCTTGGGATTCATCAGTCTTCACAGCCTGTGTGCAAGAGCCCTGCTGTCTGACCTGCCTATCTTGGTTCACCACACCATGTGGCTATGTGAATCAGGAGAAGCCTCTAGCTTGACCCATGGACTTGGGACATTCCAGCCTCTACAACCACATGAGCCATTTCCTTATATAAATCTCTCTCTCTCTCTCTCTCTCTATATATATATATGTATTTATACGCTTTACTGGTTTTGTTTCTCTAGAGAACCCAGCCTGAGACAGCCATGTTAAAGAGATTTTGTACTTTTTGTTTGTTTGTTTTCAGGAAGAAATGGGAAACAACTGAGGAGTTTAAAGCATGTTTATCACAATCAGATTGGCTTTCCGAAAAGGTCACTCTGACAGTAGTGTGGAGTGAACTGATTGAAAGATAGTACGTATGGATGTAGGAGGATATTGATGTAGTCCAAGTGAGAGATGGTGGCTTGGTCTATGGAGGTAGTAGTGGAGTTGGAGAGAACTGGGTGAATTCAGCATATGTTTGTGGAGTAGAGCTCATAGGACTTGCTTACGGTTGGATGTGGAAAGGAAGGGGAAAGAGGTCAAAGAAATTTCTCAGGTTTTTAGCTGGTGAGTGGACATGGGTGGATGGTAGTGTCACTCTCTGAGATTAGGAGTACAGGAAAAGGATGAACCATAATTTGGAGGGGATGGCAATGAATTCCACATACACATATATCTGAGACATATGTATCCGGATGTGATTATTCTGTGTTAAAGTTGGTTGAGGGTACTAACAGAGTACCTGTGTTATTTGCTGAGAAATTCTAGACCCTCACACCTCTCTATAATCTGCCTTCATTCAACATTTTCAATCTAAGCCATTCACTGAGCAATGACCCCTATCTACACCTTGGACAATTCCTGCTTTTATGCCCCAGCTCATGCTGTCTCACCTGTCTAGGATACTCTCTTGTCTCATCTATAAAGCCTTCCCCAGAATCTTTAATATAAGGGCCTCTTTTCTTCTGAATTCTAATGGCATTTGCTGTCTGCAACACTTATCTGACATTTATCAGTCACAAGCAGTCCATCTCTAATATATAAATGGTCTGAGTTACAGAAGTCCATTTGTAAGTCAATTGTCTAAGAATTAATTTCCCTACATAAAAGCTTTTATAAGTGGTTGTTAAGTTCCAAGTTTAGCTCATAAAATCCATTTAGTCTATAACATAGCTGAAGTATGGGGGCATTTGTGATGCCAAAAAAACAGAAAGTGATACTTCTCATCAAACAAAATGAGAAAACAATAAAATTGAATATGAAATTATTTTATGTATTTGGAATGCTAGTGCTTGAAGAAAATCAGGTTTAATTAGACGAAAATGAAGAGCTAAACTGAGAGTTTTGTAGAGATTCTGAAGAGGACTTTGTTATGTTTAATTTTGTTTAAAAACTTATTCAAAAGTTATCCTGGTGCAGGTGTGTTTTAACACTACTCTCGTGTGTATCAGCTATGATTAGAGTTGTTTTATTTTTCTTGACTCACAAATGCATGCAGTATTTTATTCCAGAGGCTATAAAATTTCTTTAACCTGTAAAGTAAAATTATTCACATTCTATCTCAGATTCTTTGTATCTGTACGTGGTCCTTCTCTGTGTTTCTCTCTCTTCCTCTGGCTACTCTAAGCAGTATCATTTACTCTTGATTTTACAGTCCCACAGAAAACTGCTTCTTAGGAGTCAGTAGCTAACCAAGCAGAGTAAGAATTCAGATCCACCCCCACCCCCCAACCTGCCTTCACACTCACTAGATTTTCTATCAGGCATGGCGTAAAGCTGAGTGATTGGGACCCTCATGATTTTCTTTTGAGGGTAGAGAAAATAACACAAGCTGAGTGGCCTATTCCATAAGATGGAGTCAATATTCATTTCTTAATTCATTCTGATCCTCAAGGATCAGCCTCAGGGAGATGAAGGACAGGCAGGTAGGAGCCAAAGCAGAAAAGGGAGGATCTTGGGATGTGGAGAGGTGGCTCCGTGCTAATACGGAGATGCCCATAAGGGAATTTAAATCAGCTGTTTAAGAGTCAGATATAGTTTGTACAAGTGAGATTACAGGCATCTTCACAAAGGAATCCCTCTCTTACAACATTTAAAAAAAATTTACTGCCATTTTATGTCTAGTTACTAAAATGTAGGCTCTGTGAAAGCAGGGACTTTGTTTTGTTCCTTGCTGTATTCCCAGAACCTGTAATAAGAGTGTGGCATAGAGTGAAAAACCAAACCCACTGCCATCGAGTTGATTCTGAGTTATAGCAACCCTATAGGACAGAGCAGAACTGCCCCATAGGGTTCCCAAAGCTGTAAATCTTTATGGAAGCAGGCTGCCACATCTTTCTCCCATGGAGTGGCTGGTAGGTTCTAACTGCCAACCTTTTGGTTAGCAGCCAAGCACCTTAACCACTGCACCACCAGGGCTCCTCATGGCGTAGAGTAGGAACTCAATAAATATGTTTGGAATATATCAATGAGTAACTGCTACTTTCCATTTACAACCACAGCTTATTCTTACAGTTCTTCCAGCTACTCAATAAATAAGGCCCTTTCTGTCAAATTCCCAATATTGCAGCTTTCTTGGATACTACGTACAAAATCACATAGACTCTTTCCTAGGTGCCCAACCCCTGAAGTAACTGTGCCCGAAATGATCATGTTTTAAAGCTTTCATTATTGATTTAAGAACTCACATTTTCTCCAAGAGCTCTCTCATCTCGGTCTCTTCTTTACCAGCCCTTCTAGGAGTCATTGTGGCAAGATTCCATACTTCCACAGACCTTGGTCTTCTTAGACAGGTATTTGCCTAAACCAGAACACATTTACACATTGATTTCATTTTGTAATTTTAGTCCAAGGTAAGAGGGAGATTATTTTCAAACTGCAATTGATTGAATAAGAAGTAGAACACTTTGCTGTAAAGAGTCTTTTTTTTTTTTTGCACCATCAACTCAAGCACAGTCCAACATCCACGTCATTAAGGTATGAGACCAACCAAAAACCTCTTGCCATCAAGTTGATTCCAACTCATAACAACCATATAGGACAGAGTAGAACTGTCCCATAGGGTTTCCAACAGAAGCAGACTGCCACATTTTTCTCCTGTAGAGCGGCTGGCGGGTTCAAACCACCGACCTTTCTGTTAGCAGCTGAGCCCTTAACCACTGTGCCACCAGGGCTCCCTAGGTATGAGACCAGAACCTACCAAGTGTGTACTTTTGCATGTTTCTTTGACTGACTTTTTTTAACAATTAGGTTTCAGCAAAGTTTTATCCAAAACCACAAATTTGGGACTGATGGTCTGTCTTGAAATTGTTAAAGCAGTTCCCTCATTCTGCTATCTTATAATGAACTCAGTTTTACTTTGAATGTTAAACTTGGCTTTGATTTAGTTTATATCTAAGAGGTGAGCAAAGTATAGCATTTGTGTGTTGTTAGGGCAGAAATATTTATAATCAAGGTCTGGATATTTGTTTATGCTATTTTTATCCACACTGAGGAGGAGACTGTCACCAAAGTTGCTGGTTGACTGAATTTGAGTAAGTTGATGCAATGCACATTTATTCAACAGATTAGATGGAAATGGATTGTCATGTGCCAAGTGAAGGGAATAACCAAGGAGGAAAGTTTAAAATCCACTTCTTCTTTGCCAAAGGGGTAACTATGAAGAAAGTTTTTTTCTTTCTTTTTTAAGGCAGAAATAGCAATTTCAATCTCCTATTCCTTTTGTAGCAAGTGATACTAAAATGCATTTTTTGTCCAATTCCTCTTCTTCATTGTTTTGCTGCCATAAGGCTTCTGGGTACCAACTGGGATAGCTCCTTGCCAAGAGAATAAGGGTTTCTTGTCTGATAGGTTGTATCAATTTGGCAGCTATCAGTTTGATCTCCTTGTTTGGAAAGTTGAAGTTTACCTGCATAGCTCTTGCCATACAAAGAAATTCAGTAAAAGGAAGGTGAGTATTAAGAAGAAGAGTTCTTAAACCTTCTTTGTCTTTGCATTTTGTTGGTTTATTGTAGTGAGCCTTTTTGGTTCCTTTCTCCTTTCCTTTTGTGTATTTTTTAAATATATTTTCTTAGTGGATACTATGAATATTACATTTAAGAGCTTGCATTTATAACATTCTAGGGTAAGTTGGTACCAACTTCAGTAACATACAAGAAATTCTATATCTGTACCATTCTTCTCCCTCCTTTTGTTGTTATCACTAATTACATCTTTATATTTTATGTGCCCTGTAACATAATTTTATCCTTGCCTTTTATGTATTTGTTATTAAAAAAAATGAAGGACAAAACATTTAGAGTTATCAAGCATGATTACCTTATTACTAGCCCTTATACTTGTCCATTCATTTCCCTTTATTCTTTTTATGCATAGCTTTGAATTACTTTCTAGTGTCTTTTCCCTTCCATCTACAGAACTCCCATTAGTAATTTTTGTAGGACCGGTCTGGTGGATATGAACTCTCTCAGTTTCTGTTTATCTAGGAATGTTTTAATTTCACTCTCAATCTTGAAAGATAGTTTCACTGGGTATGGTATTCTTGGTTGATAGTTTTTTTTTTTTCTTTCACTACTTTAAAAATATCATTCCGTTGCCTTTTGGCCTCCAATGTTTCTGAGGAAAAATTGGCATTTAATCTTATTGGGGATCCTTTGTATGTGACTGCTTCTCTCTCACTGCTTTCAGGATTCTCTATCTTTAATTTTTGAGAGGCTAACTATGATGTGTCTTGTTGTAGATCTCTTTGGGTTTATCGTGCTTGAGGTTCTTTGAGCTTCTTGGATTTGTAGATTCATACCCTTCATTAGGTTGAAAATAGAAACTTTTCTGTCACTATTTCTTCAAATATTCTTTCTGTTTCTTTATCTCTCTCATCTCCTTCTGGAATTCCCATGATGTGTATATTAGGTCTCTTGTTGTCCCATAATTCCATTAAACTGTGCCCAGCCTTCTTGAGCCTCCATTCTTTGCTCTTCAGTGTCTGTAATTTTAACCATCTTATTCTCTAATTCACTGATTCTTTCTTCTGCCTGATTAAATCTATTGGTAAGTCCTTCTATTGTATTTCTCATTGTAGTTATTGTCCCTTTTAGTTGCAATATCTTTTTAGATCCTCATTTTGTTCTTGCATTGTTTTCCTTATTTCTTTTAGCTCTTTGTCTATGTTTTCCCTTAGTTCTTTAATTTTGTTTAATGTTGTATTATATTATTCCTTTTTTTTCAATATTTGGTTATCCCTAGATGTGTTTTCGCTCCCTTTGTCATGCTCATTTAGATGGGTCATTTCTCTGTTCTTTGCGTGTCTTGTGATGTTTTGTTGGAGCATTGGAATTTTCGAGGGTGTTAACTTTCTCAGTTTTCCCCATTATTTTGTGTTTTTGTCTGCAGTACTTTCTGCAAAAAACTCTTAGGTGGGCAGAGCCTTCAGCCTTTGCTTACTATTTCCTCTTCCTCTCAGCGATAGCTCTTTCTCTCTCCCTGGTTTAATTGGGATTTGAAGGTCCCAGATCTCATTTTTCAACTTTCAATCTCTCCTGAACACACCAGAGAACACACTGTGGTCAGTCTGTCCACCAGCAGGCACCAGCACTCAGGCAAGATATCATGTACTAATCAATTTGTCCACCAGGGGTGAAGTCCCCTCTTTCTGTTTATTACTCCCTTCTCTTCTTTGTTTCAGCAATCATGTTTTTAAACAGAAAACCCACACCCAGTGAGCTGGATGTTGCCCTCCAGTTTTGCCCAAGGTTTCCTTAGCTGCTCTCTGGGAGCTGCTTATATCTGAAGTGGCATTCAGGGGAAGCACAGGCAGACTTTCCTCCATTTCAGAAGGAGGACGGGCTGGCACTCCCCAGAAGAACCTCCCAGAGATCTGTCTTATTGTTTTCAGAGCCCCAGTGGCCCTGTGGTGGTTGGGGGAGCAGTCTCCACTTAGGTGACCCACCTCCTGACTCCACTGTAGGGAACCTTCTTTAGGAGTTTGTATCAGTCCAGCACCAGTTGGGGGAGGGGTAGTCACACTCCAAATGGACCCTCAGGGAGATCTGCCTTGTTGCTATTAGAACCCATCCCATATGTTGGCTGTAAGCGTAGCTGCCACTCAAGATACCAGCTTCCTAGTGCAGAGCAGCCTTAGTCAGTAGTCCTCACTGCTGACTGTAAGGGAGAGCAGACAGACTCAAACTGACCCCCAGGGAGGTCTGTCCTGTTCGTTTCAGAGCTCTGAGCTATAGGGTGCACAGGGAGGCATGTAGAATGCTGACTGTGGGAGCAGACTTCAATGCGGGGGCCTTCTATAGCAGTTTGCAACAGCCTGGAAAGCAACAATGACCAAATGGGAGAGGGGGTGTTCATACTCTGGTCAGATTCCCATGGAGGTCTGCCTTGTTGCTGTCCAAGTCCCCCTGGTAGACTGTTGGCTGTGAGTGCAGCCTCCACCCAAGACTCCTGCTTCCTAACACATAACAGCCTCAGTCAGTAGTCCTCAGCACCAACTGTAAGTATGGGAAGACTAACCCTAATTGACCATCAGGGAGGTTTGTCCCGTTGGTTTCAGATGCCAGAGCTATGGGGTGCACAGGGAGGCAGGTAGAATGCTGACTATGGGAGCAGGCTCTACTGCAGGGCCCTTCTGTAGCAATTCATGGCAGGCTTGCTGGTGACAGTGTGTCCAGGTGGAGGAGGGGCTTTCATGCTCCAGACAGACCTCCAGTGAGGTCTGCCTTGTTACTATCAGAACTCTCCCTGTATTGTGTTGGCTTTGGGTACATCCTCCACTAAAGATGCCTGCTTCTTAGCACACAGCAGCCTCGATCAGCAGTCTTCAGCACTGACTGAAAGGGGGAGCAGACAGGTCTGAACTGACTCCTTGGAGGTCTGTCCTGTTGGTTTCAGAGGCCTGAGCCATGGGTTGCTCTGGGAGGTCAGTATTTACTATGGGAGCAGACTCCACTGCACAGACATCCTATAGAAATTCACAGTAGGCTTGCAGCCGATAGTGTCCAGATGGGGGTGCTGCTGGCATACTCCAAATGGACCCCCTTGTTGCTATCAGAGCCCTCCCCAGAGTATGATGAGTATGGGTGTAACCTCCACTAAAGGTTTCTGCTTCTTAGCACGCAGCAGCCTCAGTCAGCAGTCCTCAGAACTGACTCTCTGGGAGGTCTGTCCTGTGAGTTTCAGAGGCCTGAGCTATGGGGTGCACAGGGAGGCAGGTGGAGTGTTGACTATGAGAATAGACTCCACTGCACAGGCATTCTGTAGCAATTCACAGTAGGCTTGCTATTCACAGTGTCTTGATTGGGGAAGTGCTGGCACACTCCGAACGGATCCCCAGGGAGGTCTGCCTTGCTGATTTTAGGGCAGAAGCTTGGGGTCCTGCCTCCTTGTAAAGGTAAGGGCTATGGTTGTTAGGGAAGTGGGCGCTTTTTCTGGGGATACTACCCCAATTCACAGCAGCTGGCAGCCTGCGTGGCTGGGAGAGGGGCTGGGAAGGTGGGAGAAGTGATTTTTCTACCATATGCGACTCATTGTTGATTTGTTGATTCTTGCCTGCTTGCAGTTCTCTGCTGCTTTCCTCTGCTGCCTGATTCAGAGTCCTTCAAAGCTGAATATTGTTTCCTTGTTGTATTTGTGGGGGAGGGTTAGAATGATGGTTTGTTTACACCTCCATCTTCCCAGAATTCCCTATTTTTTCTAATTATAAAGGCAATTTATGATCATTATTTTAAAAAGGTTGGAAAATACAAAAAAAGAAAATATTCCATGTAGCTGCAGTTTAACACATAACCTTATGGTTGGTCTTTCCTGGGTGTAATGATCTATTTCAGCTATTGCTGCAAAACTTGGGGGCTTAAAAAACACAATGGTTTATTGTTTCTCATAAACCTGTGTATTGATTGGGAAATTCTTTTTCATGTTCTGTTAGTTGAGGTGTTAGGGATATCAATGCACATATAAAGGCATGAGGGTATGAGAAAGAAACGCACTCAATATGGCTGGAATCTAGGATGCACAAATGGGAGAGAGGAAAGCTGAGGCTGGAAGGGTAAACAAGGGCCAACGTTATATAAGAGCCATGTACAATATACTATGTAGTTCTGTAGTTGATTGAAGGATTTTAAGCAGATCAATAACATGGTTAGATTCACATTTTAGAGAATTCACACAGCCACCAGTGTGAAGACTAGATTGAAGGCGGGAGTGAAGAAAGGAAATTTATATAGTTAAGAAATGGTGAGGATCTGAAGTAAAGTAGTGGTATGGAAGCAGAGAATAGAGGACTCAGTGGAAGAGTGACAAGAAGAGACCTGGCAGCAGTGAGATTAAGTAATATGGGGATTGAACTAGGATTTGTCAATTTGGGGACTAGCAAAAGTGATATCATGTAGTGGTAGAAACAAACCAGGTTTCCGTCTGGGAGGTGAGGAAGCGGAGGCAGTGTAGACAACTATTTACAGACACTTGGATATAAAAAGTATAAGCTAGGATGATGATTATAGGGCAAAAAACATGGATAAACTTGACTCTTTTGTTGGTTTGGTATAGTTTTTTAGTAGATGACATTTTAGTGTATATATTCACTGAGAGGAAAAAAATCTATGTACTAAAGGGAGACAGGTTATAGTTGCTGGAAAGGATTCCCAAGAATGTGGGAGGAGATGAATGGAATGAAGCCTAAGACGAGAGAGGTGCTGACACCTTTCACTCCTAGACTGTAGTAGTTATGACGGTGATCCTGGTGTCAAATAGCCCTAGGTTCAAATCCTAGCTCTGCCACTTGCTATCTGGGTGAACTTGACAAATACTTAACCACTCCAAGCCTCAATTTTCTCAGTTACAAACAGGATAACTAAACCTTTCTCACAGTGTGTAAGGATTACATGAGACAGTAACTGCTCTAAATGGTAGCTAAGGAGAACAGGATGGGGGCAAACTTGAGATGAATTTGACAGTAGAGAGCCAATAATGGAAAGCATTTCTGCCCAAGTCCTCTACTTTCTCTCAATAATGTTCTGCTGCTGAAGGTGCTAGCAGTGGGGATGGGTAAAGGGCTGATAAAGAGTGTTAAAAAGTTTGGAATCTGCTGAGATGAAAGAGAGAAGTGCTTAGGAACAAGATTGCTGAGCAACATCAAGGGCATGATTTGTTTTCTGTCCTTCAGTCTCTTGCTCTCCAATCCATCTTGCACGGTGATGCTAAGTTAATATTTTCAAAAGGATACATTCATCATGTCACTCCCATATTTGTCTGCTGAATAAAGTCCATGCTTCCTTGGCACTCCAGGCCATCTGCATTTTGGATGTCTACCTAATATGTCATCTTCTGCAAATCCACAAGCCAGCTGACCTATTTACTGTTTCCCATATGTGTCTTCTGTATTCTCTTACTGTTCTTTTTAAAAAAATGTTTTGGCTATTTGGGACCCCTGGAAGTTCCATATAAATTTGAGGATAAGCTTTTCTATTTCTTCAAAGAAGGCTGATGGGATTTTTATGGGAATTGCATAGACTCTATAGATGCAATACTACTATTGGTACCTTAACAATAATAAATCTTCCTCTCCTTGAACATGGAATGTCCTTCTATTTACTTAGGTGTTCTTTAATTTCTTTCAGTAATGTTGTATAGTTTTCAGTGTACAAGTCTTTCACTTCCTTGGTTAAATAAATTCCTAGATATTTTATTCTTTTAGATGCTATTGTAAGTGGAATTGTTTCCTTAATTTCCCTTTCAAAATGCTCATTGCTGATGTATAGAAACTTGACTGATTTTTGCATGTTGACCGTGTACTCTGCCACTTTCCAAAAATTTATTTATTAGCTCTAGTAGCTTTCTTGTGAATTCTTTGTTTGTTTGAATTCTTATTGTAAGCAACAAAAATCTAATTCTGGGAAAATATGTTTATTAAAACAGTGTTGGCTAGCTTTGGGTATATAACGGGCAGAGACGGAGGAGAGCAGTAATTGGTAAGAGATGCCACCAGATAAGTGGTCATGGGCAAGGTCACGAAGGGCTTCATATGACATAAAAAATTTGGATATTATCCTGTTGGTGATAAGAATTTGTCATAGACTTTTTAAAAAGGCAGTGACAAGGTCAGTTGTGTGTTATAGATACATCATTCTGGCTGCTGTGTGAAGGATGGGGATGTGATAGGGCTGGACTATAACATGGAGATAATTAGGTCAAGGTAAGACATGATAGTTGCTGAATTAAGGTAGAGGCAGTAGGACTAGAGATGAAGGGATGAATTTTAGAGATATTTGGGAGAGAAAATCAATAAGACTTGGTGACTAACTGGGTTTGGGATGGTATATGAGAGTAATTAGGATGATTTCCAGGTTTCTGTCCTGGGAGAACTAGGTGGATATTGATGCAATTTGTTGAGATGGAGAATACTGAAGAAGGAGCAGATTTGGGGGGAGGTAAATGATGAAGACTGTTTTTATAAATATTGATTTTGAAGAGCATGGTAAACAACTGCATGAAGATTTTCAGCAGGCTCTTGGATATATAAGTATCAATTTCCAGGCAAGATTATACGGGTGGTGTCTTAGTTATCTAGTGCTGCTATAACAAAATATCACAAGCGGATGGCTTTAACAGAGATTTATTCTCTCACAATCTAGGAGGCTAGAAGTCCGAATTCAGGGTGTCAGCTGCAGGGGAAGTCTTTCTCTCTCTGTCAGCTCTGGGCGGGGCGTCCTTGTCATCAATCTTCCCCTGATCTAGGTGCTTCTCAGCGCAGGGACCCTGGGTCCAAAGGACGCACTCACTCCTGGCTCTTGTTTTTTGGTGGTATGAGGTCCCTGTCTCTCTACTCGCTTCTTTCTTTTATATCTCAAAAAAGATTGATTCAAGATACAACCTAATATTGTAGATTGAGTCCTACCTTATTAACATAATAGAGGTAGGATTTACAACGCATAGGAAAATAACATCAGAAGTCAAAATGGTGGAGAATAACACATTACTGGGAATCACGACCTTGCCAAGTTGACACACATTTTTTCGGGACACAATTCAATCTATAACAGATGGAAATTTGGGAGTCACTTTAATATCGTAGTACTTGAAACCAAGAGGGTGAATTTGATTATCCAGTGTTATGGATTGAATTATGTCCCCCCCCCCCCATAAGTGTTGAATTCCTGGTCCTTGTACCTGTAGATGCCATCGGGTTTTGAAATAGAGCTTTTCTTATGTTATGTTAATGAAGTCATGCCAGTGAGGGTGGATCCTAATCCTAATCCCTTCTGAGTTATAAAAAGGCCAGAATAGACGCAGAGACACACACATATGGGAAAGTAGATTCCATATGAGGATTGTCTACAAGCCAAGGAATGCCAAGGAACTGAGGACCACCTGAGGCCACCGACAAGGAAGGAATTGACATGGTCAAGACCCTGATTTGGACTTTTAGCCTCCAGAACTTTGAGAAAATAAATTCTGTTCTTTAGAGCCACCCCCTTGTGGTATTTGTGTTATAGAAGCACTAGATAACTAAGACACCCAGGGAGAGTTTATAGAAGAAGAAGTGACAAAGAAGGAAGTCTGGGAAAGCCCAACACTTAAGGGGTCAGTAGAGAAAGAAGAATTTTTAAAAAATGAGACTATCAAAGTGTAGTTTGAGAAATAGGAGGGGACTCAGAAGAGAATTGCATCACAGAAACCAAGATGAGAGAGTTTCAAAAGAGGAATGGTCTGCAATATCAAATTCTGCTAAGAGTTTTAGGTGAAATTAGGACCGAAGAGTGTCTATTGATTTGACAGACATCAGGAACTGTATCTGACAAATTTGTCAAAAGACACAAACTGTAAAAACCTACTGAAGAAAAAATAGAAAATCTGAATAGACCTACAACAAATAAAGAGATTGAACTAGCAATTTAAATGCTTCCCACAAAGAAAATCCCAGCACCAGATGACTTCACTAGCAAATTCTAACAAACAATTAAAGAAGAATTAATATCAATCCTCACAAGATATTCCAAAAAAACTAAGAGGAGGGAACACTTTTAACTCATTCTATGAGACCATTTTCACCCTGATATATCACAACCAGATAAGGGCATCACAAGAAAATTAAACTATAGACCAAAATCTCTTATAAATAAGGATGTAAACATCTTGAATAAAATACTAGCAAATTGAATCCAGCAACACATAAAAAGGTTTACACACCACGACCAAGTGGGATTTATCCCAGGAATAGAAGGTAGGTTTAACATCCCAAATCAATTAATGTAATAAACTATATTAATAGAATAAAGGACAAAAACCATACGATCATCTGTAGAAAAAGCACTGGTCAAACTCCATCACCTGTTTATGATAAAAACACTAAAAAAACTAGAAATGGAAGAGAATTTTGTCATCCAGATAATGGGTGTCTATAAAAAGCCTACAGATAACATCACACCATTGTAAAGATCTGAATTCTTTCTCCCTAAGGCCAGTAACAAGACAAAGATGTCTGTTCATGCTACGTCTGTTCAACGTTGTACTAGAAGTTCTAGCAAGAGCAATTTGGCAAGAAAATGAAATAAGAGTAATCCAGTTTTTAAAGGAAGAAGCAAACTATCTCTATGTGTAGAAAACACAATATAGTATATTAACAATCTGAAGACATTCACTACAAAATGATTAAAACTAATAAAAGAGTTCAATAAGTTTGTAGGATGCAAAATCAATATACAGAAACAATTGTATTTCTATAGACAAGCAACAAACAATCTGAAAATGAAAGAAAACAATTCCATTTATAATATCATAAAAAATGCTTAGAATAAATTTAACAAAACATGGACTAGACTTGAACACTGAAAACTATAAAACATTGTTGCAAGTAATTAAAGAAGACCTAAATAAATGGAAAGACGTGATGTTCATGTTAGATGTAATATTGTTAGGATGGCAATACCTCCTAAGTTTATCTACAGATGCAATGCAATCCTTACTAAAACCCTAGCTGAATTTTTTGCAGAAATTGAGAAACTGATCCTAAAATCCATATGAAGAAATAACAGAGTCAGAATAGCCAAAACAATCTTGTAAAAGAACAAAGTTGGAAGAGTCACACTTCCCTATTTCAAAATTTACACAATGCTACAGTAATCAAGAAAGTCTGGTAGTGACATCATAAAGATATAGATCAATAGAATAAAACTGACTGTCCAGAAGTAAACCATTACATTTATAATTGATTTTAGACTAGAGTGGCAAGACAATTCAATAGGGAAACAATAGTCTTTTCAACACATGGCTATAGGACAACTGGATAGCCATGTGCAAAAGAATGAAGCTGGATCCTATCTTACATTGTACACAGATACTAACTCTTATACAGGCAGTGGATCATAGATCTAAATGTAAGTGCTAAAACTGTAAAACTCTTAGAAGAAAACATAGGCATAACTCATTGTCACCATGGGTTAGGAAATGGTTTCCTCCATATGGCACCAAAAGCACAAGCAACAAAAGAAAAAAAATCATAAAATGGACTGTATCAAAATTAAAAACTTTTGTATTTCAAAGGATACCATCAAGAAAGTGAAAAGACAGCCAAAAGAATGGGAGAAAACATTTGTAAATCATATATCTGATAAGGGATTTGTACTCAGAATATATAATGAATTCTTACAACTCAACAATAAAAAGACAAATAGCCTAATTTAAAAATTGGCAAAAGTTTGAATAGATGTTTCTCCAAAAAAGATATACAAATGGCCAACAAGCACATGAAAAGATGTTCAGCATCACGAGTCATTAGGGAAAGGCAAATCAAAACCACAATGGGATACCACTTAATACCCACTAGGATGCCTGTAATCAAAAAAAACAATAACAAGTGTTGACAAGAATGTAGAGATATTGGAAACCTCAAGCATTGCTGGTAGGAATGTGAGGTGGTTCGGTCACTTTGAAAAACAGTTTGGTAGTTCCTCAAAATATTAAACATAGAGCTGCCATGTTGTCGTTGTTAGTTGCTGTAGAGTCAATTCCATCTCATGGTGACCCCGTCGTACTACCCAACAATTCCACTCCTGGGTACATATCTAAGAGAATTGAACACTTATGTCTACACAAAAACTTGGACATGAATGTTCATAGCACCATTGTTCTTAGTATCTAAAAAGTGGAAACAATTCAAATGTCTATCAATTAGTGAATGGAAAAAATAACATGTGGTATATCCCTACAATGGAATAGTGTTTGACAATAAAAGGGAATGTAGTAGTGATATGTGGTACAACATGGATGAACCTTAAAAAGGTTGTATGAAAGAAGCTGGTCAGAAAGGACCACATATTTTATGATTCCATTCATATGAAATCTCCTAAGTAGCCAAATCTGTAGAAACAGACATTATATTAGTGGTTGCCTAGGTCTAGGGTGGAGGGTTGGAAGATGGGGAGTGATTTCTAATGGGTATTATAACTCTTTTGTTATATAAAACTTTCAGTTAAAAGAATTATGGATTCTCAGGAAGTTGAAAAGGTAGTACAGAGTGGTCCCATGTACCCTTCACTCAGTTTTTCCCAATGTTTATATATTGCATCATTATTATGTTTGGGGTAGGTTTATGTCTTTTGCCAAATTTTGGAAAATTTCAACCATTATTTCTTCGAATACTTTTTCAGCCCCACTCTCTTTCTTCTCTCCATCTGGGACTCAGATGACATGCATGTTACATCTTTTGTTATAGTCCTACAGGTCCCTAAGGCTCTATTCATTTTTATTTTTCTGTTTTTCTCTTTGGTCTTCCTATTGGGTAGTTTCCATTCCATTTTCAAGTTCACTGATTCTTTCCTCTGTCTTCTCCATTCTGCTATTGAATCATTCTTCGAGGTTTTGAACATGGTTATGTATTTTTCAGTTCTAAAATTTCCATTTGGTCCTTCTTTATATCTTCTATTTCTTTGCTGAGACTTTCTTTTTTTCATTTTTTCCCAGTCTATTCATTATTTCTTGTTGAAACATTTTTACAATGGTTGCTTTAAAATCCTTGTCAGGTAATTCTAACATCTGTGTCATCCCTTTGATTCTTTTGATCATTGTTTGTCAGTGTGGATATTACTTGAATGTGTTATAGAAGGCCTCCTCTGACACCACTGTGCAGTGGAAGGGGGGGTCCTCCCTTATTACTTCCAGATAGGTGTGGAAGTACAAGTTCCCCACTTGACCTCTGTGGAGACAACTGGTGCGAAAGTTTTCTTGTTACTGCTGGATGGGGTGGGGGAAGTTCAGATTACTCCCTATGTGTCTACTGCTCCACACTGACATAGTGGATCTCAAGGTCCCTGTTTTAAATTCTTTTATTCCCTTTTAGATACTTCTTATTTTTATTTTATATATAATGTTCAGGGTTCTTATCTGTACTTAGTTGAAGGAATATGAAAAAGTATGTCTACTTTATCTTTCCAGAAGTGCAAATCCTGGGCATTTCTTTTGGGGATGATGAAAATGTTTTATATTTAAATTTTGGTGATGGCTGCACAACTTTGTGCATATACTAAAAACCATTGAATTTTATACTTTCAATTTGTGATTTTTATGGTATGTGAATTATATCTCAATAAAGTTGTTAAAACAAAAACAACAATCCGATAAAAAATGGACAAAGGACATGAACAGACACTTCATCAATGAGGACATTCAGGCAGCTAACAAACACATGAAAAGATGCTCGCAATCATTAGCTATTAGAGAAATGCAAATCACAACTACAATGAGATACCATCTCACCCCTACAAAAATGGCACTGATTAAAAAAACCCAGAAAACTACAAATGCCGGCAAAATTGTGGGGAAACTGGAACTCTTATACACTGCTGGTAGGATTGTAAAATGGTACAACCACTATGGAAAATGGTATGGAACTTCCTGAAAAAGCTAAAAATAGAAATACCTTATGATCCAGCAATCCCACTCCTAGGTATGTACCCTAGAGATCTAATAGCAGTGACAAGAATAGACATATGCACACCTATGTTCATTGCAGCATTATTCACAATAGCAAACAGATGGAAACAACCTAATTCCCTGTCATGGATTGAACTGTGTCCCTCCAAAATGTGTGTATCAATTTTGCTGGGCCATGATTCCCACTATTGTGTGATCGTCCACCATTTTGTCATCTGATGTGATTTTCCTATGTGTTGTAAATCCTGCCTCTATGATGTTAATGAGGGGGGATGGGTGGCAGTTATATTGATGAGGCAGGACTCAATCTACGGGATTAAACTGTGTCTTCAGCTGGTTTCTCTTGGTATATAAAAGAGGGAAGCAAGCAGAGAGACAGGGGGACCTCATACCACCAAGAAAGCAGTGCCGGGAGTACAGTGCGTCTGTTGGACCTGGGGTTCCTGCACGGGGAATCTCCTAGTCTAGGGGAAGATTGATGACAAGGACCTTCTTCCAGAGCTAATGGAGAGAGAAAGCCTTCCCCTGGAGCTGATGCCCTGAATTTGGACTTTTAGCCTACTTTATTGTGAGGAAATAAAATTCTCTTTGTTAAAGCCATCCACTCGTGGTATTTCTGTTATAGCAGCACTAGATAACCAAGACAGAATCTGGTATTGAGAGTGGGGTGCTGATCTAACAGATACCTAAAATGTGGAGGCAGTTTTGAAACTGCGAATGGATAGAAGACTCAAAAGGAAGTGAGGAGAACTGTTAACACTGGAGAAGGCACAGATGGTGAGAAACAGCAACAGAGGACTGGCTGCAGCAGAGGACTGGAAGCAGCAGAACCAGGAGACTAGTGCCAGACAGTGCTGGAGCCAACCCACAGAGTGAGATAGCTGAGTGCCTGTGTGCAGGAGACTTCCTGGAGGAGTAGGGTGCCTCTAGGCACTTATCGGTGGAGCTAGGCTTGCCGACCCACAGATCGAGAAAGCTGAGTGCCTGTGCACAGGAGGCTTCCTGGCAGAGTGGGGTGCCTCCAGGAACTTATCAGTGGAGCTACAGAGCTTTGGAACACTTGCCCCAGCAGAGCAGATGTGGGTGTGAGGCTCAAGGGCCAAGAAGCCAAGGAACCAAGAAGCAGAAGGTGAAGAGACAAGGAACACAGGAAGCTGAGCTGCCTCAGTCTCAAAAGGTATGGTCAGGACCTCTGGGGTTTCAAAGGGTGGAGCAATGGCTTCTGGTGTCTCTAAGGGTGGAGTCCCCACTCAGATGGACTAGGAGAATGGTGCGCCTAAAACCAACGGAGGAGTGTTGCCATCCCAGTGGGCCTGGAAGGCAGAGCTGAAGCCTAAGGCTGAGGGGCCTCCACTCAGAATCCGGAGAGTGTGGCCAAATACCTAGAGTCTGGAGGGCAGGGCCATTTTGTAAATTGTCTCAGAGAACAGAGGATTATTTTCAAAGCATTGAGGGCTAATGTAATGTGTTCTGCTGACTTGCTTGGTGCCTGTTATCCCTTCTTTCCCTCCAGTTTCTCCCATTTGTAATGGAAATGTCTAGCTTGTGCCTGTTCTGCCATTGTACCTTTGGAAGCAGATAACATATTCTAGATTCCACCGATGAAGAGGAATTTTTGGATTTTGGACTTGGAGTTAAGACTTTTGCTATGATATGATGGGGTGAATATGTTTTGCATATTGCAAGGATGTGATTTTGGGGGGGGCAAAGGGTGGAATGTCATGAATTGAATTGTGTCCCCCCAAAATGTATGTATCAATTTTGCTGGGCCATGATTCCCAGTATTGTGTGATTGTCTACCATTTTGTCATCTGATGTGATTTTCCTTTGTGTTGTAAATCTTGCCTCTATGATGTTAATGAGGGGGCATGGGCAGCAGTTTTGTTGATGAGGCAGGACTCAATCTACAGGATTAGATTGTGTCTTGAGCCAGTTTCTTTTGGGATATAAAAGAGAGAAGCGAGCATTGAGACAGGAGGACTTCATACCACCAAGAAAGCAGTGCCGGGAGCAGAGCGCATCCTTTGGACCCGGGGTTCCTGCATGGAGAAGCTCCTAGCCTAGGGGAAGATTGACGAGAAGGACCTTCCTCCAGAGCCAATGGAGAGAGAAAGACTTCCCCTGGAGCTGATGCCCTGAATTTGGACTTTTAGCCTACTTTACTCTGAGGAAATAAAGTTCTCTTTGTTAAAGCCATCCACTTGTGGTATTTCTGTTATAGCAGCACTAGATAGCTAAGACAGTGCCCATCAATGGATGAATGGATAAACAAATTGTGGTACATACATACAATGGGATACTATATAGCTATAAAGAATAATGATGAGTTCTCAAAACATATTATAACATGGATGAATCTGGAGGACATTATGCTGAGTGAAATAAGTAAATCACACAAGGACAAATGTTACATGGTCTCACTTTTATAAAAAGACAAGAATAGGTATACACACAGAAAGCAACATTGTTTGTTGGTTACCAGGGATAGGAGGCAGATGGAGGAGGAATCACTTTCTTGATAGTAGAAACTTGTTATTTTTGGTGACGGCAAAACTAATACCCAATATGGTGAAGTCTGCACAACTTGACCAAGGTAAATAATGACACTAAGAAGTACACAAGAATAAGGGACAATTTTGGTAAATGCTATGACATATACAATTTTACAACAACAGTAATCACAACCAAAAAGTAGATGTGTGGTTACATAGGTAGAGATGTATGCATATATGTGTTTAGGAAGGCGTATGTGAGTATGTTGGTGTACATGTATAGGTGTACATGTAGGCATATGTATATATATATATGTTTGTGTGCTGCAAACATATATTCATACATATAGTAGAGCACATAGAGGGCACAGTGGCCGATACTTCCTAGACATAACCAAAAAAATGGCGAGTTTCATATACTGGGTTTGAAGGCTTAGGACCATAGACTTGGGGACAACGTAGTCAGTTGGCATACTATAGATCATAAAGATATTGTTCTACACCCTAATTTGGTGAATAGCATCTGGGTTCTTAAAAGCTTGTGAGCGGCCATCTAAGATACAACTATTGGTCTGTACTCATCTGGAGCAAAAGTAAAAGAAGGAAATCCAAGACTCAAAGAAGAAACCAGTCTACAGGACTAATAGTTCACACTGAGACCAGAAGAACAAGATGTTGCCTAGTAACAACTAACAACTGTTCTGACCAGGGACACAAGAGATGGCCCCAGACAGAAGGGGAGAAAAATGTAGAACAAACCTCAAATTCCTACCAAAGTCCAGACTTACTGGACCTATAGAGACTAGAGGAACCCCCAAGACTATCGTCCTGAGATACCCTTTAAATTTGGAACAGAACCCACTCCTGGTGGTCACCTTTTGGCCAAATAATCGATTGGCTCATAAAATAAAGAATATCACCAGTGAGTACTGAGCTCTTTTAAAAATCATCTATATGAAACCAAACGGTCAACATTAACACTAAAGCAACCATGAGAAGGCAAGGGAGGGCACGGAAACTAGATTAATGGAAACAGAACAACCAGAATGGAAATGAGAACATTGACACGTTGTGAAAAATATAACCAACGACAATGAACAATATGTATAGACATTATTAAAGGGGAACCTACTTTGCTGTGTAAACTTTCACCAAAAATACAAAAAATAAAAAGTCCTTAGGGAAACAGAATTTTAGACTGATATCAGAGCACACTACAAACATTTACATTTAGTTGAATACCAAAATGTATTGTAAACTAAATAGAGTTACTGTTTTTTTTTTTTCAAGTATGAATAGACATCACTGTGTTTTTCATTTTTGTTTTCTCCTGCTAGTTTCTCTGTTGTGATAAGAAAAATAATTCATTGAAATAAAAATGGCCAGTGTACTTGCTTTCAGGGACAGAAAAGTCAGGGCACCAGAAATTATGGAAGTTTAAAATATATGCCAAAAGAAGGCTAAATTCCTGGGATTGGAGGAAATGATTTATTTTTGAGATATTACGTCTTCTGAGGTGATACTACTTACCTTCTGTCTTAGACTGGGCTCTATAGAGAAGCAAAACCAGTAAAGTGTGTTATTTTTGCTGTTAGGTGCCATCAAGTTGGTTCTGACTCATAGTGACCCTATGTACAATACAACGAAACACTACCAGGTCCGGCGCCATCTTCACAATCATTACTATGTTTGAGCCCATTTTTGCAGCCACTGTGTCAGTTGGTCTTTTCAAGGGTCTTCCTCTTTTTCACTAACGCTCTACTTTACTGAGCATGATGTCCTTCTCCAGGGACTGGTCCCTCCTGATAACATATCCAAAGTAGGTGAGATGAAGTCTCGCTACTATCACTTCCAAGGAGCACTCGGGCTATGTTTCTTCTAAGACAGACATGTTTGCTATTTTGGCAGTCGATGGTATAGTCAGTATTCTTCGGCAACACCATGATTCAAAGGCATCAATTCTTGTTTGATCTCCCTTACTCATTGTCCAGCTTTTGCATGCATATGAAGCAATTGAAAATACCATGGCTTGGGTCAGGTGCACCTTAGTCCTCAAAGTGACATCTTTGCTTTTTAACACTTTAAAGAGACAAGAACTAGTGGTGCAGTGGTTAAGTGATATGGCTGCTAACCAAAAGTTGGCAGTTTGAATTCACCAGCCATTCCTTGGAAACCCTATGGGGCAGTTCTACTCTGTCCTATAGGGTCGCTATGGGTTGGAATCTACTAGACAGCAACAGGTTTGGTTTTTTTTGGTCGGTTTTGCAGCAGATTTGCCCAATGCAATACGTCGTTTAATTTCCTGACTGCTGCTTCCATGGGCATTGATTATGGATCCAAGTAAAACGATGTCCTTAACAAAGTCAATCTTTTCTCCATTTATCATGATGTTGCTTATTGGTCCAGCTGTGAGGATTTTTGTTTTCTTTATGTTGAGGTGTAATCCATATTGAAAGCTGTAGTCTTTGATCTTCGTCAGTAAATGCTTCAAGTCCTCTTCACTTTCAGCTAGCAAGGTTGTGTCATCTGCATATCCCAGGTTGTTAATGAGTCTTCCACCAATCCTGATGCCACATTCTTCTTCATATACTCCAGCTTCTCGGATTATTGGCTCAGCATACAGAGTAAATAAATATAGTGAAAGGATAAAACCCTGATGCACACCTTTCTTGATTTTAAACCATACCGTATTCCCCTGCTCTGTTAGAACAACGGCCTCTTGGTCTAAGTACAGGTTCCGCATGAGCACAATTAAATATTGTAGAATTCCCATTCTTCGCAATCTTATCCATAGTTTATTATGATTCACACAGTTAAATGCCTTTACATAGTCAATAAAACACAGGTAAAAATCTTTCTGGTATTCTCTGCTTTCATCCAAGATCCATCTTATTGTCATACACTAGAGAGCACCTCCAGTGCTACATCTGTTTATTGAAACATCTCAGTCGGTATTCTGTCAATTCGTGGAGCCTTGTTTTTCACCAATGCCTTAGGCTTCTTCCTTCAATACCATCGTTCTTAATCATATGCTACCTCCTGAAATGGTTGGACGTTGACCAATTCTTTTTGGTACAGTGACTCTGTGTATTCCTTTCATATTCTTTTGACACTTTCTACGTTGTTCCATATTTTTCCCATAGAATCTTTCAATACTGCAACTCAAAGGCTTGAATTTTTCCTTCAGTTCTTTCGGCATGTTCTTGCCTTTTGGTTTTCTAACTCCAGGTCTGCACAATTCATTATAATATTTTGCTTTGTCTTCTGGAGATGCCCTTTGAAATCCTCTGTTCAGCTCTTTTACTTCATCATTTCTTCCATTCAATTTTGGTATTCTACGTTCAAGAGCAAGTTTCAGAATCTCTTCTGACATCCATTTTGGTCTTTTTTTTTTATTTTCTGTCTTCTTTTTTTGTTACTGTTAAATATTATTTTATATGTTTTTTTTATCATACTTTAGATGAAGGTTTACAGAGCAAAGAAGTTTCTTATTAAACTATTAATACACATATTGTTTTGTGACATTAGTTGCCAACCCCACAGCATGTCAACACTCTCCCCTTCTCGACCTTGAGTTCCCCATTACCAGCTTTCCTAACCCCTCTTGCCTTCTTGTCCTTGCCCCTGGACTGACGTGCCCATTTAGTATATTGTTTTGTATTATGGACCTGTCTAATCTTTGGCTGAAGGGTGAACCTAAGGAGAGATTTCATTACTGAGCTATCAGTGTGTCCAAGGGCCATACTCCAGGGTTTCTGCAGTCTCTGTCAGACCAGTAAGTCTGGTCTTTTCTTGTTGTTGTGAGATAGAATTTTGTTCTACATTTCTCTCCAGCTCCGTCTGGAACACTCTATTATGATCCCTGTCAGAGAAGTCAGTGGTGGTAGCTGGTCACCATCTAGTTGTGCTGGACTCAGTCTGGTGGAGGCTGCAGTAGTTGTGGTCCATTAATCCTTTGGATTAATCTTTCCCTTGTGTCTTTAGTTTTCTTCTTTCTCCCTTGCTCTAGATGGGGTGATATCAGTGGAGTATTTTAGATGGCCGCTCACAAGTATTTAAGACCCCAGACGCTACTCACCGAAGTAGAATGTATAAAATTTTCTTTATAAACAGTGTTATGCTAACTGAGCTAGATGTTCCCTGAGACTATGGTCCCCAGAGCCCTCTGCTCAGTAATTTGGTCCCTCAGAGAGTTTGGATGTGTCCATGGAGCTTCCATGACCTTTTCTTGGAAAAATTATACTGGCTTACCCAGTGTAGTATACTGTCTTACCTTTCACCGAAGTTACCACTTATCTATTTTCTATTTAGTGTTTTCCCCTCCCACCCCTCCCGTCCCTCGTAACCATCAAAGATTGTTTCTTTCTGTGTGTAAACCTTTTCATGAGTTTTTATAGTAATAGTCTTATACAATATTTGTCCCTTTGTGATTGACTTATTTCACTCAGCATTATGCCCTCCAGATTCGTCCATGTTCTGAGATGCTTCAAAGATTCAGCATTGTTCTTTATTGTTCCATAGTATTCCATTGTGTGTATATACCATAGTTTGTTTATCCATTCATCTGTTGATGGGCACCTAGGTTGTTTCCAACTTTTTGTTATTGTGAACAATGCTGCAATGAACATGGGTGTGCATATGTCTATTCGTGTGACAGCTGTTATTTCTCTAGGATATATTTCTAGGAGTGGGATTGCTGGATCATATCATATTTCTATTTCTAGCTTTTTAAGGACATGCCATACGGTTTTCCAAAATGGTTGTACCATTTTGCATTCCTACCAGCAGTGAATAAGAGTTCCAATTTCCCCGCAGCCTCTCCAACATTTGTTATTTTCTGTTTTTTTTTATTCGTGCCAGTAATACTGGGGTGAGATGGTATTTCATTGTGGTTTTGATGTGCATTTCTCTAATGGCTAGTGATCGGGAGCATTTCTACATGTATCTGTTAGTTCTTTGAATGTCTTCTTTGGTGAAGTTTCTGTTTATATCCTTTGCCCATTTTTAATTGGATTATTTGTCCTTTTATTGTAGAGGTGTAGGATTTTCCCATAGATTTTAGAAATCAGGCCTTTGTTGGATTTGTCATAGCCAAAAAATTTTTCCAAGTCTGTAGGTTCTGTTTTTACTCTTTTGGTGAAATCTTTTGATGAGCATAAGTGTTTAATTTTTAGAAGATCCCAGTTATCTAGCTTACCTTCTTGTGTTTGTGTATTGTTAGTTATGGTTTTTATTCTGTTAATGCCGGGTACTAGGGCTTCTAGCCTTGACCCTATTTTTTATTCTATGACCTTTATAGTTTGTTTTTTTTTTAAAATTGTGCTTTAGGTAAAAGTTTACAGCTCAAGTTAATTTCTCATACACAAATTTATACACATATTGTTTTATGACGTTAGTTGCAATCCACAGAATGTGACAGCACACTTCCCCTTTCAACCTCCGGTTCCCTGTGTCCATTCAACCAGTTCCTGTCCCTTCCTGCCTTCTCATCATATCTCCAGACAGGAACCGCCCATTTGGTCTTGTGTATCTGACTGAACTAAGAAGCATATTCCTCATGTGGAATTTTTTTTTTGTTTTATACTCCTGTGTAATCTTTGAAGAGTGGGCTTCAGGAATGGTTTTAGTTCTAGGTTGACAGAGAGTCTGGGGGCCATAGTTTCGGGAGTTCCTCCAGTCTCTGTCAGACCATTAAGTCTAGTCTTTTTACCTGAATTTGAGTTCTGCTCCACACTTTTCTCCCACTAGTCCGGGACTCTCTGTTGTGTTCCCTGTCAGGATGGTCATTGGTGGTAGCCAGACACCATCTAGTTCTTCTGGTCAGGCTGGTGGAGTCTCTGGTTTATGTAGACCTTTAGTCTCTTGGGCTTTTCTGCTGCTATTCATAACGTTTTCACTGGCTAATGCTTTTCATAAGTAGACTGCAGAGTCCTTCTTCCTAGTCTGTCTTAGTCTGGAAGCTCAGCTGAAAACTGTCCGTCATGGGTGACCCTGCTGGTATCTGAATACTGGTGGCATAGCTTCCAGCATCACAGCAACATGAAAGCCCCCACAGTAAGACAAACTGACAGACATGTGGAAGTCTACTTCTGAAAAGAATTAGCCAGTGAAGACCTTATGAATAGCAGTGGAACATTGTCTGATATAGTGCCAGAAGATGAGCCTCCCAGGTTGGAAGGCACTCAAAAGACCACTGGGGAAGAGCTGCCTTGTTTTAGTCATCTAGTGCTGCCATAGCAGAAATACCACAAGTGGATGGTTTTAACGAAGAGAAGTTTATTTCCTCACAAAGTAGGCTAAAAGTCTAAATTCAGGGCATCAGCTCCAGGGGAAGTCTGTCTCTCTCTGTCGGCCTTCTCATCAGTGTTCCCC
>NW_004443982.1:2268755-2270427 GCF_000243295.1 Trichechus manatus latirostris | reverse complement strand
CATTCATTGTCAAAAAGAACATTTCAAGATCTATCCTGAAGTACAAAGCTGTCAGTGATAGGATAATATCCATATGCCTAGAAGGAAGAACAGTTAATACAACTATTATTCAAAATTACTCATCAACTACTAAGGCCAAATATAAAGAAATCGAAGATTTTTACCAAGTTCTGCAGTCTGAAATTGATCGAATATGCAATCAGGATGCATTGATAATTACTGGTATTGGAATGTGAAAGTTGGAAACAAAGAAGAAGGATTTGTAGTTGGAAATTATGGCCTTGGTGATAGAAATGATGCCAGAGATCACATGGTAGAATTTTGCAAGACCAATGACTTATTCACTGCAAATAACTTTTTTCACAAACATAAATGGCGACTATACACATAGACTTCTCCAGACAGAATACACGGGAATCAAATCGACTACATCTGTGGAAAGAGACGATGGAAAAGCTCAATATCATCAGTCAGAACAAAGCCGGGGCTGACCGCAGAACAGACCATCAATTGCTCATATGCAAGTTCAAGTTGAAACTGAAGAAAATTAGAACAAGTCCACGAGAGCCAAAGTACAACCTTGAGTATATCCCACCAGAATTTAGAGACCATCTCAAGAATAGATTTGACGCACTGAATACTAATGACCGAAGACCAGACGAATAGTGGAAAGACATCATACATGAAGAGAGCAAGAGGTCATTAAAAAGACAGGAAAGAAAGAAAAGACCAAAATGGATGTCAGAAGAGACTCTGAAACTTGCTCTTAAACATCGAGTAGCTAAAGCAAATGAAGAAATGATGAAGTAAAAGAACTGAACAGAAGATTTCTAAGGGCAGCTCGAGAAGACAAAGTAAAGTATTATAATGAAATGTACAAAGAGCTGGAGATAGAAAACAAAAGGGAAGAACACACACGGCATTCCTCATACTGAAAGAACTAAAGAAAAAATTCAAGCCTCGAGTTGCAATAGTGAAAGATTTTATGGGGAAAATATTAAACGATGCAGAAAGCATCAAAAGAAGATGGAAGGATTACGGAGTCATTATACCAAAAAGAATTGGTCAAAGTTCAACCATTTCAAGAGGTAGCATACAATCAGGAACCGATGGTACTGAAGGAAGAAGTGCAAGCTGCACTGAAGGCACTGGTGGAAAACAAGGCTCCAGGAATTGGCGGAATATTAATTGAGATGCTTCAATAAACAGATGCAGCGCTGGAAGTGCTCACTCATCTGTGCCAAGAAATTTGGAAGACAGCTACCTGGCCAACCGACTGGAAGGGATCCATACTTATGCCTATTCCCAAGAAAGGTGATCCAACAGAATGTGGGAATTATCCAACAATACCGTTAATATCACACGCAAGTAAAATTTTGGTGAAGATCATTCAAAAGCGGCTGCATCAGTATGTCGACAGGGAACTGCCAGAAATTCAGGCCAGATTCATAAGAGGACGTGAAACGAGGGATATCATTGCTGATGTCAGATGGATCCTGGCTGAAAGCAGAGAATACCAGAAAGATGTTTACCTGTGTTTTATTAACTATGCAAAGGCATTCGATTGTGTAGGTCATAACAAATTATGAATACATTGCAAAGAATGGGAATTCCAGAACACTTAATTGTGCTCATGAGGAACCTGTACACAGATGAAGAGGCAGTTGTCTGG
>NW_004443982.1:2266171-2267290 GCF_000243295.1 Trichechus manatus latirostris | reverse complement strand
TGTGAGATGTTTCACGGATTCATCTTTGTTCTTTATCATTGCATAATATTCCATTGTGTGTATGTACCATAATTTGTTTATCCATTCGTCTGTTGACGGGCTGTTGTTTCCACATTTTTGCTATTGTGAACAATGCTGCAATGAACATTGGTGTGCATATGTCTATTTGTGTGATGGCTCTTATTTCTCTAGGATATATTCCAAGGAGTGGGATTTCTGGATCTTAGAGTACTTCTATATCTAGCCTTTTAAGGAAGCACCAAATCGTTTTCCAAAGTGGTTGTACCAATTTACATTCCCAACAGCAGGGCATAAATGTTCCAGTCTCTCTATAACCTCTGCAACATCTATTATTTTGTGTTTTTTAGATTAGGGCCAGCCTTTTTGAGGTGAGGTGGTATCTCACTGTAGCTTTAATTTGCATTTCTCTAATGGCTAATGATCGTGAGCATTTCCTCATGTGTCCGTTAGCCGCTGAATGTCTTGTTTGGTGAAGTGCCTGTTCATATCTTTGGCCCATTTTTTTTTAAAAAAACAATTTTATTCTGCATTAGTCCAAAAGGAACAACCTAGACAAATGAGTAGTAGATATAAAGAGCCACACTTTGGCTCAATCTGAGGAAAAACTTTGTAACCATTGAAACTGTGTAGAAATATAACGGGCTGCTTCTTTGAGTGGTCAGCTTGCTCTTACTAGAAACATTTAAACAGACAACAGGAGCACTTGTTAATGTGGAGAGAGTTCCTGTGTGAGGCAGAAAGAAGACAGAGGACATGTACCTTCTTTCCAAATACAAAATTCTAAGGCTCAATTTACATGTTAGCTTATCTCAACTTCATTGGTGGTTATATTTCAAATAGTGGATGATTTATTAAATAATCCATTAAATAATCCTCAGATAAATCCAAATAAGTTAAAACAATTTGGGTGGAGCCAAAGTGTGGCTCTTTGTAACTGCCACTAATTTAATTTTATTTTTTTAATTTTTTTTTTTATTGTACTTCAGGTGAAGGCTTACAGAACAAATAGCTTCTCATGAAACAGAGGTACACATGTTGTTTTATGACATTGGTTAACAACCCCACAACATATCAACCCTCTAACTTCTCAACCTCTTT
>NW_004443982.1:2248695-2260493 GCF_000243295.1 Trichechus manatus latirostris | reverse complement strand
AGTCTGTAGGTTCTCTTTTTACTCCTTTGGTGAAGTTGTTTTTTTTTTAATGATTATTTTCAATTGCCGTTTTTTAAAGCCTATAATAATTAAGCAAATTTCTCTTCACATTTAAATTTTTTTGATGAGGTGTTTTGATGAGCATAAATGTTTGATTTTTAGGAGCTCCCAGTTATCTAGTTTCTCTTCTGGTGTTTGTGCATTGTTTGTTATGGTTTGTGTAGTAATTATGCTATGTATTAGGGCTCCTAGCATTGTCCTTAGTTTTTCTTCTATGATCTTTTTCATTTTCAATTTTGCATTTAGGTCTTTGATCCATTTTGACTTAGTTTTTGTACATGGTGTGAGATATGGGTCTTGTTTCATTTTTTTGCAGTTGGCTATCCAGTAATGCCAGCACCATTTGATAAAGAGAGTGTCTTTTCCCCATTTAACGGTCTTTGGGCCTTTGTCAAATATCAGCTGCTCATAGGTGGATGAATTTACGTCTGAGTTCTCAATTCGGTTTCATTGGTCTATGCATCTGTTGTTTTACCAGTACCAGGCTGTTTTGACTACCATGGTGGTATAATAGCTTCTAAAATCAAGAAATGTGAGGCCTCCTACTTGGTTCTTCTTCTTCAGTATTGTTTTGCTTATCCAGGGCATCTTCCCTTTCCATATGAAGTTCGTGATTTGCTTCTTCATCTCTTTAAAAAGTGCCATTGGAATTTGGATCAGATTGCATTGTATCTGTAGATCGCTTTGGGTAGAATTGACATTTTCACAATGTTGATTCTTCCTATACATGAGCATGGTATGTTTTTCCACTTATTCAGGTCTCTTTAGTCTTCTTACAGTAGTGTCTTGTAGTTTTCATTGTATAGGTCTTTTATATCTCTGGTTAGGTTTATTTCTAAATACTTTATCTGCTTGGGGGCTACTGTAAATGATATTGATTTGGTGATTTCCTCTTCAAAGTTCTCTTTGTTGGTGTAGAGGAATCTAACTAATTTGTGTATGTTTATCTTGTATCCTGATATTTTGCTGAAATTTTCTATTAGTTCCAGTAGTTTTCTTGTGGATTCCTTGGGGTTTTCTGTGTATAAGATGATATCATCTGCAAACAGAGATACTTTGACTTCTTCCCTACAAGTTTGGATGCCCTTTATTTCTTTTTCTAGCCTAATTGCTCTGGCTAGGACCTCCAGCACAATGTTGAGTAAGAGTGGTAATAAAGGGCGTCCTTGTCTGATTCCCGTTCTCAAGGAGAATGCTTTCAGACTCTCTCCATTTAGGATGATGTTGGCTATTGGCTTTGTATAAATGCCCTTTATTATGCTGATGAATTTCCTCCTATTCCTATTTTGCTGAGAGTTTTTATCAGGAATGGGTGTTGGACTTTTTCAAATGCCTTTTCTGCATCAATTGATAAGATCATGTGGTTCTTGTGTTTTATGTGATGGATTACATTGATTGTTTTTCTAATGTTGAACCATCCCTGCATGCCTGGTATGAATCCCACTTGGTTATGATGAATTATTTTTTTCATATGCTGTTGAATTCTATTGGCTAGAATTTTGTTGAGGGTTTTTACATCAATATTCATGAGGGATATTGGTCTGTAATTTTCTTTTTTTGTGGTGTCTTTACCTGGCTTTGATATCAGGGTTATGATGGCTTCATAGAATTAATTTTGGGGTATTCCTTCCTTTCCTATGCTCTGAAATACCTTTAGAAGTAGTGGTGTTAACTCTTCTCTGAAAGTTTGGTAGAATTCTCCATTGAAGCCATCAGGGTTAGGGTTTATTTTTGTTGGGAGTTTTTTTTATTACCTGTTCATTCTCTTCTTTTGTTACAGGTTTATTTAGTTTTTCTACCTCGATTTGTGTTAGTTATGTAGGTAGTGTGTTTCTAGATATTTGTCCATTTCCTCTAGGTTTTCAAATTTTTGGAGTACAATTTTTCATAGTATTCTGTTATGATCCTTTTTATTTCAATTGGGTCTGTTATGATATCACTCATCTCATTTCTTATTCAGTTTATTTGCTTCCTCTCTTGTTTTTCTTTTGTCAGTTTGGCCAATGGTTTATCGAGTTTATTTATCCTTTCAAAGAATCAACTTTTGCTTTTGTTGATTCTTTAAATTGTTTTTTCTATCGTCTTTCATTTATTTCTGCTCTGATCTTTATTATTTCTTCTGGTGGCTGTGGCTTCTTTTGCTGTCCTTTTTTTATTTGTTCAATTTGTGTAGCTAATGGTTTGATTTTGTCCATTTTTTCTTTTTTGGTGTGTGCAGCGATTGATATAAATTGACCTCTGAGCACTGCCTTTGCTGTGTTCCAAAGATTTTGTATGATGTGTTTTCATTCTTGTCTGATTCTAGGAATTTTTTGATTCTACCTTTGATTTCTCCTATTACCCGGAGGTTTGTAAGCAGGGTGTTATTCAGTTTCCATGTATTTGATTTTTTTCCCTTGCTGTTCCTGTTGTTAATTCTACTTTGATGGCATTGTGATCAGAGAAGATACTTTGTATTATCTTAATGTTTTGGATTTTGTTGAGGGTGCTTTGTGGCCTAAGATGTGGTCTATTCTGGAGAACATTCCATGTGCATTGGAAAATAATGTGTACTTTGCTACTGTTGGGTGGAGTGTTCTATTTTGTCTGTGAGGGCAAGTTGGTTGATTGTGGTCTTTAGATGTGTATCTTTTTTGAGTTTCTTTGTAGATATTCTCTCCTTTACCGAGAGTGATGTGTTGAAGTCTCCTACTATAATCGTGAAACTATCAATTTCTCTTTTCAGTACTGTTAGAGTTTGTTTTATGTGTTTTGGAGCCCTGTCATTGGGTGGGTAGATAGTTATTATGGTTGTCTTCATGGTGGATTGTCCCTTTAATCATCATATAATTGCTTTCTTTGTCTTTTATGGTGTATTTTGTTTTAAAGTCTATTTTATCTGAGATTATTATTGCCACTCCTGCTCTTTTTTGGTAACTGTTTGCTTGATATATTTTTTTCCATCCTTTGATTTTTAATAAATTTATGTCTTTGTTTCTAAGATATGTCTCTTGTAGACAGCATATTGATGGGTCCTGTTTTTTTATCCATTCTATCAGTCTCTGTCTCTTTATGGGTGCATTTAAGCCATTTACATTCAGTGTGATTATTGATAGGTGTGAGTTTATTGCTGTCATTTTGTAGTGATTTTTTGTGGTGCTGACGTTTTATTTGTTCTTACTCTTCTGTGCTGAATTCCGTTTGAGTTTTTTTTAAATTTCTTTAATTTTTGTAGATTTTGTTTACTGGGACTTAACATTTTTCTTATTTTGATGAGTAGGTTTGATAACTTTGTGATTACCTTGAAATTTACCCCATCTTCCTAAGTTTAAACCAGTCTTTTATTACTTGATATTGCCTTGACTTCCTCTCCATTTGAGCGTTCTATACCTACACTGTTTATCACCTCTTTCATTGTTCTGACATTGTTGTCCTTTACAGATTGACGTCTCTGGTTCCCTGTTGTAAATTTTTTAGTTTTGTTTTATCCTGGAGATTTCAGTATCTAGGTTGGTATCTGGCTGATGCTGTCTTATGTGCTAGATTCAGATTGTTCTCTGATGTTGTTGGTTCTCTAATCAAAGGACTCCATTTAATAATTCTAGTAAGGTTGGTTTGGTTTTTACGTATTCCCTTAATTTCTGTTTATCTGGAAATGTCCTCATTTTGCCATCATATTTGAGTGAGACAGTTTTGCAGGATATATTATTCTTGTTTGGTAGTTTTTTCTTTCAAGATTTTATATATGTCATCCCATTGCCTTCTTGTCTGCATGGCTTCTGCTGAGTAATCAGAGCTTTGTTTTATTGTTTCGCCTTTGTATGTAACTTTTCATTTTTCTCGAGCTACTCTCAGGATTCTCTTTGTCTTTGGTTTTAGAAAGTGTGATTATGACATGTCTTGGTGTTTTCTTTGGGGGTTCATTTGGATAGTCGGCTTTTTGTCTTTCAATGATCCTCTCTGTGTTTTTCATTTTCTCCCCTTGTTCTGGAACTCCGATCCCACGCAAATTTTTGCTTTTGATTGTACCCCACATTGTTCTCAGGGTTTCTTCATTTTTCTTCATTCTTTTCTCTGAATTTTCCACAAAGTGGTATCCAAGGATTTGTCTTTAATTTTGCTGATCCTGTCTTCTGTTGTTTCAAATTTGCTCCTCAAACCTTGTATTGTACTGTCTGTTTCTGAAGTCGTGTTTATCTTTTGGCTTTCTAATTGCTGTTTTTGTATGATTTCTAGTTGTTTATTTTGACATTTTGTTCCTGTATTATTTTTCTGATTTCTTCCATTTTTTTATCTGTCTTTTCCCTGATTTTGTCCTTATTTTCCATGATTTCATCTATTTTTTCATTGTCTTTGTCTGCATTTTCCTCATCTGTTGGAGAACCCTAAATGTTAGAGTTCTGAATTCCCTATCAGGTAGTTCTAGTGCCTTTTCTTCTAGGAGAAAGTCATCTGGTGTTTTATTTTGGTCACTTTCTGGAGCCATCCTGTCCTTTTTTTAATGTTTTGATATTGTGTGCTGTCTCCAGTACATTCAGGAATTATATTCTTCATTTGTTGATTGTAGATTTGATTGTTTTTTCCTGCTTTTTTTAGTTATGTCTGGGCAGGTGGGTTGTATGTGTTTTGTTGCTTGCTCGTCTGTTGGCGTGATACTTCTCACCATCTTGTCGAAGTAGGTAGGGCCGGTCACTCATGTATAGTGCAGCAGGGTGGGTCCAGTGGGGGTAGGGTGGCATGGATGGGTAGTTTGCAGTATGAACTAGGGATGACACGGTGGGGCTGGGAGGCAGTGCAAGGTGGAGACTAGGAGACCACGTCAGTACCACTCGGGAGCATGGTAGTTGGCACACAGTTCAGATAAGTATGAGGGAAAGGAGAGGATGTGATGTGCAGAGCTAAGTGGGTGTATGAAAGAAGAGAAAGAAAGGAGAGAAACAAAGTAAAAAATAAAAGGCAAAAATGGGTAAAAATATAATAAAAATAAAAAAGTAAATAAAGTCACAGTGCTGTATATTTCAGTGGGTGGGGGCGGGACAGACCGGGTGAGGCCATGTTGTTGTCACTCTCTAGCTGAGTGGTGTGGCTTGCTCTGTCAAGAAGCAACTTGGGTGGTGCATGGGACTAGGTGGGTGGGAGAAAGGAAAGAGGGGAAAGAGTGTGAAGAAACCAACAATCAAACAAATAAATGAATAAAAAAAAACAAGTACAAAAAAATATGGTGGTGGGTATGCCAGCCATTGAGGATGGGGAAGAATTGGGGTGGCATCGAACTGATGTCTCTCTCACCAGGTGGCATGGCTCAGCCCATCAGGAAGAAATGGAAGCAGCAAAGTGCCTAGGTGGGAAGGAGAGAAAAAAGGAGAAGGGGAAATATAAAGACAAATATAAAATATGGACCTGAGGGAGCTGGTCTGTGCGGGTGGTGCTGACCTGGGTAGTCTGTGTGCCAAAGGCTCTCCAGCCAAGCTGTACACCACAGCACACCAAGAATTTGGGGGTGGTACATGGGGCTGGGTGGATGGGAGAGAGGAAAGGGAGGAAGGGAGAGAGAGAGGAAAAACATTAACAACAACAACAAAAACAGAAAAAAGACTAAAACAAACAATAGATAAATGAATATATAAAGTGGTCCTGAGGGAGCCACTCAGTGACATTGGCGCAGACCCGGGGAGGCTGTGTGCAGTGAGTCTCTAACCAAGCTGTGCAGCACGACCCCTCTGTAAGGGGTGGAGTGGTGCACAAGGCTGGGTGGGCAGGAGAAAGGAAAGGAGAGAGAGAGAGAGAGAGAAGAAAAAGAAGAAAAGTAAAAAAAGAACAAAACAAACAAACCAAAAAATCACAGCCCATCAAGAAAAGTGAGGAAGGGAGAGAAGTGCAACAAAAAAACCAAAAATAAAATAAAAAACAAATGAACAAAAAAACACAAACCACAAAAAAATAAAAAAGAATAAAGCAAACAAACCAAAAAATCACAGCCCATCAAGAAAAGTGAGGAAGGGAAAGAGAGAAGTGCAACAAAAAAACCAAAAATAAAATAAAAAACAAATAAAGAACAAAAAAACACAAACCACAAAAAAATAAAAAAGAACAAAGCAAACAAACCAAAAAATCATACCCTGTAAAGAAGGGGAGGGGATGGCACACGGGGCTAGAGAAACAACAACAACAAAAAGCCACAAATAAAAAACAAAAAGCAAACAAACAAGTAAAAAAAAATGGAACTGAAGGGGCCACCTGGTGGGGGCAGGGCGGACCCTGGTGGCAGTGAGCTGGTATCTCTCTGGCCAAGTGACCATGGCCCATTGGCAAGCGGAGGAGGTAAGAAGGGTGCGGGATGGGAAAATTTGTATTCCTGGTTACCGGGTGCTCTGTCTTCTGTTGGGAGCTCCATGAAGTTGCCTTTCCGTACTCCCCGTCTGAGTTCTTTGGTGACTGCAGCCCAAGATGAGAATCCAGCCACGTTAGCTGGTATGGGACCTCTACTCCACTGGTCTCCTTGTTCTCTGTTCTCTGTCAGTTTCTTATTCTATTTGGTGTTTGATGCAGTTCTTTATTCCTTTATTTGGTGCTTAGGGTTCCAGGATTGAAGTTTGCATCTGTTTTAATAAGTTTTTTGGGTCTTTGTTCCAGAGGGACCACATGGTGCCTCTGCCTATAGCGCGGTGTTGGCTCCGCCCCTCTTTTCTGACTTTTTAATGACCTTTTGCTTTCGTCATGTGTGATATCCTTCATGCCATCCAGAATTCAAGTAGTCTTCAGTCATTAGTTTCAATGTGTGAAACCTATTCTTAACATGGTCTCCAAATTCAAGTGGGATATACTCAAGTTTGTATTTTGGCTCTCATGGACTTGTTTCATCTTCAGCTTCAACCTGAACTTGCATAGGAGTAACTGTTAGTC
Organism: Trichechus manatus latirostris; assembly: GCF_000243295.1. Lineage (NCBI taxonomy): Eukaryota > Metazoa > Chordata > Mammalia > Sirenia > Trichechidae > Trichechus > Trichechus manatus. The sequence continues at coordinate 2,253,551 of NW_004443982.1, read as the reverse complement.
TGTTCTTCAGTGGTCACTGGCCTTGTTCTGATAGATGATATTGAGCTTCTCCATTGTATCTTTCCACAGATGTAGTCGATTTAGATGCCTGTATTTTCCATCAGGTGAGGTCCATGTGTATAGTCGCCGTTTATGTTGTTGAAAAAATGGATTTGCAACGAATAAGTCATTGGTCTTGCAAAATTCTATCATGCAATCTCTGACTTTGTTTTTATCACCAAGGCCATATTTTCCAACTACTGTTCCTTCTTCTTTGTTTCCAACATTCACATTCCAATCCCAGTAATTATCAGTGCAAGTTGATTGCATGTTTGATCAATTTCAAACTGCAGAAGTTGGTAAAAATCTTCAATTTCCTCATCTTTGGCCTTAGTGGTTGGTGTGTAAATTTGAATAATAGTTGTATTGACTGTTCTTCCTTGTATGTGTATGGATATTATCCTATCACTAACAGTGTTGTACTTCAGGAAAGATCTTGAAATTTTCTTTTTAACGATGAATGCCACACCATTCCTCTTCAATTTGTCATTTCTGGCATATAATTGTCTGATTCAAAATGGCCAATACCAGTCCATTTCAGCTCACTAATGCATAGGATATTGATCTTTATGAGTTCCATTTCATTTCTGATGACTTCCAATTTTTCTATATTGATAATTTGTACATTCCACGTTCCAATTATTAATGGATGTTTGCAGCTGTTTCTTCTCATTTTGAGTCATGCCACACCAGCAAATGAAGGTCCCAAAAGCTTGACTCCAACCAAGTCATTAAAGTCTACTCTACTTTGAGGAGGCAGCTCTTCGCCAGTCGTATTTTGAGTGCCTCCCAACCTGAGGGGCTCATTTTCCAGCACAATATCAAACAATGTTCTGCTGCTATTCATAAGGTTTTCACTGGCCAATTTTTTCAGAAGTAGACTTCCCGGCCCTTCTTCCTAGTTTGTCTTAGTCTGGAAGCTCCGCTGAAACTTGTCCACAAAGGGTGACCCTGCTGGTATTTGAAATACTGGTGGCAAAGCTTCCAGTATCACAACAACACACAAGCCACCATAGTAAGACAAGTAAAGCATATAAATATATATATATATTTTGTTGTGTGCCGTTGAGTCGATTCTGACTCATAGCGACCCTATAGGACAGAGTAGAACTGCCCCATAGGGTTTCCAAGGATTCGAACTGCTGACCTTTGCCACCAGGGCTCGAAAGATTTGTATCAAGGAAATGGTTCACGTGGTTGTAGAAGCTGGAACGTCCCAAGTCCATGGGTCAGGCAGGACGCTTCTCCTGATTCACATAGCTGCGGGGCTGGCAAACCCAAAATCAGCAGGTCAGACAGCAGGGCTCTGGCTCACAGGCAGTGAAAACTGACAAATCCCAAGATCAGCAGGCAAGATGGCAAGTAAGGTGCTAGCTCAAGTCCCAAGAACCAGAGGTCAGATTAACAGAAGCCAGCTGCAGGATCCAGATCAGGTGAAAGCCCATGAGCCTTGCCAGAAAGTCCACCTATTTTTGATGTAGGCCATATCCCCAACGAAACTCCCTTTCAACTGATTGGCTACCCAGAGCCAATGCCATCATGGAGGTGATCACATTATATCAGATCTCTTCATGGAGATGATTATATCATTATATGATTGCTGTCATGGATTGAATTGTCTCCCCCCAAAATATATGTCAACTTGGTTAGGCCATGATTCTCAGTATTGTGTGGTTGTCCTCCATTTTGTGATTGTAATTTTATGCTAAAGAGGATTAGGTTGGGATTGTAACACCCTTACGCAGTTCACATCCCTGATCCAATGTAAAGGGAGTTTCCCTGGGATGTGGCCTGTACCACCTTTTATCTCTCAAGAGATAAAAAGGAAAGGGAAGCAAGCAGAGAGGGGGGACCTTATACCACCAAGAAAGCAGTGCCGGGAGCAGAGTGCATCCTTTGGACCTGGGGTCCCTGTGGGGTCCCTGTGCAGAGAAGCTCCTAGTCCGGGAGAAGATTGATGAGAAGGCCGACAGAGAGAGAAAGCCTTCCCCTGGAGCTGATGCCATAAATTTGGACTTTTAGCCTACTTTACTATGAAGAAATAAATTTCCCTTTGTTAAAGCTCTCCACTTGTCGTATTTCTGTTATAGCAGCACTAGATGACTAAGATAACTGCCAAACTACATCATAACTGCCAAACCACTGAGAATCATGACCCAGCCAAGTTAACACACAGCTTTAAGGATCACACCTTCCATCCACTCAGGTTGTGCTAGCTGCTCATTGTCTCTGCTCTCTGAACCTTGCTTGCCTTCTCCTAACAGAGTGCTGTCTATTTAGATACAGGCTATCCCGTGCCTACTTTCCCATTCATTATTCTAGGCCTGGCACATACTAGGTGAACAATAAGTATACACACCTTCTCCCTTTAAAAACAAAACAAAAACAAAGGGAAAAAAGAAATGAGGAAGTAGGTCAGTAGCTAGTGGGGTAAATTAAGTGATTTAGTTTGTTCTAGAGTAAATATCAAGGGTGGCACAACTTCTATGTCACCTTATCCAAGAAATTCTTCTCTATGGCAAACTAACATTTGTTGAGTGCCCCCTTCAGCACCGTGGTAGGCTCTATGACAGAAATCAACACATTCAATCATCACAGTGATCTTGCATGATCAATAGTGTTATTTCCATTTTAAAGTTGAAGAAAATATGGCTATAAGAGGTTAAGTAACTTTTACAAAGTCAAATAAATCAAACTAATAAGAAATGAGGAAGCTGGGATTTCCACTTTATCATCTTTTCTCTTTTATAGTTTTCTTCAATTTTTGCCTTGTGTTTCAGGTATTTGTATCTTTATCCTATTGTATCTACTAGGGTATAAGCTTCTTGAATGAAGGAATGATGCCTTATTCACATTTGTAAAGTTTTTTAAATATTAAAATATTTGTTGAATTAATAAATACACGGTTACAGTAAAGTTCATTAAATAAAAAATCCTGTACATCTGATGCTGTTATCGTCCCCTGCCAAGTAAACAAGAGGTCTTCCCTGAGAGGCCCCAAAAGAGTCAGGCATTGAGTAAGTGTCCCTATTCTATGCTTCCACAGCCCCCTGGGCTTACCTTGTCATATAAATTTTATTACACTAGACTATAAATCTACCTTTATATGTCTGTCTCCCATTAAAACATGAGCTCCTTGAAGGCAAGAACTAGTGTATTTTATGCAAATAATGCACACCTTCTACGTACGTTTGCCAACCGAACCCTTCTCCCATGAAGTATTTTCATAAGCATCTCTATGCTAATTTTTTTATAGGTTGCTGTAAAAAATTAGCATAATGCACGTACTAAAATACCTCACAGGGGGAGGGTGCTGCTGGCAAAGAGACATAGAAGGCTTGCATTTTTGCGTAAAAACATGGTATGTCTGAATGATCTCTACACTGGTAATTTCTGGGTCCCCAACACCCTGGACAGAGCCTGATATAGAGAGGGTGCCCAAAGGATAGTTGTTGAATGAAATAATAAAGTCAATATATCTTTACAATGCAATTCCAAGGCAGGTAAGAGATCTGAACTCTTTTCTCACACACCCCCATCCAACCCATTATCCAGTCCTACTGACTCCAACTACAAAATATATCCCTGCATAATTAATACAGCCCTGTATACACACACACACACTGTAAAAATTGCTTGAGGGCAGTGTCAGACCTCCTCTAACTTCACAAGGGGGAAGGAGAACCGAGATCAACAGCCCAAGGCTGATTGTTATGAGGCAGAGGTCAGACATGCCTTCTCCACCATTTTTACCAACTCTGACACCAACCATCCCTCACACAGCACTCTATCTACTTCTCTGCTGGGTTCAATAATTCATTTGTAATGGCCACACAGAACTCAAAGACCACACTCACGATTATGGGTTTTATTATAAGGGAAATAACAGTTATAATTCAGGCTCAGGAGCACTCAGGATACGGTTCTTTCATCAGGACATCCTCTTCCCAACCGAGCTCGCAAGCACGCCTCTCCCTGGCCCCCAGTCTCTGCCCAAAGGCACTCAGCTTTCTCTCTCCGTGGGAAGCTTACCACGCTGTCTCCTGCTGCTGTGTCTCTACTGCTGGAATCTCCTTCCTTGGTAGTGATGTGCTCTTCTCTCTGCTCTGGAATTAGCTCTCTGTTAAGGAGAAACTGACCAATTCCCTTGGTAGGCCACAATTATCTTATTACACATTCCCACCCAATCACCTGGGTGGAAGTTACAAGACCATGGCTAGAAAGGCCACACACAAAAGTAAATTAATCCACTACACACACACACACACACACACACACACACGAATCGGCACACATGGTTGTAGGTCTAAGAAGTATAAAATCCATGGGGAAGGCTGCCAAGCTGGAAACTCAGACATAGTTGATGCTCTAATCTTAAGGCAGAATTTCTTCTTCTCCAGGAAACCTCAGGTTTTTTTTCTCAACTGAGTGGATGAGGCCTACTCACATTACTGAAGATAATCTTTTTAACTTAAAGTCAACTGATTGTAGATGTTAACTACATCTATAAAATAAGTGTTTCACTAAGTAAGTGGGTACTGTACCCTGGCCATGGTTTTTTCAATTGCCACATATGCATGCAAAAGCTAGACGATGAGAAAGGAAGACAGAAGAATAATTACGTATTTAAATTTTGGTGTTGGAGAAGAATACTGAATATACTGTGAACTGCCAGAAGAAAAAATATCAGTCTTAGAAGAGATACAACTTGAATTCTCCCTAGAACAAAGGATGGTGATACTTTGGCTTGCTTGCTTTGCACATGTCATCAGGAAAGACCAATCACTAGAAAAAGACATCATTATTGGTAAAGTAGA
>NW_004443982.1:2231264-2248536 GCF_000243295.1 Trichechus manatus latirostris | reverse complement strand
GCAATGTTTTGTTTTGTTATATGTAAGGTCGCCATGAGTCAGAGCTGACTTAATGGTAACTAACAACAATAATATAGCCTGGCCAAACTGACACATAAAACTAATGATCACTCTTAACCCCTTATCAACTTGGTATGTATACACATCTCCTAAACCATACTTAATCTCCAAATAAGAACAATAACAAATCATATGACCACATAACGTGATACAACTATTCTGCATACAACAGAAAATGCATTCACTCTTTCCCTAGAAAATGATGCAGAGTCTTTGCTGTTGTTGTTCTTAGGTGCCATAGAGTCGATTCCGACTCATAGCCACCTTATGTACAACAGAACGAAACACTGCCTGGTCCTGCTCCATCCTCACAATTGTCATGCTTAAGCCCATTGTTGCAGCCACTGTGTCAATCCATCTCATTGACGGTCTTCCTCTTTCTCGCTGACCCTCTACTTTACCAAGCATGATGTCCTTATCCAGGGACTGATCCCTCCTGATAACACGTCTGAAGTATGTGAGACGTAGTCTCGCCATCCTTGCTTCTAAGGAGCATTCTTGTTGTACTTCTTCCAAGAAAGATTTGTTGGTTCTTTTGACAGTCCAATATTCTTCGCCAACACCATAATTCAAAGGCATCAATTCTTCTTCGGTCTTCCTTACTCATTGTCCAGCTTTCGCATGCATATGAGAACACCATGGCTTGGGTCAGGGCCACCCTAGTCTTCAAGGTGACATCTTTACTATTTAACACTTTAAAGGGGTCTTTTGCAGCAGATTTGCCCAATGCAACGTGCCTTTTGATTTATTGATTGCTGCTTCCATGGGTGTTGATTGTGGATCCAAGTAAAACGAAATCCTTGACAACTTCAATCTTTTCTCCGTTTATCATGACATTGCTTACTGGTCCAGTTGTGAGGATTTTTGTTTTCTTTATGTTGAGGTATAATCCATACTGAAGGCTGTGCTCTTTGATCTTCATCAGTAAGTAATTCAAGTCCTCTTCACTTTCTATGTCATCTGCATAATGCAGGTTGTTAATTAATCTTCCTCCAATCCTGAAGCCCCATTTTTCTTCATATAGTCCAACTTCTCAGATTATTTGCTCAGCATTCAGATTGAATAAGTGTAGTGAAAGGATACAACCCTGACACACACCTTTCCTGATTTTAAACCACGAAATATCCCCTTGTTCTGTTTGAATGACTGCCTCTTGATTTATGTACAGGTTCCTCATGAGCACAAATAAGTGTTCTGGAATTCTCATTCTTCACAATGTTATCCATAATTAGTTATGATCCACAGATTCAAATGCCTTTGCATAGTCAACAAAACACAGGTAAACATCTTTCTGATATTCTCTGCTTTCAGCCAGGATCCATCTGACAACAGCAATGACATCCCTCATTCCACGTCCTCTTCTGAATCCAGCTTGAATTTCTGGATGTTCCCTGTTGATGTACTGCTGCAGTCGCTTTTGAATGATCTTCATCAAAATTTTACTTGCGTGTGATATTAATGGTATTGTTCGATAATTCCCACATTCTGTTGGATCACCTTTCTTGGGAATAGGCATAAGTATGGATCTCTTCCAGTTGGTTGGCCAGGTAGCTGTCTTCCAACTTTCTTGGCATAGATGAGTGAGTACTTCCAGCACTACATTCATTTGTTGAAAAAACTCAATTGGTATTCTGTCAATGCCTGGAGCCTTGTTTTTCGCCACTGCCTTCAGTGCAGCTTGAACCTCTTCCTTCAGTACCATTGGTTCCCGATCATGTGCTACCTCCTGAAATGGTTAAATGTAGACCAGTTCTTTTTGGTATAATGACTCTGTGTATTCCTTCCATCTTCTTTTGATGTTTTCCTGTGTCGTTTATTATTTTCCCCATAGAATCCTTCAATATTGCAACTCAAAGTTTCAATTTTTTCTTCAGTTCTTTCAGCTTGGGAAATGCAGAATGCGTTCTTCCCTTTCGGTTTCCTAACTCCAGGTCTTTGCACATGTCATAATACTTTGTCTTCTCAAACTGCCCTTTGAAATCTTCTGTTCGGCTCTTTTACTTCATCATTTCTTCCATTTACTTTAGCTACTCGACATTCAAGAACAAGTTTCAGAGTCTCTTCTGACATCCATTTAGGTCTTTTCTTTCTTTCCTGTCTTTTTAGTGACCTTTTGATTTCTTCATGTATGATTCCACAACTTGTCTGGTCTTTGGTCATTAGTGTTCAACGTGTCAATTCTGTTCTTGAGATGGTCTCTAAATTCAGGTGGGATATACTCAAGGTTGTACGTTAGCCATTGTGGACTTGTTCTCATTTTCTTCAGCTTCAACTTGAACTTGCATATGAGCAATTGATGGTCTGTTCCACAGTTGACCACTGGCATGGTTCTGACCGATGATATAGAGCTTTTCCATTGTCTTTCTCCACAAATGTAGTCGATTTTTGATTCCTGTGTATCTCATGCAGCAAGATCCACGTGTATAGTCGCCTTTTATGTTGTTTAAAAAAGGTATTTGCAATGAAGAAATAACTGGTCTTCCAAATTCTATCATGCAATCTCCAGCATCATTTCTATCACCAAGGCCATATTTCCCAACTACCGATCCTCCTTCTTTGTTTCCAACTTTCACATTCCAATCACTAGTAATTATCAATGCATCCTGATTTCATATTCGATCAATTTCAGACTGCAGAACTGGTAAAAATCTTCGGTATCTTCATATTTGGCCTTAGTAGTTGGTGCGTAATTTTGAATAATAGTTGTATTAACTGTTCTTCCTTCTAGGCATATGGATATTATCCTATCACTGACAGCTTTGTACTTCAGGATAGATCTTGAAATGTTCTTTTTGACAATGAATGCGATACCATTCCTTTTCAAGTTGTCATTCTTGGCATAGTAGACTATATTATTGTCTGATTCAGAATGGCCAATACCAGTCCATTTCAGGTCACTAATGCCTAGGATGTCGATGTTTATGCATTCCATTTCATTTTTGTCGATTTCCAATTTTCCTAGATTCATAGTTCAGACATTCCACGTTCTGATTATTAATGGATGTTTGCAGCTGTTTCTTCTCATTTTGAGTTGTGCCACATCAGCAAATGAAGGTCCCGAAAGCGTGACTCCATCCATGTCATTAAAGTCCACTGTACTTTGAGGAGGCAGCTCTTCCCCAGTCATCTTTTGAGTGCCTCCCAACCTGAGGGGCTCATCTTCCAGCACTATATCAGACAATGTTCCACTGCTATTCATAAAGTTTTCACTGGCTAATTCTTTTCAGAAGTAGACTGCGGGGTCCTTCTTCCTAGTCTGTCTTACTCTGGAAGCTCAGCTGAAAACTGTCTGCCATGAGTGACCCTGCTGGTATTTGAATACTGGTGGCATGGCTTCCAGTAATGCAGCAACACACAAGCCCCCACAGTACAAAAAACTGACAGACCCGTGGGGGTGATGTTAACTCTTCTTGATATCTTATAATTTAAATACTGAATTGTAAAGTTAAGTATTATTAATACATTTTATATTATATGGTAAGGGGATAAGAGAGAGAAAATAATTATATATATATGCAATTATCTCCAATTATATATATATATATATGTATATGTATAGGAGCCCCGGTGGCACAGTGGTTAAGTGTTCGGCTGCTAACGAAAAGGTCGGCAGTTTGAATCCACCAGCCACACCTTGGAAACCCTATGGGGCAGTTCTAGTCTGTCCTATAGGTTCTCTATGAGTTGGAATGGACTCAGTGACAATGGGTTTATATATATATATATATATATATATATATATATGTATGTATATATCCTCCACTCTCCTGTTCCATTGTCGTACTGTGGTGGCTTGTTGGTTGTTGTGATTCTGGAAGCCATGGTACTGGTATTTCAAATACCAATACGGTCACCCATGGTGGACAGGTTTCAACAGAGCTTCCAGACTAAGATAGACTAGGAAGAAAGACCTGGTGATCTACTTCTGAAAAAGCTGGCTAGTGAAAACCATATGAATAGCAGCAAAACATTGTCTGATATAGTGCCAGAAGATGAGCCCCTCAGGTTGGAAAACACTCAAAATATGTCTGGGAAAGAGCTGCCTCCTCAAAGTAGAATTGACCTTAATGGTGCAGATGGAATAAAGCTTTTGGAACCTTCATTTGCTGATGTGACACGACTCAAAAGGAGAAGAAACAGCTGCAAACATCCATTAATATTCGGAACGTGGAATGTATGAAGCATGAATCTAGGAATATTAGAAGTTGTTAAAAATGATATAGAATGCTTGAAGACTGATATCCTAGGCATTAGTGACCTGAAATAGACTGGTATTGGACATTTTGAATCTTACAATCATATATACGGTCTACTATGCTGGGAATGACAAATTGAAGAAGAATGACGTCATATTCACTGTCAAAAAGAACATTTCATGATCTATCCTGAAGTACAACACTATCAATGGCAGGATAATATCCATACCCCTACAAGGAAGACCAGTTAATATGACTATTATTCAAATTTACACAACAACCACTAATGCCAAAGATGAAGAAATTGAAGAGTTTTTCTAACTTCTACAGTTTAAAACTGATCAAACATGCGATCAAGATGCACTGGTAATTACTGGTGATTGGAATGTGAAAGTTGGAAACAAAGACGAAAGATCAGTAGGTGGAAAATATAGCCCTGGTGATAAAAAAGACACAGGATCAAATGGTAGAATTTTGCAAGATCAACGACCTACTCTTTGGAAATATCTTCTTTCTAGAACAGAAATGGTAACTATACACATGGACCTCACCAGATGGAATACACACAGGAATCAAATCAAATACTTCTGTGGAAAGAGATGACAGAGAACCTCAGTATAATCAGTCATAACAAGGACAGGGGCCAACTGTGGAACAGACCATCAATTGCTCGTATACAAATTCAAACTGAAGTTAAAGAAATTTAAAACAAGTCCACGAGAGCCAAAGTATGACCCTAAGTATATCTCATCTGAATTTAGAGACCATCTCAATAATAGAGTTAATGCATTGAACACTAATGACCAAAGACCGGATGAGTTGTGGGATGACATGAAGAACATCATACATGAAGAAATCAAAAGGTCATTAAAAAGACAGGAAAGAAAGACCAAGAATGGATGTCAGAAGAGACTCTTAAACTTGCTCTTGAACATAGAGTAGTTAAAGGGAATGGAAGAAATGAAGCAAAAGGTGAACAGAAGATTTCAAAGTGTGGCTCGAGAAGACAAAGTAAATATTATAATGAGACGTGCAAAGACCTAGTGTTAGAAAACTGACAGGGAAAAACACATTCTCCATTTCCCAAGGTGAAAGAATTGAAGAAAAAATTCAAGCCTCAATTTGCAATATTGTAGGGTTCTATGGGCAAAATATTGTATGACGCAGGACGCATCAAAAGAAGACGGAAGGAGTAAACGGGGTCACTGTAACAAAAAAGAATTTGTTGATGTTCTACCGTTTCAGGAGGCATCACATGATCAATAACCTATGGTATTAAAGAAGTCCAAGCTGTACCGAAGGTATTGGTGAAAAATAAGGCTGCACAGAATGACAGAATAGCATTTGAGATGCTTCAACAAACGGATTCAACCCTGGAAGGATGCACTCGTCTATGCCAAGAAACATGGAAGAGAGCCACCTGGCCAACAGACTGGAAGAATTCCATATTTGTGACTATTCCAAAATAAGGTGATCCAACAGAATAAGGAATTATCAAACAATGTTATTAATATCACACACAAGGAAAAATTTGCTGAAAATCATTGAAAAATGATTGCAGCAGTACATAGCGTACTGCCAGAAATTCAAGCTGGATTCAGAAGAGGACATGGAATGAGGGTTATCATTGCTGATGGCAGATGGATCTTGGCTGAAAGCAGAATACCAGAAAGATGTTTACCTGTGTTTTATTGACTATACAGAGGCATTCGACTGTGTGGATCAAAACAAATTATGGATAACATTGTGAAGAATGAGAATTCCAGAACACTTAATTGTGCTCATGCAGAACCTGTACATAAACCAAGAGGCAGTCATTCAAACAGAACAAGGGGATACTGCGTGGTTTAAAATCAGGAAAGGTGTGCATCAGGGTTGTATCCTTTCATCATACTTATTCAATCTGTACGCCAATTCAAGAAGTACAGCCAGAATGGTCCTACAAGCAAGGATGGCAAGACTTTGTCTCACGTACTTTGAACATGTTATCAGTATGTCCTAACAACAACAGCAATATACATACATATATATACGTATATATACATATATACACATACACACACACACACATACATATATATATATATAGAGAGAGTTCTCTCTAGCCCTGGTGGCATAGTGGTTAAGAGATTCAGCTGCTAACTAAAAGGTCAGCAGTTTGAATCCACCAGCCGCTCCTTGGAAACCCTATGGGGCAGCTCTACCCTGTCTTATAGGGTCGCTATAGTTGGAATCACCTCGATGGCAATGGGTTTTTTTGTTTTATGTATATATATATATGTGTGTATATATATGTTATCAGTATGTCCTAACAACAGCAACATATATATGTATATATACGTATATATGTATATATATGTATGTATATGTATGTGTATATATGTGTGTATATATATATGTATATGTGTGTGTGTGTGTGTGTGTGTGTATATATATATATATAGTTAGGTGCTGTCAAGTCAGTTCCTACTCATAACGACTCTATGTACAACAGAACGAAACACTGCCCCATCTTGGGTCACCCTCACAATTCTTGCTCTCTTTGAGTCCATTGTTGCAGCCACTGTGTGAATACGTCTTGTCAAGGGTCTTCCTCATTTTCGGTGGCCCTCTACTTTACCAAGCATGTTGTCCTTCTCCAGGGGCTAGTCCCTGCTGATAACATGTCCAAAGTACATGAAATGAAGTCTCACCATCCTCACTTGTAAGGAACACTCTGGCTGTACTTCTTCCAAGACAGACTTGATCGTTCTACTGGCAGTCCATGGTATATTCAGTATTCTTTGCCAACACCATAATTCAAATGCATCTGTTCTTCAATTTTCCTTATTCATTGTCCAGCTTTCCCATGCAAATGAGGGATTGAAAATACCATCACTTGGGTCAGGCGCGCCTTATTCCTCAAAGTGATATATTTGCTTTTTAACACCTTAAAGAGGTCTTTTGCAGCAGATTTGCCCAATGTTATGTGTCTGATTTCTTGACTGCTGCTTCTGTGGGTGTTGATTGTGGATCCAAGTAAAATGAAATCCTTGCCAACGTCAATCTTTTCTCTGTTTATCATGATGTTGCTTATTGGTCCAGTTGTGAAAATTTTTGTTTTCTTTATGTTGAGGTGTAATCAATATTGAAGGTGATAAACCCAAAACCCATTGCTGTCGAGCTTATTCCAACTCATAGCGACCCTATAGGACACAGTAGAACTGCCCCATAGGGTTTCCAAGGAGTGCCTGGTGGATTCGAACTGCCAATCTTTTGGTTAGTAGCCATAGCTCTTAACCACTGTGCCACCAGGTCTCCATTGAAGGCTATAAGTGCTTCAAATCCTCTTCACTTTCAGCAAGCAAGGTTGTGTCATCTGCATATAGCAGGTTGTTAATGAGTCTTCCTCCAATCCTGATGCCATGTTGTTCTTCTTCATATAGGCCAGCTTCTCGGATTATTTGCTTAGCATACATATTGAATAAGTATGCTGAAAGTATACAACCCTGATGCACACCTTTCCTGATTTTAAACCATGCAGTATCCCCTTGTTCTGTTTGAAAGACTGCCTCTTGGTCTATGTACAAGTTCCACACAAGCACAATTAAGGGTTCTGGAATTTTCATTCTTTGCAATGTTACCCATAATTTGTTATGATCCACACAGTCAAATGCCTTTGCATAGTCAATAAAACACAGGTAAACATCTTTCTGGTATTCTCCATTTTCAGCCAAGATCCATCTGCCATCAGCAGTGATATCCCTCATTCCATGTCCTCTTCTGAATCTGGCTTAAATTTCTGAAACTCTCTGTTGATGTACTGATACAACTGTTTTTGAATTACCTTCAGCAAAATTTGCATGTGATATTAATGATGTTGTTTGATAAAGTCTGCATTCTGTTGGATCACATTTCATCGACATATGCACAAATATGGATCTCTTCCATTCAGTTAGTCAGGTAGCTCTCCTCCAAATTTCTTGGCATAGACGAGTGAGTACTTTCAGTGTTGCATCCGTTTGTTGAAGCATCTCAGTTGGCATGCCTTCATTTCCTGGAGCCTTGTTTTTGTCAATATCTTCAGTGCAACTTGGACATCTTCCTTCAGTATCATAGGTTCTTGATCTTATGCCACCTCCTGAAATGGTTGAATGTTGACCAATTCCTTTTAGTACAGTGACTCTGTGTATTCCTTCTATCTTCTTTTGATGCTTCCTGCATCATTCAATATTTTGCACATAGAATCCTTCAACACTGCAACTCGAGGCTTGAACATTTTCTTCAGTTCTTTCGGCTTGAGAAATGTTGAGTGTATTCTTCCTTTTTGGTTTTCTAACTCCAGGTCTTTGCACATTTCATTATATTTTACTGTGTCTTCTCAAGCTGCCCTTTGAAATCGTCTGTTCTCCTCTTTTATTTCATCATTTTTTACTTTCACTTTAAGTACTGTACATTCAAGAGCAATTTTCAGAATCTCTTCTAGCATCCATTTTGGTCTTTTCTTCTTTTTTTCTCTTTAACAACCCCTTGATTTCTTCATGTATGATGTCCTTGATGTCATCCCACAGTTCATCTGGTCTTTGGTCATTAGTGTTCAACACATCAAATCTGTTCTTGAGATGGTCTCTAAATTTAGGTGGGCTATGCTCAAGTTTGTACTTTAGTTCTAATGAAATTGTTTTAATTTTCTTCAACTTCAACTTCAACTTGTATATGAGCGATTGATGGTCTGTTCCACAGTTGGCCCCTGGCCTTGTTGTGACTTCTCCATTGTCTCTTTCGGCACATGTATTTGATTCCTGTGTATTCTATCCAGCAAGGTCCAAGTGTATATATCTACAACCACACCCACACACAAACATATTTGTAACAAAATAAGGAAGAAATACCCATTAAAATTCCAGTACTACATCTAAGCCCATTGGCATAACATAATTCATAAAGAAAATGTTCTACATCCAGTATGGTGAGTAGTGTCTGGGGTCTTATAATCTTGTGAGTGGACATCTAAGACACATCTATTGGTCCCATCCTGTCTGGAGTAAAGGAGAATGAAGAAAGCCAAAAACACAAGGAAAATATTAGTCCAAAGAACTAATGGACCACATGAACCACAGCCTCCACCAGCCTGAGCACAGAAGAACTAGACGACGCCCAGCTCCACCACCAACTGCTCTGACAGGGATCACAATAGAGGGTCCCAGACAAAGCAGGAGAAAAATGTAGAACAAAATTAAAATTCACAAAAAAAGATCAGACTTACTGGTCTGACAGAGACTCTAGGAACCCTGGAGACTATGGCCCCCGGATACCCTGCTAACTCAGAACCAAGGCCACTCCTGAAGACCACCTTTCAGCCAAAGATTAGACAGGCCTATTAAACAAAAAAATAAAACATGTGAAGAAAGTGCTTCTTAGTTCAATCAAGCATAGGAGCACAAATGGGAAACACCTGCCCAAATGCAAAGACGAGAAGGCAGGAAGGGACACGAAACCTGGACGAATGGACACGGGGAAATCCATGGTGTAGAGGGAAAGGGGGAGAGTACTGACATATTGTGGGGACTGCAACCAACATCACAAAACATTTTGTGTATAAATTTTTATATGAGAAACTAATTTACAGTGTAAGCTTTCACCTACAGCACAATAAAAAAAAAATTCCAGTCCTAGTTTCTGCAACTATTCATGTGAATAACTACTTTATTCTACTACCCATTCTTTAATCCCTTTGCCCTCAGCAACTACCTCAGCTAGTCATTGTTCTTTGCCTGGTATGAGTACCCTACCTGAAGAATCTGGGCCATTAGTAGTCCTTCTTGAATTGGGTTGTTGTAGCTTTCCATTTAATTTAATCACAGGGCATAGTACCTGTTGCCATCAAGTCGATTCTGACTCATAGTGACCCTATAAAAGAGAGTAGAACTGCCCCATAGGGTTTCCAATGCTGTAATCTTTACAGGAGCAGACTGCCACATCTTTCTCCCACACAGTGGCTGTGGGTTCAAACCTCTGATCTTTCAGTTGGCAGCTGAGCACTTAACCATTGTACCACCAGAGCTCCTCAAGCATGGTAGTACTAAGAAATGTGCTAAGGAATCTCTTGTATTCCAGAAATATTCTTCTTTACCTCCATTATGTAGTAGCAGCCCAATTTCTCCTTGGTAATCAGGCTCAATAACCTCAGTCACAATAATAACTCTCTTCTTTGCCTGTTGATTTGGAGGCATGAGGAGCCCAAAGTGGCTTGGGGGCAGTCTTAACTTCCAGTTCAATGAAATCATTGTTGTGTCTCCTAGGGGAAGCATTCCTCCTTTTAGGACTAAGACTTCTAGACCAGAAGAGCACACGGTCATGGGGAAAGGAAGCAAAAATTTTGCTAGTTGATCACTAGGGGTAATAGTGAGCACTGCCACTCCTATTTCCACCCCTTGATACCTGAACCCATTAATCCTAGTTATTGGGGAGACAGTACCATAAAATGGATGCTAATTTAGAGCATATAGAACCTCTTGGAGAACATTGTTCAAGCCCTGCAAGGTAGTGCCACTTAGCTGGTGCTGTAACTGAGTCTTCAAAAGGATATTCTACCATTCTATCAAGCCAGTTGCTTCAGGATGGTGAGGAACATGGTAAGACCAGTGAATTACATGAGCTTGGGTCCACTGATACACTGTATTTGCTATGAATTGAGCTCCTTAGTCAGAAGCAGTGCTGTGTGGAATACCATGATGGTGGATAAGGCATTCTATAAATCCACGGATGGTTGTTTTGGCAGAAGCATTGTATGCAGGGAAGGCAAATTCATTTCCAGAGTGTCTATTCCAGTGAGAACAAAGTACTGCCCCTTCCATGGTGGAAGCAGTCCAATGTAATCAACCTACCACCAGGCAGCAGGCTGATTACCCTGGGGAATGGGTGACATGTAGGAGACTCAATGTTGGTCTTTGCTGCTGGCAGATTGGGCACTCAACAGTGGCTGTAGCCAGGTTTGCCTTGATGAATGGAAGTCCATGTTGCTGTGCTCATATATAACCTCCATCCTTGCCACCATGGCCACTTTGTTCATCAGCCCATCAGGCAATGACAGGAGTCGTTAGGGGAAGAGACTGGCTGGTATCCACAAAATGGGTCCTTGATTAATAAAATCCTCCTCTGGTGAGGTCATTCTTTGTTGAGCATTCACATAGGACACAGATATTTTCTTGTTTTTTGTCCATTCAGAGAAGTCTGTCCACATATCTCTCCCCAGATCTCCTTGCCACCAATTTTCTGATCACTTTCCTTCCAAGTCTCTGACCATCCAGACAACCATTGACCAAAGCCCAAGAATTTTTTTAAGCTTATACCTCTGGCCATTTCTCCTTCCAAGCAAAATGAACAAGCATGTATAGTGCTTGAAGTTCTGCCAGCTGGGAAATTTCCCTTCACCACTGTCCTTCAGGAGTGTCCCAGAAAGGGGCTGTACTGTTGTAGCTGTCCACTTACAGGTGGTGTCTGAATATCATGTAAATCAGGCCTGAGTTTTCTCTTCCTCAGTCAACTGTAGGGAACTTTCTATGTGGCCATAGGTGCAGGCTAGGAGAGAGAAAGTAACGTAGCAGGAGTGGGGTTCATGGGCGTTTGGGCCACTTCCTCCTATAACTTATTTATGCTTTCAGGGCCTACTCAAGCCTTATCTCATATATACCACTTCAGCTTGATGATGGAGAGCTTCTGTGCACATCCAACTTTGTGGCTCAGTGGGTTAAACAACACACAATTCATGATGGATAGTTCAGGTTGCATGATAACATGGTGAGCCATGGTTAAGTCTTTACTCTCTACTAAGATCTAGTAGCAAGCCAAAAGCTGTTTCTCAAAAGGAGAGTAGTTATACTCAGAGGATAGGAGGGATTTACTCCAAAAGTCTAAGACTCTGTGCTGTGATTCACTAATAGGGGCCTGCCAAAGACTTCAAAGTTTCACAGACACTTCATGCATGGTTGAATCTGATGGATGATACGGCACAAGTGGCAGAGCAACATGCATGGCAGCCTGGATCTGTTGCAGAGCATTCTCTTGTTCTGCACTCCACTGAAAACAAGCAACATTTTGAGTCATTTAGTAAATAGGCTGGAGTAGCACTCCTAAATGAGTAATATGTTTCCTACAAAATTTAAAGAGGCCTACTAGGTATTCTGCCTTTTTTGGTTGTAGGAGAGGCAAGATGGAACAATTTATCCTTCACCTTAGAAGAGGTATCCAGACATGCCCTATACCATTGGACCCCTAGAAATTTCACTGAGGTGAAAGGACTCTAAATTTTTGTTATATTTGTTTCCTACCCTTGACATGCAAATTTGTTACCAATATATCTAGGGAAGTTGCTACTTCTTGCTCACTAGGTCCAATCAGCATAATGTATCTATCTAATGGACCAGTGTGATGTCTTGTGGTAGAAAAAGTTGATCAAGGTCCCTGTGGATGAAATTATGACATAGGGATGGAGAGTTGATATACCCCTGAAGTACAACAGTGAAGATATATTTCTGGCCTTCCCAGCTGAAAGCAAACTGCTTCTGGTGGTTTTTAATAAAAGGAATTTACAAAAAAAGCATTTGCCGGATTAATAGCTGCAGAGCAAGTATCAGAGGATGTGTTAATTTGCTCAAGCAATGAAACTACATCTGGAACAGCAGCTACAATTGAAATCACCGCTTGGAAAAGTTTACAATAATCCACTGTCATTTTCCAAGACCATCTGTTTTCTACACAGGCTATATAGGCAAGTTGAATGGGGACGTAGTGGGAATCACCATCCTTGCATCCTTAAAGTCCTTGATGGTGGCAGTAATCTCTACAAACCCTCCAGGAGTGCAGTATTGCTTTTTGTTTACTATTTTCTGGGCAGTTCTAGTGGCCCTCACTTCACAGTTCAGGGAACCAATGTGGGGATTCTGCCAGTTGCTGAATATGTCTGTTCCAATTATGTTTTCCAAAACTGGAGAAATAAGCACATGATGGGCTTGTAGACCCACTGGACCCACTGTGAGCTGGACTTAAACTAAAATTCCATTGATCACCTGACTTCCGTAAGACCCTACTCTGACTAGGGACAACAGTGACATTTTTAGTCTCCTGGAATTAGTGTCAGTTCAGAATCAGTGACCAGTAATTCCTGAAAAGTCTGATTATTTCCTTTTATTCAATGTATATTCACCCTAGCAAAAGGCCAGGTCCCTTTGGGGAAGGCTGGGAGAAAGATTAACACTATAAAGTTTGGCGGTGTAGTGTGGTCCTTCTTTAAGGGGACCTGGCCTCTCGTTCATTAAAGGGGTTGTGTGTCTGTAAACTGGCTCAAGCCTGGGAATTGATTGAGGGGCTCTGACTCTGTATTATGGTGATTTAAGTTAGACTCCCATTCACTTGAACTCAACCTCTTCTGCTTATACAGATCAAGTAAGAATTTAGTAGACTGCCCATCTATTTCTTTTCTAGGGACACCATCATCAACCAGCCAGTGCCATAGGTCTCTGGGAGTCAGACTATTCTGATTACTGCTTTGGCTTTATTGTCCATTACGTTAACCACATCTACCTCTTTTTTTTTTTTGTTAATTAAGTGCTGCCATTTGATCCCTGCCACCCCAGGATCCAACTATTCTCATTGTATTTAAGTATCCCAGTTCAGTAGCAGCAGTTCCCATTGTAGTTTCTGACCTACAAAAAAGAGCTATCACAGAGCTCTTCAAGGATGCTGAGGCTCCCCTCATAAATTTATTTCTCATAGTAGTGGTGAAAGGTATGTCCCATGGATGCTTTCAGGATGGGTGCGTGGGTCTTACATGATAAATCCACATTAACATTCTGATATCTGTTAGCCTTTGGACGCTTTCCTCTAACATATACCAAGACGGTTCTGGCACTTCAGCTTTATTTAGTGTAGGCCACCATTTGGACAATGTTTTAACCAACCAACTATCCAAGAAGTTAGGGCCCCTTCTAACCCCTCAAGCTACAACACTGAATCCAGAATCTCTGTGTAGTGGGCCCATATGAATAAATTCAGCCTGATCCAAGTTTATGTTCCTTCCACCATTATCTCCCATCCTTAATATTCACTTCCACACATATTCACCAGATTTCTTTCTATATAAATTGGAAAAATCATGCAGTTCTTTTGAAGTGTAGCACATCTCCTCATGGGTTGTTAATTTGACTGTGTATCTCACCTTTCGAGCCCTGCTGTAACTTGAGTCTAGATATTGGTCTGGAAGCAAAAAGGGGTGGTGGGGGTAGATCCTGAGGAGAATCAGCAGTGTCCTTCAAGGCAACCACCTCAGAGGAGCCATTATAGGTTCTTCAGTCAAAGTGGAG
Source organism: Trichechus manatus latirostris (assembly GCF_000243295.1). Lineage (NCBI taxonomy): Eukaryota > Metazoa > Chordata > Mammalia > Sirenia > Trichechidae > Trichechus > Trichechus manatus. Next base: position 2,233,940 of record NW_004443982.1, on the reverse strand, counting down.
CTAACCTCCTCAGTGGGGCTGGAAGGGCTGTTTTTACTGGCAAAGAAGACTCTGCAGAATTTAGGGATTCCATGTCCCCAGCTTCATCAGGATCTGCCCTATATCATCATTCCAATATATATATATATTTTTAATCTCATTCCTTCCCAAACAATGCCCTCATTTTAACTGCAGATACCCTTTGAGGTTAGGGATTCGATTTGTGTTGTAATCCAGCCACTTGCAATATGAGACTCTGGGTTTGGTTTTCAGCAGTATCATCTCTGAGGTTACAGGAGATAAGTGTTTCTTTCAGGCCAGACATAGAAAACTTCAGGTTATTTATATGGAAATTGAGTTGGAAATTTGAAGCCCTGAGCTTATCCTTTTCTTTCCCCATTTTATCCAGCACATTTATGAGCAACCAGTCAATCTCATTATGCTCAGTATACTTGATAATTTGACAAACATGTTCTAAGGTATCAAATACACAGTCACCCAGACCCTTGCCTTTTATAAGTATTTGATTAAGAGTATGCAATAGTGATATTTTGCATATCTCTATTGCCACATCATACCATGGTCAACCGGTGCCCTCTTTAGCACTGGAAATAGAGTAATTAATGTCTTTAAATTTATATAGATATATATAGAGAGAGAGTGAGGGAGAGAGAGGAGCCCTGGTGGTTCAGTGGTTAAAGTGCTTGGCTGCCAACCAAAAGGTTGGCAGTTCAAACCTACTAGCTGTTCTGTGGGAGAAAGATGTGGCAGTCTGCTTCCATAAATATTACAGCCTTAGAAACCCCATGGGGCAGTTCTACTCTGTTCTATAGGGTCACTATGAGTCGGAATTAACTCAACAGCAATGAGTTTGGTGTGTATATATATATATATATATATATATATATATATATAAGTAATTGGGGTATGGCCAGTTTGAAATGTATAGGGCAAGCCAGCAGGCTGAAAACTTGGGCAGAGTAGATGCTACAGCAGTCTCAAGGCAGAATTTCTTTTTCTCCAGTAAATCTCAGTTTTTGCTCTTAAGGCCTTCACCTGATTGGATGAGGCCTGCCCACATTGCCAAAGGTAATATCTTTTGCTTAAAGTCAACAAATTGTAGATATTAACCACATCTATAAATATCTTCACAGAAACAACTAGATAAGTGTTTTATTAAATAACTGGGTACTATAGACTAGCCAAGTTGACACATCAAACTAACCATCACAATTCCAAATCCAACCACCTTTCAATTAGCCCTCTACTACTACTACCCTGGTACAAGTTATCGGCATCTTTAGACTATACTACTGTATTAGCCTCTCAACTGAATTGCCTACTTCCATACTTGACTCCTAAACTCAATTCTTCAAAAGAAGCCAGGAGAATTTTATTGTTCTTATTTTTTTTACTACCAATTAGCATCTTTATTCTTTCCTTTTTAATTTAATGTTCTGTGAATTTTAATACATGTATGTATTTGTGTTACCACCATCACAATTAGGATATAAAACCATTCCATTACTACCAAAAACTCTCTTAGACTATTCGTTTCTACGTTGTTGCTGTTGTTAGGTGTTTTGACTTGGTTCTGACTCATAGTGGCCCTATGTACAACAGAACAAAACACTGCTCAGTCCTGTGCCATCCTTACAATCATTGCTACATTTGAGCTCATTATTGCAGCAACTGTGTCAATCCATCACTTCGAGGATCTTCCTCTTTTTCACTGACCCTCTACTTTACCAAGCATGATGTCTTTCTCCAGGAACTTGTCCCTCCTGATAACTTGCCCAAAGTACGTGAGAAGAAATCTCGCCATCCTCGCTTCCAAGGGGGACTCTGGCTGTACTTCTTCCAGGACAGACGTGTTTGTTCTTCTGACAGTCCATGATATATAGTTACCCCCAGAACACATGCTCCTGACCCCTGGAAACTACTCATCTATTTCTTTCTTTTTTTTTTCTTTGCCTATATACAAATTTATTTAACTTTTTTTTTACATTTTCTTTTTTTTTATTTTTTCCCACACAAACATTTATACATACATTGTTATGTTACCCTAGTTGCTCTCCCCATACTGTGACAGCACACTCCTCTTTTCCACCCCTGATTCCCCATGTCCTTTCAACTAGCTCCTAACCCTCTCTGCCTTCCCATCTCACCTCCGGACAAAAGATGCCCGTTTAGTCTCTTGTATCTACTTGAGCTAAGAGGAACACTCATCAGGAGTATCGCTTTACGTCCCACAGTCCAGTCCAATCCCTCTCTGGGGAGTTGGCTTCGAAAAGTGTTTAGTTCTGGGCTGATAGAGAATCCAGGGGCCATGATTTCTGGGGTTCCTCCAGTCTCAGTCAGACCAGTAAGTCTGGTCTTCTTACTAGAATTTGAGTTCTGCACCCCACCTTTCTCCTGCTCCATCCAGGACTCTCTGTTGTGTTCCTTGTCAGGGCAGTCATTGGTGGTAGCCAGACACCATCTAGTTCTTCTGTGCTCAGGCTGATGAAGTCTCTGGTTTATGTGACCCTTTCTGTCTCTTGGGCTAATACTTTCCTTGTGTCTTTGTTGTTCATTCTCCTTTACTCCAGGTGGTTGGGACCCAATGATGCATCTTAGATGGCTGCTTGCAAGCTTTTAAGACCCCAGACGCCACTCACCAAAGTAGGATGCAGAACATTTTCTTAATAAGCTTTG
>NW_004443982.1:2228486-2230646 GCF_000243295.1 Trichechus manatus latirostris | reverse complement strand
TACATTCCCACCAACAGTGTATAAGTGTTCCAGTCTCTCCACAACCTCTCCAGCATTTATTATTTTGTGTTTTTTGGATTAATGCTAGCCTTTTGGGGGTGAGACGATATCTGATTGTAGTTTTCATCTGCATTTCTCTAATAGCTAATGATCGTGAGCATTTCTTCATGTGTCTCTTTGCCGCTGAATATCTACTTTGGCGAAATGCCTGTTCATATCCTTTTCCCATTTTTTAATTGGCTTACTTGCCGTTTTGTTGTTGAGGATTTACAGTATCTTATAGATTTTAGAGATTAGACGCTGATTGGATTTGTTGTAGCCAAAAATTTTTTCTGAGCCTGTAGTGTGTCTTTTGACTCTTTTGGTGAAATCTTTTGATGAGCATAAGTGTTTGATATTTAGGAGCTGCCATTTATCTAGTCTCTCTTCTGGTGCTTGTGCATTGTTTCTTACGGTTCGTGCTGTGTTTATGCCATGTATTTGGGCTCCTAGCGTTGTCCCTAATTTTTCTTCCACGATTTTTATCGTTTTCAATTTTATATTTATGTCTTTGATCCATTTTGAGTTAGTTTTTGTGCATGGTGTGAGGTATGGGTCTTGTTTCAGTTTTTTGTAGATGGCTATCCAGCTATGCCAGCACCATTTGTTAAAGAGACTGTCTTTTCCCCAATTAACGGACTTTAGAACTTTGTCAAATATCAGCTGCTCATAGTTGGATGAATTTATGTCTCGGTTCTCAATTCTGTTCCATTGGTCTGTGTTTCTGTTGTTGTATCAGTAGCAGGCTGTTTTGACTACCGTGGTGGTATAATAGGTTCTAGGATCAGGTAGAGTGAGGTCTTGCACTTTGTTCTTCTTCTTGAGTAATGCTTTACTTATTTGGGGCCTCTTCCTTTTCCATTTGAAATTGGTGATTTATTTCTCCATCTCATTAAAAAATGCCAGTGGAATTTGGATTGGGATTGCACTGTATCTGTAGATCGCTTTGGGTAGAATTGACATTTTCACAATGTTGAGTCTACCTATCAATTTTCAAGGTATGTTTTTCCACTTATGCAGGTCTCTTTTGGTTTCTTGCAGTAGTGTCTTGTAGTTTTCATTATATAGATCTTTTACGTCTCTGGTTAGATTCATTCCTAAGTATTTGATCTTCTTGGGTGCTATTGAAAATGGTATTGATTTGGTGATTTCCTCTTCAAGGCTCTCTTTATTGGTGTAAAAGAATCCAACTGATTTTTGTATGTTTAACTTGTATCCTGAAACTTTGCTGAAATCTTCTATTAGTTCCAGTAGTTTTCTTGTGGATTCTTTGGGGTTTTCTGTGTATAGGATCATAACATCTTCAAACAGGGACAGTTTACCTTCTTCATTACCAATTTGGATGCCCTTTATTTCTTTTTCTAGCCTAACTGCTCCGGCTAGGATCTCCAGCACAATGTTGAATAAGAGTGGTGATAAAGGGCATCCTTGTCGAGTTCCCATTCTCAAGGGGAATGCTTTCAAGGCATCTCCATTTAGGATGATGTTGGCTTTTGGCTTTGTATAAATGTCCTTAATTATATTGAGGAATTTCCCTTCTATTCCGATTTTGTTGAGACTTTTTATCATGAATGGGTGTTGGACTGTGTCAAATGCCTTTTCTGCATTGATTGATAAGATCCTGTGGTTCTTGTCTTTTGTTTTATTTATGTGCTGGATTACATTGATTGTTTTTCTAATGTAGACCCATCCCTGCATACCTCGTATAAATCCCACTTGATCGTGGTGAATTTTTTTTTTTCCTTTTGATATGTTGTTGAATTCTATTGGCTAGAATTTTGTTCAGGATTTTTGCATCAATGTTCATGATGGATATTGGTCTGTAATTTTCTTTTTTTGTGGTGTCTTTACCTGATTTTGTTATCAAGGTTATGCTGGCTTCATAGAATGAGTTTGTGAGTATTCCATCATTTTTTATGCTCTCAAATACCTTTAGTAATAGTGGTGTTAACTCTTCTCTGAAAGTTTGGTAGAATTTTCCAGTGAAGCCAACCGGGCTAGGGCTTTTTTTTGTTGTTGGAAATTTTTTTTTTTTAATTTTATTGTACTTCAGGTGAAGGCTTACAGAACAAATAGTTTCTCATGAAACAGTAGTACACATGTTGTTTTATGACATTGGTT
>NW_004443982.1:2202861-2218771 GCF_000243295.1 Trichechus manatus latirostris | reverse complement strand
CTTTTAGTTTGTTTGTGTCTTTAAGTCTAAGGTGTGTCTCTTGTAGGTAGCATATAGACAGATCGTGTTTTTTTAATCCAATCTGCCACTCTCTGTCTCTTTATTGGTACATTTAGTCCACTTACATTCAGCATAATTATTGATAGGTATGAGTTTAGTGCTGTCATTTTGATGTCTTTTTTTTGTGTTGTTCAATTTCTTTGTTCTAGTTAATTTTCTGTGCTGAGTCGTTTTTCTTTATGTATTTTCTCTTCACCTTTTTCATTGTTGTTGATTTTGTGTTTGCTGAGTCTATATTTTTCTAGTTTTTTTTATTTTGACTTGTAGGATTGTTAGTTTCCTTTGTAGTTACCTTAATATTTACCCTTATTTTTCTAACTTTATACCAGTCTAGTCTTTTATTTCTCTATATTGGCTTGACTTCCTCTCCATATAAAAAATCTATGTCTACATTTTTTAAGTCCCCCTTTTTTGTTTTAGTGTTGTCATCTTTTCCATATTGACGTCTCTTTCCGTATTTTCAGTGTTTTAGCTTTGATTTACTTTTGTTACTTCCCTATCTAGGTTGATATCTGATTGCTCTGTCCTGTGTTCTAGTCTTGGGTTTTTATCTGATGTTACTGATTTTCTAACTGGAGGACTCCCTTTAGTATTTCTTGTAATTTTGGTTTGGTTTTTGCAAATTCCCTGACTTCTGTTTATCTGGAAATGCCCTAATTTTGCCATCATATTTGAGAGACAGTTTTGCTGGTTATATAATTCTTGGGTGGCAATTTGTTTCCTTCAAGGCTTTATATATGTCATCCCATTGCCTTCTTGCCTTCATGGTTCCTGCTGCGTAGTCTGAGCCTATTCTTATTGACTCTTCTTTGTAGATGACTTTTCGTTTATTCCTAGCCGCTCTTAAAATTCTCTATTTTTGTTTGTGGCAAGTTTGATTATAATATGTGTTGGTGACTTTCTTTTTGGGATCTACTTTATGTGGAGTTTGATAAGCATCTTGGATAGATATCTTGTCATCTTTCACAATATCAGGGAAGTTTTCTGCTAACAAATCTTCAACAATTCTCTCTGTATTTTCTGTTATCTGACCCCCCTTTTCTGGTACTCCAGTCACTCATAGGTTATTCCTCTTGATAGAGTCCCACATAATTCTTAGGGTTTCTTCACTTTTTTTAAATCCTTTTATCTGCTTTTTCCCTCATATAAGTTGGTGTCAAATACTTTATCTTCAGTCTCACTAATTCTGACATCCATTGCCTAAATTCTGCTCCTATAAGTTTCTATTGAGTTGTTTATTTCTGAAATTTTATTATTAATCTTCTGGATTTCTGATTGCTGTCTCTGTATGGATTCTTGCGTCCTGTTAAATTTGTCATTATACTCTTCTCTAATCTTTTTAATTTTCTCTGTTGCGTGTTCTGCGTTTTGCTTAATATCCTTCCTAATTTCTTAAAGAGTTCTGTATATTAATCTTTTGTATTCTGCCTCCGGTAATTCCAAGAAATTTTCTTCCTCTGGAAAATTTCTAGATTTTTTATTTTGGGAGCTTGCTGAAGCCATCATGGATTGCCTCTTTATGTGGTTTTATATTGACTGTTGTCTCCGAGCCATCAGTAAGTTATTATATTTATTTATTTTATTTTACTTTTTGTGTCCTAGATTCTTGTTTTGTTTTGATATGCCCAAATAGGCTGCTCGTATGGGCTAGTTTGATTATTGGCACCTTTGAAGCTCTAATGTCCTGTCACCAGGTGGTTAGATCTGTTACTAGGTATGTGAGCTCAGGAGTCCGCCCACTCTTCCTGTATGGATTCAGCTCAGGTGCCCAGGTAGATAGCCACCAAGTGTGTGGTGTAGGCTCTCACTTACAGTCCTAGACAGGCATGGGTGATTGGAGTAGACACAGGCATCTGGCTGCAGCAAGGGGACACACTTGGGCAAGGCAGGGAGCTGATGGTAACCCCAAGTGTCCAGGAGGAAGGCATGTCCCTGTTCCCTAGAGCACATAGGTGGGTGGGTTTTGCAGCCAGACTATGAGCACCTAATGCTGTTGGCTGTAAGGACTGGGGGCACATGTTATTCATGGGCCCCTATCACAGTTGACTAGGTGGCATAGCTGGAGCCACCTGTCCTCAGGCCCCTGAAGTGGGTAGATGAAGACTCTGCTTAATGGGTAGAACAGTGTCAAATGTCAAGAACCTGCCACTTCACAGCTGAAACAGTTTAAGTTAGAGTTTGGGCATATACCCTATTGTACTGTGGTAATGAGGGTCTACGCTGTTGAGATGGGCCCACACAAGTCTATGCAGGGGGAAAGGCACTCAAAGTCCAGGGATCCCTTATTCCTGTGCCTAAGCAATGGAGCTGTTCCTACCCTGGGTTCCTGGCTTAGGGGAGCTGACAGTTTATTTTTTCCCCTGTTTGTTAATTTGTTCACTCTCCAAGGCACGGAGAATGGCTCCGGGCGTGTGACAGTTCCTACTTCCAACCCAGGGGACTTAGCAAGTGCTGAAGCCCGTCTGGGATCCAGCGCAGAGCAGGTAGTGTGAAGGTAAATGGGAGAGAGTTTTTTCCCTAAAAAGGGTGTTTTTGATCCCCGTGGTAGGCCGGACGCGATTACTTATCTTTCGCCGATCAAGAGGTGCTTCTTGCTGGTTCTCAGAGGCCAAGTGGACTCTCTCGTGCTGGGGCTCTCCTGGTGCGGAAAACGTGCCTCCCAAGCATGGATGCTTGCCTGCCTCACTGCTCACCCCCGAGCTGATCAGGCCTGAAGAGCTCAGGCTTTTGCCGGTTCAGGTCTGGCAACTCCTCGCTGCTTCTGAACTGTCTCTCCCCCCCCTCCCCCCACCACTCAGTCCAGTTCCTCAAGTCTGCCTTTGAGGTTCAGGGCTCGTAGATTGCCACATATGATCGAATTACTTGTTTTTTCGGGTCTTTGTTTTAAGAGGGTCCACTGGAAACATCTGACTACTCTGCCATCTTGGCCCCTACTCATATATTTCTCCATCACTATAGTTTTATGTTTTCAAGAATGTCATATAGTGTGCAATCTTTTGAAACTGGTTTCTTTGATTCAGTGTGATGTCTTTGAGATTCATCCAACTTGTTATATGTATCAATGGTTCATTCCTTTTTACTGGTGAGTAATGTTCTATTGTTTGGCTGCACCACAGTTTATTTATTCACCTGTTGAATATCCTCTGGGTTGTTTCTAGTTTTGGGGGATTATGAATAGAGCTGCTATATACATAGGGGCTGTGAAGGGACAGTGGTGGTTCAGTGGTAGAATTCTCACCTTCCATGTGGTACACTCAGATTCCCAGTCAATGCACTTCATGCACAACCAACACTTGTCTGTCAGTGGAGATTTGTGTGTTGCTATGATGCTGAACACGTTTCAGTGGAGCTTCCAGACTAAGATGGACTAGGAAGAAAGACCTGACAATCTATTTCCAAAAATCAGCCAATAAAAACCCACAAATTACAACAATCTGATCTGCAACTGATTATGGGGATGGTGCAGGATGTGGCAGCATTTCATTCTATTGCACATGGGGTCTCCATGAGTTGGGGGCCAGCTCAGTGACAGCCAACAGCAACAACATAAACATTCACGTACTGGTTTTTCTGTGAACATAAGTTTTTACTTTTCTAGGGTAAATACTCAGGAATGAGGTTGCTAGGTTATGTGGTAAATATATGTTTAACACACATACACACATATGTACTGGCTTTGTCTGGTTTTGATACCAAGGTAATGCTTGCTTCATAAAAATGTTGGGAATTATTCCCTTTTCCCTTTTTTTCTATTTTTTGGAAGAGAAGGTATAGAATTAGTGCTAGTTCTTGAAAAATATTTTGTAGAATTCTCCGGTCAAATCATTTAGGCCTGGAGATTTCTTTTATGGAAGGGTTTTAACGATGAATTCAATTTCTTTAATAATTATATAGCTGTTAGAGTATCTATTTCATTTTGAATATTTTTATAGCTGAAAATTCAGATAACATAAAATTAACCATTTTAAATTATACAGTTCAATTTCATTTAGTACATTGATGGTTCCTAAAATAAAGCTAAACATAGAATTATTAAATGACCCAGCAATTCCAAACCTAGGTATATACCCCAAAGAATTGAAAACTGGTATTCATGGTACAAATAATTGCATGTGAATGTTCTTAGTGGTACTATTCACGAACCAAAAGGTGGAAACAATACAAATATCCATCAACTGATAAATGGCTATCTATTTCGTTTGGGTGAGTTTCATTTTGGGTGAGTTTTGACCATTGTGGTTTTGATAAATTGGTCTATTTCATCTGTTTTTGAATTTATGTGTGTAGAGTTGTTATAGTTTCCCCTTATTATCTTTTTAATGTATGCATAGTCTGTAGTGATAGTCCCTCTTTCATTCTTGAAATCAAGGGGTTGGGAGAAGTCTTCACATATGAAAACAACTAACAACATGACTCACTTAGTTACACATTTGTGCATCTCTGAGCATTTGTTGAGTACCTGTTAGGTTCCAGGTCTAGGTTAAGTACTATGAGCACAGAATAAATGGGTAATACATCCAGATAGTAAGCATTGGAGGGTTGTGGTGGTCAGAGAAATCTTCTTAGAGAAGGTGGGGTTTGAGCTGGACTTTGAATGTTGCCTAAGAAGTATCTGGATAGAAAAAAGAGGGTATGAACAGTTTTCCAAATGGGGGTGTGATGGTAAAGATTTTGTGTTAACTTGGCTGGGCCGTGATTCTCAGTGTTTATATGTGATCACTCCCATGATGGAATTTGCTGTGAGTAGCCAATCAGTTGAAAGGGAGTTTCCTTGGGGGTGTGGCCTGCATCAGAATATAAGCAGATGTTCTGGCTTTTTGCTCACTCTGGATCTTGCGGCTGCCTCCTGTTTGTCTGACCTCCGGTTCTTGGGACTTGAGCTATCAGCTTATCTGCCGATCTTCTTGGGATTCTTCGTCTGTGAGCAAGAGCCCTGCTTTCCAACATGCTGATCTTGGGTTCGCCAGCCCCTGTGGCTACATGAATTGAGATAAGCCTCTATCCTGATCCACAGACTTGGGACGTTCCAGCCTCTACAATTGCATGAGCCGTTTCCTTGATATAAATCCTTGAGATATATATATATATATATATATATATGTGCTTTACTGGTTTTGCTCCTCTAGAGAACCCAGCCTAAGACAGGGGGTAACAGAAATAGGAAAAATCCACAGGCAGGAGTAATACCACTTAATATTTAATAAATTCTTGAAATATGCTAAAACCTATTCTAAGAATTTTATGTGTACTATCTCATTGAATCCCAAAACAACCCTACGAGATATGTACTATTATTAGTCCAGTTTTACAGATGAGGAAACTGCGGTCACACCACTAGTAAGAGGCAGAAGTGGCATTATGAAACCAGATAGTATGGCTCCAGAGCACACATTCTTTACTACCCCACCTACCTTCTGGAGTGTGCAAGTATCTTCATCAGGGTGTTGCAGAGAGTAGCTTGACTGGAGAAAAAATCCTGTGAAGTCATGGGACAGGAGAGTTTTATAGATAGAGAGGGAGCCAACTGCAAAGGGTCTTGAATTCAAGAGACACCCACATCAATTGTTATAGAGCAAGCACGGCAGACAGGGCTTTGAATTTTGAATCTGCCGTTCATTAGTTATGTGACATGGGACAAAGTCAGTGGTGGCCTTCATTTCCTCATCTGTCAAGTGGGGATGTCAATGCCTATTTTGTAAGGTTGCTGTGAGCATTAAATTAATAAATGTGTATGAATTATCCAGCACAGAGTAAGTTGTCATAAATGAAAGCCATGACTGTTATTACTTTATGACTTGTAGAGTTCTCAGCAGTCTTCAGAACAATTATTTTGGTATTCTTAGTGAATGACTCCTAAAATACCCATTTAACTGGAATTCCTGGTGAAAACACATTCACTTTTTAGGTCGTTTCCTTTCCTCATGGCTTGTGGCTCAGACTAATGGATACTCAATAGCCTTGGGTTGTCACTGTATTCCAGTTGACAAGTATGACCAAAGACTGGCTTGGGTTAGGGAAATTGACCCACCTGTGTGCTCACTATTCCTAGGGGGTAGTAAGCTCTGTGGTGATACCTTTGGTGTGGGGACAGCTAAAAAAGTAAGAAGCTATGTCTCATCTTCTCTTCCTGATATTTGTCCATAAATAATTGCTAGACTTGAGATGTCTGCATCACTCAGTCCCTTTCATCTATACCAGTCCAGCTCTGCACAGACAGCAGTGAATAACTATGGAAACACATGGTCCTGGCACCCTGCTGGGATCCTGACCGCTCCTCATTTCCTATGATACCCTCTTTCCTCTCTAATGAAGTGTTATGCCCCTCTGTTTTATTTTTTGGATCTGCCAAGGAAGCTCTTAACCTGCCTGATATCTTCCTGGGAATGCAGTTGTTATAGGCACATAATTGAAAGCATGACTAAGATTAGCTGCTTTTCTCAAGAATCTTAAACTATAAATACTGGCAGAGTGGGAGAAGGAGCAAAAGGTTTCACTTTTCACATGTCTGCAAATATCTTAACGTGCAGCTGTCACCTAAAATAGAAAACCAAAAATTTTTCTCTCTTCTAGGTTCCAAATCTCTGCCTCATGATCTGTGGCATTTCTTAAAGGTGACCTAAAACTGGAGGCAAGTAGATTCCCCCACCTGGGGTTCTGTTTGCAGGCTGTCAATCAGACCTCTGCTGACACAACAGGAGGGTCCAGGGAAACCACACTATTTGATGCTCAATCCATAATGCCTGCCTTACCCAGCAAGCTAATGGGCACACATGGCCTCACATTTCTACGTATTCTATTTTTTTGCAGCGGTCCCAAGACAGATAATCAGGACTGGGATAGGACACAACAAGCCAAGTTGCCTCACCTTCACTACAGTGTCTCAATGACTCTGCTGGTTTCAGCTCTTTCCCACGATTCCCTAGAGGACAGTAGGCTCCCCAGAGCACATAGGCAACCTGCTAAATATCTTGTCAGAATTGGATTGAAAGTGGGACAGGGAAGGAGGGTGAGAATTAATGGCAGCTGCTTGACTGAAACAACTCTTGGTCCCAACAGGGAGTTTGATGGAGGAATCTGAGCCAAACATTCTTGACTCTTCTCTTTCTCTCACACCTCACAACTGTTCTTTCCTCACAACTGGATAGACCTTCAAAATTTATTCAGAATTCAGCTACTTCATCACTCTTTTTACTGATAGCATCCTGTTCTAAGCCACCATTCACTCCCAATACCCTCCTTATTTGTCCCCCTATTTCCACCCTTGCCCCTCTACAGACTGTTTTCCTCTCAGCCACCAGAGTGATTCTTTCGATACTCAAGTCAGATCATGCCACTTTTCTGCTCCAAACCCTCCAGTAGCTTACCATTTCATTCATAGTAAAAGTCAAAGCTTCACAATGGCTTACAAATCACTGCATGATCTAGTCTTCCATTAGCTCTACAACATTATGTCCTACTAGTTTCTCTCATACTCACTGGTCCTTGTACATGCCAGACATGCCTCTGCCATTGGGTCTTTGCACTAGCTGTTCTTTCTGCCTAGAAAAAAATTAGCCCAAATGCTCAAATAGTTCACTCCCTCAGATATTAATTAATGTCCCTTTTCAGTGAGACCTTCCCTGACAACCCTATTTAAAATTGTAGGTACCTCCATACTCCTCATCACTCTTCCCTGCTATATTATTTTTCTTACAGTACTTATTAACTTCTAATATACTGCATGGAGCCCTCGTGGTGTAGTGGTTAAAAGCTCCGGTGAGCTATGGCTGCTAACCAAAAGGTCAGCAGTTTGAATCCACCAGCCACTCCCTGGAAACCCTATGGGGCAGTTCTACCCTGTCCTATAGGGTCACTATGAGTCAGAATTGACTTGACAGCAATGGGTTTGGTTTTTTGGTTTTAATATACTACATATATTTCATTAATTTATTTATAGTCTATCTTTCCCCCTACAACACAATTTTTATTTGGGCAAGGATTTTTGTCTGTTTTGTTTGTTTGTTTATTTGTTAGCACTATACCCCCAGAACCTAGGACAGGGCCTGACAATAGTACCCAAAACTCATTGCTGTTGAGTCAATTCTGACTTACAGTGACCATATAGGACAGAGGAGACCTGCCCCGTAGGGTTTCCAAGGCTGTAATCTTCAAAGAAGCAGACTGCCACCTCTTTCTTCTGCAGAGCAGCTGGTAGGTTCTAACCACTGACCTTTTGATTCGCAGCTGAGCACTAACCACTGCGTGACCAGGGCTCCTTTGACAATAGTAGGTGATCAATAAATATTTTTTAAATGGATTTTCTTAAAAGATGCTCATGGCTCAGGAAAATGTCCCATTGTCTAGCTGGGCCTCAGTTTTCCCTATTGATAACATGAAGAGGTTGAATTGGGTGATATTTTAGGTCTCTTCCATCTCTAGGACTAAGTGTAGTGATTTGGTTAAAGGCACACTCTGGAGCCAGATTTCTTGGGCTCCTTCATCAGCTACTTTAAGACAAGTTACTTCACCTCTTTGGGCCTCTCAGTTTTCTTATCTGAAAAATAAAAATGATGGTACTAGTCCTTGTCTCCCAGGGTTGCTCTAGAGGTTAAGATCATCCATGTGTGTATATATGTGTGTGTGTGTGTGTGTGTGCGCGCGCTTTACCACAGTGCATGGCATTTAACTATGGCTTTTAGGGTGATCATTAGCGAGTAGCCGCATTAGCAGCCTTCCTACGCTCAAAACCAGCTTTAGTCACTGATGGTATGAGAAAAAAAGAAAACAGAACAACCTCCATAACAACAAACTCACCTGAGGTTCATAAGCAGCTCAAAGCCAACTCACAGGCATACAGCTGGCCTCTTCCCCTCCCCCCACTCCATTACCAAGACAGAAGAACAGCGTGTTCTTTCGTAACCTGATGTCCCTGGATAAGAGGGAGGGGGAAAGAGGCAATGTGTATTGCCATGTCCACCTGGTGCACTGCAGATTCCACAGAGAAGCAGGAATGGGGGCTTATTCACAATCATCCACAAATCTGGACAAGGTGGCTGCCAGAGTGGCTTCAACCAAGCTGTGTGGAATACTTGTGGTTCCAGTGGCAGGGGATCATCACAGAGCCTCTTCTAGGACAGCAAATGATGATGCACGAAGCCATCAGCAGCAGACAATTCTGACAGCTAGCCAGGTCTTTGGGGCCAAAGATGCCTGGGCTTGCCTAGAGTAAGGGAGGTTGTCGATAGGTTACCAGAAGGAAACTAGAAAAAGTAACCAATGAATAAGTCTACTACTACTACTACTAATAATAGCTAACATATTTTGAGTATTTATGGTATACTAGATGCTTTATACATGCTTTCATTTAAATTCTCCAATGAACTCAGTAGTTCTCAACCTTAGCGACACACTGGGGAACTAAAAAAAAAAAAAAAATCAGTGCCCAGGCACCACTGCACCAATTAAATCAGAATCTCTGGCAAATAATATTTTTTAAAAATCTCCCCAGATAATTATAATTTATAGCCAGGGTTGAGAACTACTGCATGAGGTATATCTAATATCATCCCAATTTTACAAATGAGAAAAGTGAGCCTCAGAAAATTTGTTCCAGATCACCCAGTTAAGAATCAGCACCAGGCTATACTGTCTCACGTCCAGTACTACACACTGTGAGTGCCACACAAGGAAGGCTTGAGCTTTGGACATGGGGCTAGAATCCAATTTTCTCAGAAAAGGAGCATCGTGGTGGGGTCAGGTGTGGCTTTGGCTGGACCCTTTGCACTGTGTAGGCATCCTGGGGTCAAATCTGGGATGTCATATTCCAGACACTGGAAAAGCAGTCCCTATTAAGGCCTTGACTGGAACTTATTTCCTTAGCCATTAGAGTCTCGGTATTGGCTGACTCACTCCCTAGTGATAATTATCACAAATGTATCAGGCTGCTATTCACCTTACCCAGCTTCTTCTGCCCAGCAGTTCCAGGCTTCATGCAGCAGCAGCAGTGACATTAGGTCATTATTTCCTTAAATGTGATATGTGCGCCACTGGAGGTACACAGATATTTTAGGAGATAAACAGATGGGCATTTTAAATTTCAATAGTACTATATTCATCTTAATGTGACATATATATATACATATATATATATATAGTCTCCAACATGTGATTTCACAAATATTATTGCTTAGAACAAGGCTAAATTGATTTAAAATATTGAAAAATTACTTGAGTTAAAGAAAGTTTTTAAGTAAATAATAATAGTACAAGAATATAATCCCAAATGTGGAACAGAGTCAGTGAATGAAGATGAAAAAACATTCAGTCATTCAGTTTTTCACTCAATCATTTATTCATATAGCAAACATTTACTGGATAACAACTATGTACCAGGTATCATGTTAGACACAATAGAGAGATAAATAAGAAATGGTTCTTACTCTGTAGTAGCTCACAGAAAAATAAATATATAATGGCAATTCAGTATAAATAAGTGCAGTGTGCCATAAGAGTGCATGGGGGGTAGGTTTTGGAGATAGGAACAATGGGATTTGGGAAGATTTCCAAGCTGAGTGTAGTAGCAAGGAAAAAGGCACAGTGGTGAGAAACCATCCCCCCCCCAAAAAAAACCTGTTACTGTGGAGTCAATTCTGACTCATAGCAACCCTATAGAACAGGGTAGAACTTCCCCACAGGGTTTCCAAGGCTGTAATCTTTGCAGAAGCAGACTACCACATATTTCTCCCACAAAGGTGCTGGTGGGCTCAAACCCCCAACTTTTTGGTTAGCAGCCAATGGCTTAGCGACTGCACCACCAGGGCTCCTTAGGTGAGAAACAGTAAGGTGTAAAATGTGTGGTGATTGAGTGGGAGAGGAGGGATGAGAGGAAGGGAAATTCAGTTACTAAGCATAAAACAAGGTACAAAAGTGGGGAGAAATAAGGCTGGGAATATCTGCTGAGACTGGATTATTGTACTCAATGAGCAGGCTTGGCTTTGTATCTGGGTTAGAGAGTCAATGTTCAAATCCTAGTTCTACTACTTTTTTTTTTTACTGTGTCTATGGGCAAGTTGTTTAACCTCTCTGAGCTTCAAGTGGCAAGCTTCATCTGTCAAGTGGGAACATTAATAATATCTATTTCTTAGCATTATGAGGTATTGGTGCTTCAGTGGTAGAATTCTTGCCTTCTATGCCAGAGACCTAGGTTCAATGCACCTCATGCACAGCCACCACCCATCTGTCAGTGGAAGCTTGTCTGTTGCTATAATGCTGAACAGGTTTCAGTGGAGCTTCCAGACTAAGATGGACTAGGAAGAAAAGCCTGGCAATCTACTTCTGAAAATTAGCCAATGAAAACCCTATGAACCACAATGGTCCAATCCGCAACTGATTATGGGTATGGTGCAGGACCGTTGTGCATGGGGTCACTATCAGTCAAGGGCTGACTTGATGGAAGCTAACAATAACGAATTTCTTTGCATTAATTGTAGAGCGTTAAATGAGATATTGTTTATACATCACTTTTCATGGCACACAAAGAAGGCCCTACTCCTTAACTGTACTCCTCTGGCAGAAAAAGAGAAATATACACCTTGTGGTTTTCCTCTTTAGAGAGGACAGTTGGTATTGTTGTTGTTAGTTGCCATCAAGTCTGACTCATGGCAACTACACGTGTGTAGAGTAAAACTGGGTTTTCAAGGCTGTGACCTTTCAGAAGTCGATCACCAGGCCTGTCACCGGGTTCCCCAGGGAGGGTTAGAACCACCAACCTTTTGGCTAGTAGTCAAGCACTTAACCATTTGCACCACCCAGGGTCCTAGAGATGTCAGTAGCATGTATTTATAATATGAGCCAGTCTATATTACTCTTCCTTTTCATCTTCATATTCAACAAACTTTTAAAGAACACCTGCCATGTAGCAGGACTGTTAACTATTTTATTTTATTTAATTTCCACAACAGACCTGATGACAAGATGTCTATATGGTGAAAAGTAAAGGTAAATGGGCAAGGCTGCATACACTACTCTGACTTCACCAGAGCAGCTATGCTTTGGTTCCACAGCACTAAATGTGCAATGGATGCCACATTTCTACATCTTTTTTTAATCAAATAAATACTATGTGAGTGTTTGTTTTGTGATAATTTGTGGGTTGTAAACCTAAGATTTGTGGACTTTTCTGTATTTATGTTACACTTCAAGAATATTCAAGTGGCTTGGGGGCCAAGATGCCGTAGTTAGATGCTCCCAGTGGTCTCTCTTACAACAAAGACCCCTCCCAAAAAAAAAATTGAATCAAGTATATATGACAATCCAGGAGCCCTGAATATCAAAGGCAAAGTTGAGGAATCAGACTGAGTGGCAGGGGGAGGGAAAGACGGTTCGGAAGCAGCAAGAAGTTGCCAGAACTGACCCAGTGGGAGCCGGAGCCCTTCAGCCCGGATCAGCCTGGGGGTGAGTGGTGAGGCAAGCAGCGGTGCTCAGAAGGCATTTTCCACATCAGGAGAGACCCAGTGGCACAGAGTCTACTTGGCTATCCGGAACCAGTGAGAAGCAGCCCTTGATCGGTGAAAGTATTTGCATCTGGCCTACAGAGCGGATAAAAAACACCCCCTTAGGGGAAAGCCTCTCTCCCATTTATACCCCTGCCCCTGCTCTGCACTGAGTTCTGGATGGCTTCAGCAATTGACGAGTCCCCTGGGCCAGAAGTAGGACCTGTCATGCACACTGAGCTATTCTCCTGGCCTTAGGTAGGGAACAAATTAACAAACAGGTGGAAAAAATAATATGCCAGCTCCCCTAAGACAGGAACTCAGCGTAGGCACAGCTCCTTTGCTTAGGCAAAAGCATAAGGGCTCCATGGACTCTGAGTGCCTTTCCCCCTGCATAGACTTGTGTGGGCCCATTTCAACTGCGTAGGCCCTCATTACCACAATACAACAGGGTATATACCTGAAGTCTAACTTCAACTATTTCAGCTGTGAAGTGGCAGTTTCTTGACATTTGACACTGCTCTGCCCACTAAGCAGGGTCTTCACCTACCCACATCAGAGTCCTGAGGACTGGTGGCTCCACACACACCACCTATCCAACTGTGTTAGGGGCACAAGAATAAAAGCACCCCTCCAGTCCTTACAGCCAACAGTATTGCATGCTCATAGTCTGGCTGATAAACCCACCCACCTACACACTCTAGGAAACAGGGGCACGCTTTCCACCTGGACACTTCAGGGCTGCCATCAGCCCACTGCCTTTCTCAGAGTGTGTCCCCCTGCTGCAGGCAGATGCCTGTGCCTACACCAATCACCCATGCCTGTCTAGGACTATAGATGAGAGCCTGCACTACACACTTTGTGGCTGACTCCCTGGACACCTGAGTTGAATCCATACAGGAGGAGTGAGTGGACGCCTGTACTCACATACTTAGTGGCAGGTCTGGCCACCTGGTGGCAGGACTTTGGGGATTCAGGGGCACTGGTGATTGGGCTAGCTCACGCAAGCAGCCTATTAGGGCATATCAAAACAAAACTAAACAAGAAGCTAGGACACAGTAAGCAAACATAAAATAAATAAATGTAATAACTTATTGAAAGCTCAGAGACAACAGTCAATATCAAATCACATAAAGAGGCAGAGCATGATGGCTTCAGCAAGCTCCAAAAATAAAGAATCTAGAAATATTCTGGAGAAAGAAAATATCTTGGAATTACCAAAGGCAGAATACAAAAGATTAATATGCAGAACTCTTCAAGAGATCAGGAAGGAAATTATGCAAAATTCAGAACACACTATAGATGAACTTAAAAAGATTAGTGAAGAGCATAATGACAAATTTAACAGGCTGCAAGAATCCATAGAGAGACAGCAATCAGAAATCCAGAAGATTAACAAAAAAATTTCAGAATTAGACAGCTCAGTAGAAAGTCATAGGAGCAGAATTGAGGCTATTGATGTCAGAATTAGTGAGACTGAAGATAAATCCCTTGACAACAACTTATTTGAGTAAAAATCAGATAAAATATTTAAAAAAAATGAAGAAACTCTAAGAATTATGTGGGATTCTATCAAGAGGAATAACCTATGAGTGACTGGAGTACCATAACAGGGGGGATAACAGAAAATACAGAGAGAATTGTTGAAGATTTGTTGGCAGAAAACTTCCCTGATATCGTGAAAGATGAAAAGATATCTATCCAATATGCTCATTGAACCCCACATAAGGTTGATCTCCAAAAAAAGTCAACAAGGCATATTATAATCAAACTTGCCAAAACCAAACATAAAGAGAGAATTTTAAGAGCAGCTAGGGATAAATGAAAAGTCATCTACAAAGGAGAGTCAATAAGAATAAGCTCAGACCACTCAGCAGAAACCACATGCAGGCAAGAAGGCAATGGGATGACATATATAAAGCCCTAAAAGAAAAAAAATGGCCAGCCAAGAGTTATATATCCAGCAAAACTGTCTCTCAAAATTAGGGCATTTCCAGATAAACAGAAGTTTAGGGAATTTGCAAAAACCAAACCAAAATTACAATAAATATTAAAGGGAGTCCTCTGGTTAGAAAATCAATAACATCAGATAACAACCCAAGACTAGAACACAGGACAGAGCAACCAGATATCAACCCAGATAGGGAAGTCACACAAATAAATCAAAGCTAAAACACTGAAAATAGGGAAACAGAAATTTCAATATGTAGAAGATGACAACATTAAAACAAAATAGAGGGACTAGAAAATGTACACAGAGATTTTTCATATGGAGAGGAAGTCAAGGCAATATAAAGAAATAAAAGACTGATATAAACTTAGAAAAACAGGGGAAAATATTAAGAACCACAAAGGAAACTAACAATCCTACATGTCAAAATAAAATACAAGAAAAATATAGACTCATCAAATACAAAATCAACAACAATGAAAAAGATGAAAAGAAAACACATAAAGAATAATGACTCAGCACAGAAAATCAAGTGGAACAAAGAAACTGTCAACAACACACCAAAAAAGACATCAAAATGACAGCGCTGAACTCACACCTATCAATAATTACACTAAATTTAAATGGACTAAATGCACCAATAAAAGACAGAGAGTGGCAGATTGGATAAAAAACACGATCTGCCAATAGGCTGCCTACAAGAAACACACCTTAGACTTAAAGACACAAACAAAAACTCAAAGGATGGAAAAAAATATATGAAGCAAACAACACTCAAAAAAGAGCAGGAGTGGCAATATTAATCTCTGAAAAAATAGACTTGAAAGTAAAATCCACCACAAAGGATAAGGAAGGACACTGCATAGTGATTAAAGGGTCAATACACCAGGAGGACATAACTATAATAAATACTTACACACCCAATGACAGGGCTCCAAAATACATAAAACAAACTCTAACAGTACTGAAAAGAGAGATAGAAGCTCCCACAATACTAGTAAGAGACTTCAACACACCACTTTCAGTGGAGGACAGAACATCCAGAAAGAAGCTCAACAAAGACACGGAAGAGCTAAATGTTAAAATCAACCAACCTGATCTCACAGACATATACTGAACACTCCACCCAACAACAGCCAAGTATACTTTCTTTTCCAATGCACATGGAACATTCTCCAAAATAGACCACATATTAGGTCATAAAGAACGCCTTAACAAAATCCAAAGCATTGAAAGATTACAAAGCATCTTTTCTGACCATAAAGCCATAAAAGTAGAAATCAATAACAGAAAAATTAAGGAAAACAAATTAAACACATGGAAACTGAACAACACCTTGCTCAAAAACTACTTAGTTACAGAAGAAATTAAGGATGGAATAAAGAAATTCATAGAATCAAACGAGAATGAAAACACATCCTACCAGAAC
>NW_004443982.1:2198172-2200324 GCF_000243295.1 Trichechus manatus latirostris | reverse complement strand
TGAGTGAATTTTGTCAGTCATAGAAGGACAAATACTGTATAAGAGCACTATTATAACAACTCAAGAAAAGGTTTAAACACAGAGGAAAATATTATTTTTTTAATTTTATTTTTTATTGTATTTTAGATGAAGGTTTACAGAACAGTTTCTCATTAAATAGTACACGTATTGTTTTATGACAATGGTTAACAACCCAAGGACATGTCAACACTGTCCCTTCTCAACCTTGGGTTCCCTATTACCAGCTTTCCTGTCCCTTCCTGCCTTCTAGTCATTGTCTCTTGTGCCCCATTAGTCTCTTTTTGTTTTATGGGGCTGTCTAATCATTGGCTGAAAGTTGAACCTCGGTTGTGACTTCATTACTGAGCTAAAAGGGTGTCCCAGGGCCATACTCTCAGGGTTTCTCCAGTCTGTCAGGCCAGTAAGTCTGGCCTTTTTTTGTAAGTGAGAATTTTGTTCTACATTTTTCTCCATCTCTGTCCGGGACCCTCTATTGAGATCCCGGTCAGAGCAGTCAGGGGTGGTAGCCGGACACCGTTTAGTTGTACTGGACTCGGTCCAGTTGAGGCTGTTGTAGTTGTGGTCCATTAGTCCTTTGGACTAATTTTTACCCTGTATCTTGTTTTCTTCATTCTCCCTTGCTTCCAAAGAGGTGATACCAGTGGAATATCTTAGATGGCCTGCTCACAGGCTTTTAAGAGCCCAGATGCTACTCACCAAGGTAGAATGTAGAACGTTTTCTTTATAAAGTGTGTTATGCCATTTGAGCTAGATGTTCCCTGAGACCATGGTCCCCACAACCCTCCGGCCAGCAATTCAGTCCCTCAGGGAGTTTGGATGTGTCTACGGAGCTTCCATGACCTTTCCTTGTACAAGTTGTGCCGGCTTCCCAAGTATTGTGTACTGTCTTTCCCTTCACCAAATGTACCACTTATCTATTGTCTATTTAGTATTTGCCCCTTCCATCCCTCCCATCTTTTGTAACCAACAAAGATTGTTTCTTTTCTGTGTAAACTTTTTCATAAGTTTTTACAGTAGAGGTGTCATACAACATTTATCCCTTTGTGATTGGCTTATTTCACGCAGCATAATGTCCTCCTGTTTCATCCATGTTATGAGATGCTTCACAGATTCATCATTGTTCTTTATAGTTGCATAATACTCCATTGTGTGTATGTACCATAGTTCGTTTATCCATTCATCTGTTGATGGGCACCTAGGTTGTTTCCATCTTTTTGCTATTGTGAACAATGCTGCAATGAACATGGGTGTGCATATGTCTATTCCTGTGACGGCTCTTATTTCTCTAGGATATATTCCTAGGAGTGAGATTGCTGGATCATATGGTACTTCTATTTCTAGCTTTCTAAGGAAGTGCCATATCATTTTCCAAAATGTTTGTATCATCTTGCATTCCCACCAGCAGTGCATAAGAGTTCCGATCTCCCCACAGCCTCCCCAACATTTATTTATTCCAGTTTTTTTTTGATACATGCCAGTAATGCAAGGGTGAGATGGTATCTCATTGTGGTCTTAATGTACATTTCTCTAATGGCTAGTGGTCCTGAGCATTTCCTCATGAGACTGTTCACCACTTGAATGTCTTCTTTTATGAAATATCTGTTCATTTCCTTTATCAATTTTTTAATTGGATTATTTGTCTTTTTGTTGTAGAGGTTTTGGATTTTCTTGTAGATTTTAGAGATTAGACCTTTGTCTGACTTGTAATGTCCAAAATGTTTTCCCCAGTCTATAGATCTCTTTTTACTCTTTTGGTGAAGTCTTTTGATGAGCATATTTGTTTAATTTTTAGAAGATCCCAGTTATCTAGTTTATCTTCTGGAGTTTCTGTGATGTTGCTTACGGTTTGTATCCTGTTAATGTGGTGTATTAGGACATCTACCGTTGATCCTATTTTTTACTTCTACGAACTTTATAGTTTTTAGCTTTATATTTTGGTCTTTGATCCATTTTGAATTAGTTTTTGTAAATGGTGTAGGGTATGGTCCTGTTTCATTGTTTTTCAGATGGAAGTCCAGTTTTTCCAGCACTATTTGTTAAAACGACTGTCTTTTCCCCATTTGATGGACTTTGCGCCCTTGTTGAAAATCAGATGACTGTAGGTGGATGGATTTACATCTGGGTTCTCAAT
>NW_004443982.1:2194287-2197159 GCF_000243295.1 Trichechus manatus latirostris | reverse complement strand
ATTCTATTGGCTAGAATTTTGTTGAGAATTTTTGCATCTATATTCATGAGAGATATTGGTCTGTAATTTTCTGTTTTTGTGGCGTCTTTGCCTGGTTTTGGAATCAGGATTATGCTGGCTTCATAGAATGAATTCGGAAATGTCACTTCATTTTCTATGTTGTGAAATAGTTTGAGTAGTACTGGTACAAGCTCTTCTCTGAATGTTTTGTAGAATTCTACAGTAAAGCCATCTGGGCCAGGTCTTTTTTTTTGTTGGGAGTTTTTTTTTTTTAAATTACCTTTTCTGTCTCTTCTCTTTGAATGAGTCTGTTCAGATTTTCAGCATCATGTTGTGTTAGTTTGGGTAGGCAGTGTTTTCCTAGAAATTTATCTGCTTCGTCTAGGTTTTCAAGCTTGTTGGAGTATAGTTGTTCATAATACTCTATTATAGTCCTTTTATTTCAGTTGGGTCTATTGTAATGTCCCCATTTCATTTCTTATTTGGGTTATTTCCGTCCTCTCCTGTTTTTCTTTTGTCAGTCTGGCCAGTGGTTTGTCGATTTTGTTGATCCTTTCAAAGAACCAAGTTTTTGTTTTTTTTGGTTTTTTCTATTATTTTCCTATTTTCTATTTCATTTATTTCTGCTCTGATCTTTATTATTTCCATTCTTCTAGTGGCTGTGGGCTTTTATTGCTGTTCTGTTTCTATTTGTTCGAGTTCTGTAGTTAATGTTTTGATTTTGTCCCCTTCTTTTTTGATGTGTGCATCTATTGCTGTAAATTGTCCTCTGAGGACTGCCTTTGCTGTGTCCCAAAGGTTCTGGTAAGATATGTTTTCATTCTGTTTTGATTGTAGGAATTTTTTGATTCCATCTCTGATTTCTTCAATTACCCAATGGTTTTGTAAGCATGGTGTTATTCACTTTCCATGTAACTGAATTTTTTTCCTTGCTTTTCCTCTTTTTAATTTCTACCTTGATGGCATTGTTGTCAGAGTAGATAGTTTGTATTATCTGAACAGTTTGGATATTGTTGAGGATTGCTCTGTGGCCTAAGACGTTGTCTATTCTGGAGAACGTTCCATGTGCATTGGAAAAGAATGTATACTTTGCAGCTTTTAGGTGGAGTGTTCTATAAATGTCTATGAGATCATTTTGGATGATTGTGCCCTTTATGTCCTCTGTATCTTTGTTGAGTTTCTTTCTAGATGTTCTCTCCTTTACCGAGAGTGGTGTGTTGAAGTCACCTGCTATTATTGTGGAACTGTGAATTTCTCTTTTCAATGTTGTTAGAGTTGTTTTATATAATTTGGAGCCCTGTCATTGGGTTCATCGATGTTTATTGAGGTTATGTCTTCATGATGGAATGTCCCCTTAATCATTATATAGTGTCCTTCTTTGTCTTTTATAGTGGATTTTGTTTTAAATTCTATTTTATATGAGATTAGTATTGCCACTCCTACTCTTTTTTGGTAGTTGTTTGGTTGATATATTTTTTCCATCCTTTGATTTTTAATAAATTCACGTCTTTGTTTCTAAGGAGTGTCTCTTGTAGACAGCATATTGCTAGATCCTGTTTTTTTTTAATCCATTCTGTCACTTTCCATCTCTTTATGGGTGCATTTTGGCCATTTACGTTCAGTGTAATTATTGATAGGTGTGAGTTAATTGCTGTCATTTTGTAGTGCTTTTTTGTGGTGCTGACGTTTTCTTTGTTCCTCTGAGTCTCCTGTGCTGAATTCCTTTTGTTTGTGGATTTTTTTTCATTTCTTTTGTTTTCGTAGGTTTTGTTTTTACTGAGATTTGATGTTTTTCTTTTTTATTTTGATGAGTAGGATTGTTAACTTTCTTTGTGTTTACCTTGAAATTTATCCTTATATTCTTAGGTTTGAACCAGTCTATTATTACTTGGCATTGGCTTGCCTTCCTCTCCATTAGCAGGTTCTGTATCTACACCATCTATTCCCTCTTTCATTGTTCTGGTGGTGTTGTCATTTACAGATTATCTCTCTGGTTCCGTGTTGTAATTCTCTTGGTGTTGGATAGTCCCTGAGAGTTCATTTTCTAGGTTATTTTCTGGCTGATATGATCCTGCTTCCTAGATTCAGCCTGTGACCTGATTTTTTTGTTCTCAGATTGAAGGCCACCCTCTAATAATTCTTGTACGTTTGGTTTGGTTTTTACATAGTCCCTTAGTTTCTGTTTATCTGGAAATGTCCTAATTTCACCATCATGTTTGAATGAGAGGTTTACAGGATGTATTCTTCTTAACTGGTAATTCTTTTCTTTCAAGGTTTTATATATGTCATCCCATTGCCTTCTTGCCTACATGGTTTCTGCTGAATAATCCGAAGTTAGTCTTATTGTTTCTCCTCTGTATGTGATTTTTTTTGTTTTTCTCGAGCTGCTCTCAGGATTCTTTCTTTGTCTTTGATTTTAGCGAGTGTGATTATGATATGCTTTGGTGATTTTCTTTTGGGATCTATCCTATTTGGGGTTCATTGAGCTTCATGGATGGTCATCTTTTCATCTTTCATAATACTCAGGAAGTTTTCTGTCAGCAGGTCTTCAGTGATCCTCTCTGTGGTTTCTGTTTTCTCCGTCTGTTCTGGAACTCTGATCACTCACAAATTTTTGCTTTTGATTATATCCCACATAATTTTCAGGGTCTCTTCATTTTTCTTTGTTCTTTTTTCTGAGTTTTCCTGAAACAAAGTTGTATCCAAGTGTTTGTCTTCTATTCCACTGATCTTGTCTTCCACTGTTTCAAATCTGCTTCTCAGCCCTTCTATGACACCGTCCATTTCTGAAATCTTGTTGTTTATCTTTTGGATTTCTAATTGTTGTCTTTGTATAATGTCTAGTTGTGAATTTATTTTGGCATTTTGTTCC
>NW_004443982.1:2190176-2192037 GCF_000243295.1 Trichechus manatus latirostris | reverse complement strand
ATCTTTGCTGTGGAGGGACAGTGTGGTGCTTCTGCCTAGAGTGCCATTTTGCCAGAACTCCCATCCTGTCCTGTTTTTGTAAATGTTTTGATACTGTCTGCTATCTTCGGGGCATTCAGAAGTTATTTTCCTCCTTTATTGATTGAAGATTTGTTTTGTCATGCTTTTTTGTTTTATTTGGTTATGTCTGAGCAGGCAAGCTGTGCGTTCTTTGTTGTTTGCTCATCTGTAGGCATGATACTTTTTGCCTTCTTCTCCAATGGGGAGGGTCAGTCACTCCGTTATGGTACAGCAGGGCCGACTCAGCTGAACGGGAGTTGCTGTGATGTGTTGTTTGTGGCAAGTACTAAGGCCAAGAGGAGCGGGCCACGAATCAGTGCAGGGAAGTTTCTGGTAGGCCATACCTGTGCTGCTTTGGAGTGTGATGTTCATCCCACGGTGTAGGTAGGCAGGAAGGAAGGAGAGATTTTAATGTGTGGAGCTAAGATTGGTATGGGAAAGTGGAGACAGAGGAGAGAGAAACTGGAGTTAAACACATACAAACAAAAAAGAGTGCTAAGGAGCTTGCTGTTACAGTGGAGAGATGGGAGACTGAAAAGTGGAGAAAAACAAAAAGAAAAAAGCATAAAAGAAAAAAATGAATGAATAAAAATTAGAAAAAAAGAAAAGCCCCCAGGGATCCCACCAGTGCAGCTGCAAGGACTGAGGATTTTGCTTCCAGGCTGTGAAGTACAGCCTGGCTGGAAGGGGTAGAGGTGTCACACAGTGACAGGTATTCAGGAGACAGGAAGAGAAGGTAAGTATAGAGAGATGAGAAACTGGAAATGAAGAAAGACAAAAAGAGAAAAAGAGAAAAAAAACAAAAAAGAAAGAAACAACAACAAGAAAAAAGAAATGTTCCCAGCGATCCCACTGCACGTCTGCATAGAGTAATGGAGTAGCTCCCAAGCCACTCAGTACTGCCCAGCTAGAAGGGATTTCCAAGCCTAGAAAAGGAAAAAGAAAACAAACAAACAAGTCAAAATAGAACAAATCAGAACAAACAAAACAAAAAGCCCTAGGGATCCCACTAGCGTGGTGGCACAGGCTGGGAAGCAGTTTCACAGTTGAGTGGTGTTTTGCAGCCTTTCAGAAAGAAGCACAGATGGCACATGGAGCCAAGTATTTGAGAGAAAAGAGGGGGAGGTGGTGAGAGGTAAGGAAGAAATCAAAAAAGGCAGAAAAAAGCAACACCAGCAGCCAACAAATGGCACTCAGGGAGCTGGCCAGTGCAGGCTGGTGGTATCCAAGTGGCACCCAGGTGAAGCCACTGCTTCCTGGCCAAGAGACTGTGGCCAGTGGAAGCAGAGGGGGCCGAGTGGGGGTGAAGAAAGGTAGGGTGTGGGAAAGCGTGTATCGCTGGTTACCAGTTGTTCTGTCTCCTTCTGGAAGCTCCGTGAAGCTGCTTTCTCGTACCCCTGGTTCACGGATCTCCGATAGGAGTCCAAGATGGTGGATCCGTGCTGCGTTAGGTGATAGGGAACCTCTCCATGTATCTCTCCTTGCTCTCTGTTCTCTGTCAGTTTCTTATTCCATTTGGTGCTTGGCTGAGTCCTTTATCTCTTCATTTGTTGCTTAGGGTTTCAGGATTGATATGTGTCTCTGTTTGACTCAGTTTTTTTGATCTTTGCTGTGGAGGGACGGTGTGGTGCTACTGTCTATAGTGCCATGTTGCCTGGAAGTTCAGAAGAAAGCATTCTTTGATGGTTACAAGGGTGGGGAGGGAGGGTGAGGGTTATTCACTAACTAGATAGTAGACAAGAATTATCTTAGGTGAAGGGAAGGACAGCACACACTACAGGGGAAGTCACCACAATGGGAC
>NW_004443982.1:2188586-2189912 GCF_000243295.1 Trichechus manatus latirostris | reverse complement strand
GAGTAAAGGAGAATTAAGAACACCAAAGACACAAGGAAAGTATTAGCCCAAGAGACAGAAAGGGCCACATAAACCAGAGACTTCATCAGCCTGAGGCCAGAAGAACTGGATGGTGCCTGGCTACCACCAGTGTCTGCCCTGACAAGGAACAAAACAGAGAGTCCCTGATGTAGCATGGGAATGGTGGGATGCAGAACTCAAATTCTAGTAAAAAGACCAGACTTAATGATCTGACTGAGACTGGAGGAACCCCAGAAAGTATGGCCCCTGGACTCTGTCAACCCAGAACTAAAACAATTCCTGTGGCCATCTCTTCAGACAAAGATTGGATTGGACTGCGGGACATGAAATGATACTCTTGAAAAGTGTGCTTCTTAGCTCAAGTAGATACATGAGATTAAATGGGCAGCTTCTGTCTAGAGGTGAGATGAGAAGGCAGAGCGGGTTAGGAGCCGGTTGAATGGACACAGGAAATCAGAGGCGGAAAGGAAGAGTGTGCTGTCACAGTATAGGGAGAGTAATTAGGGTCACGTAACAAGGTATGTTTAAATTTTTGTATGAGAGACTAACTTGAATTGTAAACTTTCATTTAAACTACAACAACCTTGAGTAAAACACCAGTGACTGTCCCAGTTAATTTATTGTTGAGTAATCCAATTGACTATAAGAAGTAAGGGATGATAAGCTTTTTAAATGTAAAGCAAGGACACTATATATATTTTTAAACGCGCTACACAGTTCAGAAGGAGGGAGAGATTAGTTCAGTACTAAGCCATCTTCACAGGCATAAAAGGGAATAAAGAATAAAGATGATATAAACTTGTTTCCCCCTGTTCCTCCTCACTAGGTACAACTATAAATCTTGGAAATAAGCCTCTTTTTTCCTGTGGGCTTGAGACTCCCTTTCTCCATGGAGAGACATTGGGTAGCAAGGGGGCAACAACAAGGAGGATCCCTCCAGAACAAGTGACCCAGCCTGCAAGCCTCTTTGTGTTTATGGACCAGAGAATCCTCTCCTCCACCCAGACTCACCAGGTTGCCAGGCTGCACTGGGAGGGGGATCCCACCACAGTGAGTGTCCAACCACAGAAAGTATTCTCTGTCTTCATGGAGACTCCCTTTCCTCACCTAGAGGTACCACACAACCTGGCCTGGGGAAGTGCCTTCTGCTCCCTTGCCAGAACCAGTATACACCAGTGGAAGCCCCAGAGGCACCAACCAAACCAAACCTGTTGCCATCGATTCTGACTCATAGCAACCCTATAGGACAGAGTAGAAGTGCCCTGTAGGGTTTCTAAGGAGCAGCTGGTGGATTCGAACGGCCAA
>NW_004443982.1:2163106-2179885 GCF_000243295.1 Trichechus manatus latirostris | reverse complement strand
AAAAAAAAAAAAAAAAAAAAAAATCACCTGTCATACCAAGAACCAGGAAAATAACTTGAATGAAAAATGACAATTAAATGACACCAACACTGAGATGCATCATATGCTGGAATTATCTGACAAAGATTTTACAGCAGCCATCATAAAAATGCTTCAAAGAACAATTAGGAACATGCTAAAAACAAATGAGAAAATAGAAAATTTCAGCAAAAAAGAAGTTATATAAAGGAAGAAATGCAAACTGAAAAATCTGTTAACAGGAAAAAAAAAACCTGCAGGAAATTATGCTGAGTAAAAAAAAGCCAAACCAAAAAGTTTAGATACTGTATGATCCCACTTATACAAAAATTTTGAAATGACAAAATCATAGAATTAGGAACAGTTTAGTGATTGTCAGGACTGAGGGTTGCGGTTGAGGGAGGATTGTGGGAGGGAGATGGATGTGGTTATAAAAGGGCAAAATGAGAGATCCGTGTGGTGATGGAACTTTTCTGTATCTTGACTGTGGTTGTGGGTACACAAACCTACATGTGAATTAAATTGTACAGAACTAAACACACACAAACCTACAAGTACAAGTAATAGTGTGGAAATCTGAATTAGATTGTATCAATGTTAATATCCTGATTGTGATATTGTACTATAGTTATCCCCGGGAGAAAGTGAATGAAAGGTTCATGGGACCTCTCTATGTTATTTCTTAAAGCTGCATGTGAATCTACAATGATGTCAAATAAAAAGTTTAAATAAGAATTTTAAAAGAATAAGGTAATCTTTGTGTTAAGTACTTAATTAAAATAAAATTGAATGAAACTGCTAGTGTTGGGATAAACTTTGAATACATAGCTTTTTTAGCATAATTTTGAAAGTTACATTTTTGAGCAATTTTGAGGTGTAGAACCTGAAGTTTTGTTGTGGAATTTAGTGCAGCTTCAGAGTTAGGATTATATTTAAAAGCTAATACAATGTTGGTTTTGAACTCCATCTATTAGACTTACCAATTATGAGAAATGAACCGTCATGTATATCAACTTTTCAAAGTATGATAAAATCTATGCGGATTAAAAAAAAAAAGTCCCATATGAGCTCCCGTTCATCAAAGTTGACCAAAAGTCCAACATCAATTGCTTTGGGTGCTCCTTTTACCTCCATTTGATTGTATAAGAATCTTGGGGTTTAGGCAGTCCAGGAAAATAGAAGGACCCCGGTTATCAGACTATGTCAACAAAGATTTCATTGCTCCCCATCCAGGCCAGTGTGACCCACTCCCTCTATGCCAAGTTCTGCCATGGGGGCCTTTCACTGAGGCACTTCAGGTTGCAGTGCATAATATCCAAGTCTTCACACAGCTACCTCCATTCCAAACCCCGTCACCTCCTATGTGCTCTCTGTGAATAGAGGCAGATCTCTGTCACTTCCAGCATAGAAAGCTGGTGGTACTAGTTTACTCGGTCCCCTGAAGGAAGCTGTACAATTTACAACTCTCTCTCTGTCTTGGACAGCTCAGCACATCCCCATGATGAGTTTAGACAAAACTTCAGGGTGTATCAGAATCACCTGCAGGGTACAATGCTAAATAAAGTTTGAAAAACATCAGTCCTGATGATGCTAAATATCCCTTTTGACTATATTTTACTCTTTCTAGTAGATGTTCAGCTTAGAGTCTAAGTTGAGAAATCAGGGCTCCTAAGACCTATCTCCAGGATTGTGAAACATAGACCGGAAACAGTGTTGAAAGAAGTGCTGCACAATTGGGGAGGGGTAAATTCAGAGGGGATGTTCAAAATATTTATCAACTGGCCTAGTGTGGGCACCAACCAATCAGAAGAGACATTAGTGCCAGAGCAGGGTCCTGGATGCCCCTGCTGGCCAGGTACCTGTTTTGTTGCTGGAGAAATCTGACAGGGTCCTAGTGGATGGCCCAGATTAGTGGTAGGGGCACTTGGAGGGCTTTAGTAAGTAGCTATTTACTGGATGTTATGGAAGTATTTTTTATTTTAACAAATCAGTGTGGCTGTAACACTGCATACCAGCTTCATGTAAGCCCTGGATATATTTATTATTGTGTTCCTCTCTTTGCCATTATGAACTGTCCTAAGAAGATTTCTGAGAAACCATTCCCTATCCTGAGGTTAGGGTAGGGCCTGTTTTTTGACTGGGTAAGTTTATCCTGGACAGGGACTTTTTAGGTGCTGAGGATGCTGAGATGAGTAAGTCACGACTCCCACCCTTAAGGCGCTCATACTTCCAGGGGGAGACATCCATATAATGATCACATAGTGTCATAAGTGCTATGACAGAGGGCGAGAGTCCTAGACTGGCCAAGAAGTTTCAGAGCAGGCTTCCTGGAGGAGGTTGTCTAAACTGAGTTTTGAAGCAAAACTAGAAATTACCCAAGTGAGAAAGATAAGGAGTGGGAAGCTGGGGAGAAGACATTCAAGGCAGAGGAAAGCATGATGTGAACTTGTAATTCTGAGTATAGGTCTGTATCGATGGAACATGAGGTGCAGGACAGGAGTGGGTGTTGGAGTCCGGATCATGAAGAGCTTGAATGGAATTCTAAGGATCTTGGAATTTATCTCGTAGTTGGTGGGGTACCATTGAAGTGTTTTAAGTAGGATATTAAGTTAACCATATTTGCATTTAAGAAAAACCAGTCTTGTTACTAGGCCATACCACTACACAATGTGAACGATGTTACCTGGAGTTATGCAATGTGGCAGCATTATGAAGACTGAGTTTGAAAGGGTTGAGACTAGAAGCAGGAGAACCATTTGAAGTGGAATACTGCAATATTCAGACCAAAGATGATGAGGACTTGAACTAGGGCAGTCAATCTAGTAATGGACAGGAAAAGATGAATTCAAGGAAAGGTAGAAACTTAAAGCGGCAGGACTTGGCAAATTGGATGTAGAGCGTGAGGGAGAGGGAGAAATAAAGGATGACACCCAGGTTTCTGGGTGGGGTGACTGAGTGTTACCATCAACTAAAGATAGGGGGATACTAGAAAGGTTGGATAGGAAAGATGAGTGCAGATTTGGACAGAGAGAGGTGGAGGTGTCAGTGTGCAGTTGGATATATGAGTCAGAAGCTTAGGCAGGACTAGCTACATAATTGGCCAGTCTCAGTGAAAAATTGAAATGCTGGGCCATTTATTCAAAAATTATTAAGGATTTAAAAAAGATGACAGCAGAGCACTAAACGAAGCACATGGGGCCCTTCTAAGCATGGGGTTCTGTACGACTGCACTGGTCACACGCGCATGAAGCCAGCCCTGAGCTTATGAGAGAAGTCAAGGTGGTAGGTATGAATTTGGAAGTAATTGGCATATAGATGGTCTTTGAAATCATGAGAATGGAAGAGATTCTCTAAGGAGATCTTACAGAATGAGAAGTGCAGAGTACTAAAGACGAACGTCAGTGAACACCAAGAGAAAAAGAATAAACATAAGAAAGAGTCCTCCATGGAGACTGTTGTAGGCAAGAGAGGTAGAAGTTAAGAGAACTTACAAAACTTACCTGGGTTCAAATCCTACCTTTGTCCTTTCTGATCTCAGTGACCTTAGTTGCCTCCATTTCCTCACCTGTAAAATGGGTATGATAGTAATAATATCTATTGTATAGGACTATATGAGGATTAAACAAGTTAATATACGTAAATGTGTAGAAAATTGCTGAGGACATAGAGAACACTATATCATTGTTAGCTATAAGATGATATTTCTTCTTCTTAATAGTAGTAACAGTTGCAACAGGAAACCCAGGAAAGAACAGTGTCCTGGAAGCAAAGGAGGAGAAAATTATTTCAAAGAGTTTAATTACTAGTATAAAATACAATAGAGAGTTCAAAAAAAATGATACCTGAAACTTGGCCATTGGACCTGACATTAGGAAGGGATTCATGGTTGAACTTAAAAAGAAAACTTTTAGTGGGATAATGGGAGGGGGCAGGGAGGGTGAGGAGAAGTGTGGAAACCAGATTTCAATTGACTGAAGAACGAAATGGAGACAGTGTGTGTAAATTAAAGTTTGACTGTGAAAGGAGGAGAAGAGGAAGTAAGGGAAAGAGAAGGAGAGAAAGAGGTGGGGCATTCTAGATTTTTAAAAAACATATTTATAGGATGAAGCAGTGGAATTAAAGAGGTTGAAGAAGTTGGAGAAAGAGGATAATTGGTGGTGAAAGGACTCCGAGGAGACAGGAGCAAGGATGCCTAATGCTTGAGGCTAGAGTCAAAAAGGGAAGGATGGTTGTACATGTAGATGAATTTACCAGTACGGGAGTGGCAAGCTGAGACAGTTTATGCCAGATAGCCTCCATTTTTTCTTTTGAAAGATTTTTTAAATTGTGAAATGTAAGTATCATACAGAAAGGTACATTAATCATGAGCATATAGCTCAATGAATGATCACAAAGTGGACACACCTGTGTAACCATCACTTAGCATAAGAAATAATATCAGCACCCAGGAAGCTCACTCTGTCTGTGTCCCTTTCTATCACACACCCCTCCAACCCCACTAAAAGATAACCATGATGTAACTTTTGTGGTAATCATTTTATAGCATTTCTTTATATCTTTACCATGTAGGTGTGCATCCCTAAACACTATAGTTAAATTTTATCTGTTTTGAAATTTATATGACTGGAATAGTATTCTATGTCTCCTTTTGTGTCTGGCTTCTCTTGTGCAAAATTATGTTGTGAGATTTATTTATTTTTTAATATTTTTAGCTTAAAACAACAAACATCTATTATTTCTTACAATTCTGTGGATTGGCTGGGTGGCTCTTTTGTTCTGGCTGGCTTGGCCGGAGTTGGATTGTCTAGGTTGGCCTCACTCACATGTATGGGTCATCAGCTGAGGCAGTGGGACAGTTGGGACAGCCAGAGCCTATCTCATGGTTTCTCATCCTCAGAAAGGCTAACCTAGGCTTGCTCACATGTTGCAGAAGGGTATAGTGAGATTTATCTACGTTGTTGCATATACTATAATATCTTTATTTTCACTGCTGTATAGTAGTTTATTATATGAATACAGAAAAAAATATTATTCCACATTGAAGGAAATTTGGGTATGTCTAGTTTTTGACTGTTATGAATAAAACTACATACCATTTGGTGTACATGTACACACATTTACATTCTTTTTATTACCTGGATGTACCTGTTGGGTCATAGTGTAAGTATATCTTCAAATTTAATTGATAATGTCAAAGCATTTTCCAAAGTGCTTGTACCAATGTACATTCCCACTGATACTGTATGAAAGCCCTTGTAGATTCACATCTTCTCCAACTATTTAGCATTTGTGTTTCTTTTGAATTTTAGACATATTGGTGGGTATATTTTTATGTTTATTGACTGTTTGAATTTCCTCTTTTGTGAAATGACTTTTCTTCATTCTCTATTGAATTGTCAGTCACTTATTAATATTTTGGAATCCCTTGTATATTCTGGATACAAGTCCTTTATGTATTATATGCTTTGCAAATATTTTCTCCTATTTTTGACTTGTTTTGTACTCTATGATGTCCTTTGATGTACATTTAATTTTTTATAATATTTTATTGTAATTTTGGGTGAAAGTGTACACAGCAAAATAGGTTCCCATTCAACAATTTCTACACATATTGTTCAGTGACATACATTCTTCACATTGTGTCAACATTCTCGTTATTTCTGTTCTAGTTGTTTCATTTCCAATAATCTAGTCCCCTTGCCCCCCTACCTTCTCATATTTGCTTAAGAGTAATTGTTGACTTTTTGGTATCATATACATGATATTTTTATTGTATTTTAGATGAAGGTTTACAGAGAAAATTAGTTTCTCATTAAACAATTAATACACATATTATTTTGTGACATTGGTTACCAACCCTGTGACATGTCAACACTCTCCCCTTCTTGACCTTGGGTTCCTCATTTCCATTTGTCCAGATTTCCTGTCCCCTCCTGCCTTCTTGTTCTTGCCCCTGGGCTGGTGTGTCCATTTAGTCTCCTATACATGGTTGAACTACGTGCGTTACTGTTTGTTTTATAGGCCTAACTAATCTTTTTGGAAACCCTGGTGGTACAGTGGTTAAGAGCTACGGATGCTAACTGAAAAGTCGGCAGTTTGAATCCACCAAGCACTCCTTGGAAACCCTATGGGGCAGTTCTACTCTGCCCTATAGGGTCGCTATGATTCGGAATTGACTCGATGGCAATTTTTATTTTTTTAATCTAATCTTTGTCTGAAGGGCGAACCTCAGAAGTGACCTCAGTACTGAGTTAAAATGATATCCAGGGACCATACTCTTGGGGTTTCTCCAGTTTCTGTCAGACCGGTTAGTCTGGTCTTTTTTTGTGAGTTAGAATTTTGTTCACATGTTTCTCTAGCTCTGTCCGGGACCCTATATTGTGATCCCAGTCAGAGCAGATGGTGGTG
The DNA here is from genome assembly GCF_000243295.1 of Trichechus manatus latirostris. Classification (NCBI taxonomy): domain Eukaryota; kingdom Metazoa; phylum Chordata; class Mammalia; order Sirenia; family Trichechidae; genus Trichechus; species Trichechus manatus. Next base: position 2,173,459 of record NW_004443982.1, on the reverse strand, counting down.
GTAGCCAGGCACCATCTAGTTGTGCTGGACTCAGTGTGATGGAGGCTGTGGTAGTTGTGGTCCATTAGTCCTTTAGACTAATGTTTCCCTTGTGTTTCTGGTTTTCTTCATTCTCCCTTGCTCCAGATGGGGTGGGACCAGTGGAGCATCTTCTTTTTTTCTTCTTCTTCTTTTTTTATTGTGCTTTAGGTGAAATTTTACAGCTCAAGTTAGTTCCTCATATAAAAATTTATACACACATTGTTATGTGACCCTAGCTGCTTTCCCTATAATGTGACATCACACTCTCCCTTTCCACCCAAGATTTCCCGTGTCCATTCAACCAGCTCCTATCCCTTTCTGCCTTCTCATCTCACTTCTGAACAGGAGCTGCCCATTTAGTCTCGTGTATCTACTTAAACTAAGAAGCACACTCTTCACGAGTATAATTTTATGTCTTATAGTCCAGTATAATCTTTGAAGAGTTGGCTTCGAGACTAGATTAAGTTCTGGGTTAACAGAGAGTCTGGGAGCCATGTCTTCTGGGGTTCCTCTAGTCTCAGTCAGACCATTAAGTCTGGTCTTTTTACATGAATTTGAGATCTGCACCCCACTTTTCTCCTGCTCTGTCAGGTACTCTCTGTTGTGTTCCCGATCAGGGCAGTCATTGGTGGTAGCATGGTACCACCTAGTTCTTCTGGTCTCAGGCTGATGAAGTCTCTGGTTAATGTGATGCTTTCTGTCTCTTGGGCCAATATTTTCCTTGTGTCTTTGGTGTTCTTCATTCTCCTTTGCTCCAGGTGGGCTGGGACAAATTGATGCATCTTAGATGGCCCAGATGCCACTCACCAAAGTGGGATGGGGAACATTTTCTTAATAAACTTTGTTATGCCAATTGACCTAGATGTCCCCTGAAACCATGGTCCCCAGATCCATGCCCCTGCTACTCTGTCCCTCAAAGTGTTTGGCTGTGTTCAGGAAACTTCTTAGCTTTTTGTTTAGTCCAGTTATGTTGACTTCCCCTGTATTGTGTGTTTTCCTTCCCTTCGCCTAAGATAGTTCTTGTCTACTATCTAGTTAGTGAACTCTCCTCCCCCTTCCTCCCCACCCTTGTAACCATCAAAGAATCTTTTCTTCTGTGTTTAAACCTTTGGTGAGTTGTTATAATAGTGGTCTCATACAATTTTTGTCTTTTTGAGTCTGACTAATTTCACTTAGCATAATGCCTTCGAGCTTCATCCATGTTATGTTTTGCGGATTCATCATGGTTCTTTATCGTTGCATAGTATACCATTTTGTGAATATACCATAATTTGTTTATCCATTCATCCGTTGATGGGCAAGTAGGTTGTTTCCATCTGTTTGCTATTGTGAACAGTGCTCCAATGAACATGGGTGTGCATATATCTATTCGCACGACGGCTCTTATTTCTCTAGGATACGTTCCAAGGAGTGGGATTGCTGGATCGTATGTTACTTATTTTTCTAGCCTTTTAAGGAAGCGCCAAATCAATTTCCAAAGTGTTTGTACTGTTTTACATTCCCACCAGCAGTGTATAAGTGTTCCAGTCTCTCCACAACCTCTCCAACATTTATTAGTTTGTGTTTTTTGGATTAATGCTAGCCCTGCTGAGGTGAGATGGTATCTCATTGTTGTTTCGATTTGCATTTCTCTAATGGCTAATGATCGTGAGCATTTTCTTATATGTCTGTTAGCCACCCAGTGTAGCATCTTTGATGGCAGCTCACAAGCTTCTAAGGCTCCAGATGCTACTCACCAAAGGAGGATGTAGAACATTTTCTTTATAAACTATATTACATCACTTGAGCTAGATGTCCCTTGAGACCATGGCCTCCAGCCTTCAGCCCAGTAGCTGGTCCCTCAGGGAGTTTGGATGTGTCTATGAAGCTTCTATGACTTTGCCTTTGTCAAGTTGTGCCGGATTCCCCAGTATTGTGTATTGTCTAACCCTTCACCAAAGTTACCACTTATCTATTATCTAGTTAGAGTTTTTCCCTCACTACACCCCCCTCCCTCATAACCATCAAAGATTGTTTCTTTCTGTGTAGAAACATTTTTATGTGTTTTTATAATAGGGGTGTCATACAGTATTTGTCCTTTTGTGATTGACTTATTTCATTCAGCATCGTGCCCTCCAGATTCACCCATGTTGTGAGATGTTTAGCAGATTCATCATTGTTCTTTAATGCTGTGTAGTATTTCATTGTTTGTAAGTACCATAGTTTGTTTATCCATTCATCTGTTGATTGGCATCTAGGTTGTTTCCATATTTTTGCTATTGTGAACAATGCTGCAATGAACATGGGTGTGCATATGTCTATTCGTGTGACAGTTCTTATTTCTCTAGGATATATTCCTAGAAGTGGGATTGCTGAGTCCTATGGTATTTCTATTTTTAGTTTTTAAGGAAGTGCTATATCATTTTCCAAAATGGTTGTACTATTTTGCATTCCAGCCAGCAGTGCATAAGAGTTCCAATCTCCCCACAGCCTCTACAACATTTGTTATTTTCTGTTTTTTTTTATTCACACCAGTAATGTCTGGGCGAGATGGTATCTGATTGTGGTTTTAATTTGCATTTCTCTAATGGCTAGTGATCACGAGCACGTCCTCATGTGCCTGTTAGCTGTTTGAATGTCTCCTTTGGTGAAGTGTCTCTTCATTTCCTTTGCCCACTTTTTAATTGGATTATTTTTCTTTTTGTTGTACAGGTGTTGGATTTTCCTATAGATTTTAGAGATTGTACTTTTGTCAGATATGTCCTAGCCAAAAATATTTTCCCAGTCTGTAGGTTCTCTTTTTGCTTTTTTGGTGAAATCTTTTGATGAGCATAAGTGTTTAATTTTTAGAAGATCCCAGTTATCTAGCTTATCTTCTGTTATATGTGTATTGCTAGTTATGGCTAGCATCTTGTTTATGCCATGTATTAGGGTGTCTAGCGTTGACCCTGTTTTTTTTCTATAATCTATAGTTTTTAGTTTTATATTTAGATCTTTGATGTATTTTGAATTAGTTTTTGTGTGTGGTGTGAGGTATGGGTCCTGTTTCATTTTGTTACAGATAGACATCTAGTTTTGCCAGCTCCATTTGTTAAAAAGACTATCTTTTCCCCTTTAATGGACTTTGGGCGTCTGTCAAAGTTCAGATGGCTGTAGGTGGATAAACTGATGTCTGGATTCTGGATTCTGTTCCATTGGTCAATGTGTCTTGGTTGTACCAGTACTAGGATGTTTTGACTATGGTAGCTGTATAGTAAGTTCTGAGGTCAGGTAGTGTGAGTCCTCCTACTTTATTCTTCTTCTTCAGTAGTGCTTTGCTTATCTGGGGCCTCTTTCCTCTCCATATAAAGTTAATGATTATTTTTTTGATCTCATTAAAGAATGTTGTTCGTATTTGGATTGGGCTTGCATTGTATTTCTAGATTTCTTTGAGTAGAAATGACATTATCAAATGTTGAGTCTACCTATCCATGAACATGGTATGTTTTCCATTTGTGCAGGTCTTTTTTGGATTCTTGCAGTAGTGTTTTGCAGTTTTCTTTGTATAGGCCATTTATGTTCTTGGTTACATTTATTCTTAAGTTTTTTACAGGCTATTATAAATGGTATTGTTTTCCTGATTTCTGTTTCGTGCTTCTCTTTATTGGAGTATAAGAATCCAACTGATATTTGTATGTTTATCTTGTACCCTGCTAGTCTGCTGAATCTTTCTATTATTTCCAGTAGTTTTCTTGTGGAGATATTAGGGTTCTCTATGTATAGTATCATATCATCCACAAATAGAGATAGTTTTGTTTCTTCCTTACCAATTTGGAAGCCCTTTATTTCTTTTCCTTGCCTTATTACTCTAGCTATGACTTCCAAGACAATGTTAAATGGGAGAGGTGATAAAGGGAATCCTTGTCTTCTGGGCAACATGGTGCTATAGACAGAAGCACCACACAGTCCCTCAACATCAAAAACCCCAAAACTAAGTCAAACAAAGACAAATGTCAATCATGAAACCCTAAGCATCAAATGAAGGGATTAAAAAAAACTCAGCCAAGCACCAAATGGAATAAGAAACTGACAAAGAACAGAGAGCAAGGAGAGATCCATGCAGAGGTCCCCTATCAGCAAATGCAGCACAGATTCGCCATCTTGGACTCCTGTCAGAGATCAGTGAACAGGGAATATGGGAAAGCAGCTTCACGGAGCTCCCAGCAGGAGACAGAACAACCGGTAACCAGCAATATATGCTTTCCCACCCCCACCCTTCTTCACCCCTACTCGGCCTCCTCTGCTTCAGGTGGCCACAGTCTCTTGGCTAGGAGGCATGGGCTTCACCCCTGTGCTGCTTGGATTCCACCCACCCACACTGGTCAGCTCCCTGAGTGACATTTGTTTGTTGCTGGTGTTCCGTTTTCCAGCATCTTTTGGTTTCTTCCATACCTCTCACCACCTCTCTCTCCTTTCTCTCAAATGCCTGGCTCCGTGTGCCATTTTAGCTTCTTCCTGAAAGGCTGTGAAAAGCTGCTGAACTGTGGAACCACTTCCCAGCCTGCTCCACCATGCTGGTAGGATCCCTGTGGCTTTTGTTTGTTTGTTTTTCTTTTCTTAGCTTGGGAGCCCCTTCTAGCTGGGCTGTACTGTGCAGCTTGGGAACTACTTTCTCAGTCTGCACAGCCATGCACTGGTATCCCTGGGATCATTTGTTTTTTTCTTTTTTTTGGGTTTCGTTTTCTTCTCTCTCTTTTTCCCTTTTTGTCTTTCTTCATTTCCCAGTTTCTCCTCTTTCTATACTTACGTTCTCTTCCTGTCTCCTGAATACCTGTTTCTGTGTGATACCTCTACCTCTTCTAACCAGGCTGTACTTCGTGGTCTGGGAGCCAGTTCCCCAGACTTTGCAGCCACACCAGTGGAAACCCTGGGGGCTTTTCTTTTTTCCTAATTTTTATTTATTTTTTTTCTTTTACCCTTTTTATTTGTTTTTTTTTTTTCTTTTCTCCATTTCTCAGTCCCTCATCTCTCCACTCCAAAGGCAAGCTCCCTTAGCACTCTTTTGTGTTTATTTGTTTCTGGCTCCTGTTTCTCCTCTCTATCCACTTTCCAATACCTATCTTGGCCCCACACATCACAATCTGCCCCCGCCTTCCTACCTACCTTCACCGTGCACTGAACATCACACCCCTGAGCAGCACACGCACGGCCTACCAGAACCAGCCCTTCACCGATTCTTGGCCTGCCCTGTCAGCCCTAGTACATGCCACAAAAACCAATTGCAGGAACACCCCTTCAGCTGGACCTGCCCTGCTGTACCATACCTAAGTGACTGACCCGGCCCATTGGACAAGGAGGAGAAAAGTATCGAGCACACAGGCAAGCAATCAACAAAGAACACACAGCCCGCCTGCTCAGACATAACCGAATACAACAAAAAAGCAGGATGAAACAAATCTACAATCAAAAAAGAGGAAAGTAACTACTGAATGTACTGAAGACAGACAATATCAAGACATATAAAAAAACAGTTCAGGATTATTCCAGTAGGCTTCCAAAATAAAACACCAGATGACTTTCTGGTAGAAAAAAAGGCACTAGAACTACCGAATATGGAATTCAAACCTTTAATATTCAGAGCTATCCAAGAGTTGAATCAAAAAGCAGACAAAAATGAGGAAAAACTAGAAAAATTCATGGAAAAGGCAGAAAAATTCATGGAACATACAGACAAAAAAATGGAAGAATTCAGGAAAATAGTAAAGGAACAAAACACTAAAATACATTCAAAATACATTCAAAACTAGAAATCATACAAAAACAACAATTAGAAATCCAAAAGATAAACAACAAGATCTCAGAAATGGACAGTGTCATAGAAGGGCTGAGGAGCAGGTTTGAAAAGATGGAAGACAGGATCAGCAAAATTGAAGACAAACACTTGGATACAACAATGCTTGAGGAAAAATCAGACAAAAGAACAAAGAAAAATGAAAAAACCCTGAGGATTATGTGGGATACACTCAAAAGCAAAAATCTACAAGTGATCGGAGTTCCAGAAGGGGAGAAAACAGAAAACATAGAAAGGATCATTGAAGAAATACTGACAGAAAACTTCCCCAATATCATGAAGGGTGAAAAGCTGACCATCCAAGAAGCTCAGTGAACCCCATATAGGATAGACCCCAAAAGAAAATGACCAAGACATATCATAATCACACTCACTAAAACCAAAGACAAAGAAAAAATCCTGAGAGCAGCTCGAGAAAAACAAAAGGTCACAAACAGAGGAGAAACAATAACACTAAGCTCAGATTCTTTGGCATAAACCAGGCAGGCAAGAAGGCAATGGGATGACATATATAAAACCTTGAAAAAAAAATTGCCATCCAAGAATAATATATCCTACAAAACTCTTATTCAAATATGATGGTGAAATTGGGACATTCCCAGATAAACAGAAATTAAGGTAATATGTAAAAACTTAACCAAATTTATAAGAATTACTAAGGGAAGTCCATCGGTCTCAGAACAAACAACATCAGACCACAGGCTGAATCTAGTATGCAGGATCATACCAGACAGATACCAAGCTAGGACATGAACTCTCAAGGACTATACAAAACCAAAAGAATTACAACAGAGAACCAGAGAGATTAATCTGTAAATAACAACAACATCAGAACAATAAAAGAGGGAATAAATGGTGTAGGTATAGAACCTTCCAATGGAGAGGAAGGCAAGACAATAAGAAGTAATAATAGACTGGTTCAAACCGAGGATGATAAGGGTAAATTTCAAGGTAACCACAAAGAAAGTTAACAAATCTACTCATCAAAACAAAGAAGAAAAACTTAAAGTCTCAGTAAAAACAAAATCTAGAAAAGCAAAACAAATAAAAAAAATCCACACACAAAAGGAATTCAGCACAAGAGAGTAAGAGGAACAAAGAAAACGTCAGCAACACAAAAAAAGCACTACAAAAAGACAGCAATAAACTCACACCTATCAATAGTTACACTGAATGTAAATGCCCTACATTCACCCATAAAGAGATGGAAAGTGACAGAATGGATAAAAAAAAGGATCCATCAATTTGTTGTCTACAAGAGACACACCTTAGAAACAAAGATGTGATTTTATTAAAAATCAAAGCATGGAAAAAAGTATATCAAGCAAATAGCTACCAAAAAAGAGCGAGTGGCAAAACTAATATCAGATAAAATAGACTTTAAAACAAAATCCATAAAGGACACTATATAGTGATTAAAGGAACAATCCATCATGAAGATACAACCATAAAAAACATCTATGCATGCAATGATAGGGCTCCAAAATACATGAAACAAACTCGAACAGCACTGAAAAGAGAAATTGACAGTTCCACAGTAATAGTAGGAGATTTCAACACACCACTCTTGGTAAAGGACAGAACACCTAGAAAGAAACTCGGCAAAGATACAGAAGACCTAAAGGGCACGATCAGCCAACTTGACCTCATAGACATACATAGAACGCTTCACCCAACAGCAGCAAAGTATACATTCTCTTCCAACACACATGGAACGTTCTCTGGAATAGACCACATTTTAGGGCACAAAGCAACCCTCAATAAAATCCAAAATGCCAAAATACTACAAAGCATCTCCTTTGAAAACAACATTAACAAAGTAGGAATTAATAGCTGGAAGACCAAGGAAGAAAAATTAAATTCATGAAAACTGAATAACACCCTGCTCAAAAGCCAATGGGTAATAGAATAAATCAGAGATGGAATCGAAAAATTCCTAGAATCAAACAAGAATGAAAACACATCATACCAAAACCTTTGGGACACAGAAAAGCAGATCACAGAGGTCATTTTATAGTAATAGATGCACACATAAAAAAAGAAGAGGAAAGGACAAAATCAAAACATTAACTACACACCTCAAACAAATAGAAAGAGAACAGCAAAAAAGCCCACAGCCACCTTCAGAAGAAAGGAAATAATAAAGATCAGAGCAGAAATAAATAAAAGAGAGAATAGAAAAACAATAGAAAGGATCAACAAAACCAAAAGTTGGTTCCTTGAAAGGATCAACAAAATTGACAAATTATTGGCCAAATTGACAAAGAAAAAGAGGAGAGGAAGCAAATAACCCAAATAAGAAATGAAATGGGGTACATTATGACAGATCCAGCTGAAATAAAATGGATCATAACAGAGTTCTATGAAAAACTGTACTCCAACAAATTTGAAAACCTAGAGGAAATGCACAAAATTCTAGAAATACATACCTACCCAAACTAACAGAAACTGAGGTAGAAAATCTGAACAGAACCATAACAAGAGAAGAGATTCAAAGGCAATAATAATAATAATAAAAACCCCCACCAAAAAAGGTCCTGACCCAGATGGCTTCACTGGAGAATTCTACCAAACATTCAGAGAAGAGCTTGGACCAGTACTACTCAAACTTTTTCCGAACATGGAAAAGGAAGAGATACCTCAGAATTCATTCTATGAAGCCAGCATAACCCTGATACCAAAATCAGGCAAAGACACCACAAAAAAAAAAAAAAGAAAATAACAGACCAATATCTCTCAAGAATATAGATGCAAAAATTCTCAACAAAATTAAAGCCAATGGAGGTAAAGGATAGTGAGAATAGCAGCACAACTGGAAGAATGTAATCAATGTCACTGAATTGTACATGTAGAAACTTTCAAAATGGTGTAAATTTGGCTATGTATATTTTCACCAAAAAAAGTTCGTGGGGTTGTTAACCAATGTCATAAAAAACTATGTGTACTGACTGTTTAATGAGAAACTATTTGTTCTGTAAACCTTCATCTAAAGTACAATAAAAAATGAACTTAAAAAAATTATAGCCAATAGAATTCAGCATCATATTAAAAAAAAAAAATACACCACGACCAAGTAGGGTTCATACCAGGTATGCAAGGATAGTTCAACATTAGAAAATCAATCAACATAATCCACCACACAAATAAAAGGAAAGAAAAGAATCACAGTATCATCTCAATTGATGCAGAAAACACATTCGACAATGTCTAACACCCATTCCTGATAAAAACTCTCAATAAAATATGTATAGAAGGGAAATTTATCAACACAATAAAGGGCATCTATGCAAAACAAATGGTCGACATCATTCTTAATGGAGAGAGGCTGAAAATATTCCCCTTGAAAACAGGAACAAGATAAGGATGCCCTTTATCTCCACTTGTATTTAACATTGTACAGGAAGTCGTAGCTATAGCAATAAAGAAAGAAAAAATAAGGGCATCCAAATTGGCATTGAACAAGTTAAACTGTCCCTGTTTGTGGATGGTACGATACTATACATAGAAAATCATATGACTCGATGCGAAAAATACTGGAAGTAATAGAAAGATTGAGCAGAGTAGCAGGATACAGGAAAATCCAGCACCTCTACAACAAAAAGACAAATAATCCAATTTAAAAATGGGCAAAGGAAATGAACAGACACTTGACCAAAGAAGACATTCAAGCGGCCAGCAGACACATGAGGAAATGCTTTGTGATCACTAGCCATTAGAGAAATGCAAATCAAAACCACAATGAGATACAATCTCACCCCGGCATGGCTGGCACGAATCAAAAAAACTGGAAATAACGAATGTTGGAGAGGCCGCAGGGAGATCAGAACTCTTATGCACTGCTTGTGGGAATGCAAAATGATACAACCATTTTGGAAAACGATATGGCACTTCTTAGAAAGCTAGAAATAGAAATACCATATGATCCAGCAATACAACTCCTAGAAGTATACTCTAGAGAAAGAAGAGCCATCACATGAATAGACATATGCACACCCATGTTCACTGCAGCATTGTTCACAATAGCAAAAAGATGGAAACAACCTAGATGCCCATCAACAGTTGAATGGATAAACAAACTATGGTACATACACACAATGGTGTATTACACAACGGTAAAGAACAATGATGAATCTGTGAAGCATCTCATAACATGGGTGAAACTGGTGGACATTATGCTGCATGAAATAAGTCAATCACAAAAGCACAAATATTGTATGAGACCACTAGTGTAAAAAATCATGAAAAGGTTTACACACAAAAAGAAACAATATTTGATGGTTACAAGGAGGAGAGAGATGAGGGGGGAAATACTAAATTGACAATAGATAAATGGTAAATTTTATGAAGGGTAATACAGTACACAATACTGGGGAAGCCAGCACAACTTGTACAAGGCAAGGTCATGGAAGCTCCATAGACACATCCAAACTCCCTGAGGGACCAAAATACTGGGCTGGGGGTTGGGGGGACCATGGTTTTGGGGAACATCTAGCTCAATTGGCATAACACAGTTTATAAAGACA
>NW_004443982.1:2131278-2158532 GCF_000243295.1 Trichechus manatus latirostris | reverse complement strand
TATTTTGGGAGCTTGCTGAAGCCATCATGGACTGCCTCTGTATGTGACTTGATATTGACTGTTGTCTCTGAGCCATCAATAATTTATTATAATTTTATTTTGTGTTTGCTTAGTGAGACCTAGCTTCTTATTTTGTTTTGTTTTGATATGCCCAGATAGGCTGCTCGTGTTCACTAGTTTGATTTTTGACACCTTTTGATCTCTAATGTCCTGTCATCAGGTAGTTTTTTCTGTAACTAGGTATGTGCACGCAGGAGTTCGTTAAAATTTCCTAAATGGGATCAGCTCACGTGTGCAGGCAGTTGCTCTCCAAGTGTGTGATGCAGGTTCTCACCCCCAGTCCTAGGGAGGCATGGGTGATTGGTGCAGGCACTGGACTCTTGCTGTGGTAGGGGATCACGCCCTGAACCAGGCAGCGGGCTGACCACTGCTGCTGAGAATCTGAAAGAAAAGCTTGTCACTATTCTGTATGGTGAGTAGGTAGGTGAGTTTTGCAGCCGGGCTAAGAGCACCCCACTATGTTGGCTGCAAAGACTCAAGGGAACCACTTTTTCTTGAATTCCTGAAGCAGGTGACCAGCACTTTAGGAACTATCACCAGTTCTCAAGACCCTGCTGCAGACTGATAAAAATGCCTACTTGAGGGGCAGGGCTGTTTCAAGGATCACAAATCTGCCCGTTTACAGCTGAAGCAGTTGAAGTTAAACTTCAGATGTTTGCTCTGTTGTACTGTGGTAGTGAGGGCTAATGCAGTTGAGATGGGTCCCCACAAGTCAATACAGGGGTGTATGGCACTCAGAGTCTGCAGACCCCTGATTTCTATGGCCAGCAAAAGAGTTGTGCTGACCCTGTGTTCTTGGCCTAGTGGAGCCAGCAGCTTATTTGTTCCCTCTCCAAGGCCAGGAGAATGGGTCATGGCACCTTTTGGGATCTATTTCCGGCCCAGTAGACTCCTGGTGCAGAGTGGGGAGGGAAGCAGTAAAAGGAAGAGAGGTTTTTCCCAAATCCAGTGCAGAGTGAAGAGGTAGGAGGTAAAAGGGAGAGAGGTTTTTCCCAAATGGGCTTTTTTTTTTTTAACTCGCCACAAAAGGGTGCGTGCATGTACTTATCCTAGCCTCTTGGGAGATGCTCTTCACTGGTTCGGAGTGTCTAAGCAGAATCTCTGCTGCTGGGTCTCTCTCGATGTGGAAACTGCTTCTCGAGTGTGTGCAGAGCACAGCTGTTTGCCTGCTTCACCACAGCCCGGCGTGGCTGTGTCTCTGCTGTGTCGCCGCTGCAGCTCTAGCGTTCCTCACCTCTTCCAAACGGTCTTCCTCTCTGGCATGACTCAGATGGATTTCTTAACCTTGCCTTGTTCAGGGCTGCCAGATGTTCACATAGAATCAAATGACTTGTTTTTCCAGGTCTTTGTTGTAAGAGGAATATAGGAAGCGTCTAACTAGTCCGCCATGTTGACCATGCCTCTTGAGTTTCTTTCTAAATGTCTGTCCTTTATCGAGAGTGGTGTGTTGAATTCTCCTACTATTATTTTGGAACTATCAATTTCTCTTTTTAGTGCTGTTGGAGTTTGTTTTATGTATTTTGGTGCCCTGTCATTGGGTGCATAGATATTTATTATAGTTATGTCTTCATTGTGGATTGTCCCTCCTTTGTCTTTTATGGTGGATTTTGTTTTAAAGTCTATTTTATCTGAGATTAGTATTGCCACTCCTGATCTTTTTGGTAGGAGTTAGCTTGACATATGTTTTTCATCATTTGAGTTTTAATAAATTTATGTCTTCATTTATAAGCTGTGTCTCATAGACAGCATATTGATGGGTCCTGTTTTATTATCCATTCAGTCACTCTCTGTCTCTTTATAGGTGCATTTAAGCCGTTTACGTTCGGTGTGATTATTGATAGTTGTGAGTTTATGGCTGTCATTTTGTAGTGCTTTTTTTTGTGGTGCTGAGGTTTTCTTTGTTCTTACTCTTCTGTGTTGAATTCCTTTTGTTTTGTTTTTTAGTTTCTTTCTTTTTTGTAGATTTTGTTTACTGAGCCTTTATATTTTTCTTCTTTATTTTGATGAGTAGGTTTGTTAACTTTCTTTGTGGTTACCTTGAAATTTAACCCATCTTCCTAAGTTTGAAGCAGTCTTTTATTACTTGATATTGCCTTGACTTCCTCTCCATTTGAAAGTTCTATATCTATGCCATTTATTCCCTCTTTTATTGTTTTGACATTGTCTTTATTCACAGATTGATGTTTCTGTTTTTCTGTTTTAAGTCTTTTAGCTTTGTTTTATTATTGAGAGTTCTTTACCTAGGTTGCTATCTGGCTGATGCCGTCCTGTGCCCTAGATTCCAGTTGTCTGATGTTGTTGGTTCTTTAACCAAAGGACTCCCTTTAATATATCTTGTAAGTTTGGTTTTTTACAAATTCTCTTAATTTCTGTTTATCTGGAAATATCCTAATTTCACCACTGTATTTGAGAGAGAGTTTTACAGGATATATTATTGTAAGCTGGCAGTCTTTTTCTTTCAAGATTTTATATATGTCATCCCATTGCCTTCTTGCCTGCATAGTTTCTGCTAAGAAATCAGAGTTTTGTCTTATTGTTTCTCTTTTGTAAGTAACTTTTCATTTTTCTCAAGCTCCTCTCATGATTCTATCTTTGGTTATGGCAAATGTGATTATAATATATCTTGGTGACTTTCTTTTGGAGTCTATCCTATATGCGGTTCATTGAGCTTCTTGGATGGTCAGCTTTTCATCTTTCATGATATTAGTGAAGTTTTCTGTTAGCAAGTCTTCAGCGATTCTCTCTGTGTTTTCAATTTTCTCCCCCTGTTCTGGAACTCCAATCACACACGAACATTTGCCCTTGATTGTATCCCACATAGTTCTTAGCTTTTCTTCTTTATTTTCTCTAATTTTTCCTCAAACAAAGTGGTATCCATGGATTTGTCTTCAATTTCGCTGGTTCTGTCTTCCATTGTTTCAAATTTGCTCCTAAAACCTTCTATTGCATTGTCTATTTCTGAAATTTTGTGGTTTATCTTTTGAATTTCTAGTTACTGTTTTTGTATGATTTCTAATTGTTTATTTGTTTTGACATTTTGTTATTTTCCTGAATTCTTCTATTGCTTTGTCTGTGTTATTCTTGATTTTGTCTGTTTTTGTTTGTTTTGTTTTTGTTTTCCATGATTTTGTCTATTTTTTCTTGGTTTTGTCTGTTTTTCTTGATCTCTCACATAATCTCTTGGAGAGTACTAAATATTAGTCTTTTTAATTTGAAATCAGGCAGTTCCATTACCTTTTCTTCTACCAGAAGGTCCTCTGATTCTTTATTTTGGTCACTTGATGGAGCCATCTTGTCCTGATTTTTATATGTTTCGATATTGTCTGCTGTCTCTGAAATATTAAGGTACTATTTTCTGTATTTATTGATTGTTCATTTGTTTTGTCCTGCTTCTTTGTTTTGTTTTGTTATGTCAGGGCAGGCAGGCTGGGTGTGCTTTGCTACTTGATCATCTGTGAATACAATAGCTCTCACCACCTTGTCCGGGTAGGCAGGGCAGCAGCAGGCAGGTTGAGCCTACTTTGCTGTACACTTGTTGGTGAGGCGGCTGAGGGCAGACTGGGCAGGCACTCTCTGCCTCCTGGTGTTGGTCCAGCAATGTGGGAGCATTCACAGCCCCTCACAAGAGAGGCAGGGGTGTCCAATGGGGAGTGATATAGGCTTGTTTCCTCTGTTCAACAGCTGGTTGAGTGACACAAGGGGAGGGGCAGTGCAAACCCTGTGCAGCAGTAGGCTAAGCCAAGGATGCTCTAGTTGTGATGGCACTGAAAGTGCTGACAGAAAGGGGGGTGGCTGATGGGACTAGGTAGAGGGAACAAAGGAAAGAAAAGAGAGAGAATGAAGAAAGGGTAGCTGGCAGGTGGGGGCAAGGCAGACCTGGGGGCTGATGTAAGGCAGGGGTGAGGAGTCATGTGGGGCTAGGTGGGAGAGAGAAATAAAAAGAAAAAGGGGAAAGAAAAAATGGCTCAGTAGTATATGGTGGGTGAGGGCAGGCTGGACCCAGGGTGGCAGTGAGCTTGTGGCTGTCTAGCCATGGTGGTACTGCATGGCCCAGCAGGAAGAGGTAGAGGTGGCATACGGGGCTAGGTAGGAGGGGGGAAGAAAGGGGAAAAAAGGATGGTGTGGTGGCAGCCAGCAGGCAGGGTGGGCAGACCCAGGCTGGTGGTGGGCTGGTGGCTCTCTACATGTGGTGGTGTGGTGTGGCCCAGCATGAGGGGGTAGAGATGGCATATAGGGCTAGGTGTGAGGGAGAGAGAAAAGGAAAAAAAGTAAAAATAAAAAAATGGCATGGTGGGAGATGGCAAGTGGGGGCGTGGGGGAGCCAGGGTGGGAGCAGACCAGTAGCTCTCTACCTGAGGTTGTGTGCACGGCCCGGCAGGAGGGGGTAAAAGTGGCATACAGGGCTAAGTGGGAGTGAGAAAGAAAAGGAAGAATGGGGAAAAAGAGAAAAAAGGGTGTGGCAAGGGCCAGCATCTAGGAGGGGGTGGGCCTGGGGTGGCGGTGGGCCAGTGGTTCTCTAGCCAAGTTGACATGGCATTGCCTGGCAGGAAAGGGTGGATGTGGTGTATGGGGCTAGGTAGGAGGGTGAAAGAAAAGGAAGAGAGGGAAAAAAATGGCATGACAGCAGCTGGCATGTGGGAGCAGGGTGGATCCGAGGTGACGGCAGGCCTGTAGCTCTCTAGATGAGCGGCACAGCATTGCCCACCAGGAAGGAGTGGGGGTGGCATATGAGGCTAGGTGGGAGGGAGAAAGAAAGCGAAAAATAAATTTAGAAAATTAAAAAGTGGCAGGGCAGAGGTGGGCAGATGGGGGTGGGGCAGACCTGGGGTGACGGCAGGTCAGTAGCTCTCTTGCTGAGCAGCATAGTGTGGCCTGTCAGGAAGGGCTGGGTGTCACGTGCAGGGCAGAAGGGTGAAGGGTGGGAAAGCATGTTTCTCTGGTTACCAGGTGCTCTGTCTCCTGTTGGGAGCTCTGTGAAGTTGCCTTTCCGTGCTCCCTGTCTGGGGTCGTTTCTGGCTGTGTTCCAAGATGGTGAAGCTGTGCCATGTTAGCTGGCAGGCGACCTCCAGTCCGTATCTCTTCTCATTTTCTGTTTTCGTTCAGTTTCTTTTTCCATTTGGTGTTTGATCTAGTTCTTTATCTCCTTATTTGATGCTTAGGGTTCCAGGATTGATGTTTGTATCTGTTTTACTTAGTTTTTCGGGTCTTTGCTGCAGAGTGAAGGCATGATGCGTCTGTCTAGGGCGCCATGTCTGCTCCACCTCCTTTTTCTATTTTCTTGTGTTGGGAACTTAAATTATTAATTTGAAAGCTTTTTCTTATCTAATGTAAACATTTAGTGTTATAAATTTCCTTTCAGTGTGGATTTAGCTGTATTCTACATATTTTGATGTGTTGCATTTTCACTTAATACAATACATATTTTTTAAATTTCCTTTGAGACTTCCTTTTTGATACATGGATTATTGAGAAGTGGGTTGGTTAATTTACAAGTGTTTAGAATTTTCCTCTTATCTTTCTGCTATTGACTCCAAGTTTGATTCCATTGTGGTCAGAGAAAATACTCTGTATGATTTTAATTCTTTTATTTCTTGAGGTTTTATTTTCTGATTCAGGATATGGTCTCTATTGATGAATATTCCATGGGCTCTTGAAAAAAAAGTGTATTCTGATGTTTTGTGATGGTGTGTTCTATTAATGGCAACTAGATTTTCTTGTTTGATGGTGCTGTTTAATTCTTCTATATCTGGCTGATTGTTTGTCTAGTAGTTCTGTCAGTTTCTGAGAGTGGGGTTTTGAAGTCCCGAACTATAATTATATATTTGTCTTTTTCTTCTTTCAGTTTTTTTTAATTCATGTATTTTGAGTCTCTGTTGTTTGATGTGTACAGTTTAGGATGTTATGTCTTCCTGGTGAATCAATCCTTTAATCATTATGTAATGTTCCTCTTTGTCTCTAGTAATTTCCCTTGTTCTGAGAAGTCTATATTATCTGATATTAATATAGTCATGCCAGTCTTTTTAAAATTAATGTATGGATGGTATATCTTTTTTTCTATCCTTTTACTGTTAACCGACCTATGTCATTGTAGTCAAAGTGAGTTTCTTGTAGACAGTTTGTAGTTAAGTCAATTATTTTTTAAACCATAAAACCAATCTCTCTGCCTGTTAATTGGTATGTTTAGACCATTTACATTTAAGGCACTTATTGATATGTTAGGACTAAGCCTGCCATTTTATTATTTGTTCTTTGTTTCCTCTGTTTATTTCTCTCTTTCTCTTTTCTTGCCTTGCTGTGGTTTCTTTGAACATATATTTTTTTAAGGATTGAATCTTGACTAACTCGTAGTGTTTATCACTTTGTGTAGCTTTCTTAGTGGTTTTTTTGTATATATATATCAGATATAATCACAGTCTATGTTATTATGCTGTCAGTGGTCTACCACTTCAAGCTAAGTATAGCAAACTTCATTCCCATATATATCCCTTTAATTTACCTACTTTTTAAATACTATTGTCTTCGGTATTTTGTTTACTTGTTAAGCATCACATAAGATGATTTTATAATTTTTTTCAATCATCAAACATGATTTTAAAAACTCATGAGGAGAAAGAGAGTCTATTGTACTTACCCTTATTTTTGTCTTTTCTGTTGTTCTTTCTTCCTGATGTTCCAAGATTCCTCCTTTTATCATTTCCTTTGTGTTAAAGAACTTCCTTTAGCCATTTTTAAGTGTAGGTTTGTTAGTGACAGATTCTTTTCATTTTCCTACTTCTGAAAATGTCTCACCTTCATTTACGTAGGACAGTTTTACTGGATATAGAATTTAGCACTTGAAAAATGTGCAACATTTTCTGGACTCCATGGTTTCAGACAAGAAATCCACTGTCATTTGAATTGATTTGTCATTTTTATCCAGTTGCTTTCAAGATTTTTTTCTTTGTCTTTTGTTTTCAGAAGTTTAATTACAGGTCTTGGTGTGGATTTCTTTGGTTTATCCTGTTTGGAGTTTGCTTAGCTTCTTAAATCTGTAGATTTATGTCTTTTGCCAAATTTGAACAAATTTCAGCCAGTATTTATTCAAATGTTCTTTCAGCCCCACTGTTTTTCTCTTCTTCTTTAGAGATTCCAATGATATGAATGTTGGATCTTTTGTTGCTGTCCCACAAGTCCTTGAGAATCTGTTCCTTTTTTCCAGTCTATTTTCTCTCTGTTGTTTGGATTGGATAAATTCTATTGATATGTCCTCAAGTTCACTGATTCTATCCTCTGTAACATCCGTTCTACTACTGACCCCATCCAGTGTGTTATTTCTTTTCAGTTATTGTATTTTTCAGTTCTACAATTTCAATAGTTTATTTTTATAAATTTTATTTCTTTGCTGATATTTTCTATGTTATCATTTGTTTAAAGAGAATTCTTAATTGCTCATTTAATCATTTTTGTGATGGCTGCTTTAAAATCCATGTCAGATATTTCTAACATATGATTCCTCTCTGTCTTGGCATCAGTTGATGGTCTTTTCTAATTCAAGTTGTTATTTTCCTGATTCTTGGTATGATGGTTTTTTGTTTTTTTTTTTTATTGAATTCTGGACATTTTATCTATTATGTTAGAAAACTCTTGTCCTATTGAAATCTTTTATTTTAACAGGCAGTCTCCTTGTTTAGGTTTAGCATGCAGATTTCTGCTTACTTTTGTGTGCTGTGGTTCCAATTACAATTTAATTTTTAGAGTGTTTCCTGTGCTATTTTGGTCTGCTTAGTTAATCTGTTGCCACTGGTTCTTCTACTGAGCCCTGCTTGTTCTGTTTGTGGGAGACAGGAGGTGCTTCCCCAGGCTAGGCTTGTGTGGTGCGTTTAGGTAGGGAAAGGGAACCTCCATGAAGAAGGACAACACTACTTGCACTTGGCCATTTGTTGTGGTGGGACCCCCCACTCCCAGTACTGCCAGGCCTACTAATGTCTCTAGATGGGCAAAGGAAGTCTCCAACCTGCAGGATTCAAATAATGCTTTCCAGGTTGGTCACTTGTGGCGGGATCACCCTTGCTGGTGTCACTGGGGCTACTAGGTGTCTCTAAGGGTGAGAAGAAAATCTCTGGCCCACAGGAATGAAGAGCACTTCCCCTGGCTACTTGTTGTCATTGGGACCCCTGCTCAATCACCTTTGCCAGTGACACTGGGCCCAATTGAATTTGTCATCAGGAACCCCATTTGATCTGGGGAAGGCATGAGCCTACCTGATTCACCTTTACCTAATATGTTAGGAGTCAAGAGATGCCGGGCCTAACTCACCTTCTGTCATTGAGTAAGGGGTCATAAGATGCCTGAACTCTATGTTCTTCCAGTTCTAGGGCCCCTAGACAATCTTCCTTCCTCTTTCCACCATTCAGAGTCCTCTTATGGTTGCCTCTTATGTTGTGTTATAGTTGTACCTAATGAGGAAGAACAGGGAAAGATGAGTTTATGCCATCTTGTCTGGATCAAAGTCCCTAGACCAATTATATTTAAAGTAATTATTGATACTTTAGGGCTTAAGTCTCCCATTTTGTATTTTGTTTTCTGTTTGTTCTCTCTGCTTTTCTTTTCTCTGTTCTCTTTTTCCTGCCTTCCTGTGGGTTACTTCAACATTTTTAAGAATTCCATTTTGATTTATCATAGTTTTTGTGACTATATCTTTGTATAGATTTTTTAGTGGTTGCTGTAGCTTTTATAAGAGGATCTCTGGTGGTGCAGTGATTAAGTGCTCAGCTTCTAACTGAAAGGTCAGCAGTTAGAACCCCCTAGCTACTCCATGGGAAAAAGATGTGGCAGTCTGCTTCCCTAAAGATTTACAGCCTTGGAAACTGTGGGGCAGTTCTACTCTATCTTATATGGTCACTATGAATAGGAATCAACTCAAAAGCAATGGATTTTTGGGGTAGCTATTATACTGTATTGTATTGGGGGCCCTGGTGGCACAGTGGTTAAGTGTTTGGCTGCTTACCAGAAGGTCAGCAGTTCAAATCCACCAGATGCTCCTTGGAAACCCTATGGGGCAGTTCTACTTTGTCCTGTAGGGTCGCTATGAGTTGGGATAGACTCAACAGCAATGGGTTTATTACATTGTACATACATAAGTTATCAAAATCTACCATGGTGTAGATATTTTACCAATTTGAGTGAGGGGTAGAAAACTTATCTTTATTTAAATTACTTCCTTCACTCATTTATAACATAATTGCCTTAAAATTTTCCTCTGTATACATTGAGAACCACATCAGACAATATTATAATTTTTGTTTCAACTCTCAAACATAATTTAGTAAACTCAAGAGGAGAAGAAAAGTTCATTACATTTACCCATATTTTGACTCTTTGCATTATTCTGCCTTCCTTCCTGAAGTTCCAAGATTCCTTCTTTTTTTTAATAGTTTCCTTTCTATTAGAGAATTTTCTTTAGCCATAGAATAGGTCTAAAAAAAAAAACCCAAACAAAACCCGTTGCTTTCAAGTCAATTCCAACTCATAGCGAACCTATAGGCCAGAGTAGAACTGCCCCATAGTGTTTCCAAGGAGCAGCTGGTGGATTTGAACTGCCGACATTTTGATTAGCAGTCGTAGCTCTTAACAACTACACCACCAGAGCTCCAGAATAGGTTTACTGGTGACAAATTCTTTTAGTTTTCTTCCATCTGAGAATGCCTTGATTTTCCCTTCATTCCCAAAGGATATTTTCACTGAATACAAAGACTGGCCTATGATTTTTCCATTCTTGTCATGCCATTGTCTTCATTTTCCTTTGAAGTAGAACTCAAATCCCTTGCAGTGCTTCAGACTAGCACAACACTAGAGGCATAATTCTCATTGTGTTCCATGTGGTGTGCTAGGACTGTCCTTCATATATGAGAGGGTGGCTCTTGAGTTGTTCAAGGCACTGTTTCTCAACCCATTGCTGAAAGGAAAAAGGGATTGGAGGGACTTGAGGAGTACAGTGGAGATTAGAAGAGGCACTGAACGGAGAGAAAACTGAGAACTTAAAAGATGGCTAAGTGGTGCTGAGGGCCTGGATGAGAAAAGAAGCTATCTGTGGTGGCTTCAATCTGCATATTTGTGTGGTTTTCTTTAGCAGCCTGGAGCAGAGGGCAGCCAGAGATAACAGTGAGAAGATAAGTTTAACAAAAGCTTTTGAAGTTTTGCTCTTGTCTCTCCTCCGCGTGCTATGAGGCCTTCGTTATCTACCCCAAACCCATTGCTGATTCCAACTCATAAACCCGTTGCTGTGGAATCGATTCCAACTCATAGCAACCTTATAGGACAGAGCAGAACTGCCCCATAGGGTTTCCAAGGAGCAGCTGGTGGCTTTGAACTGCTGACCTTTTAGTTTGCAGCCATAGCTCTTAACCATTGCGCCACCAGGGCTCCATTATCTAACCCCCACCACAGAAATCAGAGGAAACATCCAAAGCCACAGTTACCAGTGTCTGTGGATATATCAGAGTATGTTAAGGAAGAAAAAATCTCTGCATGACTGAGTGGGGGATTGTTAAAAACAAGTGGGGACTGACCCCAAACCCCACATTGGGCATTCAGTCTTTCAACTCCTCCTCTTTCAAATTCCCAGGCTTGGTGGATTACAACATAGGGATACCAACTCCTCTTAGTGCCACTTATTTCAAAGAGTTTCAAGGTGAAGCCTTGATCAAAGCAGTTGCTTTTAGAGTAGCAGCAAATGGGAATGACCAACAGGTTCTGTGGTAACTGAGACTCTCTTCTTCCCTCTCCGTAGACACATTGTGGCTGACACAGACTAGGAGAGACAAAGCATATACATGTCTTAGTTACCTAATGCTAACATACCAGAAATACCACAAGTGGGTGGCTTTAAAGAACAGAAATTTACTTTTTCACAATTCTGGAGGATAAAAGTCCAAATCAGTGTCTCAGCTGTGTCGATTCCTTCTGTGAGCCTCTCTTAGTTTCTGGTGTCTGACAGTGATCCTTGGGGTTCCTTGGTGTGCCTTAGTGTCTGTCGTCCCCCTGTGTATGTCTCTGTGTCTGTTCTGGTCTTTTTATAACTCAGAAGTGATTAAGTTTAGGATCCACCCTACACAAGTATAGTGTCATTAACATAACAAAATAAAGCTCCTATTTCCAAACAGGATCACATCCACAAGTACAAGAGCTAGGAATTCAGCACATATTTTGGGAGGACACAATTCAATCCATAACACATTACAATGGAATTTATGAATATTAAAGACAAAATTCAAATTCTCAAAGATTCCAGATAGAAAAAAACAAATCATCTAGTAAAAGAAAGAATGAAATTGATAACAGATTTTTTATTAGTGACACTGACTACAAGAAGACAATGGAGTAATATTTTTAAAGGACTGGACCTATAATTTAAAAGGTCTTTGGACCCATAATTTTATATCCAGCCATATTTTCACTCAAATGTAGCAGAGTAATAAAACTATTCTAGATCATACAATGTCTCAGACAGTTTGCCACACAAAGATCCTCATTGCAAACAATTTTGAAAGAAATATTGAATGAGAACAGAAAAAAATCCAGGAGACACTGCAAGAGATATGAGAAGTAGAAGCAATTAAATAGTTTATTGCTGACTTAAAAAAAAATTGGTAGTAAAAATAAAAAGTACATCCACAGTAACCCAAAACTAAATTTTTAAACAATATAAAAATGATAGGGAATGTGTGGTGGGATCCAAAGGACATGAGAACATTTAAGAACTTGTTAAAAGAAAAATATAGGTATTTATAAATTTAAGAAATTATTAGGGCTAAATAAACATGGGTGCTAAGGGGAACCACAGTAAGAACACCAATTGGAATGTATCACTTTTAAACCAGAAGAAGAAAATTCAATCTGTGCTGTAGAAAGCAGAAAAGGAGAAGAAAATAAATGAGTCAAAAAAGATATCTGATGTAGATTTCCTCTAGGTGTTGAAAACATCCACTGTGTGGTCATAAATGACAGTGGCTTAAGTGAAGTAGAATTGAGGCAGTCAATTAAGAAGTTAAGTTGCTGGGTGACGCGTCTGAAACCTGAAACCAGCACCCCTAGAGCTTCCCTTCTTCCCCCTCACCCTAGCTAACTTTCTGTGTTCAAAGCAGAGATAAAAGGCCCCTTCATTCTCCAAACCCCCTTTCTGCTTTTTCTTTCCTCTCCCATCTCCCACCCCCCACTTCTCTCTCATCCTCCATATCACATCACTACTTACTACCTTTGGAACAGTTACACTTAACTGTAACTATCGATCAACTCATAGGACTTCAGACAAGGTTGCCACCTTGTGGTTGGAGACCAGACTAACAAAGGTGGACTTGGGTAAAAAGATGTTAACTTCAATCTGGGGTCTCAAGCTTGATTGTGCATCGGAATCATCTAGAGGGCTTGTTAAAACAAATTGCTGGGCCCCATGCCCATAGTTTCTGATTCAGTAGGTCTAGGGTGAGACTTTAAAACTTATTTCTAACATTTTACCAAGTGATGCTGCTGTTGCTGCTTCAGGGACCACACTTTGAGAACCAGTGCTTTAGATAAACATCATTCAGACTGACCTCCATTTGGCCATTCAGGATTGGTAGAGTTAAAGTTTGAACCTAGATCTGTTTGACTCCAAAGTACATTAATTTTTTGCTACGCTATTATTAGGAAATGCAGGTGCTAATGCTTGGGCAGCAGACTCCTTTGTTTTTTGTGTCTCTAGATAGGGTAAGGAGCCCTGGTGGCATAGTGGTTAAAGAGCTCGGCTGCTAACAAAAAGATCAGCAGTTTGAATCTACCAGCTGCTCTTTGGAAACCCTCTAGGGCAGTTCTACTCTGTCCTACAGGGTCACTATGAGTCAGAATCAACTTGATGGCAAGGTTTTTTTTTTTTTTAAGATAGGGTAAACACCTAATAGAGGAAGGAATAATATTCATTCTGCCTCCCTCCTCTGTGGATTGGATGTACCATAATGTATTTAACAATTCACCTACTGTTGGGCATTTACATTGTTTCCAAATTTTCACAATTATTAGAAAATTTAAAGTCAGTTTCCTTGTTCATAAATCTCTCTCTTGCCATTTACTGATCACCTCTCATATAATAACTTTGATGTATTTTTTATGATGCTTAAAGACTCCTTCTTATGAGGAGTGAGGATGGAGACTGACAAAAGGGAAATACGATGCCAAAACCCTATTCCACCAAAAGTACTACTATAAGCAACACCAAACACAGGCTCCTGCTCTCCTAGAGCTTACAGGCCAATACAGGACTCAAACGTTAACCAAGTAATCTTACAAATGTAAAGTTATAGCTGTAATAAGTGCTATGAAGGAGAGTTAAACGGTGTGGTAAAAAGTGACAGTACTTGGAAATTTTGTTCCCAGATTATAATGTCAAACTTTTAAAAAACTGCCTATTAAATTTTTAATAATAAATCTGTAATCGTTAATATTTTGAAGTAATTCCAAATTTATTCTTGTTTCCCAGAATTTTAACCTGTAGTGAGGATTTTTTAATTTGGCTTTAGCTTTGGCTGAATATTGATTTTGACACCTGGCTAAGCAACATTTGGCCAAACTATGTATTAGATGAACCACTATCTCCTACCTTGCACCACTATGCCCCTCTATGGTGACCAGAACTTGAGGTGACCCCTACGATCCCCAGCTTCTTGCATTCACACATTTGTGTGATTCCCTTCTTCTTCAGTATAGTCGGGACCTGTGGATTGCTTCTAACCAATAGAATATGGCAAAGGTGATGGGTTGTCACTGCCATGATGGGTTGTCACATTATATAAGACTGTCTTGCTAGAGGACTTGCTTTAGAATCTCTCTCTCTCCATTGCCGGCTTGGAAGAAGCAAGCTGACATGAATCCTAAAGCCACAAGGAAATGAACTCTGCCAACAAATGGAGTGAGCATGGAAACTGACCCTTCCCCAGTTGAGCCTTTAGATGAGAACCCAGCCCTGGATTGGAGCCTTGCAGAGGACCCAGATAAATTGTGCCCAAACTCCTGAACCACAGAAATTGAGAGATAATAAACGTGTATTGTTTTAAGCTGTTAAGTTTATGGTAGCACAGAAAACTAATGCACTCTCCCCTCAGCAATTCAGTAACTCTGACTTGTATTCAACATGTTCATACTTTCACATACCATTCCCTCTATCGGGAACGTTCCTCCCTCATTCTCTACTCTACTTTTGCTAGCTAACTTCTTCAGGATTCAACTCACTTGTCACTCTCTTTGAGAAGACTTCCTTAACCTCGTTTTGGAGATTTTTATTCCTGGAAAATTTGAGGTGGTTGTCTCAGTCATCTAGTGCTGCTCTAACAAAAATACAAGTGGATTGTTTTAACAAAGAGAAATTCATTCTCTCACAGTCCAGGAGGCTACAAGTCCAAATGCAGGGCATCAGATCCAGGAGAAGGGGCTTTCTCTCTCTGTAGGTTCTGGAGAAAGGCCCTTGTGATGTATCAGTCTTCCCTTGGTCTGGGAGCTTCTCTGCGCAGGAACCTCAGGTCCAAAGGAAGCACTCTGCTCCTCGCACTGCTTTCTTGGCGGTATGAAGTTCCCATGTGTCTCTGCTCACTTCTCTCTTTTATATCTTAAAACAGATTGCATTAAGACACTAATCTTGTCAACCTCATCACAGTGATAGAATTTATAACACATGAGGAGATCACATATAATCTCATCATAGTGGTAGAGTTTACAACACATAAAGAAATCACATCAGATAACACAATCATACAATACTGGGAATCATGACCTAGCCAAGTTGCTACACACATTTTTTGGGGGACACAATTCAATCCATGACTGGTAATGTTGACATACTGGCCATTATCATAAGATGTGAAAATTCCCAAGTAACATTTTTTTGTCTTCAAAAAAATAATGAAATTAAATAACTAAAATTTAAATGTTTTTAAAGCTTATTTTGTTCAATGTTATGAATGCTAATACATCAAACAATTCTACAGTTTAGAATTATAATATACTTAGTGTTATGGATTGAATTATGTTCCCCCAAAATGTGTGTCAACTTGACTAGGCCCTGATTCCCAGTATTATGTGATTGTCCACCATTTCATCATCTGATGTGATTTTTCTATGTGTTGTAAATCCTACCTCTATGATGTGAATGAGGCAAGATTAGAGGCAGTTATGTTAATGAGGCAGGGCTCAATCTACAATCTTAGGTTGCATCTTGAGTCAATCTCTTTTGAGATATAAAGGAGAGAAGTGAGCAGAGAGACAGGGAGACCTCATACCACCAAGAAAGTAGTGCCAGGAGCAGAGCACGTCCTTTGGACCCAGGGTCCCTGTGCTGAGAAACTCCTAGACCAAGGGAAGATTTATGACAAGGACGTTCCCCTAGGGCTGACAGAGAGAGAAAGGCTTTCCTGGAGCTGGTGCCCTGAATTCAGACTTCTAGCCTCTTAGACTGTGATCGAACAAATTTCTGTTTGCTAAAGCATCCACTTGTGGTATTTCTGTTATAGCAGCACCAAGTAACTAAGACACTTAGATTTCTATTTAAATTTTTATAAACATTTACTGGCTCGAAATTGATATAATATTCTTCCTAAGGTTATCTAGTGAATGCACTCTCTCAAAATTTATATTAACTACTAATTTCTCTATTTAACTATTTGAAAGATCTTAATTTGTAAAGATAAAATGAACAGTTGTGACAATCAGAATTGATTATTGTGTTTTACTCTTGCAGTAATAGATATACATTTATCCTGTAACTGATTGATAGAATCAAAACATATAAAAGTTGAAGATTTTATTTCCAAGTTATATTTGCAATGCTTTTTATATTTGAAAATGAATAGTAAGGTATTCACAATACGTCCAAATGACTTCCTTTGTTCATAATATTGTCATTGTTATGCTAATTAGAGACAACAACAGCCTAGGTGATCACATGATCATTGATCACACACAAGTTTAGGGATGTCAGAAACTATGTTTTTGGTAAATTCTATTATTCAAAATTATTCATTCCCTCCCCACCCTGTAGGCACAGTATACCTCACTGCCCCATTGACCTTGAGCTTGTCTAGCCATGAGACTTGCTTTAGCCAACGGAATGTTAGTGGATATGGCCAAGAGACTCTAGGATGGCCTCCGTGACCCTGCTTCCTGGTTTCATGCTCTCTGCTTGAGTGTGGATGGGACCTGTGATGTGCTTCTGATAGAATATGGCAAAGATAATGGAACATCAGTTCCATGATTACATTACATTACGTAAGACTGAATCTTGCTAGCAAACACTCTAGAGACTCTTCTTGTTGACTTGATGAAGTAAGTGGCCATGTTACCTCATGGTAAGGAACTGTGAGGAGGCCTCTAGGAGCTTTGAATAGGCTTTGAATAGCTAAGAGTAGCCTCCAGCCAACAGCCAGCAAGTATCCAGGGCCTTCAGTTCTACATCCACAAGGAAATGAATACTGCTGCCTTAGGCTGGGTTCTCTAGAAAAGCAAAACCACTAAAGCATATAAATAAATATATTTTTTAAAAAAACCAAACCCTTTGCCATCGAGTCGATTCCAACTCATAGCGACCCGATAGGACAGAGTAGAACTGCCCCATAAGGTTTCCAAGGAGCAGCTGGTGGATTTGAAGTGCTGAACTTTTGGTTAGCAGCCGAGCTCTTAACCACTGTGCCACCAGGGCTCCAAATATACATATAGAGAGATTTATATCAAGGAAATGGCTCATGAGGTTGTAGAGGCTGGAACGTCCCAAGTCTGTGGGTCAGGCTGGAGGCTTCTTCTGATTCACGTAGCCACAGGGGCTGGCAAACCCAGGATTCGCAAGTCAGACAGCAGGTGTGATGGTAAAGATTGTGTGTCAAATTGGCTGGGCCATTGTCTTAGTCATCTAGTGCTGCTCTAACAGAAATACCACAGGTGGATGGCTTTAACAAAGAGAAGTTTATTCTCTCACAGTCCAGTAGGCTACAAGTCCAAATTCAGGGTGTCAGCTCCAAGGAAATGCTTTCTTTGTTGGCTCTGAAGGAAGGTCTGTGTCGTCAATCTTCCCTTGGTCTGGAAGGTCCTTGTGATGCATCAGTCTTCCCTTGGTCTGGGAGCATCTCAGTGCAGGAACCTCAGGTCCAAAGGATGCACTCTGCTCCCGGCATTGCTTCCTTGGTGGTATGAGGTTCCCATGTGTCTCTTTTCGCTTCTCTATTTTATATCTAAAAAGAGATTGTATTAAGACACTATCTAAATTTGTAAACCTCATCAGTATAACCTCATCACAGTGATAGAATTTACAACACATAAGGAGATCACATATAACCTCATCATAGTGATAGAGTTTACAACACATAAGGAAATCACATCAGATTACACAATCATACAACACTGAGACTCATGACCCACCCAGCCAAGCTGACAGATATTTTTGGGGGACACAACTCAATCCATGACAGCCATGATTCTCAGTGTTTTGGCAGTTGTATAATGTTGTGATCACTTCCCTGTTGAGATATTATATGTGATCACCCCCATGATGGGATCTGTTATGAATAGCCAATCAGTTGAAAGGAATTTCGTTGGGTATGTGGCCTGCATCAAATATAAGTAGACATTCTGGCAAGGTTCTGGGTCTTTTTGCTTGTGCTGGATCCTGCAGCTGGCTCCTGTTCATCTGACCTCTGCTCTCTGACCTGTTGGTCTTGGGTTCACCAGCCTCTGTGTCTACGTGAATCAGGAGAAGCCTCTATCCTGACCCATGGACTTGGGACATTCCAGCGTCTACAACTAGTGAGCTATTTCTTTGATATAAATCTCTTTCTATATGTATATTTATACACTTTACTGGTTTTGCTTCTCTAGAGAACGCAGCTTAAGACAGCAGGGCTCTGACTCACAGGCTGCAAAGACTGACAAATCCCAAGATCGGCAAGCAAGACTGAAGGTTAGCTGCTAGCTCAAGTCCCAAGAAACAGAGGTCAGATGAACAGGAGCCAGCTGCAGGATCCAGAGCAAGCAAAAGCCTGCAAACCTTGCCAGAAAGTCCACCTATATTGGATGCAGGCCACACCCCCAAGGAAACTCCCTTTGAATTGATTGGCTACTCACAGCAGATCCCATCATGGAGGTGATCACATTATATCAAATCTCATCATGGAAGTGATCACATTATATCAAATCTCATCATGGAAGTGATCACATCATCATACGACTGCCAAACTACATCATAATTGCCAGATCACTGAGAACCATGGCCCAGCCAATGTTGACACACGACCTTAATGATCACAACTGCCAACAACCTGAGTGATCTTGGAAGCAGATTCTTCCTCAGATGAAACTCTAGATGAGACTGTAGCTGGCTGACACCTTGATTGCAACGTTTCGAAATCCTTAGCAGAGGACTCAGCTAGGCCATATGCATACTTCTGACCCACAGAAACTGTGAGATAATAAATATGTGTTGTTGTAAGCCACAAAGTTTGTAGTAATTTGTTATGCAGCAATAGCTAACTAATACAGTGGGCATAATATAGAGGTAGTCCCTGAATTATGACAGGTTCCATTCCGACGACTCCAGCCGTAAGTCACTTCTGACGTAAGTCAAATACCTCTTTTTTTTTTTTTAGTTTTCATTATTATTGCCTTTTATTATCAGTATCTTTAAAAATCCGATCTTTATTTTTCTTTGGGGATTGGAAAAATTACATATAAATTTACAGAGAATGATAACAGCAAATTATACTCTGCTACACTGTATGTAGTACATGTTATTAACAGTAAGATGTACAAAAAAAAGACAGTGGTAAGGGCAGTTTCTCGCAACTCGAATATGTCATAAGTTGGGGACTCCTGTACTTCACATTTGAGAAGAATCTTTAAATGCTCTTTCATGGTTTGGCTCTGCCTCCCTTGAACTTTTGACCTCTGCCAAGAGACTAGCATGCCCAGGAGAGTGGCATCTCCTTCATCTTAGGCCCTTGAATGAGAAGATTCATGGAGACACCTGAATCCAACCAGTCTACCAAAGCTGTAGCTGACCATTAGCCTTCCATGTAAGACGGGCAAGAAATGTTTGTTATTGTAAGCCACAGAAATTTTGAAGTTGTTTTTTGCTGCAGCAAAAGCTAACTAATTCATTGTTGAAGAAGATATTTGGCTACTCAGCCTTCAAATTTCTAAACCAAAGGCATAACTGAACCTGAATAACAGATTTTGCTAGACACTGAGGCTGAAGCTGAAGTTGGTGCATCATTAGACACAGAAGTATGCAGAAACTCATAGGCAATAGAAAGAACTTCGGAATCCATTAGAATGACTTAAGCAGGAGAAGGGGTGACATAATCATATTTGAGTTTTAGAAAAATAACTCTGGCTATGGCATGTAGAATAAACTATAGAGGGCAAGAGATAATGAAGGGAGAATAGTTAGGATGCTAGCGATTGTTCAGAAGATAATAGTGATGAAAATGGAAGTGAATGGATTTGAGACATATTTAGGAGATAGAATGGACAGGACTTAGTGATGGATTGGATATGGGAGGGATAAGAGAAAGGAGGATGTCCAGGATCACTCTAAGCCTTTGGCTTTTCTAGTTGTTTGGATAGTGGTATCATTTATTGAAATATAAAGAACATTGAAGGTTTAGGATGGGAAGATAAAATGTTCTGTTTTGGACATATGGGGCTTGAAGTGTCATTGAGCCATATAGATGCGGTGCTCAGAGAATTAAGAGAAGAGCTAAACTGGAGATATAAATTTGGGAGTCAACTTTATATGGGAGATAAACTGTAACCATGGGTATGACTTTTTAGAAAGGAGAGAGGAAAGGAGGGAGGGAGGAGAGAGAGAGAACACAGTGAGAAGAGAAGAGGTACTAGGACCAAGCTTTAAGAACAGTTAATGATTGTGTTGAGGAGGATAAGCCTGCATAAATATCTCCAGAATATGAAGCCCACAGCAAAGGCTTCATGAATGCATCTCTCTCATAAAATATTATTGTCCTGCATTTCTGAAGTGTTTACCTTGGTTAGGGGGCACTGTGCTAGGTGCTAGTGGTATAAATTAGCCCTCAAGAAGCTCAACAGCCTAAAGGGAGAGACAGAAACCATAAACAATTATTGTACACAAGTATCATACAGTGTGATTACTGTAATAGAGAGGTATTTCTGAAGGGGGTAAAATACGAGCTTATACCAAAGGACAAGCTAGAATTAGCTAAATGGGAAAATCAGAGAGGGATTTTCAGGCAGAGAGACCAGCCTTAGTGAAAGCACAGAGGGATGAGACTGCATGACATGTTTGGGGAACTGGCTAGAGCTTAGGATAAGCATGAGAATGTGTCAGGAGTTGAGGCTGGAGAAGTTCACAACAGACTGATCACGAAGGACATTGCGTGCTAGAAGTCTGGACTTCATCTTGTGGGAAGTGAGGCCAATTAGAGGGAGCTGGACTGGTGGCGCAGTGGTTAAGAGCTATGGCTGTTAACCAAAAGGTTGGCAGTTCAAATCTACCAGTCACTATTTGGAAACCATATGGGGCAGTTCTACTCTGTCGTATAGGGTCGCTATGAGTTCTACTCTGTCTTATAGGGTCGCTAGATGGCAATGGGTTTGGTTTGATTTGGTTTGGGGCTGGTGTCCCATTTGGAGGCCAGGCTTGGAGTGTGGTGCTGTATGCACCTTATACACTGAGCCTGCAGCGAGGCAGGGTATTACTTTTTCACTTTAATAGCCACAAAAATATTCCCAGAACTGATAAAGAAAAACTAGATCACAGAGAAGGGGCCCTGGTGGCGCAAATGTTAAGTGCTTGGCTGCTAACCAAAAGGTTGACAGATCTAAACCCCCCAGCAGCTCTTTGGGAGAAAGACCTGTCAATCTGCTTCTGTAAAGATTATAGCCTAGGAAACCCTATGGGGCAGTTCTGCTCTGTCATATAGTGTCTCTGATTCAGAATCGACTTGGTGGCACACAACAACAACAGGTCATAGAGTGAGGGCTGAGATAGATCTAGGTCTAAGGGTTTTAAGTGTCATTCCAGCAAGGTGCAGAACACACATGGTTTTCCTCACTCTCAGATTGTTTCAGAAACAGACATGGTTTTGACTATGTTTCGTCAAAACTGGATTTGTTTATAAAAGGTTTTAGTAACTATCTGATTCTTATGACAGGCTGATTTACTATAACAAAATAGCAACCAGTCTGTGAGAAAGTGACCAAAATTATGTTCTAAATGCATTGTTGTTGTTAGCTGCCATTGAGTCTGCCCAACTCATGGTAACCCCATGCACAACGGAATGAAATGCTTCCTGGTCCTGCACCATCCCCATGATCGCTCCCAGATTGGACCATTGTGATCCATAGTGTTTTCATTGGCTGATTTTTGGAAGTAGATTGTCAGGCCTTTCTTCCTCTTCAATCTTAGTCTGAAAGCTCCACTGAAACCCGTTCAGTGTCTTAGCAACACGAAAACTATCACTGACATAGGTGGTGGCTGTGCATGAGGTGCATTGGCGGGGAATCGAAGCTCAGTCTCCAACATGGAAGGCGAGAATTCTACCACTAGACCACTATTTCCCCCTTCTAAATGCATAGCATTATTTAATTTACCCACAATCTCATTATTCTTCTCTATATGACTCTCCTCATGCTTGTCACTGTCCATTTTTCTGAGAGAAAAATAAAGATTTCATACTTGTAAAAACTGTTTAAGACTTCTAAACAGTAGCTATTTAAGCTTAGCCAAAATAAGGGATTTTTTCTCAATTAGAAGTTATCACTTGTATCTGCTAATGGATTTGGTCTGCTATTCCACCTTTATCAAAGTATAAAAATGTGAACAAATCAGGGTACACATTTTTCAGCACTTTGACTTATTCACATTTAACCTAATACATTTTCAAATTGGAAAGGTTTTTCATTCATGGCCTTTTCCCAAATCATTTCCTGTGCAAAAAATACAATCAACTCAGCACCTGATGAGTTGAGTGCCATTAATTATCTTTTTTAGATGGAAAATCAGTAGCTGGGAGGGAAATGGGAATTCAAACCCATGTTACTTTATTCAGTTAACAGCAGTGAGCAACTCAGGGATGAAAGGCCACATTTAAGAAACTTGAGCAAGCAGTTTACAAACAGAGCGTGGTCTTTTAAGGTTTACAGTGTACAGTAGGAGAGAGGTTTTTGCCAGAAACCACGTAGCTTGTCCCCATGTTCGAACCATGTGTAAAAATGGGCAGAGTTCTCATGTGATTTAAATTGATTGTCTTTATCAGTAGTGGAATTAAACCCTTCTGTCGAAACTGTCTTCAAATCCAACTTCTTCAGTGATAGGACTTGTCATCTTTTTGCTAGAAACTTTTTTTAAATCTCATTAAAAATTCCATTTAGTGAGAAAATAAGAATATCTCTGGTGAAAACTAATGTACACATATTTTAGTTATTGCAGAAGTAAAGAGGTTCATGAATTTAGCCTATTGCTAATAGCTATTTTAAGGCAAAAAGTGATTGTGTATCTGTGTATTTATATATAGTCTATAGTTGTATATTTGCACTTATCTGTCTCTCTCATTAGGATGGCAGAAGTTCCAAGAAGAGAGTGGACTTTTGTTTATCTTGTTCACTTCTGAATCCCCAGAACATAAAATAATGCCTGGCCCATTAGTTGAATGAATGAATGAATGACACTATACATATTTCTTTTGTTTAATTTACAAACTGCAAAAATGCTGCCTTAATTCTGAATTTCTAGTTAATAACTTAAAATGTTTAAAAATCACAGAGCTGTTGTGAAGATTAAGTGAGATTTTTGTAAAAATAATTCTATGTTTACATAGAAAAAATAGTGTGAGTAAAGATATGTGAAAGTAGGGAACTCAGGAACATTTAAGTTGACCCTAAGTCTAAAGATGGGTTTGAGGAACAGTATAGGTGTTCCATAAACCAGCCTCAAATTGGAGCCCAAGTAGTCCACATGCAAAGCAATTCTTTCCCTACTACTTGATGGGGTGTTTTCTTGGGACTGTAGGCAGTCATCTTGCAGGCAGCTAATAGATTGCATTGTTCCCATCAGATAGTAGTATTGTTTGCCAGAAAAATTCTACCTTATTATATGGCCCTCCTTAGTGTGAAACACTTTCTCCGCAAGCCCAACCAAATCTTGACCTGGTGCGAAGAACAGGTAGGGTGAGGGAGGGAACCATCATTTACTGAGGACTAAGGATTTCATTTAGCTTTATAATAATAGCTAACCAGTTGGTGCAAATGGTTAAGCGCTCGATTACTTGAAATGTTGGTGGTCCAAACCCACCAAGAGGCACCTTAGAAGACAGGCTTAGAGATCTGCTTCAGAAAATTCACAGCCTTGAAAACCCTGTTTAGCAGTTCAACTCTGCACACATGGGGTCACCATAAGTTGGAACTGACTCGATGGCAACTAATAACAATAACATTCATTAAGCACTTGTTCTATGCTTGGCACTGTTCTAAGCACTTTACATGGATTAACTCAGTAATTCCTCACACCAACTTTCTTACATCCATTTGACAGAAGAGGACACACAGGCACAGAGAAATTAAGTAACTGCTCAAGGTCATACAACTTCTAAGTGGTGGAGCCAGTGTTCAAACCCAGGTGGTGTGACTTCCAGTGTCCAGGCCCTAAGCTACCTCCCTAATAG
Source organism: Trichechus manatus latirostris (assembly GCF_000243295.1). Lineage (NCBI taxonomy): Eukaryota > Metazoa > Chordata > Mammalia > Sirenia > Trichechidae > Trichechus > Trichechus manatus. The sequence continues at coordinate 2,134,788 of NW_004443982.1, read as the reverse complement.
AAGGGTTTAGAGTCCTTGGGTGGTGCAAAAGGTGAAGCACTCAACTACTAACCAAAAGGTTTGCAGTTCAAACCCACCCAGAGGCACCTCAGAAGACAGACCTGGTGATTTGCTTCTGAAGTTACAGCCTTGAAAACCCTATGGAGCACAGTTCTATTCTGCAACACATGTGGTCACCGTGAGTCAGAATTGACTTGATGGCAACTGGTTAAAAAAAAGGTTATTATCCTCATTCTTACAAAGGTGCTAAGGCTCAATAAGTGAAGTGACTTCCCAAGGTCACATTAACAGAGCTGGGATTTGACCTGACTCCAAAGCTGAGGGTACTTTACTTTTCCTTATATAGTTTTGCTTCAGTCTCACCTCAGTAAAAATAATAAATCTAACAGCTAACATTTAGCTATGGCTGCTAACTAAATGGTCAGTAGTCGAATCAACCAACCACTCCTTGAAAATCTTATGGGTAGTTCTACTCTGTCCTATAGGGTTGCTATGAGTCAAAATCGACTCGATGGCAAAGGGTTTAGTTTGGATTTGGTTACTATATATATGGTAGGCATTGTTTTAGGTATGCCATATGAATTACCTCATTTAATCTATAAAATAACTTGACATGGTGGTTTTATTACCCTCCTTTTATAGATGAAGAAATTAAGGCTGAGAGGGGTCAAGTAATTTGCTAAGGTGACATAGTAAATTGGTGGAGTCAAGATTTAAAACCTGACTTGCCTCAAGAGCTGAAGTTCTGAACCACTCTACTATACTGCCTGCCAAGAAAGATTGCCCCTCCTACCCAATAGGTCCTGTCCCTGCTATTCCTGTTGAAGTCATGATAAAGAGTGGGGATTTCTCTTTCTCCTTGGTTTGCTGATTCTGCAAGGTCTACAAAGAAAAGGATGTAAGGAAAAGCTTACATCAAATTCAAATGAAATGGATATTGTACCTTTGGGCTCAGGCATGTGCTACATACTCACCATCAATACAGACTTTTGTCAATAGAAATGAGACTGATAGAATTGGCTTTTTTAAAAATAATTAAAGCTTTTTTTTTTTAACTGTCTAAGTTATCTATTGCTGGTATAACAGAAGTACCACAAGTGGATGGCTATAACAAACAGAAATTTATTTTCTCTCAGTTTAGGAGGCTAGAAGTCCGAATTCAGGGTGACGCTTTAGGGGAAGTCTTTCTCTCTGCGTTGGCTCTGGGAGAAGATCCTTGTCTACTCTGAGCTTCTGCTCCTGGGCAATCTTCATGTGGCTTGGCATCTCTCTTCCACCATCTCTGCTCTGTTTGTTTAATCTCTTTTATATCTCAAAAGAGATTGACTCAAGAGATTGACTCAAGATAACACCCAACACTAATCCTGCCTTATTAACATAACGAAGACAATCCATTCTCAAATGGGATTATAACCACAGGCATAGAAGTTAGGATTTAAAACATATTTTGGGGGGACACAATTCAACCAATAACATTTTACCCTTTGCACCCCCCAGATTCATGTCCTCGTCACATGCAAAACACATTCACCCGTCACATTATCCGAAAAGTCTTTTTTTTTCTCATTAAACAGTACACATATTGTTTTATGACATTGGTTAACAACCTCACCACGACATGTCAATATTCTCCCTTCTCAGCCTTGGGTTCCCTATTACCAGCTTTCCTGTCCCCTCCTGCCTTCTAGTCCTTGTCCTGGGCTGTTGTGCCCCATTAGTCTAGTTTTGTTTAATGGGGCTGTCTAATCTTTGGCTAAAGGGTGAACCTTGGGAGTGACTTCATTACTGACCTAAAAGGCTGTCTGGGGGCCATACTCTTGGGGTTTCTCCAGTTTCTGTCAGGCCAGTAAGTCTGGTCTTTTTGTGAGTTAGAATTTGGTTCTACATTTTTCTCCAGCTCTGTGCGGGATCCTCTGTTGTGATCCCTGCCAGAGCAGTCAGTGATGGTAACTGGGCACCATCTAGTTGTACTGGACTCAGTCTAGTGGAGGCCATGGTAGTTGTGGTCCATTAGTCCTTTAGACTAATCTTTCCCTTGTATCTTGTTTTTTTCATTCTCCCATGCTCCCGAAGGGGTGAGACCAGCGGAGTATCTTAGATGGCTGCCCACAGGCTTTTAAGACCCCAGACGCTACTCACCAAGGTAGAAAGTAGAACATTTTCTTTATAAACTATGTTATGCCAATTGAGCTAGATGTTCCCCGAGACCATGACCCCCACAGCCCTCTGCCTAGCAATTCAGTCCCTCAGGGAGTTTGGATGTGTCCGTGGAGCTTCCATGACCTTTCCTTGTACAAGTTGTGCTGGCTTCCCCAGTATTGTGTACTGTTTTACCCTTCACCAAAGTTACCACTTACATATTGTCTGTTTAGTATTCCCCCTCTACCCCTCCCATCCCTCATAACCATCAAAGATTGTTTCTTTTTGTGTATAAACCTTTATATGAGTTTTTACGGAAGTGGTCTCATACAATATTTATCCTTTTGTGATTGACTTATTTCACGCAGCATAATGTCCTCCAGTTTCATCCATGTTATGAGATCCTTTGCAGACTGATCATTGTTCTTTAGCATTCATAATACTCCATTGTGTGTATGTACCATAGTTTGTTTATCAGTTCGTCTGTTGATGGGCATCTAAGTTGTTTCCATGGTTTGCTATTGTGAACAATGCTGCAATGAACATGGGTGTGCATATGTCTATTCGTGTGACAGCTCTTCTTTCTCTAGGATATATTCCTAGGAGTGGGAATGCTGGATCATATGGTATTTCTATTTCTAGCTTTCTAAGGAAGTGCCATATCAATTTCCAAAATGGTTGTATCATTTTGCATTCTCACCAGCAGTGCATAAGTGTTCCGATCTCCCTGCAGCCTCTCCAACTTTTGATATTTCCAGTTTTTTTTATTCGTGCCAATAATGCCCGGGTGAGACAGTATCTCATTGTGGTTTTGACTTGCATTTCTCTAATGGCTAGTGATCCTGAGCATTTCTTCACGTGTCTGTTGGCCACTTGAATGTCTTCTTTGATGAAGTTCAATGCCTTTGCCCATTTTTTAATTGGATTATTTGTCTTTTTTTTTTAGGGGTGTTGGATTTTCTTGTAGATTTTAGAGATTAGAACTTTGTCTCACTTGTAATGTCCAATTTTTTTTTCCCAGTCTGTAGGTTCTCCTTTTACTTTTGGTGAAGTCTTTTGATGAGCATAAGTGTTTGATTTTTAGAAGAGCCCAGTTATCTAGCTTATCTTCTGGAGATTGTGTTGTGTTGGTTATGGTTTGTATCTGTTAATGCCGTATATTAGGGCCTCTAGCGTTGATCCTATTTTTTCTTCCATGATCTTTATAGTTTTTGGCTTTATATTTAGGTCTTTGATCCATTTTGAATTAGTTTTTGTGTATGGTGTGAGGAATGGGTCCTGTTTCATTTTTTTTGCAGATAGACATCCAGTTTTGCCAGCAGCATTTGTTAAAAAGCCTGTCTTTTCCCCATTTGATGGACTTTGGGCCCT
>NW_004443982.1:2086785-2123965 GCF_000243295.1 Trichechus manatus latirostris | reverse complement strand
TTTTTGTCTTCTTTTTTGCTTCAACTCTTGGAGAATTCTGAGTATTAGAGATTTGAATTCCCTATCAGGTAGTTCTAGTGCCTTTTCTTCCACTGGAAAGTCATCTGGTGTTTTATTTTGGATGCCTAGTGGAATCAGCCTGTCCTGTTTTTGTAACTGTTTTGATATTGTCTGCTGTCTTCGGGGCATTCAGTAGTTTTTTTTTCTCCTTTATTGATTGTAGATTTGTTCGTTTTGTCCTTTATTTATTTATTTTTTAATTTGGCTATGTCTGAGCAGGCGGGCTGTGTGTTCTTTGTTGTTTGCACGTCTGTCGGCATGATACTTTTCACCTCTTTCTCCAACTGGCAGTGTCAGTCACTCAGATATGGTACAGCAGGGCAGGTGTAGCTGAAGAGGAGTTGCTGGGACGGGTTGTTTGTGGCACTTACTACAGCCACCAGGGTGGGCTGGTAATCAGTGCAGGGCAGGTTCTGGTAGGACGTGCCTGTGCTGCTTGATGGTATGATGTTAAGCACATGGTGCAGGTAGGCAGGATGGAGGGGAGAGATTGTGATGTGTGAAGCTAAGATGGGTATGGGAGAGAAGAGAGAGGAACAGGAGCCAAAAACATACAATCAAACAAAAAAGAGTGCTGGGGAGCTTGCCATTGGATTGGAGAGATGAGATGGAGAAAAACAAAAAGGGGAAGAAGAAAAGGAAAAGAATGAATAAATAAAAATTAGAAAAAAATAGAAAAACAATGCTCCCAGGGATCCCACCAGTGCGGCTACGAGGTTTGGGGAAGTTGTTCCCAGGTGTTCAAATACAGCCTGGCTAGAAGGCGTAGAGGTGTCACTCAGCACCAGGTATTCAGGGGACAGGAAGAGAAGGAAGGTATAGAGAGACGAGAAACTGAGTAATGAAGAAAGACAAAAATGGAAAAAGAGGGAAAACAAAACAAAACAAATTAAATAAAAGAACAAGAACCCCCCCCCCAAAAAAAAAGATAAAAGAAAAAAAAACATGGAAAAAGAAATGCTCTCAGGGATCCCTCTGCACATCTGCAAAAGCTGAGGGGGTAGGTCCCATGCTGTGCAGTACTGCCCGGCTAGAAGGGGCTCCCAATTCGAGAAAAGAAAAAGAAAACAAACAATTCAAAACAAACAAACAAACAAAATTCCCAGGATCCCACCAGCATGGCAGCACCGACCGGGAAGCAGTTTCCCATTTGAGCAGAATTTCACAGCCTTTCAGGAAGAAGCAAAGATGGTGCACGGTGCCAGGTATTTGAGTAAAAGGAGGGGAAGTTGGTGAGAGGTAGGGAAGAAATCAAAGAAGCCGAAAAAGCAACACAAGCAGCCAACAGGGGCACTCAGGGAGTCGGCCAGTGTGGGTGGGTGGAATCCAAGCAGCTAGTGCTTCATGGCCAAGAGACTGTGGCAGCGGGAGGCAGAAGAGGCTGAGTGCGGGTGAAGAAGGTCGGGGGTTGGGAAAGTGTATATCGCTGGTTACCTGTTATTCTGTCTCCTGCTGGAAGCTCCATGAAGCTGCTTTCTCGTACCCCCTATTCTCTGGTCTCTGATAGGAGTCCAAGATGGTGGATCCGTTCTGTGTTAGCTGATAGGGGACTTCTGCAAGTATGTCTCCTCGCCCTCTGTTCTCTGTCAGTTTCTTATTCCATTTGGTGTTTGGCTGAGTTCTTTATGTCTTCATTTGATGTTTAGGGTTTCAGGATTGCTGTTTTCTCTGTTTGGCTTAGTTTTTTGAATCTTTGCTGAGGAGGGATGGCGTGGTGCTTCTGCCTAGAGAGCCATGTTGCCGGAAGTCTCTATTAGCTATACTTTTGTTGAGAATTTTTGCATCTATATTCACTGGAGGTATTGGTCTGTAATTTTCTTTTTTCGTGGCATCTTTGCCTGGTTTTGGTATCAGGGTTATTCTGGCTTCATAGAATGAATTCAGAAGTATTGCTTCCTTTTCTATGTTCTGAAATAATTTGAGTAGTACTGGTATAAGCTCTTCTCTGAATGTTTGGTAGAATTCTTCAGTGAAGCCATCTGGGACAGGTTTTTTTTTCTGTTGGGAGTTTTTTAAGTATCTTTTCGATCTCTTCTCTTCTAAGGGGTCTGTTGAGATTTTCAACATCACTTTGTGTTAGTTTGGGTAAGTAGTGTGTTTCTAGAACTTTATCCATTTCCTCTAGGTTTTCAAATTTTTAGAGTATAGTTTTTCATAATATTCTGTTATGATCCTTTTTATTTCAGTTGGGTCTGTTGTAATGTCCCCCATTTCACCTCCTATTTAGGTTATTTGCATCCTCTCCTGTTTTTCTTTTGTCAGTCTGGCCAGTGGTTTGTCAATTTTGTTGATCCTTTCAAAGAACCAACTTTTGGTTTTGTAGATTCTTTCTATTGTTTTTCTATACTCTATTTCATTTATTTCTTCTCTGATCTTTATTATTTCCTTTCTTCTGGTGGCTGTGGGCTTTTTTGCTGTTCTATTTCTATTCGTTTGAGTTATGTAGTTAATGTTTTTATTTTGTCTTTTTCTTCCTTTTTGCTTTGTGCATCTATTGCTATAAATTGTCCTCTGAGGACTGCCTTTGCTGTGTCCCAGAGGTTTTTGTATGATGTATTGTCATACTTATTTGATTCTAGGAATTTTTCGATTTCCATCTCTGATTTCTTCTATTACCCAGTGGTTTGTAAGCAGGGTGTTATTCAGTTTTCATGTAATTAATTTTGTCTTCCTTGCTCTTCCTGTTGTTAATTTTATTCCCTGTTGGCATTGTGGTCAGAGAAGATACTTTGTATTATCTCAACGTTTTGGATGTTGTTGAGGGTTGCTCTGTGGCCTAAGATGTGGTCTATTCTGGAGAATATTCCATGTGTGTTGGAAAAGAATGTGTGCTTTGCAGCTGTTGGGTGGAGTGTTCTATATATGTCTATGAGGTCAAGTTGGCTGATTTTGCCCTTTAGGTCTTCTGTATCTTTGTTGAGTTTCTTTCTAGATGTTCTGTCCTTTACTGAGAGTGGTGATTTGAAGTCTCCTACTATTGCTGTGGAACTGTCCATTTCTCTTTTCAGTGCAGTTACAGTTTATGTATTTTGGAGCCCTGTCATTGGATGCATAGATGTTTATTATGGTTATGTCTTTATGATGGATCGTCTCTTTTATCACTATAGTGTTCTTCTTTGTCTTTTATGGTGGATTTTGTTTTAAAGTCTCTTTTATCTGAGATTAGTATTGCCCTTCCTGCTCTTTTTTGGTAGCTGTTTGCTGGATATATATTTTTTCTATCCTTTGATTTTTAATAAATTTACGTCTTTGTTTCTAAGGTGTGTCCCTTCTAGACAGCATATTGATGGATCCTGTTTTTTTGTCCATTCTGTCACTCTCTGTCTCTTTATGGGTGCATTTAGGCCATTTACTTTCAGTGTAATTATTGATACGTGTGAGTTTATTGCAGTAATTTTGTAATGCTTTTTTGTGGTGCTGAAGTTTTCTTTGTTCCCTTACTGCCCTGTGCTGAATTCCTTGTTTTTGTGTATTTTTTCATTTCTTTTGTTTTTGTAGATTTTGTTTTTACTGAGACTTTATGTTTTTCTTCTTTATTTTGATGGATAGCTTTGTTAACTTTCTCTATGCTTACCTTGAAATTTACTCTTATCTTCCTAGGTTTGAAGCAGTCTATTATTACTTGGTATCACCTTGTCTTCCTCTGCATTGGAAGGGTCTATACCTACATTGTTTATTCCCTCTCTTATTGCTCTGATGTTGTTGTCATTTACAGATTAACCTCTCTGGTTCCCTGTTGTAATTCTTTAGGTTTTGAATAGTCTTTGAGAGTTCATTTCCTAGGTTGGTATCTGGCTGGTACATTCCTGCATCCTAGATTCAGCCTGTGGTCTGATGTTGTTTGTTCTGTGACCGATGGACTTCCTTCAATAATTCTCGTAATTTTGGTTTAGTTTTTACTTATTCCCTTAATTTCTGTTTATCTGGAAATATCCTAACTTCACCATCATTTTTGAATGAGAATTTTGCACGATGTATTATTCTTGGCTGGCAGTTTTTTTTTTGTTCAAGGTTTTGTATATGTCATCCCATTATCTTCTTGCCGGCATGGTTTTTGTTGAAGAATCTGAGCTTAGTCTTATTGTTTCTCCTCTGTATGTGATTTTTTGTTTTTCTCAAGCTGCTCTCAGGATTCTTTCTCTGTCTTTGGTTTTAGCGAGTGTGATTATGATAGGCCTTGGTGATTTTCTTTTGGGATCTATCCTATATGGGGTTCGTTGAGCTTCTTGGATGGTCAACTTTTCATCTTTCATGATATTGGGGAAGTTTTCTGTCAGCAGTTCTTCAATGATCCTCTCTGTGTTTTCTGTTTTCTCCCCATTCTGGAAATCCTATCACTCGAAAATTTTTGCTTTTGATTGTATCCCAGATAATTCTCAGGTTTTCGTCATTCTTTTTTCTGATTTTTCCTCAGAGTTGTATCCAAATGTTTGTCTTCAATTTTTATTATCCTGAATTTTTTCATTTTTCGTCTGTATTTTCCATGAATTTTTCTGCCTTTTCCGTGACTTTCTCTATTTTTTCCTCATTTTTATATGCTTTTTGCTTCAACTCTTGGATAGCTCTGAATAGTAGAGATTTGAATTCCATATCAGGTAGTTCTAGTACCTTTTCTTCTACTGGAAAGTAATCTGGTGTTTTATTTTGGACACCTACTGGCACCATCCTGTGCTTTTTTAAATATATGTTTTGATATTGTCTGCTGTCTTCAAGACATTCAGTAGTTATTTCCCTCATTTACTGATTGTAGATTTGTTTGTTTCATCCTGCTTTTTTTTGATTTATTTGGTTATGTCTGAGCAGGCAGGCTGTGTGTTCTTTTTTGTTTGTTCCTCTATGGACATGATACTTTTCTTCTCCTTCTTAATGGGCAAGATCAGTTGCTCAGCTGTCATGCAGCAGGGCCAGTCCAGCTGAAGGGGAGTTCCTGGGTTGGGTTGTTTGTGGCATGTACTAGGCCCAACAGTGTGGGCCGGGAATCAGTGCAGGGCAGTTTCTAGCAGGCCATGCCTCTGCTGCTCAAGGGTGTGATGTTCAGTGCACGGTGTGTGTAGGCAGGAAGGAGGAGGGAGATTGTGATGTGTGGAGCTAAGATGTTTATTGGAAAGAGCAGAGAGAGGAGAGAGAAACAGGAGCAAAAAACAAAAAAGAGTGCTAAGTGAGCTTGTCGTTGGAGTGGAGAGATGAGAGACCAAGAGATAGAAGGGGAAAAAAAGAAAAAGGGTAAAAGGAAATAAATATATAAAAATTAGAAGAAAAAAAAAAAGAAAAGCCCCCAGTGATCCCACTGGCGTGGCTGCAAAGACTGGGGAAATGGCTCCCAGGCCACAACGTACAGCCTGGCTAAAGGGGTAGAGGTGTCACACATCACCAGGTATTCAGTAGACAGGAATAGAAGGTAAGTATAGAGAAACAAGAAACTGAGAAATGAGTAAAGAGATAAAGGAAAAAAGAGAGAAAACAAAACAAAACAAAAACAAAAAAATATATTCACAAAAAAGGGAAGAAATGCCCCCAGGGATGCTACTGTGCGGCTGTGCAGACTGAGGAAGTAGCTCCCAAGCTGTGGCGTACAGCCCAGCTAGAAGGGGCTCCCAAGCTGAGAAAACAAACAAAAAAAGCTCCAGGCTGGATGCAGTTCCACAGCCGAGCAGCTTTTCACAGCCTTTCAGGAAGAAGCAAAGATGGCACATGGAGCCAGGTATTTGAGAGAAAGGAGGGGGAGGTGGTGAGAGGTATCGAAGAAACCAAAAGAAGAATAAAAAAGCAGTACCAGCAGTAACCGAATTGCACTCAGGGAGCCGGTCAGCCAAGAGATTGTGGCCACAGGAAGGAGAGGAGGCCGAGTGGGGGTGAAGAAGTGTGGGGGGTGGGAAAGCGTATATTGCTGGTTACCTGTTGTTCTGTCTCCTGATGGGAACTCCGTGAAGCTGCTTTCCCATATTCCCTGTTCTCCAATCTCCGACAGAAGTCCAAGAAGGCAAATCCGTGCTGTGTTAGCCGATAGGGGACCTCTGCTCGTAACTCTCCTCACTCTCTGGTCTCTGTCTATTTCTTATCCCATTCGGTGCTTGGCTGAGTTATTTATCTCTTCAATTGATGCTTAGGGTTCCAGGATTGACGTTTGTCTCTGTTTGACTGAGTTTTTCAGGTTTTTGCTGTGCTGGGATGGTGTGGTGCTTATGTCTATAACGCCATGGTGACTGGAAGTCTCCCAAAAGTCTTAAATCCACTCTAAGTCCAAAATCTCATCTTCTGAATCATCAAATGTGGGTGAGACTTTAGGCGTATTCCCTCCTGAGGTAAAATTCCTCTTCATCTGTGAACGTGTGAAATCTAGAATACAATTTATCTGTTTCCAAAGTACAATGCTGGAACAGGCACAAGGTAGACATTTCCATTACAAATGGGAGAAATTGGAGGGAAAGAAGGGATAATAGGCACCCGGCAATTCCAAAACCCAGCAGAACTATTTACATTAGCTCTCAAGGCTTGAAAATAATCCTCTGTTCTTTGGGACAGTCTCGGCAATGTCCCTGCCCTACAAACCCTGGGTGTTGGCCATGCCCTCTGGATTCTGCAGGGGGCTCCCTGGCCCTGGGCTTCAGTTCCACCTTTCAGGCCCACTAGTATGGAAACTCTGTTCCCTATGCTTTGGATTTCCCCATTCTCCTAGTCCTTCTCAGTGGTGCCTCTTCGGCCCTGGCAGGGCCCATTCTTCTGCCCTTTGGACATGGTAGCCCCACTCCTTCAGCTTTAGGCAGTGGCCCCATAACCCTGGAACACCTTAACAGCATCCCCACACTCTGGAAGTGAGTTGGTGAAGATCCGAGTCTTTGAAACCTTGGTAACTGCGTCTCCTCCCTTAGAAACCAGGAAGGCCCTGATTCCCGTGCTCCTTCCAATAGTTCTGATATTCCCCAAGCTGATCCAGGGATAGTCTTTTTCTTTTCCTGGAGGACAACAGATGTAGCTCCTTTGGTCTGTTTCTGGCATGTAGAATTTCAAGTGGCAGACAGCTTTCTTTCTTTTCATTCTTTCTCTGTCCCCTTCAGTCTGAACTGATGGGTTTTCTGCTGTGGTAATCAGTTAGATCCATCAGTCACATGCTTAATCTCTTTAACAAAAGACTGTGTAGCCATATCCTTGTTGAAAATTTTAGGTCATGTGTCCTTAGTTTGTACAACAGAATTTTCGAAATCTTTAAGTTCTGTTTTCATTTTGCACAGTTCATTTTTAAGTCCATCTCTTTCTTCTTGCATTTTACTATAAGCAGCAAGCAGAAACCACGCAGCCCCTTTAAGATCTTGCTTAGAAATCTCATCAGCCAGATATCCAAGTTCATAACTTACAAGTTCTACCTTCCACCAAACTTTTGAACATAATTCAGAGAAGTTCTTTGCCACTGCATAAAAAGCATCGTTCTTCCTCTATTGTCCAATCATATGTTCATCAATTTCTTTTAAAGCCTCACCAGAGGCACATTTAATGCCCACATTAATAACAACACTCTGTTGCTGGTGTCATATGTATTCTCTAAGATGATAGAAACTTTTTCTACAGCTCTCCTCACTTTCTTCTGAGCCCTCACAGGAATTGCCTTTGACATCCATAATTATACCAACAGTCTCTTGAAGGCAATCTAGGCTTTTACTATCATGCACCTTAAAACTCTTCCAGTGTCCACCCACTACCCAATTCCAAAACCACTTCAACATTTTAGGTATCTGTTAGAGTAGCACCCCACTCTGCCAATACCAAATTCTGTCTTAGTTATCTATTGCTGTATAATAAAAATACTACAAGTGGATGGCTTTAACAAACAGAAATTTATTTTCTCACAGTTTAGGAGGCTAGCAGTCCAGATTCAGGGCCCTGGCTCTAGGGGAAGGCTTTCTTTCACTCTGTTAGCTCTGGGGGAAGGTCCTTGTCTCTTGTGAGCTTCTGCTCCTGGGCAATCTTCATGTGGCTTGGCATCTCTCTTCCCCCATCTCTTCTCACTTGTTTAATCTCTTTAATATCTTAAGAGTTTGTCTAACCCTGCCTGATTTACATAACAAAGATAACCCATTCCCAAATGGGATTATAAACACAGGCATAGAGGTTAGGATTTAAAACACATATTTTTTGGGGACACAATTCAACCCATAACAGGCAACCATCACTACAATCTAATTTTAGAGAATTTCCATCACCACAAATAGAAACTCCATGACCATTAGAAGTCACTCCCCATTTCCCCATATTCTGCTCCCCACCTCATCCCTCGGCAACCATTAATGTACTTTTTGTCTCTATAGATTTGCCTATTCTGGACACTTCATCTAAATGGAATCACACAATATGTGATCTTTTGTGACTGGCTTCTTTCACTTAGCATAGTATTTTCAATGTTCATCCATGTTGTAGCAAGTATCATTCCGTTTTTATGGCTGAATAATATTCCATTGAATGGATATACCAAAGTTTATTTATTCATTTCTAAATTGATAGACATTTGGGTTGTTTCCACTTTTTGACTATTATGAATAATGCTACTATAAACATTCATGTACAAGGCTTTGTTTCAAAGCCTGTTCCCAGTTCTCTTGGGTATATACCAAGGAGTGGAATTTCTGTGTCATATGGTAACTCTATGTTTAATATTTTGAGGAACTGCCAAACTATGGCTGCATAATTTTGCATTTCCATCAGCAATATATGAAGGTTCCAACTTCTCTACATTCTTGCCAACACTTGTTATTGTTTGTATTTTTGATTATAGCTATCCTAGTAGGTGTGAAGTGGTAGCTCATTGTGGTTTTGATTTGCATTTCCCTAATGAATAATGATGTTGAGCATCTTTCCTTGTGTTTCTTGGTCATTTGTATATATTTTTTTGAGAAATGTCTATTCAGAGCCTTTGCTCATCTCTTAAATGGGTTATTTATCTTTTTATTATTGAGTTGTAAGAGTTCTTTAGATATTCTAGATACAAGTCCCTTATTAGATCTATGGTTTGCAAATATTTTTCTCCCATTCTGTGGATTGTCTTTTCACTGTCTTGATGGTATTGTTGTAACACACAGAAGTTTTAAATTTTAATGTAGTCCAATTTACTTATATTTTCTTTTGTCATTTGCAATTTTGGGGTTGAAGCTAAGAAATCATTGACTAGCCTAATGTCACGAGCTTTACTTGTATGTTTTCTTCTAACAGTTTTATAATTTTAGCCCTTACATTTAGATCTATGATCCACTTTGAGTTATTGTTTGTGTATAGTGTGAGGTAGGGTCCAACCTCATTCTTTTGCATGTGGATATCTGGTTGTTCTAGCACCATTTGTTGAAAAAGCTATTCTTTCCCCATTTTTATTGTCTTGGCACCTTTGTTGAAAATCAATTGACCATGAATATGAGGGCTTATTTCTGGACTCTGATTTCTATTCCATTGATCTATATGTCTATCCTTGTGGTTGTACCACACTCTCAATTACTGTAGCTTTGTAGGAAGTTTTGAAAATCAGGAAATGTGCGTCCTCCAATTTGTTCTCCTTTTTCAAGATTGTTTTGACTCTCCTGGGTCCTTTGCATATCCATATGAATTTTAAGACCAGCGTGCCAATTTCTACAAAAGGTCAGCTGGGATTTTGATAGTGATTGTATTGAATCTGCAGATCAATTTGGGAAGTATTGTCTGTCATCTTAACAATATTGTTTTCTGATTCGTGAACATGGATGTCTTTCCATTTATTTACATCTTCTTTAATTTCTTTCAATAATATTTTGTAGTTTTCAATATATAAGACTTGCATTTCTTCTGTTAAATTTATTCCTAAGTATTTTATTCTTCTCAATGCTATTATAAATGGATTTTTTTTTAAACATCATTGCTGGTGTATAGAAATACAATTGATTTTTGTATATTAACCTTTTATCCTGCAACTTTGCTGAACTCCTTTGGACAGGTATGTGTGAGCAATATGAGAAGAGTAGAGATATGTTTGGAAAAGGAAAGAATGAATTGATTAAATAATAAAATATAAAAAATAATAATCAACAGGTAATGAGCATGTTTGTGATAGTTCAGTGCTTCTCAACTACTAATATGCACATGGATCTCCTGGGGATCTGGTTAAAATGCAGACTCTGGTTCAGTGGGTTTGGGGTGAGGCCTGGGGCTCTGCCTTTATAACAACTTCCCAGGAGATAGCTAGGTGCTAGGTGGCTTCCACTGATTATTTTTAAGCCACAGCAATCCTATAAAATAGTATTGTCCCCATTTTACAGACAAGAAAATGAACTCAGGGGTTGAGAAAGTTACACAGGTCCATGGAGTAAGTGACACAGAATCTGTACTCTAGAATTCGTACACAGTTCATTCTAATACCAAAGCTGGGCTCTTTCCACTCTACCACACTGGATTTCTGGGGCAGGAGGAGGGCAGTTGGTACATGAACGATGTATGGATCAGGAAAAAAAGTAAGAATTTCAGGGTTTCAGGGGGAGCTGCCTGAAGTACCTTTAGATCTAATCCTTGGGGTTGTTTTGGAGAGCTCATCAGCAAGGACACTGCTTTCCATGGAGCTGAAAGTGAGGGTGTGAGACTGGAATATCAGGTAAAAGCAAGATGATACTAGTAGATAGAACTCAAGATTGGAGAAGGTCTAGAAGGTGGCTCACCTCTGATCAGGCTAGACTTCAGAACTAGACTCCATATAACTGTTGAGGTCTACACCTGAGATTACACCTCTTGTTGAATCTTCCTTCATTCTAAATGCTGAATTGGGCTAGTTGTGATGTTGCTATTGGTTAACCATAGAAGAAGAAATTTATCAGTGAACTAAAGGGCAGGGCAGTGGTCCTGAGGTCTTTTTAAACAGAAAAAACAGCATACTTCAATCCCGTGGTAACAACAGAAATAACACATGGCATAAAGCCTGTGTTCCCTATTCAGGGTGCTCTTGGAATAGATGTTGTAAAGCTGTTCCCCTGACAAAGGCTGTGGCAGATCTTGCTACTTTACTGGGGTTAATGAATGGTGTAGCATCAATGCCATCCCTGAGGGGCCAGGGTAAAGGTTTAGGGATGTTTGTGAGTAAGGCTTTGGTCATATGGCTGCCTATGAAGGACACAGGTGACTAAATTCCTTTCCAATACTTTTCAGCAGAATATTAGGGGATTTCATCACCTCAGTCAAAACACATGAGATATGTTTTTGTCCTTAGCACCTTTTATTGAAGTATGACCCTTGATGACAATCTGGCAGGCATAACAATGTCAGCCGAGAAGGGAGTGGTGGAGGACATAAATGGATAAACATAATTCAGAAAAATAATAGCTTCACATGGGATAGATGACCCCTGACAGTTGTACAACAAACAGTTTCTTTCTCTATAGGAACAGACCCCTGCCCCACCCCCCTCTAAATATCTACTAATCTTCAAACAATATGCTGTTACAGAAATATTATTGGCATAGATAACTCCTCTGGCAAAGACAATGGGAGTTACCATGCTCCAGATGGGTGGAAGTGGCCAAAAATGTGCCCAGCTTCTTCCATCTGGGGCCTGCTACTGGCAGAGTAGCACCTGTAGGGAGGCTAGAGTTAAGGGTATGACTCTGGTGCCCCTAGGCAGCTTTTTGGCACATGAGGTCAAATGGAAAACAGAACCTGAACCTACTTTGAAAGAGGCTTCTCATCTTTTTACCCTCTCTCCTTTCCTCTGCTTCCATGATCTTTCCCTTTCTAGGGCTTTTCTCTCTCTCTCTCTCTCTCTGAGATTCCCCTTGGGCATTTACTGCTATATCCTGGATGAGTGTGCAGCTGGTGTGACTCAAGGAGACTTAATTATCTAGCCTACTGGGAAGATGAGATAGTGGGGGTGGGACATGTGATAGGAACTCTTGCACTGACTCCTGTTCATCTCAACAAACTTACTCACTACCCACTGGGGCCTGTATGAGTATTTGAAGGGAGAAAGTAGAAGTGAGGACCAATAACTGTCTTTGGGGAAATCCCTTGGCCTGCACTCTAAACTGCTACCTTCTGGCAGGCCTGGGAGGAGGTCTGGGCCCAGGAAATGAGAATGGGGGAATGACACTACATCTCAAGTAATATTGGCAGCTTTGCAGCACTATCACTCACAATGAGACTGCCAGGCCAGGAATGCTGTTTAGTTCACTTCTGTCTGCCAAGTTTCACTGTTCAGCATAATTTGTTGGGTTATTTTTTAAGTGATTTGAAAACTGTCCCTCCATGTGAAAATGAGCAACCTTGTGTTGTATTCTGATTCTATAAGCTAATTTGGGTGGGATGAGTGACAAAAACAACTGAGTTGATTGTACTTTTAGTGTCAGAAAATTAAGGCACAGCCAATCTAACTAACACTAATTAGAAAAAACCCAGACCTTGGCCCTGGTGCCCAGGTAAGTGAGCAATCTTTTCCCTGGGCCCATATTCATAAAAAAGCTATGCATTATGGAATACATCAGTTTCATGCCCCCGATATAGGACATCTCAACTTGCTTATTCTTTGTTCTTGAGCCTGTTTAAAAACCAAGATGGCAACCACAGCTTCTATTCATAGCACTCCTCCTATCTTCCTCATCCTTAGCTTGGGTACGCCTAGCCTTTTATAAGTCATCAGCCTTCCTGAATAGAGTAGAATCCTCAACTGGATGAAAGAATGAAAGTTGACATTCAAACAGCAGTTCTAACAGCAACAGTGGTTCTAAGAGCATACTCAGGGTTCCACAGAAATGGTTAAACCCCGCTCCCCACCAAGAACACTCCGCTGGCCAAGATTCTCCCATTGTTTTCAAATACAATGAGGAGGAAACAGAAGCTAGTGACCGGTATTTGTAGCAGCAGCAAAGTTCCTTGGCAAAGTTTTCAGTTGAATGAGGCACCTCTCCTGCTACAGTTAACCTCCAAGGGCGCTGAGGAACTCAGCAGTCACTAGAAGAGATGCCAGGGCTTGGCTGGACTGGGCTGACCAGTACCAAAGGTTGGCCCCAGTTAACAAGGAACAGGGTGCTGAGCTGGATAACAGAGCAGAGTTTGGCCATCTGCTCACAACTCTCTTCCTGCCATTACCCACCTGAGAGCTTTTCCAGGATAGGAACTGGCTACCAGTGTCAGGTCCCTGGCAACAGCAGCAGCATTGGTTGTTTGCATGTCTAAGTTCCTGGCTATACTTATTCCTGGGGTGGACTATTATTTGCTCTGGGGGGCTGGCCCTAGCTGCCCCTAGTTTGGTTACCTGAGTCAGGTTGCCAGGCAGAGGAAAGTAATTGTTGAATAGAGGAGCTCCTCCTGAGCTCACCTCTACTCATTTCTCAGCCTGGAGATGGTAGAGAAATGGGTGAACTTTTGCCAGTTTCAGGAGATTTCTTTAGTTTCAAGAAAAGAAAAAGTAGGAAAAAAATTGAACCCTGCTAGGGAATGCTAAGCTCATGGTCACCCAGACTTCAAGGGAAGCACAGGGCCAGGCCACAGTAGGGATGCTCTGAGTTCAAGGTGAGGACTCCTTTTTAGACACTTGTCAGTTATGGTGCAAAGAATTCAGAGCCTTAGCACTTGCTTATCAAGCTATGGTGGATTCAGGCTGATCTGCAGAAAATGCTTTCCTTCTGGGCTAACTTTTTCTTCTCCAACTTCCCTCTTCTCGCCTTATTAGTTAAAAAAAGAAAAAAAATCAAAACATAAAAATAAATAAAACTAAAAGGCCATTTAAACTATAACAATAAAGAGAAAAACCCACCCCTCCCCAATAATGAAACATGTATCCAAAAGTTAGCTTTGGTAGAGCTATTAATGGTCCACAGTATGAAGCCCTGGGGTGGGCACCTGTAACCTCCAACAATGAAAGGGCAAGGTGGAAGCAGGCGGAGGCAGGCTGAAAGTTTTAGGACAGGAGGAAGGCCACACCAGCCAAAGCTGAGAGCAGGGTTCCTACAGCCAGCTAGTTGCTGGAGAAGGTGAGGGTGGAAGCAACTTGCTTCAGACTAGCTCCTTCCAGCAGGGCACCTGGGAATTCTCAGCCTTTGCTACCATTCTGTTAAGTGCAATTCCCAGTTCTGTGCTTCCCACTACAAAAGCTTAGGTGAGGCCCTGAAACTGACGGTAGGTGAATACTCTCAAGGCAGCCAAACCCCTGTGGGAAACAGAGCCCTGGGGCAGAGTGGAGCTGCACAGATAGCTCCTGAGCCTTGAGAGTCTGATTACAGTGTACGTGGGTGGTGAGTAGATAACATCTTTGGTGTCCTAGTACACAGTAGAACTTTGTTGGTTCTGTGTACAGTGAATGCTTGCCTATGCAAACTGTGGGAAGGAGAGTGTGGTGGTGTGATTACAACTCGTTGCAGCTCCCCTGGGGAGAAGCTTGGGGCCTCCCCAGGGTCTCCTAGCTGGTTAGGGGAACTGCTAGGTAAAGGGCAGTAAGAGAAGTCCAGGGTACAGAGTATGGAACAAACTGCTAACTAACTGTTATCTAATTGCTAACAAATTGCTAATGAAGATTGAAAGCACTTCCCACTGTGGCTGGGCAGGCATGCTGTGGCAAACTGCTGGTGGAATTAGAAATTGCTGGGCCCCAGGAGTAGGCTCTCTCTGAGACATTTGAGCTGCTCTTCCCCGAGCTTGATCTTCTCCTCCAGCTCTCGCTGCTCAATGATGAGGGCAGATTTCATCTTCACGAAATGCTGGTAATCTTGGAGCTGGTCCTGAGGCAGGTAGCAGGAGACCATGCCAAACACCAACTTCTCCCGGTGGTCAACATGCTCCTTCAGCTCCTTGGCATCTGCCAACTGCCCCGTCAGCTGCTGCTTCTTCTCTATCAGCACCAACTGGGGAGGCAGAGGACTGATTAAGGACCATCTAATTACCAGTCATCTGCCTAACCTAACGCTCCACTAGGGATGCTACCACAAAGCAACCATCTATTCTAATTGAACAACCCTAGATTTCCTGCCCTTAGGTCCACCTGCATACAAAAGCCTTTCTTTCCTTTAGCAGGAGGAGGATAAACACTATAATTTCCTCTTTCCAGCTCTAAGGCTGCCTTTGAGTGGTTAAGAGGCCTTCTACTCATTTCTTGAGAGGAGTGGTTATCAAAATCTTTAATCTGTGGACCACAAATGGGGTTGGGTGGAAGAAAGCTGAGTCCACCTAACTTGTCACAACCAACTCCTCCTCCTCTGACAAATCCAGCCTGTGTCCTGTCCACCTAGTAAACAACCGTCACTATGATGGCAATGCTTTCTAAATGGTGCGTGTCTCTGTGTGAGTGTACATGTATGAGTGTATGTATCCATGTGTGCACATGCATACACACCTCTTATTGTGGATTAAACTTTGTACCCCAAACCACTTGTAGTGGGAATGGTAATGCAGTTTTTGTTCAGAAATATACACAAAGTGACCCAACCTATGAAACTGACAACCTCTCAATCTCAAATTACTTGCTGAGACCTCCCCCTCCAACTCTGAAAACCAAAGCTAAACCAAACCTGTTGCCATTGAGTTGATTCTTACTCATAGCGACTCTATAGGACAGAATAGAACTGCCCTATAGGGTTTCCAAGGAACGGCTGGTGGATTCAAACTGCCGACCTTTTGGTTAGCAGCCATATCTCTTAACCACTGTGCCACCAGGGCTCCTCCAACTCTGAAAGTGGGGCAAAATTGCTGCTGCTGCTACTGCTGGCAGCCAGCACTGATTCAGTGTTTATCCTCTTGTTTCCAGGTTCTGTTCTAAGTAATTAACATGGATTATCTAATTTAATTCTCACAACAACCTCATGAAGTAGGTGTATGTTCACCTCATTTTATAGATGAAGACATTGAGACAATGAGGTTAAATAAGTTGCCCGTGGTCACATAGATAAAAAGTGATAGAGTCAGAATTTCAAGATACTTGAAAGCCAGTGCCCACATTCTTTTTAACACTATGCTCTGCTGCCTACCACAACAGCCAAGCTTGAAAGATGGAGCCCTGAGGAGAAACAGGTGGCATTTCTCTCCATCCACATCTCGGAGACCCCACTTTTACCTTCTCCTGGTTGGCCTCTGAATCAATGCTGTTGAGAGCATTCTCCACCCGGGCCAGTCGTCCAGAGAGTGACAGCAGCAGGTTGACCACTTTCTCCAGGTCCCCAATAAACAAGCGGTATTTTTCAAACTCATTGGATTTGCAGACAGCTTTCAGGTTGGCCTCCACCTCCTCCCCAAGGGAGGAATTGGCATTGATATCCTCCAGCAGCCCTCGCTGAGCCTCCCGCAGGATGGAGAGTTTTCTGCCTATGCTTTCAATAAGCTGTATCTAGGAGAGTTAAACAGGAGAAAGCAAAGGATGAGAATGGGGATTAAAAGAAACTGATCTGTGCTCAAAACCTGTTTTGGGACCCAAGTTAACAGATCTGTGGGTTCTATCCTAGTCATGGAAACAAAGAAAATGTGAGCAAGTCCTGAGCAATTCCAGTTTTTTGGACAGGCACCTTCTCTCCCAGGCTCTCCCAAAGTGCTTCCATCTCTTTAGCTCTAGTAGGAATCTCCATATCACCAGCAAACTCCTTGGTATTAGATAAGTGGTATCCATGGGCTAAACTTCATTTGCCAAGTGCACTTCAATAAATATTTGCAAAGACTATTTAATAAGTAGGAACTGGAGTGCTTGTAAGAGCCTAGGTTGGAAAAGTATTGTTGTCAAGTATTTACCTATCACTGCATTCATTCTCCTTCAATCCATTTAAGTATCTCTATGGTACTATGCTAGGTCCCTGCCCCCTCAGATTGGTTTCTGAGGCCTTTTGAATAAGAGTGTGAGTTCTGGAATCACAATGACTTGGTTTGACTTCCAGCTCTGACACTTCCTACCTGTGTGACCTTGGGTGATTTTACTTTGTTGAACTTCACTTTGTTTGTCTGTAGAATGGGGGGTAATTGCAGTACCCACTGCACTGGGCTGTAATAAGGATTCAATGAGATAATGCACACAAAGAGCTTGGCACAGAGTAAGTGCTCAAGAAAAGTGAGCTGTTATTATTATTCAGTCTGGCCCCACCGTACCATTCTAATGTCACTCCTCAGAACGTGTCAAGATTAGCTTCTCACTCTCTTCTGTGTTCACAACACTCATTCTTGTGTTCCCGATTTGCTTATGCAGTTCCACCTGTTCTTTACCTCTTTCTTTACTTTGGCTGGGGCCCTGGTGGCACAGTGGTTAAGTGTTTGGCTGCTAACCAAAAGGTCAGCAGTTTGAATCCACCAGAGCTGCTCCTTTGAAACCCTATGGGGCAGTTCTACTCTGTCCTATAGGGTCGCTATGAATCGGAATCGACTCGGCTTGGTTTACTCTGGCTATTTCTATTCTTTTTGTCGGGGCCCAGTTTTACTCCCACCCTCCTTACAGGAAGCCCTCCCTGGTAGCCCTTCGCTCAATGATTTCTTTCTTCCCTGAACTCCCAAGAGTCAGAATCCTCTAGTGTAATTTGAAGTTGTTTACTTCCTGTTTCATGTGTGTGAGTCTGATCTCCTGGCCTACTATTGACTCTAAGTTTCTCAAAAGCAGTACTGCCTCTGTCTTCTGATTTGTCTCCCCTACAACTATAATCAGTTCTGGGACTGCACTCCCAGGAAGGCAGTGAGGTAGAGTGGAGTTTTGGAGTCAGAGACAACTGGATTCCAATTCCACTTACTCCAAATTACGTGACCTTGAGCAAGATACCTAATCTTACTGAAACTTCTATTTTTTCATCTTTGAAGAGGAGAAGCTGAACCCTGCCCCCCTGCCCCCACAAGGTTGTTATGAGCATTAAATGAGTTTATAGAAGTAAAATATTTAGTTTTGTGCCGAGCACATTGATAAGTGCTCAATACATGTTTACTGATGCTATAATAATAACAATAATAATTATTATTATTTTCATCATCATCATAATTGTCATTATACCAGGCACTCTGAGCTAATGGATACTTATTTAGCTGCAAGGTTCTGACAAGAATGGACCCATCCCATATTGTCCATAGCCTTTGCAGCCAGTATTGCATTATGGTTAAGAGCATGGACTCTAGCACCAGACTACCTGGGTCTGAACCCCAGCTCAGCCATGAAGTAGTGGCAAATTACTCACTTTCTCTGTGCCTTAATTTCTTCATCTCAAAAAAAAAATTAGAATAACCACAGTACATACCTCACAGAGTTGTGATGATAATTAAATGAGTTAATACATGTTACATTCTTAGAATGGTGTCTTGCACATAAGAAATATGCTTCAGTGTTTTATTATTATTCCAGACCAGGAACTCTGGGACAAGAGGCTTGTAGTTTGCTACAGTGTGTTCCTCTCTAGCAGTTTATTTAGAAATGTCCAAGCTGACCAAGACCAAGTCAGGAAGTCACCAGGGTATTAGTGTAAAGTGTAATATATTTGCTTTTGGGGAAAATTCCAAAATCCACCGAGGGTTGGGGATCAGTGATATGAATGAGGCAATTACATGCCAAGAGGCCACCAAGTGTATCTGCACCCTCTGCTCTTCCCCAATAAAACTCAATGCCAGGGACAAGGGATGGCTGGAGGCCAAATGATCAACTTGGAAAATCATCCACCCACCCTGGTCTGGAAGGATGAAAGCACAGAGAGCCATTTCCTTCTCTGCACCTGTGCTGTGCAACCTGAACCTTGATGCTGGGAAAAGTATAGAGAAGAGGACTGTGAAGTCATCACAGAACCATACAGAGCTGAGTTCCTTTTCCAGGATATTGAAAATTGGTAACCCTCCTCACCTTTCTTCCTCAGATACAAAAACTGTCCTAGCCCATCCACAATCGCTTCAAATCACTATCTGCTGTTCTGTGCTTTGACATTTCTGATCATTTTTCTCTTCTCCTGGTCAGGCTTTTATTAGGTTTGCTCTGGTGGAGGCCAGGTTCTAGTAAACCAGGAGCAGCCTTGCCATGCTGAGAGAACATCCAAGCAAGGAAGTGGTCATTTGAATCAATAAAACTTTGACATCGCCATGCTTCCAATTCCTTCCCTAACACTTTGCTTCAGATGGGAAGGTGGGGGGCGGACTGTTGCAAAAGACCCTGAGCTTTCCTACAGATGATGTCCTGCAATAGAAATATGGGCAGAGGTGCAATTTACATTGAGTTCAGATGTTCACAAAGTGGTAAATTGGGCCGTTCAGGTTGCCATGGCAACCCTATTTGCTTATGAAATCAAATGGGTAAGTGCAGGGAGGGCAAAGTGATTCTAGGAATTTGATTAGAAAACCAGGCTAGTGATATTTAGAGGGAGAAAACCCAAATCAGACCCACTGCTTTTGAGTCGATTCCATCTCATAGCTACTCTAAAAGACAAGGTAGAACTGCCTCATAGTGTTTCCAAGGCTGTAAATCTTTACTGAAGCAGACTGCCACATCTTTCTCCCATGGAGCAGCTGGTGGGTTTGAACCAACAATCTTTTTGTTAGCAGCCCAGAGCTTTAACCACTGCACCACGAGGGCTCCTTTACAGGGAGAAAGTGGGAGGTTTTATAACAACAACATAATCTCCATTTATCTATTTTATTTAAGAGTTTATCGACCATCCTTGCCATAAATAGTACAGTTTGTCATCCTATAATTTCTCCATTTTGTTCTTAGTCTGTTCTCTCTCCTAGAAAGTTACCCTGTCTGGGCTAAAACCCATTGCCATGGAGTCAATTCCGACTCACAGTGACCCTTTAGGACAGAGCAGAACTGCCCTGTAGAGTTTCCAAGACTGTAAATCTTTAAGGAAGCAGACTACCACATCTTTCTCCTGCTGAGCTGCTGGTAGGTTTGAACCACCAACCTTTCGGTTAACAGCCAACTGCTTAACCACTGCACCACCAGGGCTCCTAGAAAGTTACAAAGATAATAAAATCATTGACACTGCCATTGGTTAGAGCTCACTGGCAGAAACTATGATGTGCCCGGGCAAGGAGTTACTTATAAGGCTGGCTTACTTCAGAGGGACAGCACAGCAGAGTAGAAAGTCAGACAGTGTTAAGTCCTGGATCTACCAGTTACTCTGCAACCCTGGGCAAATTAGTCCCCTTAGCTGGTAAAAAAGAGGATAGTAATATCTACCTTGTAGAATTGTTCCAAGGGTTAGAGAGACACTGTGATGATGATTATGATTACTACTACTATTAGTACAATTATTGCGCACAGAGAGGAAATACATAGAGTCCATAAAACAAGCTATATCTGTGCTTAAATTACAGTTATTAGACTTAACCAGTACTAGTATCCTGATCAAAAAAAGACTGCAGTTGGTCTGTGCGAAACTCAGAAATCCCCTTTTATTTCTGTATTGAAAATACAGGAATGCATGAAGGTGGTCTGGAGAGTTTAGAAGGCTGGTTACCCTCCAGATGAACAAGATAAATGTTAAATAATCTCTAGGGTATATAAAAAAAATTTCACCTTTTTTTGAGCCAGTTCATGGTCAACTTCCTCCTCTCCCAGGCCAATCTCTGCCATCTCCGGCTGGTCTTTCAACTTGTTCAGAAGCTCTGCCTTGGCCACAGAAATATTGTAATAGGTTGAGTAAGAGGCTGGGATCCCTGGGGCCCCCTGAGGAGGGGTGAAGTGCTGAAATTCTTGTCTGTAGAAACAAAGAATGACCATTTGAGAACCTGTGATGAGAGGCTGCTGATCTTTCTGTCTCTTAATTTCCTCATCTGTAAAATGGGACCCTGCTTCATCAGAAGTTGTGAAATAAGGAAATAATGGATCAGAAAGCACTGTTCAAATGTAAACAAGCCACATGAAGGCTAGCTAGAAGCCAAGTAAAGGCAAACTTTAAGAACTTAGAAGGCTATTTCCATGTCCCTGATTTCATCAGCTAGGGGGACTTTTTTAAAGATAATTTGGTTTGGTCAGTAACACCCCACAAAAAATCCAGAAAAACTGGCAGGCCCCTAAAGTTCTGGACTTCTGATAATCACTGATTGCCCCTGGTTCATGACCCCAGTATATGGATCCCAAGGGAAGGGCTATGTGGTAGGGAAGTATCTGAGACCTTAGCTATTTGTCCTCCAAGCTTGTTGGCCTCCGTCGTACCCATCACCCCCCTCCCAACCCCAGGCTCTAGTTTGATTGCTTACAAAGGCACCCCATAGCTTTCCTGGGCACTCTCATCATTTCTTCTTTCCTGATGCCACTCTTGCTTGAAATGGCCCCTCCACTGCAGATCTCCCACAGCAAAGAGGTCACCAATGACCTCAGCAGTGGTCACCAAGTTGGAGGCTGGGTTTAGCACTCCTGCCAGGGACTTGTCATGGCCCACCACATCTGTCATGAGCTCTTCTGAGACTTCCTGCTGTGGGGCAGCCCTTCGGCTTGAGAAAGGATACTGTCTTTCCACTTCTGGCATACCCCCAATGGACCCAGCCTCCTCCATGTCTACAGAATGAAATGGGAAAAAAGTGGAACCAGTGGCAACCAAGGGCTTGACAAGTATAGCAGCAGACCCTGTTGTCTTGGGTTCACCAAAGCCTGCAGGGCGGACATGTTGTTTTTCAGAGCCCCAGCCCATAAAAGAGAACTGCTCCTTAGAAAAGAAGTACCTCTGGCTCCATGCTGGCTTGGGTTTTGACTCTTCTACCATCAAGGTTTCTGGTCTGGAGTGAGGAAGGAAGTAATGAGAAATGCTTCACTGTCAGGTTTCAGAGATGGAGGGGCAAATAATTCTACCCATGGTTTATGCAAGGGGGAGCTTGTCCCACTGTATTCCTTGTTGCCTACCAGCCACTCCCACCCTCCACCTGTCTGTGTCACTGCCCCTTTGCTAACCTCTAACTGTTCGAAAGGGAAAAATGGAGAAGCTCATTAGTCATTTTGCAGCTATTTGCAGCTCTTAGATAAAAGTCAAAAATAGTGGTTAAAAGGCTCCATAGCTATTTATTGATTCATGCTATGCTGTCTCCTAATTCATCATACAAAAGAAATTCAGCCATGCTAATATTCTTCATTCTAGGTAAATTCATTCTCCATGTAGGTTTTCAAGCTTATAACACTGATAAAGGAACACTATTAGCTAACATTTGTACAGTGCTTACTATGCCCCAGAAACTGCTCTAAGACATGTATAGATATGGATATATAGATATAATTTAATGCTTGTGACAACCATTTTACATAAGGAATATAAGGCACAGAGAGGTAAAGTGACTTTCTCAAGAACACCAGCCAGTAAATGGGCAGAGCTGTCATCTGGACTTAGGCTATCTGACTCTAGAATCTGTGCTTTTAACCACTATGCTATACTGTCAAAGGGACAACTTGACATCATATGAAACCCTCGTTTAAGGAATTCTGTGGCTTGAGTATATCTACGTTTGCAGACAAGGGGGAACATTCTGGAGGGAAGATGACTGTATGAACTTAGAGACTTTATATTTACATAAAAATACTTAGCGTGCGTGTGACAGTTCTGAGTCAGAAAGTACTGTAAAGAAAAAAAAGATGTGCTAATTGGAGATTCAGCTCCTCAGAAGACACAGCCCTCTATCATATAATAGTGTATCATATTAGGCACTATGTTCTAGGGCTCCCTTCCTTATCACCTCCATTTACAGGGCAAGGGTTACAGGAGATCTCTAAGAACATAATCCAAATTTGATAATGGACATCAAAGCAAAAATAAGATTCATTCTATAGAGCACTGAGAAGAAATGCATAGAATCAATAAAGCAAGCTATATCTGTACTTGAATTACAGTTATTAGACTTAACCAATACTTGATAACTCTATTAACCTGCTTCTAAATGTATCCCAGTATTTTTAAACTGAACACTGCCTGGGTTACAGAGATACTGCTGTTTAACTTAGCAGAAATTAGGATGTCATTTTTCACATTTTGGATTCAAATGCTTACCCCAACACAAAATCTCAAAGCCACTACCTTCTGGTTAGGACCCTATGGTCTCTTAGGGTCTGGAATAGGATCTTCTTGAGGAGCCCAGAGAATCTGGGGCAATGTAGTGGGCATAGTGAGCCAGAATACCTGGGCTGTGACCCTAGCTCTGCTACCTTGTGACCTTGGCAAAGTTACTGTATCTCTCTGTGCCTCATTTTTCTCATCTAAAAGAACGGGTGACACGAATGGTACCTATTTTATAGTTTTGTTGTGAAGATTAAATCAATCATTACATGAACTTGCTTAGAACAACGCTTGGCACATCGTAAGCATCAAAAAAATGTTAGCTATATTGGGAACGATGCTGTTCCTTAAATCCCCATCACTCATAGGATATATAGAATTGATTTTTGAAACCACAAGCCAGGGTTGTGTGCAAACAAATGTTTCCACTCTCATCCCATATTTACTTAAAAAAAAAATCTCTGAAGCAAGATACAAGATCTCTAGTAATAGCAATTTCCTTCTCTCTGGCCAAGGCGCCAATGTGTATGGAGGTACAATGAAGGAGGAAGGACCAAGAGGTTGAAAGTGGTAAGGCTGGGGCCTATAACTGCTACCTTTGGTACACATTGCCATAGAGAAGACACGAGGGTTTCATGAAGGCATGGCCTACTGGAACAAGATCTGAGAGAGGCTGCCTAGGATGGCAAAATGAGCATGGGTTTTAGAGCCAGACAGATCTGGCTTTGAATCTTTGCTGTGTAACTCTGAGTTAGTTAGTCCCTTATTTTGCTAAGCTTCAGTTTCCTCATCTTTCAGATGAAGATAATAATGTCCCAGAGGGTTGTTTGGAGGATTAAATAAAATAATGGATGTAAAGTGACTAGCACAGTGTCTGGTAAGTAGTAAGTGCTTAATAAATGTTCATTCATTTGCTTATTTATTCTTTTCTTCTAAAATCTTAATTAAGTGCCTACTGTGTCCTAGGTCATCTTCCCTTATCCTTGCTGTGGTAACAATCACAGTTACTTTTCACAAAAATGTTTTCTAATGACAATAAGAATGCTCCCTAGTTAGATGGTCAGTTTGAGAAGCAGCCACATGGGATCCAGAGCTTCTCACAGTGCCTGGGAGCCATGTCCTTTAATTGCTATGCTTGTGGCAACTCAGGCTGTAAAACTTCTCAACTGGCTCCAGATAGCCCAGTAATGGAATTCCTGAGACTGGCTGCTGTCAATAAAAGACACGACAACAAGGTATTTCTAATAGCAACAAATCTGAGACAAGTTCCTTCTATAAAGGGATTTAAAGAAAGCACTTAGAAGGATAGACAGATGCCTATCTACACCTCCCTCAGCGGAGAGTGGGCTGAGCTTTAGGCAGGAGGTAAGACAGCTGAAAGATAACTCACTGACTAAAGATGGGCCTGGAACCTTTGCTCTGGAGCAAAAAGACAATCACCAACTATGGAGCACACAGATGAGCATTGGCATAGTGAAGTGAACAGAACTGGCAATCTTGCCACCAGACCACACTCCTGCTTCTGCCTCCCTGCCCAGGCAGCTCACCCTGTCAGCTGCCACCCATTGTGCACTGAAGCAAACGAGAAGAGGCAGGGGAATAAGGGTGGAAAGTGAAAGAGAAAGTGGAAGAGAAAAAGAATGCCCTTAGCTGTTGTAAGAAATTATCAGGGCATAAAGCACCCAACCCCGGGAACAGTTTTGATGTTGGGGATAGGGAGAAGAGTTTGGAAGCCTAGGCTACTTATCCTAGAGCAGAAGCGGGTCAGGTCAGGAGCTGGCCTCTCATTCTAGAGTGCAAGCAGAAGAGAAGAGAGAAAAGGGCCTGAGCCAGTCTGCTGGGAAAGACTTACTACACGTAACAAAGGTTTAATGACTTCTGGGTCAGGGGCCAGTATACCTTAAAGACAAACTAAGACATAATACAGTTTTTTAATAATGATGTTTAGGAATAAGAACACCAAAAGCTACCATTTACTGAGCATTTACCATTTACTGTGTGTGCTAAGCATGCGGCTATGTCCTTTACATCCGATTGCCATTGAGTCAATTCCAACTCATAGTGACCCTATAGGACAGAGTAGAACTGCCCCATAGGGTTTTCAAGGCTGTAATCTTTACAGAAGTAGACTGCCACATCTTTCTCCTGCGGAGCAGCTGATGGGTTCAAGCCACTGACCTTCTGGTTAGCAGCCGAGTGCTTCACCACTGTGCCACCAGGGCTCCTTCCCGTCCTTTACATAGATTATCTTAATCTTCATAACAACCATGTGAAACAGGTATCCAGGTGAGAAAACTGAGGCTGGGAGCAGTTCAACTGACTAGCCCAAGGTCACACAGCTGGTAAATGGTGGAGGTGGAATTCAAACTCATGTTGCTGCCTGTCCTGCTCTTCAGGGACCCAGTGTCTTTCACAGAGGCAGATTATCCAATTGGCAAGGTAAGCACTGTGCTTACCTTGCTTACCAGAGCATCTGTAATGAACAATTTGACATGGGTTTCACCACCTCTTTGATGGTGAAACCCATGTGAAATTGTTCACTACAGATTAGTAAGTAAGCACAAGTAAGCCTAATCTTACCTTGCTTACTGGGTCATCCGCCCTGTCAGAGACTGTACATTTGAAAAGAGGCTTTGATTCTGTAGCAAGGTGCTGTGGTGTTGGGAGAGAGACAGATCCCAGCCATACCTAGAAACAGAATCTTTGATGTGGTGAAAAAATGTGAACTTGTTCACTACAGATGATCTGGTAAGCAAGGTAAGCATTATACTTACCTTGCCTATTGGATAATCCACCCCTGGCTTTCTATGCACTTACTTGAGGGAGTTGGTAGACTTAGTGTCCAGGGCCAGCTGCTCCGATGTCCTCCAAAGCCCACTGATGCCATAATAGCAAGGGGGCTGAGCTTGCTGAGGTTGAGACCCCAAGTGGCCACCTATTGGAAGTAGGCTGGGCAGGAAATTGCTTGAATGGAGATCAAAGGACTTTTGCTCTGCTGGGAGGCTTTGTGAACCCTGCCTCAAGACCTCCAGGTGACCAAAGCCCAGGGGTTGTGGCTGCTCCAGGACATCCTCCGTGTTGAGGGCAGAGGAACCAGTGGTTTCTGAACTGAAATACTGGGGCGGCAGTTCCTCCTCCTCCTCCTCCTCCGCCTCCTCTTCCTCTTCTTCCTCCTCTTCTTCCTCTTCTTCCTCTTGCCGTTGCTGCGGCTGCTGCTGCTGCTCCTGTTGTTGCTGGGCAGCTCGGAGGAGCCTGTATTTCTCCCAGTTGGGAGGGGGAGGGCGAGGAGGAGGAAAGGCCTTCTTCCTGGCTCCAAGAGGATCCGGCTGGGTCTCATCAACTTTGGCAAAGAGCTCTCTCCGATTCTGACCCCAGGCTCGAGAACTCTGTTGTTCCAAGCTGATATGACTCTCTGAGAAGGCCCGGCTGCGCAGTGGGCGTGGCATGGAGGCAATGGAGCTCCCCTCCTCATAAACTGAAGTTTCCTCTGTTTTTTTCGAGGAGTGCTTGAAGTCTCCAAGGAGGTCAAGGGAAGAGATTGCTCGGTAGCTTGACAAGTTTAGTGCTGGGTTCTCGAGGCAAGGATGAAAGGGGGTTGCCCATGAAAAGTTACCCTTGGAATGAGCATTTTCCCTGCAAAATAGCAGATGAGGGTTGAGTAAAAAACAAGCAAGTTGCAGATGAGCCCATATTTTGGATGACATCATTTATGTACAATTTAAAACTGCCACAAAACAATAAAACATATGTAGTAAATGTAACAATAATAATAATGATGGCTAACAGTTACTGAGCAGATATTAAATGCCAAACATTGTTTTAAGTGCTTTACATGTATTAACATATTTAATCCTCACAATAATCCTATGAGGTAGCTATTACTATTGTCCTGATTTTACAGTTGGGGAAACTGAGGCACCAACAAGTTAAGTAACTTGCCTGGGGTAATAAAGTTGGTAAGTGGTGAAACTAGGATTTGAACATGAACAGTCTAGCTCCAAAGTCTGAATACACACACACCGCCCTGTCTGTTTGTAATACTCCAAATGGATGGGCTATGTTTTGGGGCTTACCTTATCTTGCCTCATCTGTTGTTTTTGTTTTGTTTTCAATTATGGAATATCTCAAATACTTAGCAATCTACAGAAACTACTATAGTAAACACTCATGTCCCTACCTACTGCCAAGAATTAGCACATTTTAATAGTTTGCCATCTATGCTTCATGATTTTTTTAAGAAATAAGAATACGCTTTGCATCACTCTCCACTTCTATTCCTCTACTGCCTCTCCAAAAGTAACTTGTATCATGAATTTGATATGTATAATTTGTCCATGTTCTTACACTTGTAACAAAAAACATCAAGCAGGCCACTCACAAATACCTGATATTTTGGATTTAAAATATGTCCTAATACAATTCTAACCAGAATCCTCAACAGGAATCTTTTAACTATAGAAGTTTTTGAAAATTAACTTGAAAACAAAAAAACAGGAGATATTAAAGAATATTCTGCTACAGAAAAAAAAATGTGAGGGGTAAGTAAGGGATTAAGCATATTATAAAGTAATTATAATTAAAACAATGTGTTACTAATTAATGGAATAGAATGGAAAGTCCAGAAACAAACCAAACTATCTATAAAAACATCAGATATAATTAGCCTTCCAAAACAAGAGCTAAGGAAAGACTATTTAATAATTCTTTTTGGATAACAGTAGAGCAATGTTACTTGGAGGTACACCACATAGTATATACTAAAATAAATTCCAAATTCAAGAGTTAAGTGTGTGTATATATAATTTTAATATATTATATATATATAATTATGTATATATTTGTATTTATAAGAAAAAACTATCAGAAAATCAAAAGACTGTCATACTTTAGGTGAAATAAGATTCTCATCTTATAAGCAAAAGAAGAAAATTTCCAAGGAAAAAAAGTCCAGCTTTATTTGAATATGTATAAAAAGTCAAACTTCTATATAATAAGAGTGACCAAAGTCAAAGGACATCTGTTCAGTCTCAGTGTATAAAGAGTTAAGTCCACTAAGTCAGGAGACCTGGTTTTCTGCTGAATCCTGTGAGCAATCAACTTCATGCTAAATACTCTCCAGTGACAGGAAATTCCAGGGATTCAATTAAATCATCAGACAGAATATTTATTCAATAGTCATGATGAAGGCTGAGAATATTTCATAAAAAAAAATACACATAATGATGACCAAGCTCAGATAGAATGGAAAACAAAATTTCCCTCACTCCCCTCATCTCCAGCCCCCACCCTGGCTAGCTCATTGTTCACATGGATCAGAAATCCAAGTCCTCATCCCCTTTCTCTTCTCACTTGAGCCTTAGCCTACCTACAACTCCTTAAGATTCTAACAATCCCTTGTGTGCAAACTGTTCTGCCTGGCATTTCCTCTCAGGAAAACAAAAACAAAAAAGGTTATGAGTGGAAAGAAAAGTATGACAAACGCATCCCAGGCAGAGAGGCCTTTCCTGACCACCCTATCTAAAACAAAGACTACTTATCTATAATTATCCTTATTCTACCCCACCTGATATTGTATCACATTTTTGTTTATTTTGTGTTCCATTCTCTAAAACGTAAGCTCCATGAGGGCAGGGATCTTGTGTCTTGTTCATCTGGCATCTAGTGCCTGGCACACAGTGAGTATTCTATGAATATTTGCTTAATAAATGAATTAATACCAACAATGAAAAAATAAGGGTCATAATATTTTTATCTGAAAAAAAGTTGAATTAAAGGTAAAAAGCAATAGTATAAAGAAAGGCACTAGACTGTTAAAGACTAGAACACATGATAAAGATCTAACTACTACAAGTTCCCAGGAAGCTATACATAAGAATCACCTTCTAACAAGTTCCCTGCTGAGGCAACTTATTAGAAATGCACATTCTCAGCAGGAGTTTGAACCGGAATGAATCAGTTTGAAGTCCTGAAGAATACTGATGCAAAAATCTTAAGTAAAATATTAGCAAAAAGAACCCAGGAGGACATTAAAAGAATAACATGAACAAGTGTGGTTCATCCTCGAAATATAAGGTTGGTTCAGTCTTAGACAATATATTGATAAAATTGACAATATTAATAAATCAAAGGTACTAGTCATATGATGATCTCCCTAATGCTAAAAAGGTATCTGATAAAAATTCTGCATCCTTTCCAGATTAAAGAAAAAAAAAAACTAATAGGAAAATGTGGCTATTTCCATAATACTATCATTATAATCATACTTTTTTTTTAACCAAAAGACAACATAATGCTTAATATTAAAGATGCATTCCCATTAAAATTAGGAACAAGGCAAAGGTGTCCACTTTCCCCACTGATATACAAAACAATTTTAATATCAAAAATTTAAAGAATTGATATGGGGTGTAAGGAAACAGATGATCACATACACAGTTAATGGGAGCGTAAATTGGTGCAACCCCTACGGAGAGAGATGTGGAAAGAAGGTAAAATGTGCATATCCTTCGATCCAGCAACTCAACTTGCAGGGATTTATTATACAGATATAGTCCAACATGAGCACAGAAGGATATCTATAAGGATATTCACTGAAGTTAAGTATGTGATCATAAAAGACTGTAAACAATCTAAATGTCCCTCAATAGGGGACTAGTTAAATAAAATAGAAAATATCCAAATATGGAATACTATATAGCTGTTAAAAATAATGCAGATCTACACGTAATATAGAACAATCACTGAAATACAAAAAATGCAAAAAAGCAAGATGTAGAATACAAACAATATGTGTAATGTGTTCTCATTTTTGTAAAAAAAAAGTGTGCATGTATTCACACATTAATTTTCTGGAAGTATACACAAGAAACTGCTAATGATGTTTTACTCTGAAAAGGTATACTGATTGTTTGAAGTGGGGCTCTTTTATAGTGTGTATATGTGTGTGTGTGTGTGTGTGTATTTGCATATGTGTTTCTATATAATATATATACATACAAATACACTAAATATAGTTATTACCTTTTTCAATTAAAAATAAGTCACATTTAAAGATAAAGAAAAATAGGGCATAAATCGATTGTGTTACACATTTCCCTGCTTTAATCCTATTGCGGCTCCCTGTAGTTCATAAAATACAGACAGACCCCTTAATATGATTTCTAAAGCTCTTTTAGATTTTGCCACTCCCACACCTCTCTTGCCTTTACATACTCTGTTCCGTCTGAATCACTCTCCCTTTCCCCCTCTTCTCCTGACTTACTCTACAGATTTCCATATAGGTATCATTCCCTTGTGGAAGCCTTCCCTGATCCCCGAAGTGTGGGGTAGGTGCCCAGACTCTGTGCATCTAAAAGCACCCATTAATTCTCCCATAACACTGCTTACCATGCCTGCTTAGTTGTCAGCCCCTTCCATATGCCCATCTTGAGGGCAAACCCATGTCATGTTCATCACTATATCACCAGTCTCCAGCACAATGCCTGTCACGTAGTGGGTGCTCAGTAAATGTTTCTTCAATGTGGAATAAATGCAGGTTTTCATGACTATGGTGAAGAGTTCCCTCCTACTCTAATCTCGGAGAAAATGCTACCAGGCATGGGGAACAATGAGTGGCAGGTGAAGCAGTCAGTAACTGTCCAACTATTCCAGAATTTTGCTGGGGTAGGGGGATGTGAGACTTACCTTGAGGCTGTGTCCGCATAACAAGTTCACTGTTTTTACTTAAATTGTGTATTTCTTTGGGGTAGCAGGCAAATGGAAATTACTCATTTTGCTTAACCTCATCAAGCCTCTCAATTCTATTACTGGGCTGGAGTCTACATGATACACAAAGAGCACCACACTCCTCAAAATGAGCTGCCTGGAGCTTCTCTATTTTGATCAAGGCTGGTGCCTTGTCAGAGCCTTCCTTAACTACACACCTCAAAGGATCAGGTGTTTGTCTCAGGTAGGTGCTTCAACAAGACACCACTTATTACTTCAACACTGGGTCTGGACCAGGTCCTGTGCTTGCCCTCTAGCCCTGCCCCATCCAATTTCTAGGTCTTGGTGTCCAGAGCCTGGACAGGTTAATGGGTTACTGCAGAACCTCTTGGTTTCACTACCTTATCTAAGTCAAGAGGCTTTCAGAATCTCAACAAGCTCATCTACTTTGGGACCTCTGTGGTTCTCTTTTCCTTCACTCTGGATTTGGAGAAATATGGGGTCATCTCTCCACTCCACTTTGGCTCTAACCACTGTGCCCTCCTTCTACCCCACACTAGGTCCCACTGTCTCCGCCCTGCTCTTTTTTTCCAGGTTTATTCTTTAGTCTAGGAAATAGTGGTCAAATAACTTCATTTATACTTATTTTTCTCTCATTTTTGTGCTTAAAAATATAAATATATTAGGAAATAAGTACATATAAGGAATTTACGAATAAACTACCAGCATATATTGGGAGTTCATGCTCCACGATCCAAAAAAAGTTAGAAAGCACTGGTCTGGGACAGTAGTTCCTAATCAAGGTGGTTCCTAATCAAAATTACCTGGTGAGGTTGTTTAAAATGCAAATTCATGGGCCCCACCCCCAGAGGTTGACATTTAGCACCTCTGTGGTGGAGCCCTGGTGGCAAAGTGGTTAAGAGCTTGGCTGCTAACCAAAAGACTGGCAGTTTGAATGTAACAGCCGCTCCTTGGAAACCCTATGGGGCAGTTCTACTCTGTTCTAGGGTTGCTATGAGTCGGACTCGACTCAACGGCAACGGGTTTGGTTTGGGGTTTGTTCTTTGGTGGTGGAGCTTAGGAATCTATATTTTAAACAGTTTATTCAGTGGATTCTAATACAAGTGGTTCAGAGTCCATTCTATGAGAAACATGGGTCCAGGGTAAAAGGGATGGGAGTGTTGTGGTTCGAGATGGAGGTTTGGGAAAGAGTTATTTGTTTCAGTTAGGCTGGTTTCCAAACTCTACATCTTGCTCCCCACCCGTCACCACACACACTCAGTTGTCCATTACTACCTCCTGTCCCTTTGTTCATGCTGTCCCTGCCTCTCTCTCCTAACTCACCTTCATCTCCAATGTAGATCTTATGAAAGGCAGGCAGTTACAGTAACATCCTTAAAGGCCCTAGTTGAGCCAGTGTCCTGCAGCTGTGGTGAGAAGAACCCTACTCCAGGATACTCATCAGATTTACCACTCTTTCCTTTTCCCTGGCCAGGGCACAGGAAAGCCAATAGAGCAGAGTGGAAACAGCATAGTGTCATAAAGATTTGGGATTGAATTCCAGTAATGTTTTTTAAAATCTGGCTCCATAACTCACAAGCTGCATGACCTTGGGCAAGGTATTTATCTCAGTTTCAGTAAAATACCTATTTTACAAAGCTGCTGTGAGGATTACCTATATAAGAGGTGCCTAGCAATGATGCTGGATGCATAGAATGGCCCTTAATAAATGATAGTACTAGCTCTGTTGTTAGAGTGAAGTCCCTTATTCAGGGCCACTGCATATGGTTGTGCAAGCTGTGCAGCGTACAACCTTCACTGCTGTATGCTTCAGCCCTGCTCCCTGCTCCCATCATGAGAGTTGGGTTGC
This sequence comes from Trichechus manatus latirostris, assembly GCF_000243295.1. Lineage (NCBI taxonomy): Eukaryota > Metazoa > Chordata > Mammalia > Sirenia > Trichechidae > Trichechus > Trichechus manatus. The sequence continues at coordinate 2,091,436 of NW_004443982.1, read as the reverse complement.
CTTGGCCTGTGGCAGACTTCAGGTCTCAGCTCAGCCACATGCCTGCCTAGCCAGGAGGCCCTAGTTAGCCAAGGATTTTAACCCTGGAGTCATTCACTCACTCTTCTAATCTAACTTAAAAGGCACAGATAATAACAGGCAAGTTTAGGCTTCTTAAAAGAAGTGTGAAGATGAAAAGGACTAGATATTCAAAGGTGTCCTGTTTAGGTAATGTCATGGATTGAGTTGTGTCCCCCCAAAATGTCTGTCAACTTGGCTAGGCCATGATTCTCAGTATTGTGTAATTGTGCACCGTTTTGTCATCTGATGTGATTTTCCTATGTGTTGTAAATCCTACCTCTATGATGTTAATGAGGCAGGATTAAAGGCGGTTAAATTAATGAGGCAGGACTCACTCTACATGATTAGGTTGTGTTTTAAGTCAATCTCTTTTGAGATATAAAAGAGAGAAGTGAGCAGAGAGACATGGGGACCTCATACCACCAAGAAACAACAGCCAGGAGAATAGTGCGCCCTTTGGACCTAGGGCCCCTGCACTGAGAAGCTCCTCGATCAGGGAAGGTTGATGACAAGGACCTTCCCCCAGAGCCAACAGAGAGAGAAAGCCTTCCCCTGGAGCTGATGCCCTGAATTCAGACTTCTAGCCTACTAGACAGTGAGAGAATAAACTTCTGTTTGTTAAAGCCATCCACTTGTGGTATTTCTGTTATAGCAGCACTAGATAACTGAGACAGGTAGCAACCACTTAATGTGAGACTTATAGAATTTACCCCCTGGCAGCTAAGTTTAGAGTCAGTTGAAAGAAAAGAACATGTTCTTCTAGGGGCATCTGGTGCCCAAGTTCATGGCACTGTGATCCTATCTGGAGGCACTGGTTTCTAACGAGGCAAACAGGAAGTTGCTATTCTGTGCAGCAACCCTAATTTTCAAAGCACTGCCTGCGTAAGGCCAGCCTAGGCATTGCAGAGCCAGTTACATCAGGGAGCAGAGGAAGTAGGGCACTTCAGAAAGGGGAAGGACTACCCTTAATGGGATCAGCTGGGTCAATCTGTGTGCAAGTCATTCCTTCAACAAATTGTTATTGAATATTACACTGTGCAAGATGACCAGATCAAAGAGGAGCAGACCGACATAGTCCCTGCCTTTTTGATGCTAACAATGGAAGCAAAATGGTGAGTGGGAGGCTTCCTTTGAAGATATTGGTCTCTAGAGGTTCTATCTGCAAAAGGAAGAAGGCTCCTGCATTCACAGAAATCTACAACTCAGCTCTAGGACCAAGTAAGGAGTCTTATCCTGGAGTGGAGGGCAATGAGACTCATTAAGGGAAAGGGATTATAGTTTCTTATGTCTTACTATGTGTCGAGCACTGTTTTAGGCACTTTCATATATTTATTTCAATTAATCTTCACAACACCATGTTGGAGTGGGTATCATTCTTGCCAGTTGGCAGATGAAGATCCTGTGACTTAAAAAGGGTAAATCAGTTGACCAATTAGTAAGAAGCAGTAGTACACACATTGGAACTTGCCTTTTCTGACTCTGAGAGACAATCCCACTGAAGCAAGGGCTCCTGGGTGGGGCAAAAGGTGCCTGCACTATACTCATCCTCAGGTGTCCATGAGGACTATAGCTCCTTGCTTGAGAAAGGGGAGAAAGAATGAAAGCTAAGCATGAGAAAGGAATTTGTTGACACCAGCAAGGAGACTACATCTCAAAAACAAAAGCAAATTGCTGCCAAGTCCTGGGAGGTTCTTCTGTTTTCCTTTTGGCACAGGTTGCCTTTTCTTCTGATGAGCAGAATTCCCCTTTTGTTAAAATCTTTTTTTTTTTTTTTGGCCTAATAGTGATTGAAAACGAAAGCCAATGTTTGTCGAGGCTGAAAATTCTCCTCCTGCCTCCTTCTCAGCCCTTTTGAAGTTTTCTTGTTTGGAAATTTTATTTTTAAACTCACCACAATAGCTTGGCATTCTAAGAGCTGAGCAGCAAGAGTGCACAGGTCCAGCCCCTCTCCCCGCTCCTTTCCTGCAGCAGCCAAAAGATAAGATTGCTCCAAGAGAAACAGCCACTCCCAGGTTATTGCTGGAGGAAATATTTAGAAGATCCAGGAAGTGAGACACAAGGAGGCCACACAGGGTCCTCTGTGCCCCTGGATTCACAGAACTTCAAGTAAGGGACAATTAGCCTGACAACAACAAAAATGCAATGCTCTCTGAGCCTTCTACAAGTCCCCAGCAGTCTGGTGTAAAGTGTCCTTTGAAGATATCAGAGAAGTCTTTGCTTTTTGGGGGTTGTCCTGGGTAAAGTTTAGCTCCCTCTTCCCAATCACCCCAACTTGCAATTTCCAAGACGATCTTCCCATTACTGTCTTGGGCCCTACCTACTGTCATAGACATGGTGCTAAAGGATGGTGATGATCACTCTTGTTTACTGACTGTCTGTATAATGTCAGGCATGGGTCTGGGCACTTGACAGGCTTGATCTCATTTAGCCCTTGAGACAGTCTTATGACATGGATATTCTCTTCTCCATGTTATAAATGAGGCTCAGAGAGGTTAAACAACTGAGTGAATGCAAAGAGAATAAGTAACCAGGAGACGATTACAACTAAGGTCCAACTGATTCCAACGCCCATGGTTTTGCTAGCACAACATGCTGCCTCTCCAGTGTTCTCAGTACCTTCTCAAGAGGTAATAAAAGACATTTTATGAGTATATAACACATTGTCAAAAGGTCAAGGGGTTTGATATCCACAACAGCAGTTTAGCTGAGGCTGGTCAAGGTTATTAAGGTTCTATTCTCTAATCCAGTGGTTCTGAAACGTAAGCATACATCAGAATTGCCCGCAGGACTTGTTAAAAGACACACTGCTGGGGCTCGCCCCCAGAATTTCTGGTTCAATAGATCTGAGGTGTGGTGGAGAATTTGTCCTTCTAATAATTTCCCAGGTAATGATGATGATGCTGGTCAAGGACCACATTTTGAGAGCCACTGCTCTACTCCATCATCACCTACCAGGTTCCCAGCTCACCAGGGTATCTTAAGGGTTATAAAGCCATTAACAACAAAACAAAACAAGAAAACAACTCTTAAAACAAAATGCACCTTAATTAACTATATACATACCACCCATGTAAAAAGTGGTGTGAAGGTTTACAAAGTTAAATAACGGCATACAAGAGCTCCAAAAAACTCTGGGAATCCTGATGCTATTTAAGGAAATTTGGTGCTCCACCATGATTAAGCAATCGATGGGGCAGGGGAAGAGAGCAGGTTTTGGCTATTAGAGTCCTCATATTAATTTTTAGATATTAATTTACTGAATTTCAAACACCTAGAATACAATGAAATAGACTTAATACTAAAGTTATAAAGAACACTAGTCTATCTTGGATAGTTTGGAAGGCATTCCAGGTGCTCTATAATGACAATTATTATAGAGTAGTGCTTTGGCAAGCATGCATTTAACCTTTGAGGTTTTGAGTCTTTGAGAGTGCCACTAAAGATCCATAAAATGTAGTAACTGGTCATTTTACAAATGGTATGAGTTTGAATTGCAGGTTTGTAGAGCAAGTCACCCAGTAAAGGAGGGAGCCTAATCAGCTGCTTGGCACCCACATCTCAGTGTGGCTTGCTAGATTTTGTTGTCAAAGTGTGCATATTCAATAATAAATGCTGGAGAGGTTGTGGAGAGACTGGAACACTTATACACTGTTGATGGGAATGTAAAATGGTACAACCACTTTGGAAATCAATTTAGTGCTTCCTTAAAAAGCTAGAAATAGAAGTACCATATGATCCAGCTATCCTGCTCCTTGGAATATATCCTAGAGAAATAAGAACCATCACACAAATAGATGTATGCACACTCATGTTCATTGCAGCACTGTTCACAATAGCAAAAAGATGGAAACAACCTAGGCACCCATCAACGGACAAATGGATAAACAAATTATGATATACCCACACTATGGAATACTACACAATGATAAAGAACAACAATGAAGCTGTGAAACATAACATGGAGGAAGCTGGAGGTCATTATGCTGAGTGAATTTAGTCAGTCACAGAGGACTAATATTGTATAAAACCACTATTATAAGAACTCAAGAAAAGGTTTAAACACAGAAGAAAACATTATTTGATGGTTACGAGGGTAGGAAGGGAGGGTGAGGGTTATTTACTAACTAGATAGTAGATAAGAATTAGCTTAGGTAAAGGGAAGGACAGCACACACTCCAGGGGAAGTCAGCACAACTGGACTAAACCAAAGCTAAGAAGTTTCCTGAATACAATCAAACACTCTGAGGGACAGAGTAGCAGGGGTAGGGGTCTGGGGACCATGCTTTCAGGGGACATCTAGGTCAACTGGTATAACAAAGCTTATTAAGAAAATGTTCTGTATCCTACTCTGGTGAGTGGCGTCTGGGGTCTTAGAAGCTTGCAAGCGGCCATCTAAGATGCATCAACTGGTCCCAACCACCTGGAGTAAAGAATGAAGAACACCAAAGACACAAGGAAAGTATTAGCCCAAGAGACAGAAAGGGCCACATAAACCAGAGTGCATCAGCCTGATACCAGAACAACTAGATGGTGCCGGGCTACCACCAATGACCTCCCTGACAGGGAACACAACAGAGAGTCCCGGATAGAG
>NW_004443982.1:2051282-2086566 GCF_000243295.1 Trichechus manatus latirostris | reverse complement strand
AAGGAGGAGTGTGCTGTCACAGTATGGGGAGAACAATTAGGGTCACATAACAATGTATGTATAAATTTTTGTATGGGAAAAATTTAAAAAATGATAATAAAAGAGAGGAAACTGGAAAAAAACAAAACAAAACAAAGTATGCATATTCAGTAACCCCAGTAGAGGGAAAATGTGCTTCTTTATGAATAATGGCACCGAAATGAAAACTATGCAAACTAGTGCTGGTGATAGAAGTGAAGAGAAATGGAAACTTCTAAGAAGGTGATGGTTCTGAGCCAGAAGATAGAAGGTTTATCAGTGGGGGTGAGAGTTCTATGTTGCAGTGGTGATGACAAATTTGGAGATTCTCAGAGGTCTGGTGATGTACCCCCTCAGAAATGTCAAAGTTCTTGGACTTAGATAAGCATAAGTGCTAGTTGATGGAGAGTTCTAGCAAACTAAACTCTAGCTAACAATGAGATCAAGCAAGTCTGGTAAGTAACACTGTCTGTCATTGGAATGGGAATTTCCCCAAAGTCCTTGTTCTTTTAACTTCCTAGGCCTACATCAAACCAATGTGGACCGCCTCTTCAGATTTTCTTTTTTGTTATAAGTTATAACAACTTGAAATGTACCCAAAGAATACTGTGTGCATTCAACTCCAGCTATTTACATTCTACCAGATTCCTTCCTGAATTTTCTTTGTGTCAGATTCAACATGTGGTTTAGGATTTAGCCTTCTTTTTTAGTTCATATTATTACAGATGCCCATTTCTATGCAAGACCCAGTATTTGTATATCTGCCATCTGTTAATGACTATATCCTATTCCATCCTTATGACATACTAGCTTGGTAAATCTTTCCCATGATTATAAATAGCACTGCTATGAACATCTTAGAACAATTTTTTTTCCTTTTATTTCCTTGAGGTATGTTCTCAAAAGTAAATTTGCTGGGTCAAAAAGTAAGAACACTTTTGTAACTCTTGTCACATATTTCTAGATTGCCCTCTAGGAAAAGTGAACCAATTTGTACTGCTCCCAGAAACACACACTGTTTCCTCACAACCCTATATAAGGTTTTATCATTTCTTTTTTATAATTTTTGTTGATTGTTGATAGTTTAATAAGCAGCTTGTAATGCCTTGAAGTCGTTCTTATTTGCATGTCTTTAATTGCTGGAGTGATTGTACTTTTCCCTGTCAGATTTACTGCCTTCATTTCCTCATATGTAAATTACCTGTTTATTTTCCTTGCCTGCTTATGAAGCTTAACCTGAAAGCTGACCTTCCATATCTGTATCTATTCTTTATATATTTTTTGGACAAGCAACTGTTATCAGTGATGCTGACCCCAGACATTTCCCTCATTCTGTCGCTTAGCTTTTTATTACATTTTGTTGTGCAAAGGTTTTCTTTTTCCCCAACTTTTAAATATTTGAACCCATCCATCTTGTCTCTGATGATATCCTCCATTTCTTTAAGGGACACAAATTGATCTTCCATCCATAGCTGGAATAAACATGCCATTCTACTAGTCTGCTTTCTGGAATTCACAGTACAGTTTACTGGAGTACAATATGTGGTATGGATCTAAGATAATTATTCTCTATAATGATATCCAAACTTCCCAACATTTATTAAAGAAAAGTGATTGCTTTCCACAGTATTCCTTCCAGTGTGTTAATTTTAAAATAATTTGAGTTTGTTCTTAGAATCTTTTTTTTTTTTCTATTTCACTGTTGGACATTTTTTAACACACTATCATATGGTTTTGATAATTGGCTCTTTATGACAGGCTTCAAAATCTGATAGGGCAAGTCTATCATCATTACCCTTTTAAATAAACGTATTATTTAGTATTCTCGCTCCACTTATTCTTTCAAATGAATTACACTATGAATTTTACAAGTTCTATGAAGTATCCCAACATGGCTCTAATTAGTAGTGCATTACATCTACATATTAACTTATGGAGTATTGCAATCATTACTATATTTAGTCCTCCCAACTTGAAGCATTTATTCATGGCTTTTATTTTCCCATTAGGGTTTTATAATTTTCCTTGAATAAGTTTTGTGTGTTGTTGTTGTTAGGTGCTGTTGAGTCGGTTCCGACTCATAGAGACCTTATGTACAACCGAATGAAATACTGCCCGGTCCTGCAGCATTCTCACAATTGCTATGCTGGGGCCCATTGCTGTGGCCACTGTGTCAATCCATCTCTTGAGGGTCTTCCTCTTTTTCACTGACCCTCTACTTTACCAAGCATGATGTCCTTCTCCAGGGACTGGCCTCTTCTGATAATATGACCAAAGTATGTGAGAGGAAGACTTGCCACTCTTGCTTCCAAGGAGCATTCTGGTGTACTTCTTCCAGGACAGATTTTTTCATTCTTCTGGCAGTCCATGGTATAGTCAATATTCTTTTTCAACACCATAACTCAAATGCATCAATTCTCCTTTGGTCTTCTTTATTCAATGTCCAGCTTTCGCATGAATACGATGCTATTGAAAATACCATGGCTTGGGTCAGGTGCACCTTAGTTCTCAAAGTGACATCTTTGCTTTTTAACACTTTAAAGAGGTCTTTTGCAGCAGATTTGCCTGATACAATGTGTCATTTGATTTCTTTCCTTTTTGGCTTTAAAGAGCAGAAATTTATTTTCTCAGAGTTTTGGAGGCTAAAAGTCCAAATCAAAGTCTCGGCCATGTCAATTCCTTCCTTGTGTATTGTCTTACCCTTCACCAAAGTTACCACTTATCTATTGTCTATTTAGTGTTTTTCCCTCCCACTCCTCCCCTCCCTAGTAATCATCAAAGATTGTTTCTTTTTTGTGTGTAAACCTTTTCATGAGTTTTTATAGTAGTGGTCTCATACAATATTTGTCCTTTTATGATTGACTTATTTCACACATAATGCCTCCAGACTCATCCATTTTGTAAGATGTTTTGCAGATTCATCATTGTTCTTTATCATCGTGTAGTATTCCATTGTGTGTATGTGCATAGTTTGTTTATCCATTCATCTGTTGATGAGCACCTAGGTTGTTTCCATCTTTTTGCTGTTGTGAATAATGCTGCAATGAACATGGGTGTGTATATGTATATTCGTGTGATGGCTCTTATTTCTCTAGGATATATTCCTAGAGGTGGTATTGCTGGATTGTATAGTATTTCTATTTCTAGCTTTTAAGGAAGCGCCATATTGTTTTCCAAAGTGGTTTTACCAAATGTAAAACATTTGTACCAGCAGAGTTCCAATCTCCCCACAACCTCTCCAACATTTGTTATTTTGTATTTTTTGGATTAGTGCCAGTATTGTCGGGGTGAGATGGTATCTCAGTGTAGTTTTGATTTGCATTTCTCTAATGGCTAGTGATTGTGAGCATTTCTTTATGTATCTGTTAGCCACTTGGATGTCTGCTTTCATGAAGTGTCTGTTCATATCCTTTGCCCATTTTTTAACTGGATTATTTGTCTTTTTGTTGCAGAGGTATTGGATTTTTTTGTAGATTTTAAAGATTAGAACTTTGTCTGACTTGTAAATGTCCGAAAGTTTTTTCCCAGTCTGTAGATTCTCTTTTTACCCTTTTTATGAAGTCTTTTGATGAGCATAAGTGTTTAATTTTTAGAAGATACCAGTTATCTAGCTTATCTTCTGGTGTTTGTGTATTGTTAGTTATAGTTTCTATCCTGTTAATGCCGTGTATTAGGGCCTCTAGTGTTGACCCTATTTTTTCTTCTATGACCCTTATACTTTTTGGTTTTATATTTAGGTCTTTGATCCATTGTGAATCAATTTTTGTGTGTGGTGTGAGGTATGGTCCCATTTCCTTTTTTTGCAGATGGACATCCAGTTTTGCCTGCACCATTTGTTAAAAAGACTCTCTTTTCCCCATTTGATGGACTTTAGGCCCTTGTCAAAGATCAGGTGATCATAGGTGGATGAATTTATATCTGGGTTCTCAATTCTGTTCCATTGGTCAATGTATCTGTCGTTGTACCAGTATCAGGCTGTTTTGACTACCGTAGCTGTATAGTAGGTTCTGAGGTCAGGTAGTGTGAGTCCTCCTACTTTATTCTTCTTCAATAGTGCTTTACTCATCTGGGACCTCTTTTCTTTCCATATAAAGTTAATGATTCATTTTTCCATCTCTTTAAAGAATGTTGTTGGTACTTGGATCGGGATTGCATTGTATTTGTAGATTTCTTTGGGTAGAATTGTAATTTTCACAATGTTGAGTCTACCTATCCATGAGCATAGTATGTTCTTCCATTTATGTAGGTCTGTTTTGGTTCTTGCTGTAGTGTTTTGTAGTTTTCTTTGTATAGGTTTTTTACACCCATGGTTAGATTTATTCCTAAGTATTTTATTTTTTTAGGAGTTATTATAAATGGTATTGTTTTCCTGATTTCCTTTTCATAGTTCTCTTTATTGGTGTATAGGAATCCAACTGATTTTTGTATGTTTATCTTGTATACTGCTACTCTGCTGAATCTTTCTATTAGTTCCAGTAGATTTCCCATGGAGTCTTTAAGGTTTTCTATGTTTAGTATCATATCAGCCTCAAAAAGGGACAGTGTAACTACTTCATTAACAATTTTGACGCCCTTTATTTCTTTTTCTTGCCTTATTGCTCTAGCTAGGACTTCCAGTACAATGTTAAATAGGAGTGGTGATAAAGGGCATCCTTGTCTTGTTGTCATTTGATTTCTTGACTGCTGTTTCCATAGGCGTTGATTGTGGATCCAAGTAAAATGAAATAAAAAGAATGAAATACTGCCCAGTCCTGCACCATCCTCACAATTTTTGTTATGCTTGAGCCCATTGTTGTGGCCACTGTGTCAATCCATCTCCTTGAGGGTTTTCCTCTTTTTTTGCTGACCCTCTACTTTGCCAAGCATGATGTCCTTCTCCAGGGACTGGTCCCTCTTGATAACATGTCCAAAGTATGTGAGACGAAGTCTCGCCATCCTTGCTTCCAAGGAGCATTCTGGCTGTACTTCTTCCAAGACAGATTTGTTCATTCTTCTGGCAGTCCATGGTATATTCAATATTCTTTACCAACACCATAATTCAAAGGCGGCAATTCTTCAGTTTTCCTTATTCATTGTCCACTTTTCTCATACATATGAGGTGATTGAAAATACTATGGCTTGGGTGAGGCGTACCTTAGTCCTCAAAGTGACATCTGCACTTTTTAACACTTTAAAGTGGTCTTTTGTAGCAGATTTGCCCAACGCAATGTGTCTTTTGATTTCTTGACTGCTGCTTCCATGGGCATTGATTGTGGATCCAAGTAAAACGAAATCCTTGACAACTTCAATATTTTCTGTTTATCATGATGTTGCTTATTGGTCCAGTTGTGAGGATTTTTGTTTTCTTTACGTTGAGGTGTAATCCATACTGAAAGCTGTAGTCTTTTATCTTCATCAATAGGTGCTTCAAGTCTTCTTCACTTTCAGCAAGCAAGGCTGTGTCATCTGCATATCGCAGGTTGTTAATGAGTCTTCCTCCAATCCTGATGCTGCGTTCTTCTTCATATAGTCCAGTTTCTGGGATTATTTGCTCAGCATACACATAGAATGAGAATGCTAAAAGGATACAACCCTGACACACACCTTTCCTGATTTTAAACCAGGCAATATCACCTTGTTCTGTTAGAAAAACTGCCTCTTGGTCTATGTACAGTTTCCACATGAGCACAATTAAGTGTTGTGGAATTCCCAGTCCTTACAATGTTATCCATAATTTATGATCCACACAGTCGAATGCCTTTGCATAGTCAGTAAAACATAAGTAAACATCTTTCTGGTATTCTGTGCTTTCAGCCATGATCCATCTGACATCAGCAATGATATCCCTCATTCCATGTCCTCTTCTGAATCCAGCTTGAAATTCTGGCAGTTCCCTGTCAATGTACTGCTGCAACCACTTTTGAATGATCTTCAGCAAAATTTTCATTGAGTGTAACATTAATGACATTGTTCGATAATTTCCACATTCTGTTGGATCACCTTTCTTTGGAATGGGCACAAATATAGATCTCTTCCAGTTGGTTGGCCAGGTAGCTGTCTTCCAAATTTCTTAGCATAGACAGGTGAGCACCTCGAGTGCCGCATCCATTTGTTGAAACATCTCAATTAGTATTTCGTCAATTCCTGGAGCCTTGTTTTTTGCCGATGCCTTCAGTACAGCTTGGACTTCTTCCTTCAGTACCATCGGTTCTTGATCATATGCTATCTCCTGAAATGGTTGAATGTCGACCAGTTCTTTTTGGTACAGTGACTCTGTGTGTTCCTTCCATCTTCTTTTGATGCTTCCTGTATCATTTAATATTTTCCCCATAGAATCCTTCATTATTGCAACTCGAGGCTTGAATTTTTTCTTCAGTTCTTTCAGCTTCAGAAATGCTGAGTGTGTTCTTCCCTTGTGGTTTCCTAACTCCAGGTCTTTGCACATTTCATTGTAATACTTTACTGTGTCTTCTCGAGCTGCCCTTTGAAATTCTCTGTTCATTTCTTTTACTTCATCATTTCTTCTGTTCACTTTAGCTACTCTACGTTCAAAAGCAAGTTTCAGCTTCTCTTCTGACATCCATTGTGGCCTTTTCTTTCCTTCCTGTCTTTTTAATGATCCCTTGCTTTCTTCATGTATAATGTATTTGATGTCATTCCATAACTAGTCTGGTCTTCAGTCATTAGTGTTTAATGAGTCAAATCTATTCTTGAGATGGTCTCTAAATCCAGGTGGAATATACTCAAGGTCATACTTTGGCTCTCGTGGACTTGTTCTAATTTTATTCAGCTTCAACTTGAACTTGTATATTAGCAATTGATAGTCTGTTCCACAGTCAGCCCCTGGCCTTGTTCTGACTGATGATATTGAGCTTTTCCATCGTCTCTTTCCACAGACATAGTCAATTTGATTCCTGTGTATTCCATCTGGCAAGGTCCACAGGTATAGTTGCCATTTATGTTGGTAAGAAAAAGTATTTGTGATGAAGAAGTTGTTGCAAAATTCTACCATGCGATTTCTGGCATCGTTTCTATCACCAAGGTCATATTTTCCAACTACCAATCCTTATTTGTTTCCAACTTTCACATTCCAATCACCAGTAATTATCAATGCATCTTGATTACATGTTTGATCAATTTCAGACTGCAGAAGTTGGTAAAAATCTTCAATTTCCTCATCTTTGGCATTAGTGGTTGCTGCGTAAATTTGAATAAGAGTTGTATTATCTGGTCTTCCTTGTAGGTTTATGGATATTATCCTATCACTGACAGTGTTGTACTTCAGGATAGATCTTGAAATGTTCTTTTTGATGATGAACACGATGCCATTCCTCTTAAATTTGTCATTCCAAGCATAGTAGACTATATGATTCTGATTCAAAATGGCCAATACCAATCCATTTCAGCTCACTAATGCCTAGGATATCGATGTTTATGTTTTCCATCTCATTTTTGATGACTTCCAATTTTCCTAGATTCATACTTCCTACATTCCATGTTCCTATTATTAATGGATGTTTGTAATTGTTTGTTCACATTTTGAGTCATGCCACATCAGCAAATGACTGTCCCAAAAGTTTAAATCCATCCACGTCATTAAGGTCGACTCTAATTTGAGGAGGCAGCTCTTCCCCAGTCATATTCTGAGTGCTTTCCAACCTAAGGGCTCATCTTCTGGCACTATATCAGACAATATTCCACTGCTATTCATAAGGTTTTCATGGGTTAATTTTTTCAGAAGTAAACTGTCAGGTCTTTCTTCCTAGTTTGTCTTAGTCTGGAAGCTCAGCTGAAACCTGTCCACCATGGGTAACCCTGCTAGTATTTGAAATACCAGTGGCATATCTTCCAGCATCACAGCAACACGCAAGCTACCACAGTACGACAAACTGACAGACATGTGGGGAAGTTTTATATGCCTCAGTTTAAATTAATACTCAAGTACTTAAATATATTTTGTCATGCTTATGACAAATCCTTCTGTGCTTCTGAGGTTGCATTCTGCTTAGCTGGTAAAGGCTTCCTGAAAAGCGTATTCTCCCTCATGAAATCAGATTCAACTCTGAGTTATCCGTTTTCTTTCACTCAGTTAGCAAAGAGGAAATGTCTACTGGATATTCCACACTCTGCTCATGATGTGGGATTACAAAGAGAGGGAAGAGAGCCTTAAGCTGAGAATTAAAAACCTGGGTAGAGTTCTAGTTTTGTCATGTACTTGCTATATAATCCCAGAAGTAATAGGCCCTTGGGTCAGATGTCCGTTTGACCTTGGGCAAGTGACTGCACCTATCTGACTCAGTTTCCTCATCTGTAAAACTGGGTCAATAAATAGTACCTAACTTATGAGATCTTTATAAAGAAGAAATAAAATAATTCATGAGAAGTGCTTATAACAGTGCCTGACACATAATAATCACTCAATTAGTGATAGTTATTAAATCTTTTGTTGTTGTTGTTAACAACAATAATAATACCTTTCACAAGTCTTAGCTTCCTCAACAGTAAAATGGTAAAAAAATGCTTAATCACACAGGGTTGTTGTGAGTATTAACTGTGGCCATATGTATGAAAACACCCTACAAATTCTAAAGTTGTATTCCAAGTAGAAAAATGTAAAGGATCACATGAGGCAAGCATAGGTACAGAAAACCAAAAGAGATGATCCATATAATAATTCTCTCAGCTTTTAAATACTTTGCACTTATGTAGTTTTCCCCCAGGAGATCTACTCACCAATTTTTCCATTCTGCCAATATTAAAACGAATTCGTATTCTTTGCACATAATACAATAACAGTGGAGAGAGACAGCCAAGTATGTAGCTACCTGGAATTATCAATTTGTTGCAGGCTTCCAGGCAAAGAGAGTGGCTTAAGACTATACGTTTGATTTTTTTCACCTACACCCATTATTCCAGTTATGACAGAAATGACATAAGAAAGGTTAAAAAAACAAGTTGGGGGTGGGGTGGGGAAGTGAGAGGAAATTATATCTGGATTTCTCCTCTCAAATGTCATGTCTTTCCTTGACCTCTCCTAGTCCTTCTCAAGTTTCCTGAGACCTTAAACTGTGATCTGTCTCCTCCATCCTCAGCGCCGGTACTTTTTCCCTTTCCACTGACCTCGTGTTTTTAAATCTCATCCAGTTGCCCGGATCCTAGTAAAAACTACATTTAAACCAGTGGTTCTTCAACTTTAGTGTGCATCAGAATCACCTAAAGGGCTTGTTAAAACACAGGTTGCTGGGCCCTACCACCAGGGTTTCAGATTCAGTAGATCTGGGGTGAGGCTTGAGAATCTGCATTTCTACCAAGTTCTCAGGTGATATTGATGTTGCTAGTCCTGCCACCACATTTTGAGCACCACTGACTTAAACCCTATTGCTCCCTCTAACTACCACCCCATTTTCCCCCTTTCTTCATCAACTTCTTATTTTAAAGATTTTTTTTAATCATACAGTAACATGTAATCATTGTATTAGAAATTAGTGAGAAGAAACTGGAACCCTCCTACATTGCTGGTGGGAATTTAAAATGGTGCAGCCACTTTGGAAAACAGTCCGGTGGTTCCTCAAATGGTTAAACATAGAATTGCCATATGATCCAGCAATTCTACCCCTAGGTGTATACTCAAGAGAATTGAAAACACTTTTTCACAGAAAAACGTGTCTCCAAATGTTCATACTAGCATTATTCATAGTAGATAAAAAGTGGAACAACCCAAACGTCCTTCGGTTGGTGGATGGATAAACAAAATGTGGTATATCCATACAACTGAATATTATTCAGCAATAAAAAAGAGTGAAATGGCCGGGACGCGCTGGGTGCTCGGGGCACTGCTCCGGGGCTGCCGCTGTAACTGCAGCAGCTGTCGGCGCACCGGCGCCGCCTGTCTGCCCTTCTACTCGGCCGCCGGCTCCTTCCCTTCTGGCGTTTCGGGCCGCTGCCGCCTGCTGCTGCTGCTCGGGGCCGCCGCGGCCGCCGCCTCCCAGACGCGGAGCCTCCATACTGGGCCTGGGCCTGCCGGGAGCCTGGCGGGTCCTCCTCCCGCGGCCGCTTCTGCCGCTGCCGCGGATGCTGCCTCCTACCCGGCCCTGCGCGCCCCTCTGCTACCCCAGTCGCTGGCGGCGGCCGCAGGCCGGGCGCCGAGCTACAGCCAGGAGTCCAAAACTACCTACTTGGAAGACCTTCCACCACTCCCTGAGTATGAGCTGGCTCCGTCCAAGTTAGGAGAGGAAGTGGATGATGTTTATCTCATTCTAGCTCAAAGATTGCCCTGGTCATGTACTGTGGAAGATGTGCTTAATTTTTTCTCAGACTGCAGGATCCTCAATGGTGAGAATGGAATACATTTCCTCTTAAATAGAGATGGGAAACGAAAGGCTGATGCCTTAATTGCAATGGAGTCAGAGCAGGATGTGCAGAAAGCTTTGGAAAAGCACCGCATGTACATGAGTCAGCGGTATGTGGAAGTATATGAGATAAACAATGAAGATGTGGATGCCTTAATGAAGAGCCTGTAGGTCAAATCTTCACCTGTGGTAAATGATGGCGTGGTTCATTTGAGAGGACTTCCTTACAGTTGCAATGAGAAAGACATTGTAGACGTCTTTGCAGGACTGAATATAGTAGACATTACATTTGTCATGGACTACAGAGGGAGAAGAAAAACAGGGGAAGCCTATGTGCAGTTTGAAGAACAAGAAATGGCCGGCCAAGCCCTGTTGAAACACAGGGAAGAAATTGGTAACCGATATATAGAGATATTTCCAAGCAGAAGGAATGAAGTTCGAACACATGTTGGTTCTCATAAGGGAAAGAAAATGGCATCTTCTCCTACTGCTAAGTATATAACTGAGCCAGAAATGGTCTTTGAAGAGCATGAAGTAAGTGAGGATATTTGACCCATGACAACTTTTGAAAGTGAGAAGGAAATAGAATTGCCTAAGGAGATGTCAGAGAAGCTTCCAGAGGCTGTTGATTTTGGAACTACGCCTTCACTACATTTTGTCCATATGAGAGGATTGCCTTTCCAAGCTAATGCCCAAGACATTATAAACTTTTTTGCTCCACTGACGCCTGTTAGAATCACCATGGAATACAGTTCCAGTGGGAAGGCCACTGGAGAAGCTGATGTGCACTTCGATACCCATGAGGATGCTGTTGCAGCTATGCTCAAGGATCGGTCCCATGTTCATCATAGGTATATTGAACTGTTCATGAATTCATGTCCAAAAGGAAAATAAGACTTCCAGGGACTCCAAATAAGGATGAAGCAAGAAGCATTTCATTTGCACATCTTCTTGGACATGGGATACAAGGTTCCAGTTTATTAGCAGCAACTGCTAGAGAAGGGATTTTGGAGTTTTGGGTTAATTGCTTCTAAGAAAAATTCTATAGTGGACTGTTTAGAAAGGGAAAGGAAAGATTCAGTTTGGGATTATGAAATAAACTACAAATTTAAATGTTTGTTTAAATATCCTGTCTAGGATCTGATTTAAAAATCTGGTCTTTATTTTATGTGATCAGTTTGTTTTCATAGAGGATATTATGCAGTCTAAAGACTACATATTTTTATTTAGCACTGTCCTTTAAAACCCTTCTCCCATTTAAAAAATAATCTGTTCAAAGTTTTGTTCTTTGCCTATGAATAGAGAGCTCTGATGTAAAACTCTTGGTTTGCAGGTTCTCATGGAATAAAATACTGATGATTTATTTTAACCAAATACCAAAGCAAGGAAAGGTTTTAAACCTTTGAACTAGTGTGGCTTGGTGGTGGGGGGTAATTTTAATTTTAAGTGTATAGGATTAATTAGATAAGGGTAGGAATTAAACAAAATGAATCAAAACAAAAATGCCACAGGTTAATAAGTGTAAATGATAGTAATTTGGCAGAGTTTCACGCCTTTAGAAATGTTTTGACTTCCTAAATCTTATGCTAGGCATTTAACACCAGAGCCTGTCTACTTAAGGAGGAAATTCTAGTCTCAAAAGTTGTCTGAAAAGGCTCCCCACACCCCTTTTTTAAAAAAATTTTTGGTAAACATTAATGATGTGTTTGTCTCAAAACTCTGAAGTAACATGTCAGAACAGTCCAGACTGGTAAGGACATTAATGGCTTCACTTGAATTTAAACCAGCTCTAGATAGGAAAAAAATCTAAATCTCTTCATTTGCTTTCTTCAGTGGGCTAGCACATCCCGTATTTTAGAACAGGTAGGGGGGCCTTGCTTATATAAAAATAACATTTAATGTATTAATTGTGTGAAGGGTTTATGGGTAAAGCTCTATTTGTCACAGCAGTACCTTCTGCTTTAATAGTAAACAGCTTGTTATTTAAATACTGGATCAAAATGGCTGGCTTCAAAATATAGTCCTTAATAAACTAACTTTATGTGCACCTGTCAAAAAAAAAAAAAAAGGAGTGAAATACTGATATACACTATAACATGGATGAACCTTGAAAACATTATGTTAAGTGAAATAAGTCAGACGAAAAAGCCCACTTACATGGTTTCATTTATATGAAATGCACATAAAAGGCAAATCTATAAAGGCAGAAAGTAGATCCCTGGTTGTTCGGAGCTGAGGGTGGGAATGGAAAGTGATTGCAAATGGAAATGAGGGATCGTTTTAGGGTGATGGAAATGTTCTAAAATTACATTATGGTGATGATTACACAGCATTGTAAAGTTACTAAAAATTATTTAATTGCACTCTTAAAACAGGTGAATTTTATGGTGTGTAAAGCTGTTCTCAAGGAGCCCTGGTGGCATAGTGGTTAAGTGCTCGGCTGGTAACCAAAATATCTGCCGTTTGAGCCCATCAGCCGTTCCATGGGAGAAAGAAGCGGCAGTCTGCTTTCATAAATATTACACCCTTGGGAACTCTATGGGGCAGTTTTACTCAGTCCTATAGGGTCATTTGGGGGCAGTTCATCTCTGTCCTATAGGGTCGCTATGAGTTGGAATCTACTTGAGGGCAACAGGTTTGGGTTTTTTTGGTTTTATAGGGTCACTATGAGTAGGAATCAACACGACAGTAAGGTTTTTTTGTTTTTTTGTTTTTAAAGCTGTTTGCATTTATTCTCTATACACCCCCTTACAGACCATCACTCCACCCACTTTTTATGCCTACACTTGAGTAAATTTGCTTTCATGATGGTCACTTGTGATTCAAACTGTCAAGTCATTAGTATTCATCTCCTTATCTTCTATGATGGTGCGCTGGCTTATTTCTCTCTCTACCAGTTCAACTGCTTGCCTCTTCGATTTCCTTTGCTGGTTCTTCTTCCTCATCCCACCCACTTGGCTGGGTGATCGGCAAGCCTTCTCCAAAGAATCCACTTGTATACCTCACTAACTTCAAATACACCATATTCCAATTCAGACTTACCATCTTCTCTACCAAACAAGCACCTCTTCTCAGCTGCCCTATCTATGTTAATAACTTTCTCCAAGTCACCAGGGCTCATAGTTATTTTTGACTTATCTTCTTTTTTTTCCTGAGTCCCTTCACCAAGTTCTCTCTGTTCTCCCCCAAAAGGTCTCATGTATTCGTGAGCAAATAATCTGTACAATTCACATGACAAACAATATAAATATTAAACAAACACATGAAAAATGTTCAAACTAGAATGATCAAAGTAAGTAAATTTAAAGTATAATAGGTACCATTTATACCTATTGCATTAGAAAACAGAAAAATTTCAATGATAGGAAAAAAATTGAATGATGCCAAAGTTTTGGGGAAACTGCTATATATACATATATATATATATAGGTATATATATATACCTATATATATATATATATATATATATATATATATATATACCTACTCCTCACTTATCAACTATCTCATTATCCATCATTTTGCAAATACAACAATAGTAAAAAAATCTACTATTCAACTATTTTGCACATTAATGATCTAAGTCTCATAGTAACAGATGTTGTGATATGTTGTGAGAGTAACACCGCCTGTGATGGTTAAGGTTATGTGTCAACTTGGCTGGGCCATGATTCTCTGTGGTTTGGCAGTTGTGTAATGATGCAGTTTGGTAGTTATGTAATGATGTAGTCATCCTCCATTTTGTGATCTGATGTGGTCATCCTCCATTTCCACATAATGCTGATTTTTGCATAGCAACCTGGTCTTTGGAACATAACCATGTCGATAAGTGAGAAATATGTGTGTGTGTATAGTGTAAAATGCTTCCTAGGAAAGCATTTTGGTGAACTCTATCAAGCACCATAAGAATGTTCACATTTTTTTAACTAGTAATCCCAACTCCTGATAATTGTTTTTAATCAGACAATTCGATATGAGAAAAAGGCTATAGCTACTCAAAATGTTTTCTGCAACATTATTTTATAATAGCAAGAAATTGAAAACAACCTAATTATCCAACAATATGGGAATAATTAAGTAAATTAGAGCATAACAAGCTGTTGAAATATTATACAGCCATTAAAAATTATAACCATCAAGGAAGCCTTATATTAAATGAAAAATTATTTATCAAGTAATACTTAGAGAAGAGAAAAGAAGCAAGGCACACAAAATCACATCTATATAATTGCTGTATAATCATGCCAAAAGAAATCTCTATCCTATAGATAAAAGCTGGCAGGGAAATGAAAACAATCAGGGTGGTAGGGTGGTAGGAATAAGTCTCCTTCTTTTTTTAATTTCCTGTAATACTGTTTTCAGAATAAACAAACCTTTTTTCATCAAAAATATCTCACATATTTATCTATCCATTCTGCTCCATTCCTATTACTACCCCCACCCCACTCCAGGGCTACACTCTTTCATGCCTGGATCATGGACCCTAATCAAACTCCCTACAACCCATCTAGGCTGCAAATGCTGCCAAGTTGCCTAAAGTGCCACATTTATCATGTCACTTACCTGATCAATAACCTTCAATTGCTCCCATACTTGCTATCCTGTTTAGTTTTTAAGGCCTACATGACCTGGCTCTATATTTCACTATTCAGCCTTCTCTACTGTAACTGTTCCTACTCCTCTTCCTCTACCTCCTCCTCATCATCATCACAACTAACATTTACTAAGAGTTTATCATGTGTTAGGTTTTGTTCTAAATGCTTTGCATATATTAATTCATTTAATCCTCACAATAACCATATGAGGTAGGTACTGTCAGCCCATTTTACAATGAGTAGGGGAGTGGAGGAAGGTATTATTCCCAGCAATTCTAATGCAAACTCAAGTTTGAGAACCACTGCCCTTTGTATAATAATACCTACCTAACAGCTGTGTGCCAAGCTCACACAGCTAAAGAATGGAAGAACCTGTATTTGAACCCAAGCCAACTGACTCCAAGGTCCAGAACTCAAACAGCCACACACCTACTTAGTCTTCCCTCTGGGCCCTTGCTCCTGTAGGTCTCAGCTTTCAGTGCTTTTACCCTGCAAAGAACTTAGAGCACAGTAATACTAATCACATATTGACTATATACTATGTCCCAGGTGCTTCTTGTTTGAACCACGTATTTGACATTTTTCATCTTATGGCAACTCTTGTGAGTAAGCAAAAGCTGAGTTTAAATCCTGGCTGGCCCTTTACTAGCTGTGAGACTTTGAGTAAACTACTTAGTCCTCTGAATCACAGATTCTTTATCTAGGTCAGTGGGTCTCAAAGTACGGTCCTAGGATGAGCTGCATCAACATCACCTGGGAATTTGTTAGAAATGCAAATTCTTGAGCCCCATCCAAACTCACTAAATCACACACACTGAGGGTGGGATCCAGCCATCTGTGTGTTAACAAGTCTTCTCAGTAATTCTAATACACACTCAAGTTTGAGAACCACTGCCCTCGATACAATAATACCTACCTAACAGAGTTGTTGTGAAGATAAAACCTAACATAATATATGTAGCTCAGGGCACATAGGTTGTTTCACAAGTGATAATTTATCATTTACTGCTGCTTAAGTTTGTATGGGTTAGTCTTCTTGCTCAAGCTGTGGGCAGGGACTGTGTTTCCTGTTGCTCTTTTTCTAGTATTTCCTACCTTGCCTAGCAAAAGGCTGTACATACAGTAGGTGTTGAATAGTCTTCTTACTTTACTGACTGATCAGTCAGAGGACCATTTTGGAGAGGCACTGTAGTGCAGTGTAGTGTTCCTGAAGCTACACTGTCTGGGTCTAGTCAACCTACTAGGCAAATGAATTAATCTGTCTGTGACTCAGTTTGTTTTCTCTGTCAAACAGTGAGACTAATAGTACCTACCCCATAAGGTTATGGCAATAAAGGAATTAATATATGCAAAGTGCTTAGACTGGTACCTAGAAGAGAGCACTGTGCTTAAGAAATATTAGCATTATTTTTGTGTCATTTCACCCATTCGAGGGTAGAGGAGGCTGCATTTCTTCATTTGACAAACAAGTGAAAAATGCCTCTTGAGCAACTTCTCTGTGTCAGGCACTATGCTAGGTACAGAGAATAAAGCTATAATCAAGGTTTTATCTCCGCTCTTGAGGGTCTCTTAATATGAGAAACTTGGCAGGCCCACTAGACTGAATTGACTTCCCTAAGGACATGGTGCGAGTTAGTCACAGAGTAGGGAGATCAAGACCAGCTATAGAATCCCCACCCAAGATTCAGACCCCTGAGACATGATGCTGAGAGATCAGCAAGAAGGGTTTCATTAGGGATCCTAATTGAAGCAGGTACAATGGAAGAAGCATGAGCTTTAGGGCCAGACAAATCTGGGTCTGAATCCTGGTTCCATCACATACTAGCTGTGTGACCACAGCTAAGTTATATAAGCTTTCTGGACCTCAGACTACTCATCTATAAAATGGATAGTAAAATGGATTGTTGGGAGAAATAAATGAGATTATGGATGTAAAAAGATCCAGCCCAGTGACTGACACTTAGTAGATGATTAGTAAGTGCTGGATACCTCCCTTCTCCAATTGCCAACCAGAAAACTAATAGGTTTCTCAGCCTTTGGAGTCAAAGGAAGGCCAAAATTGCTCCTGACTACACCACCAATTCCCAGGGCATAGTAGTCACCCAGAAAGAACCCTGGATTTTTCAGGGGTCAGGAGACCCAGATTCTAGTCCTCTCCTTGGTGCCCCCATCTTAGAGACATAGAGGCACAGCTTAGAGCCTTCTCCCCTGGTTCCCCCTTCATTCCTGGAGTTTGAGTTAAAGAATCAATATAATTCAGGGGTCTCTTGTATAGTTTGGGCTGGGAAGAACTAGCTAAAAGAGTATATCAAGGAGTTTCACAAAAGAGAAGGTCCAGCCAGGCTGAAAGAGAGCAACCCACTTACTCCTTATAGTCACCTATGGGACCCCTGCAGGAATTTTAATCTATCATTAGGATTATCTGCCCCTTGGATTTTAACTAGCACCCAAGGAACAGATACCTCCAACAACTCGGGGGGAAATGCACAGCAGTAGCTGGGCAGTCCTACCTCCTCTCTTCCCCCTCCAACTACCAAATGGTCCCTGGGAAGGTAGGCACAGTTACTGCCTCTCCTTTCTGTTTCAGCACAGTCTGGTCCCATATACCCTTGTGGCTGAGCAGGGCTGCGTCAGGACTCTGAGCTGATGGGCACAATGTTCCACAGTACTGCCTGACTACTTCATATTCCAAAATGCAATCAGTTTGGTCTGTAGTCCAGCTGTCTGAGGGGCAGGCTAGATTACATCTATGACATCAAGCCTTTGGTATGGATACCAGACCAGTTTCCTCAAAGGAAACTAAGCAAACAGAAGGTCTTACCAATTTCTACTGAAGCTCCAGAGGCATTAACTCTCAACTCCCTGAATGGTCACTCACCTCCCTGACTGGCTGGTCTTCCTGTTTCCTGTTATTGGTTTCCATTTGTTCCCAGGAAATTCCTGCAAAGTAAAATTCTGATAAGTTAGGGAGCTCTGAGAAGACAGGTATCCAGATAGCCTGAAAAATGTTAAGAGGTCAGGAACCTGTCCCTGGCCAGACCTCCCAGCTGGTTCCTTCTAATCTCCCAGACAGACTATACAAATATGTACCTGTAGTGCTGTCTTTCTGCCAGGAGGTCTGCTGGGCTGTTATGGGAATATAGAGACTAAGAGAGCACTCAAGGATAGTATGGTCCAGAAACTCTGCCTTTCCCCCTCTTTCTTCATTCCCTTCCCAAATCATGTAAAAAACCAATTTAGCATGTTTGCTATTTGCTCTGGCTCTTTTCATTTGTTCTGCAGGGTGAACCTGCCCATTCCTCCTGACTCTTCCAACATAGAAAGCATCTTCTTGGAAGCTCTGGCCCTTGAGGGGGCTTTGAGGCCTGAAACTACTGCTGCTGCGCAACACTCTCCCAGGGTAAGGCAGATGGGGAGCATACCAGCACACCTCACCTGTACTATGGTGGGTCTTCCTTCTCTACTCCAAGACCCACTGGCAGATGCTGAGATAGGCTCATCTCTGGGGAACCTGAATGCCATGTTCCCCACATTACAGTAGAGTCTCTACCATGGGCATTTTTTCCTTCAGGGCTTTGCCCAAACAATTCTTCCCTCTAGCCCAAGACATATGTACCATTTGTAAAAATGTCCCTGCTTTCCTATTCTAGTTCCAAACCTAATGCAAATTTGCCTGTGAGATTCTCCTGGATTTTGCAACTTGTACCCTCTACCTAGAGGCCCAGAGCTTAGCCCAATGGGAATGCATACTTTTTCCTAAATCTCAGTGATCTTTAAAATTCCCTCTTTATCTAATGCTGCTTGTCCCATTCAAAGGTTTATTACCTTTGCCCCATTAGGCCTCCCTTTTTGGGGTAAGATAGCTGGTTAAGTGGAATGAACATAGGTCTTTGGTGTCATACTAGTTAAGACACTTATTAGCTGGATTATTTGAGGGAAATATCTCACCTTCCTGAACCTCAGTTTCCTATTGGCAAAAAAGATAATGCTATCTAACTTTGCTGGGTTACCAGATGTAAGGATAAAAGGAGATGTGCATAGAGAATGCCTAGCATAGTGCTTGGCACATAGGAGCCTCTGAATAAACAGTAGCTATGAGAAGGACTTGAAGCACTTACTGATGAAGATCAAAGATCACAGCCTTCAATATGGATTATACCTCAACATAAAGAAAACAAAAATCCTCACAACTGGACCAATAAGCAACATCATGATAAACGAAAGGATTGAAGTTGTCAAGGATTTCATTTTACTTGGCTCCACAATCAACACCCATAGAAGCAGCAGTCAAGAAA
This sequence comes from Trichechus manatus latirostris, assembly GCF_000243295.1. Taxonomy (NCBI): domain Eukaryota; kingdom Metazoa; phylum Chordata; class Mammalia; order Sirenia; family Trichechidae; genus Trichechus; species Trichechus manatus. The sequence goes on along the minus strand of NW_004443982.1, from coordinate 2,067,330 downwards.
TCAAATGATGCATTGCACTGGGCAAATCTGTTGCAAAAGACCTCTTTAAAATGTTAAAAAGCAAAGATGTCACCTTGAAGACTAAGGTGTGCCTGTCAAGTCATGGTGTTTTCAATCACCTCATATGCATGTGAAAGCTGGACAATGAATAAGGAAGGCTGAAGAAAAATTGATGCATTTGAATTACGGTGTTGACGAAGAACATTGAAAATACCATGGACTGCCAAAGAATGAACAAATTTGTCTTGGAAGAAGTACAACCAGGATGCTCCTTAGAAGCAAGGATGGCAAGACTACGTCTCACATACTTTGGACATGTAATCAGGAGAGATGAGTCCCTGGAGAAAGACATCATGCTTAGTAAAGTAGAGGGTCACAAAAAAGAGGAAGACCCTCGATGAGATGGATTGACACAGTGGCTACAACAATGGGCTCAAGCATAACAACGATTGTGAGGATGGCACAGGTTCGGACAGTGTTTCATTCTGTTGTACAGGGGGTTGCTATGAGTTGGAACCAAATCGACGGCACCTAACAACAACAATGGGTGGCGCAAATAGTTTGCGCTTGACTACTAACTGAAAGGTTGGCAGTTCAAACCTACCCAGTGGCACTGCAGAATAAAGGCCTGGTGATCTGCTTCCATAAAGATTACAGCCAAGAAAACCCTGAGATGGGCTGGAGCTCAGTTCTACTCTGTAACACTTGGTGTCACCATGTGTTGGAATTGACTTGATGGCTTTTTTTTTTTTTGGTGGAAAAGATTGGACTCCCTGTGTGGTACAAATGGTTAACATACTCAGTTGCTAACCAAAAGTTGGGAGGTTCAAGTCCACCCAGGGGCACCTCAGAAGAAAGACCTGGCAATCTACTTCTAAAAGGTCACAGCCATTGAAAACCCTATGGAGCACAGTTCTATTCTGACACAAATGGAGGAGGCATAAGTTGGAATCAATTTTATGGCAACTGGTTATGGAGAAGATTAGGTTTATTTCCTGGCTCCAGCTTTCGGGCCAGCAGTCCTACTTGTATCTGCCACGTCAGAGAAGCTATAACCACTTGTGCTTCAGAATCTGCCTTGATGCCTTCGTGAGATGTCACTGCCCTCAAAGATACCATTACTTGTTCAACCACAGTGGGAGCCAGGATTTCCTGTCCATGCCCTGTCTATCCCTGTGGAAGTGCTGAGTAAAGAGCAGTAGCCAAACCAGACAAAGTCCTGTACTAACTCCCAACCTCCTTCCCAGATCCCACTATCACCTCACTTTTTTTTGCCCTGAGCCACTTAGGTTACTGAAAATTGCCTGTGCCCTTTGAACCAAAGAGGTAGCTATCTCCATGTCTTGTTGCAGATGGGTATTGTGGGGGAAACTGGCTGCTCAGATGGAAGTTATACTACTAGATGGCATCCTGCCACACTGGAGAGGAGCTGGGCTTGGCAATCAACTTATGGAGAGGCATAATTAGGAGCTTGGCCTCTGAAGCTAGACCACATGGATTCAAATCCCAGAACTGCCCTTCACTAGCTATGTGACCACAGGCAAGCCACTCAACTTCTCTTCATCTCAATTTCCCCAGCTATACTAAAGTGATAATAATAGTACCTATTTCTTGATTGTTTTGAGAACTAAATGAGTTGATATATATAAAGCACCTACAACAGTACCTGGTGCACAGTAGGCACTCAAATGTTAGATATCATTATTATGTTCAAACCTTGGCTCTGCCACTTTCTAGATTTATTACTTCTCTGAGCCCAGCTTCCTCAGCTGTAAAATGGAGATCCTATTATAACTTATCTCATTCCGACTCATAGCAACCCTATAGGACAGAGTAGAATTGCCCCATAGGGTTTCCAAGGAGCGGCTGGTGGATTTGAACTGCCAATCTTTTGGTTAGCAACCAAACGCTTAACCACTGTGTCACCAGGGATCCACTTATCTCATACAATTGTTAAATTGAAATAATCTGATCGTGTATGCAAAACTAACTCTCACAAAGCATGAGGGGTATGTGTATGTCTCTGTGTGTTTTGATTTCAGTTCTCCTAACAGCACTGACTAAGTGGTTAAGAGCTACGGCTACTAATCAAAAGGTCAGCAGTTCGAATCCACCAGCCGCTCCTTGGAAACCCTAGGGGGCATTCTACTCTGTCCTATAGGGTCACTATGAGTTGGAATTGACTCAACGGCAATGGGTTTTGGTTTAACAGCACTGAACAGGAGCCAATTAGCTCCTCCCCAACCTCCTCCAGGGGCCATAAGGAGCAGGATCTCAGCCCTACCTCAGATAGCCAACATTACAATTGATTAAGTCATCTGAGCCAGGATATCCTAGCCCATGCTGCAAGGTTTCCAAGTGTTTGGGGGTGGGGGACCCAGGTGGCAGGGTAGAAAGGGCCATGAAGTGGCTCCTAGATAGCCATCCACATGTCTGAAAGCCTATTGTCTAAGCAGACCTGTTAAGCCAGCCTAGCAGGCATTAGGAACCCAATGTGTCCCTCCCTCAGAGTACAAAAAGGACAGGCATATTATAGGCATAGGCACATCTGCATTGCTGCTGCCAACAGCTGCAACTTGCAACTTGCACCTCCTTCCCTTGCAGTGTTTGGTTGCACAGTGGTTAAGCACTCAGTTACTAACCAAAAGATCAGCGGTTCGAACCCACCAGCTGCTACTCAGGAGAAAGATGTGGCAGTCAGCTTTCGTAGAGATCACAGCCTTGGAAACCCTATGGGGGCAGTTCTACTCTGTCCTATAGGGTCGGTATGAGTTGGAATCAACTCAATGGCAACAGGTTTGGTTTGTATTTTTGGTTCCCTTACAGAGTTGCTCGTCCTGAGCTGATGCCTCTGCAGCCATCACCTCCTCACTTTCCCCTCAACTTCAGACCCCTTTTTCTATGTCTACTTGCATGTCCTTCTTTCAGCAAATTTTTCTCAAGCTAAGCCAAAATTCTCCCTCCCTGTTTTTTAAAAAATCACACTTATAAGGTAATTACTCTCTGGCAGTCACTGTTCTAAGTGCTTTACACGTGTTACATCATTTAATACTCATAACCAACTTATAAAGTAGATCCTGTTATTACTCCTATATTTTAGATGAATAAATTTAAGGACTGTAAGTTCTGGAGAACAGATTGAACCCAGGCTGTCTGGTTCCAACATCAGTGCCCTTAAATATTATTTTATATTGCCTCTCTTACTTCTTTCAACATTTTATTATAAATATTTTCAAACATACAGAAAAGTTGAAAGAATTTTACAGTGAGCACCCATATCCCACCACCTAGATTCTACAATTAACATTCTGCTATATTTGCTTTATCACATGTCTATCTATTCATCCCTCTATCCATTCACCAATCTTTCTTAAATTTATGATACATTTAGAGTGAGCTGAAAATAACTTTATCCCTATAATTTGAAAGCTCAAATGAAATGGACAAATTCCTTGAAAGACACAAAATACCAAAGCTCACTCAAAAGGAAATAGATATCCTAAATGGCCCCATATCTATTTAAGAAATTGAAGTTGTAATTAAAAATCTTCCCACAAAGAAAACTCCAGGCCCAGAGGAATTCAATAATAAATTATACCAAACATTTAAGGAAGAAATAATACCAATTCTATACAAACTCTTCCTAAAAATAGAAGAGAATATTTCCCAACTCATTCTATAAGGCCAGTTTTACCCTGATATCAAAAGCAGACAAAGATATTACTAGAAAACTACAGACTAAATCCCTGATAAACAAAGATGTAAAAATCCTTAACAAAATATTAGCAAATCCAATCTTGTAACATATAAAAAGGATAATACATCATGACCAAGTTGGATTGGGAATGCTAGTCTGGTTCTTACTTCAAAAATCAATCAATATAATTCACCATATCAGCAGACTAAGAGAGAAAAAACTATATGATTGCCTCAATAGATATAGAAAAAGCATCCACTCCTGATAAAAACTCTCAGTAAACTAGGAATAAAAGGGAACTTCTTCAACCTGGTAAAGGACATCTACAGAAAACCTACAGCTAACGTCATACTTAGTAGTGAAAGATTGGGAACAAAGCAACAACGTCCACTCTCACTAGTTTTATTCAACATTGTATTAGAGGTTCTAGAAAGTGCCAAAAGACCCCCCCCCACAAAAATGCGTACATAGTGAAAGGAAGAGATAAAATTCCTTCTATTTGTAGATGACATGATTGTCTATATAGAAAAAATTTTTAAATCTACAAAAAGCTACTAGAACTAATAAGTGTTGTAAGCAAGGTCACAGTATACAAGGCTAATATACAAAAATCAATTGTATTTCTATACAATGGCAACAAAGAATTTTAACTTGACATTAAGAAAACAATACCATTTATAGTAGCATCAAAAAACATGAAATCTTAGGGATAAATATAAAAAAAGTGCAAGATCTGTATGCTGAAAACCGCAAAATAAGTTGCATCCATCAGTATTCAGTATATGATGGCATGCATATCACTAAAGAAAAATTCTGTGTTTGTTTATGATATTTTTAAGATAAAATTTACTTTCGGTGAAATACACAAATTTTAAGTGTACATTTTTGAGTTTTGACAAATGTATACACCGGTGTAACTCAAACCCTTATCAAGATATAGTACATTATCATCACCCCACAAAGTTCCCTCCTGCACTTTCCCAGTCAATCCAAACCCTGTGCCACCTCCCATAGGTACCACTTTCTGATTCTTTTTTCTTCATAAAATAGTTGTTTTAGAACTTCATATAAAAGAAATCAGGCAGTGTGTACTCTTTTACGTAAGGCTTCTTTCATTCTCAAAGCTCCTTAAAAAAAAAACATATTGAGCAGTTTCATTTTGCGCGCTTCAGAAGTGTCTGCCTATATACAACAACAGTTCACTAAGCAATTAACTTCTGGCTTGAGTGCACCAGCCAAAAGGTGGCACCAAGAAAGCTACGGGGAAGGGATCCAGCAGTGAGTTGACCAGGACACACGGGGTCCTCCCAGAAGTACCTTGAGGGATGGTGGTAGCAGCAGCCAGTCTAAACCTGGGTCTCTGAAGTGGGGGAAGTATTTGACCTTTAGGAAACCAGACAGGTCATATCTCTGAAAGCAAAGCCTGAGGAGCAATTGCAAATTTTGCAGCTCCAGATAGTTTTCTAAGCAGGAAACGGAAGGGAATAAATGCTATTCTGTATCAGACACTGTGCCTCGTACTTTGTATACACGGTACCATTTGATCCTCACAACCGATCCATGAGGTTGCCATTATTTTCCCCTACTTTAGAGATGAGGTAATAAGACTTTTCATAGTCCTGGTCATTTTATGAGTTAAAAAATTTTTTTTTTCACTTTAGAGATCACATAACTACAATTTTTGGTGATTGAATGACTTGGTTAAGGTCACTCAGATACTAATTATACAATCAGCATATAAATCCCAGTTCTGTCCATTTTATGAGGCAAAAGTTATTTTTACCTAACTCTAAAAGATGAGGTAACTGCAATTTTGGTGGTTGAGTATCTTGCTCAAGTTTACTAAGCTACCATCTGTTGAAGCCATGTCTATACAGTTCTAAGGAATTATAATTGTTATATTTTCAAATGATTTACCTAGCTTTCTCCACACAAAGAGAATAATGAAGCTCACCCTTCCAAAAACCGAGTTCTCACCTGCACTGCCGGCTTCCTGGGTTTCCAAGTATTGCCGGGTGCCAAGCTGTTGTCCTCAAGGGTACTATGCTGAGGATTATGATAGCAAGCTGAACACCGGATGCACTGGTGGTGGTGGCATCGGCAGTTGTAGCAGTTTGGCACCATATTTCTTTTTAGCAAGGAAGGACAGATTTCCCCAGTACAATATATGCAAGGGTCATGGACTACAGCTCCCTGAACACTGCAGGAGTAAGAGCAGGTACTGTGGTAATCAAAATCACCACAGTGTAGTGGCTTACGACACACGGATTGTTCTAGGCCTTTGCTTGCAAAGCATTCGAGGTAAGTTGGAGTTTCTAACTGAAGGGGTGACACGGAATGATATGACTGGTCTGTGGAATGATATGATTGGTCCAGGAGATGGCGTCTCAAGTCTCTATAGCTGGAGCTCATTGGCTGGAAGTTTTGGTCTACAGATTTTGTTCTCTGGGTAAAAGTCTTATTGCTATGAGTGGTTAAACCTGGCAAATGAGACATGGATAAAGATTTGCTACTCTCTTCAAAGAACTTTCTTCTGTCTGCAAAGGGCAAGAGGATGGCTTCCCCCTCAGCTTGGGCAATAGAAGCCATCAATTCATTGTTGTCACCTGGGTTGGAAGGGCCATCCATGGCTAGTGCCACGTGTGGCTGCAGGTTATGCTCTGGAGACCATCTCCAATGACCGCCATGGATTCCATGGTGAGCACTTGTTTTCTCAGAGTCTGAAGAGGATGGTTTAGCTTGCCACCAGGTGTTCAGGCCCCAAGAGGACTGGCCAGACCTCTGGCCAGGGCTTATTCGTCCCTCCATGTCTGGTCTAGATTCATGGCTCTCAGGGGCTTGACTAAGGTACTCTGAAGACCTAGCCCTGAGTATCGTGCTCTTGTTGAAGAGCTTGTCTCTGGGGCTAGGTGGTTTTTTATATGAAGACAGAAGAGATGCATTAGAGTTAGGAAGTGGAAGACTTTCTGGAGGCTCCTCAGTCTCTTCCACTGGCTCTTTAGTGTCACACAGCTGTGACAAGGGACCCTTACTTTTCTGGAGCTGGGCCTTCCTCCTCTGAATTTCATTACGTAGATTGGTAGCAAAACGCTCACTCTTCCGCCGGTTTTGGATGGAGCGGCCCCGGGTCCCTCCATTTCGCTTACCACCCATTCGGCCACACTCCTTGGGCTCAGTGCCCACTTCTTCAATTGCCTCTGTGCCACTGGCTACTTTAGTGGTTGAAGAACAGTCCCTGGTTTGATGAACAGGGAGACCAGAGGCAGAGGGCTGCTGGCTTGCCAATTCACTACCTCCTCTGATTGGGTCCAGGAAACCTCTTTCTGGAGGGTGTCCATCAGCATCTCCATGTGGAGAACTGCTTGGGCTCTGGTGTCCTGAACTCAAAGGCCTATCATCCATTGGCCTGGTTTTTCTCTCTTTGCTGAGCTGGTCCTGGGCTCTTTCTGCAGGGGGACATGGACTTTTCTTCCCTGTGTGGCTGCTATGTAAGGGGGACAGAGTCCACTGGTGCCCATCCTGCTCAGATGGGAGCCCCATCCCATTGCTGCCCCTAGTATCAAGGTGCACATGCTGCAGGTGGGATTGCAACAGCTGTTCAGGGGCACTATGACGATGCTCTGCAGGCCTCGTGAGATGTGGAGGGTTGCTGACAGAAGAAGTCTTAGTTTGCTCTGCTGAAGCCTTGTTGAGTGGGCTGCGATCTGTGCTGGAAGCCTTGCCACAGGTTTTTGGGTAACCAGCAGCTTTGGCCGAGGCCTCCATCAGTAGATGTTCACAGCCCTGCTGGCTGGAGTCAGGAGGCTGGCTGAGCTCACAGTTCTGATGGCCCTCACTCGTCTCTTGGTCTTGTCTGCTGAGGCAGCAGAACCTGTTAGTGTTCCTTGGGGACAGCATGGTCTCTGAGCTCCGTTTCCCCTTCTGTTGTAATGAGTCTACAGGCTCAGAAGCCCTGCACTGCTCTCCATTGAGGAGTTGGGCTCTGGAGGCCTGAAGGCTGTCTCGCCTCACTGGAGGTTGTGGTGGGCCCCTTGACACTTTGGCAGGCCCTGAGTGGTGGCCCTCCTGTGGGCGGAATGACATCTGGGAGCTGGCAGTTGGGTGGCACCCGTTAGTGTGTCGGCCACCGCTACAGCTCTCAGCCACATTAAGCCGGCCGTTGGGGGCCTTAGCTGGCCCTGCGCCTTGCATGATGCAGTCTGCAGAGGCTGGCTCTTCTGGCCTGAGGGAAAGGGCACAGTCAGAGGCATTTGAGCTGGCTGAGAAGGAGCTGTAGGCTGAGTCACGCTGGTTGGGGTACATGTTCTGGTCAATGGGCAAGAGGTGGCCCTCATAGTTGGCTTGGCCTGGTTGCTCCAGGCTCTCCATGCTGCCAATGGAGCTGCTTTTCTCAGTGCTGCAGTGCCGGGAGAGTGGACACCACTGCACACACACGTCACTGTAAGACACAGGGCATAGTCATTAGCTAGCCAAATCACCAGATCCTTTTCCCACCTTGGCTAGCCCTGCCATAGGAGAAGGCAGGACTACCCACAGGAACTCATGCCACAAATGAGAGGAAGGTAAGGCAAAAAGAAAGGAAAACAGGGAATGAGATGGACACTGGGGCACCACAGGGATGTGGTAAAGGAATGGGGACCAGACAGCATATGGAAGAGGGATGGGGAAACATTCCAAAGACTATAAGTGTGAGAAGTCCATGGGGATTGTGTTGTTTCCCTGTCATCAGCCAGTCTGGAATTGCTTCTGGGTTGTCCCTGTCCCTAGGGAGTTAGCATGCATCTCTCTGCCAGGAGAGACAATCACCAAATATCAGCATTAGAGAGAGGCCCTCAAGGACTGATTCAATTTCAGCCAGAGCATTTTGTAAATTAGTGGTTCTCAAACTTTAGTGCACATCAGAACCACATGGAGGGCTTGTTAAAGCACAGGTTACTGGCCCTCACCCCTAGAGTTCTGTCTGCATGAGGCCTGAAAAGTTGCACTTTTAACAAGTTCCAGGGTAATGTTGGTGCTGCTGGTTCAAGGACCACACTTTTGAGAATCACTGGTGTAAAGCAAGCGCAGCAAAAGGAAGTGATTTGGAGGAAGTGATTTTCTCAGAACATCCAGCTAGCTAGTGGAACAGAAAGGACCAAAATTTAGGTGTTCCCTGTTCTTCTTTTCTTGATAATAATCCTGACCATTTCCTGAAGACTTACAATGTGCCAGGCACTTTACAATGTCTCACTTCTTGCAGAAGGGGAAAGATTATTATCCTCACTTTACAACTGAGAAAACAGGAGCTTCTCTAATATAAAGTAAACCAACAAGCTCTCAAAGTTGCTAAAGAAGCAGAGCTGGGATTTGAACCCAGGCCTCTGTGACTTCAGTGCCTTAGCTCATCTGTTCTATCATCTGTTAAAGGGGAATAATAATGACATCTATATCAGAGGGCTGCTGTGTAGAAGAAATCAGATCATAAATGTAAAGCCCTTATTACAGCTTGGGCACCTAGCAAGGGTTCAATATGTGGTGGCGTCTGCTATCATGGTTGCTGTTGTTATTGTTATTCGCACAATCTCTTCTGCTATTATTGATACTATAGTGTCCCCTGCCTGCCCATGTCTCACTCGTCCCCCACACCAAAGCCAAACCGGGGAGACAAAGGAAGGGGCTAGGATCAGATGCTATCTTGAATTTTAAATACCGTTTCCCCCACACAAAAACAAACTGAGCCAAGTTATGCCAGTAACTCCCTATGGCTAAAACCCCAGAGGCTGCAGGCTGCTCTCAGAAAGGCCACAGTTCAGAAGGCCAGAGTTGAGCTATGGCAGGAACCCATGAGGCCCTCAGGTCAGCCTCCCCTAACTCTTGCTCCCTGCCTTGCTCCTCACCTACTATGCTCAACTGGCCTCTATGCTAGGAATTCATCCATTCCTTGTTGGCAAGGGGACATGCTATTCACTCTACCACCCTTCCTGCTGAAAACAAAACAAAACAAAACAAAACAAAACACACCTCCCCACTCAAATAAGAGCCAAGCTCAGAATACGGTTCTGTGCATTTTACCAGAACAAAACTGCCTCTGCTCTGAGCCCCTGGCTTCCAATGTCAAATAAAGTCACCAAGTAGGAGGAAACTCAACCCTTAGCTTCCTTGAGCCACCTCAACATAAATCCTTTCTTAGAGGGAAGATCTTGTTGTAGAAAGGAAAAGGAACCTTTGGTGGCTCTTAGCTTGCTGAAAAATTTTTATGCCTCTTCTGGGAAAATGTTTCAACAAAAACAGATAGCACAGCCACCACATCAAAGATCCTGAATAGAGTGATCCTCATCGCAGGGAAACTGTTATTTAAGGAGGTCTTCATTATGAAGTCTTTGGCTCTGTGGTAGAGCTGATAAACACTGGATGAGATTACCAGTGAGTCAGTGTAGATAGAGATGAGGACAAGAACTGAGCGCTGGGCCCCTCCTGGGTTAAGAGGCCAGGAAGGAAACAGAAAAAGAGACTGAGAAGGAGCAGCCAGTGAGATAGGATGAAAAGCAGGAGAGTGTAGTGTCTTGCAAGTGAAGTGAATAAGTATTTCAAGGAAATATTTTCCAGAAGGAAAGGGACTGGCCCAAAGTCACACAGAGAGTTAGCAGTAGACTAGGACTAGAACCCAGGTTCTCTAGACTCCCTGTTCATTTTCCATTCTACTGCTATAGGCTCTATAATATCCAACAAGAACTAGAGCAGAGGAAGATTTGCCTGGTTGCCTACCTTCCAGCCTATCTTGAGGGGAGGGCTCTAGACTCACCTTGTGTTGCAACCTGAATGCCAGGACAAACTGAAGGCTTCAGAAGGGAAATGCATGGTGGTGGCCGCTTCAGGGCATCCCTCCAATAGCTTGGCCACGTGCCATGAATGTGGCCTACTGACAGGGGTGTTTCTCCTATAAGCGGGAAAGGGACAGGAAGTTAGCTTAGGGAATCAGAGCTGAAATCACTTCCCAAGCAGCTTCCGCCGCACCCCTTCTTTCCCTCAAATGAAGCAGAACATCTTGCAAGGAGTTGGTGGGTGTGGGAATCTTAGTGGCCCTCCTCACCTCCCAGTACTCAAATCTCCTTCATACTGAGGGTGATTCCTGGAGATACGGAATGTCAGCTTCACGGGGCTCTTTTGTTCACTGATGTATCCCAAGCACCTACAACAGTGCCAGACACGTCCAAGCCCGTTGCTATCGAGTCGATTCCGACTCATAGCGACCCTATAGTAGATACTTAATAAATATTTGTAGAATAAATGAGTGCTGCTGTCCAATGAACAGTGAGCCTAACTTCACTTCCCTTTGAGGAAAATATATTCAATATGGCCAGTCTTCCCATTTTTCTGAGAAAGGAATAGGCAAGTGATTAAGAAGTTTGAACAAGTCAATACTGGGCGTGGAATTCTCCAATTTTCACTCATTCATTCAGTAAGTATAAGTATGCTTACTGTGTGCCATCTATGCTTAGCTCTGAGACTACAGAGATGAATCAAATACAGTCTTTGCCCTTGAGAGCTTACAGCTTAGTGAAGGAGACAGAGCAAACTCAAACACAGTGTGGTAAAGGCATTGAGAGAGTAAAGGGTAAGGTGGGCACTGAAATGAGACACCTGAGTTTATAAACAAAGTGGTATCAAACCAAAAAAACCCATTGCCATGGGGTTGATTTCGACTCATAGTGACCTCATAGGCAGAGTAGAACTACCCCATAGGGTTTCGAAGGAGTGGCTGGTGGATTTGAATTGCCAACCTTTTGGTTAGCAGCTGAGCTCTTAACCACTTGCCACCAGGTGGGGGGGTCCAAACCCTGTGAGGGAAAATAGAACAAAGTGGTGAAGGACACAGTGCTAGGCTGAGAAAGGGGACTGGCTGCTCAGCAGGCCAAGTGTAAAGAAAGGGAAAATAGGTCTGAGGCCAAGGCCCTGAAGGGAGCCACAGGATCTGCCTGATGCTGAAGGTTGCAACCACAACTCTTGTTCTGACTGTTTCAGACAGGATCCATCCCTGCTCCCTAGCATACTTCACATGAACAGATGCCACATTTGCAAGTGGGGAAGAACGGTATGGGGAAGAGCACACATGAGGCATGGGAAATGTAGAAGATAAAGCTATGATTGATGAAATACAGAATGAGGGAGTGGGGGGTGGGGTGAGAGAGAGAGGGTGGAGCAGGCCAGACAGATGATAGAGATAAGAGGGAAAAACAAATGACAGAAAGGGAGAAAACTCAGAGAAAGATTACAGAGAAGTTCACAGTAGAAAGAAAAGAATGATAGAAAGAGATGAATGAGACAGTTAAGAGAAATGATAAATAAGTAGATGACAGAGATAAATAGATGATAGATTATTTATTAATTTACTATTATTATTTATTATCAATTTATTTATTTAGTTTATTCACTCATTTAGTGTGCCAAGCTCCATACTAGGCACTGAGGACACAGAGCTGAATAAGATAAGTCCCCTGTTTTCAATAAGTTTGCTATATAGGGAGATAAATTAGCTCTCTCTCAGTAATAGTGGATAAAATCAAGCTGGATGATTCAATCCTAGCTGGAATCCCCCACCCCCCACCCCCCACACACACCCTGGCAGAAATACAGAAGATCACAGCAGTGCAAGGCTCTCCAGGGATGAGGCCTAAAATGGAAGTCCTGAGGAGAAATGGACTTTCTGGGGAAAACATGGAGATTGACTAGTAACAAGCCAGACACAAGCAGGTGCAAAAGGAAGAGCAACGGAAGCTGTTCACCAAAGGTCAGAAACCAGGGCCACAGGTCAGCAGCAGTGGCTAAGATTTATGGGAGAGGAAAGCCAGGTGAAGCTCCCACTTGGTAATCACATTGTTCTAACATGGATCTCAGAGTGCCCAAAGGGGAGGCTGAAGATGCAAGAAGGCCTGGGTGGTGGGGGGTTGTGCCTGCTCCAGTGTCTCCCACAGAAAGCCCTGATACTGGGAAATCTCTCCTGCTGCTGTTATCTGATACTCATTCCATCAACAACTATTTGTAGGGCATCTGCTATACACCAGACATGCTTCTAGGCCCAGAGGATACAGCGGAAAACAGGGTGCCTCTCCTATTTTGGTTCCTTCTTCCATATCCAGGATTCCAGAAATTCTCCTGAATCCAGGGTTTAAAATATGGGTAGTCAGCCTTTATACCACCTTCTCCCCAACTGTCCAATCCTTCACTGAGTTCTATGAGTCTTCTTTTATGATGTGTCTCTGGATTCAACTCTCTCTGTCTTCCCTCTCCTCTCCCCTCCCCTCCCCTCCCCTCCTCTCACTCTCTCTGTCCATCCCATCCCACAGAATGGCACTTCTCCTCCACAGAGGCCACCATCACCTCTTGTTCCAGTCCAGGTCCTTCACACTTTATGTCCAAAATACTGCATCAGCCTGCCAGCCAGTCTCTCCTTATTTCACCTCCAATCACTGCTTTAAGATCACACCACCTCAAACATCAACTGAATTGGGGCACTTTTCTATTCAAGAGCACCTGGCTCTTGTTTCTTATCCTGCATCAAATATAAACTGGGTCACAGTGGGGCCAGGATGGCGGAGTAGTCAGACGATTCCGGTGGAACCTCTTACAACAAAGACCGGAAAAAACAAGTGAATTGATTATATATGACAATCCAGGAGCCCTGAACATCTAAGTCAAAGTTGAGAAATTGGACTGAGTGGCAAGGGGAGGGAGAGACAGTTCAGAAGCAGCAAGGAGTTGCCAGACCTGACCTGGTGAGAGCCTGAGCTCTCCAGGCCTGATCAGCTCATGGGTGCGTGGTGAGGCAGGCAAGCAGGAGTGCTCAGGAGGCGCGTTTTCCACACCGGGAGAGACCCAGCACCAGAGAGTCTACTCGGCCAACCAGAACCAGTGAGAAGCAGCCCTCGATTGGAGAAAGATAAGTACTGGTGTATGGCCTACTGCATGGATCAAAAACACCCCCTTTAGGGAAAAAAACTCTCTCCCATTTACCTCCCCACTCCCTGCTCTGCACTGGGTCCCAGACCGGTTTCAGCCATTGCTGAGTCCCCTGGGCCGGAAGTAGGATCCGTCACAAGCCCTGAGCCGTTCTCCCTGCCTTGGAGAGTGAAAAAATTAACAAACAGGGAAAAAAATAAACTGTTGGCTCCCCTAAGCCAGGAACCCAGGGTAGGCACTGCTCCTTTGCTTAGGCACAGGCATATGGGATCCATGGATTTTGATGCCTTTCCCCCTGCATAGACTTGTGTGGGCCCATTTCAACAGTGTAGGCCCTCATTACTGCAGTACAACAGGGTATATACCTGAAGTCTAACTTGAACTGTTTCAGCTGTGAAGTTGCATGTTCATGACATCTGACACTGCTCTGCCCATTAAGTAGGGTATTCACCTACCCACATCAGGGGCCTGAGGACTGGTGGCTCCATCCATGCCACATGGCCAACTGCGATAGGGGCCCATGAATAAGAGGTGCTCCCAGTCCTTAGAGCCAACAGCATTAGGTGCTCATAGTCTGGCTGCAAAACCCACCCACCTATGAGTTCTAGGGAACAGGGACATGCCTTCCTCCTGGAACTCGGGGGCAGCCATCAGTCCCCTGCTTTGCTCAGAGTGTGTCCCCCTGCTGCAGCCAGATGCCTGTGCCTACACCAATCACCCATGCCTGTCTAGGACTGTAGGTGAGTGCCTACATCACACACTTGGTGGCTATCTACCTGGGCACCTGAGCGGAATCCATACAGGAGGAGTGGGTGGACTCCTGAGCTCACATACCTAGTAACAAATCTAACCACACGGTGGAGAACATTAGCGCTTCAACGGTGCCAATAATCAAACTAGCTCATATGAGCAGCCTATTTGGGCATATCAAAACAAAGCAAGAAGTTAGGACACAGTAAGCAAACATAAAATAAATAAATATAATAGCTTATTGATGGCTGGGAGACATCAGTCAATATCCAATCACGTAAAAAGGCAATCTATGATGGCTTCAGCAAGCTCCCAAAATAAAGAATCTAAAATTTTCCAGAGGAGGAAAATTTCTTGAAATTACCAGAGGCAGAATAAAAAAGATTAATATACAGAACTTTTCAAGAAATTAGGAAGGAAATTAAGCAAAACCCAGAACATGCAAGAGAGCAAATTAAAAAGATTAGAAAAGAGCATAATGACAAATTTAACAGGCTGCAAGAATCCAGAGAGACACCAATCAGAAATCCAGAAGATTAACAATAAAATTTCAGAATTAGACAATTCAATAGAAAGTCATAGAAGCTGAACTGAGGCAATGGAAGTCAGAATTAGTGAGACTGAAGATAAAGCACTTGACACCAATTTATTTCAGGGAAAATCAGATAAAAGGATTTTTAAAAACTGAAGAAACCCTAAGAATTATGTGGGACTCTATCAAGAGGAATAACCTACGAGTGATTGGACTACCAGAATGGAGGGGATAACAGAAAATACAGAGAGAATTACTGAAGATTTGTTGGCAGAAAACTTCCCTGATATTGTGAATGATGACAAGATATCTATCCCAGATGCTCATTGAACCCCACATAAGGTAGCTCCCAAAAGAAAGTCATCAAGACATATTATAATCAAACTTACCAAAAGCAAAGATAAAGAGAGAATTTTAAGAGCAGCTAGGGAGAAACGAAAAGTCATCTACAAAGGAGAGTCAATAAGAATAAGCTCGGACTACTCAGCAGAAACCTTGCAGGCAAGAAGGCAATGAGATGACATATATAAAGCCTTGAAGGAGAAAACCTGCCAGCCAAGAATTTTATATTCAGCAAAACTGTCTCTCAAATACGATGGTGAAATTAGGGCATTTTCAGATAAACAGAAGTTTAGGGAATTTGCAAAAATCAAACCAAAATTACAAGAAACTCTAAAGGGAGTCCTCCAGTTAGAAAATCAGTAACATCAGATAACAACCCAAGACTAGAACACAGGACACAGCAACCAGATATCAACCCAGACAGGGAAGTCACAAAAGTAAATCAAAGCTAAAACACTGAAAATAGGGAAAAAGATGTCAATATGTAAAAGATGACAACATTAAAACAAAAAAAGAGGGACTCAAAAAATGTAGACGTAGATTCTGCATATGGAGAGGAAGTCAAGGCAGTATAAAGAAATAAAAGACTGTATAAACTTAGAAAAACAAGGGTAAATATTAAGGTAACCACAAAGGAAACTAACAATCCTACAATTCAAAATGAAAAACTAGAAAAGTATACAGAATCAGCAAATACAAAATCAACAACAATGAAAAAGATGAAACAAAAATACATAAAGAAAAATGACTCAACACAGAAGATTAAGTGGAACAAAGAAACTGTGAACAAC
>NW_004443982.1:2038929-2049429 GCF_000243295.1 Trichechus manatus latirostris | reverse complement strand
GAGAGACTTTGAAAGCATTTCCCCTGAGAAAGGGAACCAGACAAGAATGCCCTGTATCACTACTCTTATTCAACATTGTGCTGGAGGTCCTAGGCAGAGCAATTAGGCTAGAAAAAGAAATAAAGACCATCCAAACTGGTAGGGAAGAAGTCAAAGTATCTCTGTGTGCAGATGATATGATCTTACACACAGAAAACCCCAAAGAAACCACAAGAAAACTACTGGAACGAATAGAAGATTTCAGCAAAGTTTCAGGATACAAGATAAACACACAAAAATCAGTTGGATTCATTTACACCAACAAAGAGAACCTTAAAGAGGAAATTACCAAATCAATACTATTTACAATAGCCCCCAAGAAGATAAAATGTTTAGGAATAAATCTAACCAGAGACATAAAAGATCTATACAATGAAAACTACAAGACACTAACTCAAGAAATCAAAAGAGACGTTCATAAGTGGGAAAACATACCTTGCTCATGGATAGGTAGATTCAACATTGTGAAAATGTCAATTTTACCCAAAGCAGTTTACAGATATAATGCAATCCCAATCCAAATTCCACTGTCATTTTTTAATGAGATGGAGAAACAAATCACCAACTTCATATGGAAAGGGAAGAGGCCCAAAATAAGTAAAGCATTACTCAAGAAGAAGAACAAATGGGAGGCTTCACACTACCTGATTTTAGAACCTATTATATTGCCACGGTAGTCAAAATAGCCTGGTACTGGTACAACAACAGATACATAGACCAATGGAACAGAATTGAGAACTGAGACATAAATTCATCCAACTATGAGCAGCTGATATTTGACAAAGGCCCAAAGTCCATTAATTGGGGAAAAGACAGCCTTCCTAACAAATGGTGCTGGCATAACTGGACATCCATCTACAAAAAAATGAAACAAGACCCATACCTCACACCATGTACAAAAACTAACTCAAAAAGGACCAAAGACTTAAATATAAAATCGAAAACGATAAAGGTCGTGGATTAAAAAAGGGGACAATGCTAGGAGCCCTAATACATGTCATAAACACAATATGAACCATAAGTAACAATGCACAAGCACCAGAAGAGAGACTAGATAAATGGGAGCTCCTAAAAAGCAAACACTTATGCTCATCAAAAAACTTCACCAAAAGAGTCAAAAGTCAACCTACAGACTGGGAAAAAATTTTTGGCTATGACAAATCCAATCAGCATCTAATCTCTAAAATCTACAAGATACTACAAATCCTCAACAACAAAGAAACAAATAACCCAATTAAAAAATGGGCATATGAACAGGCACTTTGCCAAAGAAGATAGTCATGCAGCTAACAGACACATGAAGAAATGCTCACGATCCTTAGCCATTAGAGAAATGCAGATCAAAACTACAATGAGATATCATCTCACCCCTACAAGACGAGCATTAATCCGAAAAACACAAACTAATAAATGCTGGAGAGGTTTTGGAGAGACTGGAACACTTATACACTGTTGGTGGGAATGTAAAATGGTACAACCACTTTGGAAATCGATTTGGCGCTTCCTTAAAAAGCTAGAAATAGAAGTACCATACGATCCAGCTATCCCGCTCCTTGGAACATATCCTAGAGAATAAGAGCCGTCACACAAATAGATATATGCACACCCATGTTCTTCGTAGCACTGTTCACAATAGCAAAAAGATGGATACAACCTAGGTGCCCATCAACCGATGAATGGATAAACAAATTACGGTATATCCACACAATGGAATACTACGCAACAATAAAGAACAAAGATGAAGCCGTGAAACATCTTATAACTTGGAGAAAGCTGGAGGTCATTATGCTGAGTGAATTTAGTCAGTCACAGAGAGGCCAATATTGTATAAGACCACTATTATAAGTACTTAAGAGAAGTTTTAAACACAGAAGACAACATTCTTTGATGGTTATGAGGGTGGTGAGGAAGGGAGAGGGTTATTTACTAAGTAGATAGTAGATAAGAATTATCTTAGGTGAAGGGAAGGACAGCACACACTACAGAGGAAGTCAGCACAACTGGACTAAACCAAAGCTAAGAAGTTTCCTGAATACAATCAAACATTTTGCAGGACAGAGAGGCATGGATAAGGGTCTGGGGACCATGCTTTCAGCGGACATCTAGGTCAATTGGCATAACAAAGTTTATTAAGAAAATGTTCTGCATCCTACTTTGGTGAGTGGCTTCTGGGGTCATAAAAGTTGCAAGCGGCCATCTAAGATGCCACAGTTGGTCCCAACCACCTGGAGTAAAGGAGAATGAAGAACACTAAAGACACAAGGAAAGTATCAGCACAAGAGACAGAAAGGGCCACATAAACCAGAGACTTCATCAGCCTGAGACCAGAAGAACTAGATGGTGCCCAGCTACCACCAATGACCGCCCTGACAGGGAACAAAACAGAGAGTCCCTGATGGAGCAGGAGAAAGGTGGGGTGCAGAACTGAAATTCTAGTGAGAAGACCAGACTTAATGGTCTGACTGAGACTGGACCAACCCCGGAAAGCATGGCCCCGGGATTCTCTATCATCCCAGAACTAAAACCATTTCCGAGGCCAGCTCTTCAGACAGGGATTGGACTGGACTGTGGGACATAAAGTGATACTCGTGAGGAGTGTGCCTCTCTTAGCTCAAGTAGATACAAGAGACTAAACGGGCAGTTTCTGTCCAGAGGTGAGATGGCAAGGCAGAGAGGGTTAGGAACTGGCTGAATGGACATGGGGAATCAGTGGTGGAAAGGAGGAGTGTGCTGTCACAGTATGGGGAGAGCAACTAGGGTCACGTAACAATGTATGTATAAATTTTTGTATGAGAGACTAACTTGATATGTAAACTTCATTTAAAATACAACAATTTAAAAAAATCACGCACACAAAAAATTGTAAACTGGGGCAGACATTCAAAGCCCTTTATAAACTAACTTTATGGACGCAGTCCAGTCTCTCATGTCTCTGCTCCAACCACACCCTGCAACCAGCTCTGTCCCTTTCAGACTCTGTGCCTTTGTGCTGTTGATTTTCCAGTAGAATTTAGCACAGGCTCTGGAGTTTGACTGGCTTGGTTTGAATGCAAGCTCCAGCATTTATTAGCTGTTGTTTTAAACAGGTGACTTCATTTCTCAGAGCCCCAGTTTCTGTAGCTGTAAAATGGGGATAATAGTATCTAACTAATGGTGTTGTTGTGAGAATCAGATGTGATAATGCATGTCAGTTGCTTAGAACAGGGTCTGGCAAGTTCTAAACCAATTTTAGTTAATACTATGACTGTTACCTCTGCCTGGAATACCCTCCTTTTGTTTTGTTAATTTAAATCCTATCTGTTTTTCAAAGTATTACTCAAGTACTGTCTCCGGGGAGCTTGTCCTGAGTAATTCAGCTCTCACAATTTAGCCTATAGTAAAACAATATTTTATATCTGTCATCATCATTTCATGTATGTTAGTCTCGTCCTACCAACTATACCAAGCCAGTAGGTAATGAGACGAAAATCAGTGAAACAGATCTAGGCTTATATATTAGCTCTACCACTTTAGATATGTGATTCTATGCAAGTCATGTAACCCATCTGAGCCTCAGTTTTCTTATCTGAAAAAGGAAACGATAGCATTTAACTGGTTAGGTTATTGTGTGGATTAGAGATAATATTCTCAAAGAATCCAGCACAGAGCCTGATATGCATAGCAGATGGTCAATAAATGGTAGGTACTATAATAACGGTTATTATCTCAGACTTGTCCTTCTTGATAGTTCAAGTGTTTCCCCACCAGGGGTACCCAGATCTGTCCACCCACTGTCAGGAATCTGCCACACCAGTCCCTTGGCACACTTTGAAAGGTAGCCTACAAAGCCTCCTACTCTCTTTAGGTTTTTTCCAGGAGTAGGAAACAGTGCCAAAGAAGACAGAAGCAAGGGCAGCAACGGCAGCAAGGGCTCTGAGAACACTGGAAGAAAATCAAAGGAAGATCCAAGCTGAGGGAACTGGGGCCAGAGCTGGAGCCTTCTAGCCCTAGTTTGGGAAAGGAGAGAAAACTGTCAATAGGGTCTAATATTTGGTCTATTACTATTCCTGAACAGCCCTAGACTTGGAGTCTGTACACACTTACATTCTAATCCTAGCTGTGTGATCTTGGGCAAGTCAGGTCTCTTCTCCCAGCTGCAGTTTCTTCGTTTGTAAAATGGGGAAGATGACCACCCTTTTCTCACAATTTGTGATGTGGATTAAATGCAGTCCTCATGTGTGAAATCACCCAGTATAGCCCCTGACATATAGGTATTCTATAAACTTTTAAAAATACAACAGGGACCATTTATTGAACACTTAAGATGTTCCAGGCACTAGGCAATTTAGGCAATTTTTTTTCTAACTTCAGAATTTTAATTTTTTTATTATTTTTTAGGCTTAGCAACTAAGCACTTTTTATGCATTAGGTGATTTAATCCTTACTCCAACCCTATGTGGTAAAAATCTATTAATGTCTCTACTTTACAGATGAGGAAATATAGGCACAGAAAGCTTAAGTGATTTGCCAAGAGCACACAGATGGTAGCCAGCAGAATTGGGCCCAAGATCCAGATCCTCCAGCCCTTTGTAGGATACCACACAGCTCCACCTCCCCAAAGAGGGGTCTGTCTCAAACAGCTTGTATATGCGAGGCTTCCCATAGTTATTCCCTCATGAAACAGTCAGAAAAGGAAGGTCTCAGTAGTTCTAGAGTTTGAACCATCCCCTCCTTAGGCAGTGGGGAAGGGGAATGAGGAGAAATAAACAGAGAGGTAAGAAAATGCCAACCACCCAACCAGGCAGCGCAAAGCCTGGCTGTGAAAGCAACAACCCTGGTGCCTGCCCTTTCTACTAAGACTGGCTGGGATACTATCATTGAACATACCCTCATCATCCATTGCCCCAAAATGCATTTTTAAGAAGCAAAAATAAAGGGACGTTGAAGAAAGAAAGCAGGAAGGGCAGAGGGGCAGCGACCATGGCAGACATGGTTGCTGGTTGTACCTACCATGAAAGTTACCCAGGGTGGAGAGATGGCTTAGGAGAGAGCTGAGTGTCCAGCCAGCTCAGATTCTCATTCAACGACCCCTCCAGCCAGCCCCTAGGGCTTCCTTCTTCAGGCTGGGTCCTGCTTTAGTTGGGGCCCATCTGCCCTCCAGTTAAGACCTCCTGAGGCGAGGGACCAGCAGCCCAAGATCCTGAGTGTGATCCAAGATACTCAGGGACAGTCAGGTTCCGGTTTCCAAAACAGAGAGGAGTGGCACTGAAGGAAAAGTACGAGCATCAGCATGGTTGGGTCTAGATGTGGCCACAGTCCTGGGCAATGAAAGTAACAAGAGCTGGATAGGAGTAAAGACGCTGCTCCAGGAACCAGCCAGCACCCAGGTGGCAAAGGGAAGGATGAAAGTCAGTTCCAGCAGTATAAACAGCCCCCCTGTTCCCTGCTCCAACCTCCTCTGAGCCCTGGAACGTCCCCTTCCACAGCTCAGTGGCCAATAAGGAGGCTGGGCCCCCAGCCACTGCTAGAACTCAGGAAAGGAGCAAGGAAATGATGTTTGGGAAAGATAAAGCGGGTGTCTAAAAAGAATTTTTAAAAATACACATAAGTGAGAGAGAAAAATACCCCAGACACATACACTTAAAAGAATTCCTGTGCTTCCTGGACAAAGCTGACCCCACCCGGCCATCTCCGCAGGTCTTCTGGGCCCCAGAAAGGGAAAGCCCAGATCAGCCAGGCCTATCAGCCTCCAGGTCCAGGGAAGTAGCACTACAGCTGATTTTACTGGGAGCAAGTGACCTAGAGATTTATGAAGGTGTAGGGTCCTGTTGAGATGCAAAGGTTCACAAAAAATTCTTGGCCATTTTTACAGGGTCTGGACTTCCTATGGGCACCTAAGCAGTCCCAGAGAAAACTGTTTCACATCAGAGACTTCAACTCCAGAAAAACTGTCCTTTAGCAATGCTGGAATAGTACTGCTTAGAGTCAGGGTCCCTGGCTCTGACTTGAATTCACTCTGACCTCTGGCTACTCACTCCCCTGCTCTGGGCTTCTGTTTCTTTCTCTGCAAAATAAAACATTGAATCCAGTCGTCACAAATAATCCTTCCAGCTATAGCACTGCATGATGTAATAGTCCTAGGCCCCAGCCTGGGGCTGCAAAAGATGTCCTTACTGACCTGAGCAATAGCCAGATCTCATGGCAACCCCCCCATAAGTGTGTTGTACCCCTGAGCTATGGCCCAGGCATCAGAATTTAATTTCTCCTGGGGATGTACAGTTAGGGCTTTCCATCTTCATAATATTCCTGATTCTTACTCCAGTTTCCCTTGGCCTCTGGCCCCAATTCCAGCAATTTCTGGCCCTTGTATGTGTGGCCGGGGGTGCTTACACAAGATCCCTGAGGACAAGAAGTATGCTAGGCCCATTCTTCTCCCTTCTCTCTGTAACTCATAAGGAAGTCTGGATGACTTTTGTCTATTCCATAAAAGGCAGATGCCATCCAAGTAAGCCCATGGGTCCTCCTTTGGTAATTAGAAGTCTTATATGGGGAGGAGGGGCCAAGATGGTGGAGTAGTCAGATGGATTCCAATATCCCTCTTACAAAAAAGACCTGGAAAAACAAGTGATTTGATTGTGTATGAATATCTAGGATCCCTGAACAAGGCAAAGTTGAGGAATCAGACTGAGAGGTGGGGGGAGAGGGAGATGGTTTGGAAGAGGCAAGGAGTGCCAGACTGGACTTGGCTGGAGCCGCAGCTCTTCAGCCCTGACCGGCTCAGAGGTGCACAGTGAAACAGGCATACAGCTCCACGTGCGCACTTGGGAGGCAGTTTCCACATCGAGAGGGAAGCAGAGATTCTACTTGGACACTCTGAACCAGTGAAAAGCAGCTCCCAAGTGGCTAAAGATAAGTACATGCATGTGGCCTTTTGCAGGGATTTAAAAAAAAAAAAGCCCATTTGGGAAAAACCTCTCTCCCTTTTACCTCTTCCCTCCCTGCTCTGCAGTAATCCAGCCGGCTTCCAAAGACTGAGTCCCCTAGGCCAGAAGTAGATCGCATAAGGTGCCCTGACCCATTCTCCTGGCCTTGGAGAGAGAACAAATAAGCTACTGGTTCCCCTAAGCCAGGAACTCAGGGTTGGCACAGCTCCTTTGCTAGGCACAGGCATAAGGGGTCCACAGACTTTGAGTGCCTTCAACCCCTGTATAGACTTGTGTGGACCCATCTCAACAACGAAAGCCCTCGCTACCACAATACAACAGGGTAAACACCTGAAGTCTAACTTTAACTGTTTCAGCTGTGAAGTGGCAGATTTGTGACACTTGACACAGCCCTGACCTTTAAGCAGGCACCTTTACCAGTCCGCACCAGGGGCTTGACGACTGGTGGCTCCACCTACGCCACCTAGTCACCTGCTACAGAGGTCCAAGAATAAGTGGTGCCCCCGAGTCTTTACAGCCAACAGAGTAGGGTGCTCATAGTCCAGCTGCAAAACTCACCTACCTACTCACTCTAGGGAATAGGGACACGCTTTCCTTTCAGACACTCAGGGGCAGCCGTCAGCCCTCTGCCTTGCTCAGCACTTGACCCCTTACTGCAGCCAGTTGCCTGTGCCTACACCAATCACCCATGCCTCTCTAAGGCTGTAGGTGAGAGCCTGCACCACGCACTTGGTGACCGACTGCCTGGATACCTGAGCTGAATCCATACAGGAAAATTTAATGGACTCCTGTGTGCATGTACTTAGTTACAGAACTAACTACCTGGTAACAGGATGTTAGAGCTTCAAAGGCACCAATAATCAAATTAGCACACATGAGCAGCCTATTTCAGCATATCAAAACAAAACAAAATAAGAAGCTAGGACATACTAAACAAATATAAAATAAAATTATAATAACTTATTGATGGCTTGGAGACAACAGTCAATATCAAATCACATAAAGAGGCAGTCCATGATGGCTTCAGCAAGCTCCCAAAATAAAGAATCAATAAATTCTCTGACAAAGTAGTAGCAGAACATAAAAAACTTATTCAAGAACACAATGACAAATTTAATAGGCTGCAAGAATCCATAGAGAGAGAGCAATCAGAAAGCCACAAGATTAACAATAAAATTTCAGAATTAGACAACTCAATAGAAAGTCATAGGAGCAGAATTGAGGCAGTAGAAGCAAGAATTAATGACACTGAAGATAAAGCACTTAATGCCAACTTATTTGAGGAAAAATCAGATAGAAGAATTAATAAGAGTTATGTGGGACTCTATCAAGCGATAACCTACAAGTGATTGGAGTACCAGAACAGGGAGGCATAACAGAAAATACAGAGAAAATCGTTGAAGATTTGTTGACAGAAAATTTCCCTAATATCATGAAAGATGACAAGATATATATCCAAGATGCTAATCGAACCCCACATAAGGTAGATCCCAAAAGACAGTCACCAAGACATATTATAATCAAACTTACCAAAACAAAAGATAAAGAGAGAATTTTAAGAGCGGCTAGGGATAAAAGAAAAGTCATCTACAAAGGAGAGTTAATTAGAATAAGCTTGGACTACTCAGCAAAACCTTGTAGGAAAGAAGGCAATGGGATGACATACATAAAGCCTTGAAGGAAAACAACTGCCAGCCAAGAATTATAATCCAGCAAAACTGTCTCTCAAATATGATGGTGAAATTAGAGCATTTCCAGATAAACAGAAGTTTAGGGAATTTGCAAAACCAAACCAAAATTACAAGAAATACTAAAGGGAGTCCTACGGTTAGAAAATCAATAACATCAGATAACAACACAAGACTAGAACACAGGACAGAGCAACGAGATATTGACTCAGATAGGGATGTGGAAAATACATCAAAGCTAAAACATTGAAAATAGGGAAACAGATATATCAATATGTAAAAAAGGACAACATTAAAACAAAAAAGAGGGACTTAAAAATGCAGACATAGATTTTTCATATGGAGGGGAAGTCAAAGTGATCTAAAGTAATAAAAGACTGGCATAAACTTAGAAAAATAGGGGTAAATATTAAGGCAACCACAAAGGAAACTAACAATCCTACAAATCAAAATAAAAAACTAGAAAAATATAGACTCAGCAAACACAAATTGTACAACAATGAAAAAGATGAAAAAATACATAAAGAAAAACTACTCAGCACAGAAAATTAAGGGGAACAAAGAAACTGTGAACAACACACAACAAGAGACATCAGGATGACAGCACTAAACTCATACCTATCAATAATTACGCTGAATGTAAACGGACTAAATGCACCAGTAAAGAGACAGAGTGGCAGATTGGATAAAAAAGCATGATCCATCTATATATTGCCTACAAGAGACACACCTTAGACTTAAAGACAGAAACAAACTAAATTCAAAGGATGGAAAAAATATATCAAGCAAACAGCAAACAAAACAGAACAGGAGTAGTAATATTAATATCTGACAAAATAGACTTGAAAGTAAAATCCAACACAAAGGATAAGGAAGGACACTGCATAGTGATTAAAGGGTCAATACACCAGGAGGACATAACTATAATAAATATTTACGCACCCAACGACAGGGCTCCTAAATACATAAAATAAACTCTAACAGCATTGAAAAGAGAGATAGAAAGCTCCACAATAGTAGTAGGAGACTTCAACATGCCACTTTCGGTGAAGGACAGAACATCCAGAAAGAAGCTCAACAAAGACACGGAAGAGCTAAATGCTGCAATCAACTAACTTGATCTCATAGACATATACTGAACACTGCACCCAACTGCAGCCAAGTATACTTTCTTTTCCAAAGCACATGGAGCATTCTCCAGAATAGACCACATATTAGGCCATAGAGCAAGCCTTAACAAAATCCAAAGCATCGAAATATTACAAAGCATCTTTTCTGCCCATAAAGCCATAAAAGTAAAAATCAACAACACAAAAAGCAAGGAAAAAAAAATGAAACACATGGAAACTGAACAACACCTTGCTGAAAAACTACTGGGTTATAGAAGAAATTAAGGATGGAATAAAGAAATTCATAAAATCAAACGAGAATGAAAACACATCCTAGCAGAACCTTTGGGACACAGCAAAAGCAGTGCTCAGAGGTCAGCGTATAGCAAAAAAAATGCACACATCCAAAAAGAAGAAAGGGGCATAATCAAAACAGTAACCCTACAACTGGAAGAAGTAGAAAGAGAGCAGCAAAAGAAGCTCTCAGGAGCCAGAAGAAAGGAAATAATAAGAATTAGAGCAGAAATAAACAAAATAGAGAAGTGAAAAACAATGAAAGAGTTAAGAGTCCAAAAGCTGGTTCTTTGAAAAGATCAACAAAATTGTTAAACCATTGGCTAAACTGACAAAAGAAAAACAGGAGAGGAAGCAGATAACCCGTATAAGAAATGAGATGGGTGATATCACAACAGACCCAACTGAAATGAAAAGAAGCATAACAGAATACTATGAAAAATTGTA
>NW_004443982.1:2010882-2028298 GCF_000243295.1 Trichechus manatus latirostris | reverse complement strand
ACTCTTATTCAACATTGTGCTGGAGGTCCTAGGCAGAGCAATTAGGCTAGAAAAAGAAATAAAGACCATCCAAACTGGTAGGGAAGAAGTCAAAGTATCTCTGTGTGCAGATGATATGATCTTACACACAGAAAACCCCAAAGAATCCACAAGAAAACTACTGGAACGAATAGAAGATTTCAGCAAAATTTCAGGATACAAGATAAACATACAAAAATCAGTTGGATTCCTTTACACCAACAAAGAGAACCTTAAAGAGAAAATTACCAAATCAATATTATTTACAATAGCCCCCAAGAAGATGAAATACTTAGGAATAAATCTTAACCAGATACGTAAAAGATCTATACAGAGAAAACTACAAGACACTACTGCAAGAAACTAAAAGAGACAAGCATAAGTGGAAAAACATACCTTGCTCATGGATAGGTAGACTCAACATAGTGAAAATGTCAATTCTACCCAAAGCAACCTACAGATATGATGCAATCCCGATCCAAATTCCACTGTCATTTTTTAATGAGATGGAGAAACAAATCACCAACTTCATATGGAAAGGGAAGAGGCCTGAAATAAGTAAAGTGTTACTCAAGAAGAAGAACAAAGTGGGAGGCCTCACACTACCTGATTTTAGAACCTATTATACCACCACTGTAGTCAAAACAGCCTGGTACTGGTACAACAACAGATACATAGACCAATGGAACAGAGTTGAGAATCCAGACATAAGCTCATCCACCTATGATCACCTGATTTTTGACAAAGGCCCAGAGTCCGTTAATTGGAGAAAAGACAGTCTCTTCAACAAATGGTGCTGGCATAGCTGGATATTCATCTGCAAAAAAGTGGAAAAAGACCCATACATCAAACCATGCACAAAAATTAACTCAAAATGGATTCAAGAGTTAAATATAAAATTTAAAATGATAAAGATCATGGAAGAAAAAATAGGGACAACGCTAGGAGCCCTAATACATGGCATAAACAGAATACGAACCATAAGTAACAATGCACAAGCACAAGATGAGAGACTAGATAACTGGGAGCTCCTAAAAATCAAACACTTATGCTCATCAAAAGACTTCAACAAAAGAGTAAAAAGACAACCTACACGCTGGGAAAAAATTTTGGCTACAACAAATCTGATCAGCATCTAATCTCTAAAATCTACAAGATACTGCAAATCCTCAGCAACAAAAAGACAAATAACCCAATTGAAAAATGGGCAAAGGATATGAACAGGCCTTTCACCAAAGCAGATATTCAGGCAGCTAACAGACACATGAAGAAATGCTCACGATCCTTAGCCATTAGAGAAATGCAGATCAAAACTACAATGAGGTATCATCTCATCCCTACGAGGCTAGAATTAATCCAAAAAACACAAGCTAATAAATGCTAGAGAGGTTGTGGAGAGACTGGAACACTTATACACTGTTGGTGGGAATGTAAAATGGTACAACCACTTTGGAAATCAATTTGGCGCTTCCTTAAAAAGCTAGAAATAGAAGTACCGTATGATCCAGCTATCCTCCTCCTTGGAATATATCCTAGGGAAATAAGAGCCATCACACGAATAGATATATGCACAGCCGTGTTCATTGCAGCACTGTTTCCAATAGTAAAAAGATGGAAACAACCTAGGTGCCCATCAGCAGACGAATGGATAAACAAATTACGGTATATCCACACAATGGACTATTACACAATGATAGAGAACAACGATGAAGCCGTGAAACATCGTATAACACAGAAGAAACTGGAACTTATTATGCTGAGTGAATTTAGTCAGTCACAGAAGAACAAATACTGTATAAGGCCACTATTATAAGAACTCAAGAAAAGATTTAAACACAGAAGAAAACATTCTTTGATGGTTACAAGGGTGGGGAGGGAGGTTGAGGGTTACTTACTAACTAGATAGTGGATAAGAATCATCTTAGGCAAAGGGAAGGACAGCACACACTCCAGGAGAAGTCAGCACAACTGGACTAAACCAAAGCTAAAAAGTTTCCTGAATACAATCAAACACTTTGAGAGACAGAATAGCAGGGGTAGGGGTCTGGGGACCATGATTTCAGGGGAGATCTACGTCAATTGACATAACAAAGCTCATTAAGAAAATGTTCTGCATCCTACTTTGGTGAGTGGCATCTGAGGTCTTAAAAGCTTGCAAGCGGCCATCTAAGATGCGTCAATTGGTCCAAACCACCTGGAGTAAAGGAGATTGAAGAACACCAAAGACACAAGGAAAGTATTAGCCCAAGAGACAGAAAGGGCCACATATGCCAGAGACTTCATCAGCCTGAGACCAGAACTAGATGGTGACTGGCTACCACCAATGACCACCCTGACAGAGAACACAACAGAGAGTCCCTGATGGAGCAGCAGAAAGATGGGGTGCAGAACTCAAATTCTAGTAAGAAGACCAGACTTAATGGTCTGACTGAGACTGGAGGAACCTCGGAAAGCGTGGCCCCTGGATTCCCTATCAGCCCAGAACTGAAACAATTTCCGAGGCCAATTCTTCAGACAGGGATTGGAGTGGACTGTGGGACATAAAGTGATACTTGTGAGGAATGTGCCTCTTAGCTCAAGTAGATACAGGAGACTAAAGGGGCAGCTTCTGTCCGGAGGTGAGATGGGAAGGCAGAGAGGGTTAGGAGTTGGTTGAATGGACATGGGGAATCAGGGGTGAAAGGAGGAGTGTGCTGTCGCAGAATGGGATGAGCAATTAGTGTCACATAATGATGTATTTATAAAATTTTGTATGGGAGACTAACTTGAAATGTAAACTTCATTTAAGCTACAACAATAAAAAAATTTTAAAAAGAAATTAAAAAAAGAAGTAGTCTATAGGGGGAGTTTAGGAGTTTTGGGGGGGGGGGACATGTAGATCTGGCTTTGAATCTCAACTCTACCATTCACTAGTTTTTTGGCCTTGGCCAAGTCACAGAGCTTCATTTTCCTCATCTGTAAAACATACCTGGCACATGGCAGGTGCTCAGTAAGTGGTGTCTGTTATTAATATTGTTCTCTACCAAAAGTAAGAATAGATAAGACACCATTAAAAAAAACAAAAACAAACCTGTTGCTGTTGAGTCAATTCTGAACTGCCCCATATGGTTTCCATGAAGCAGATGGTGGGTTCGAACTGCTGACCTTAATAGCATGAAAAATGATTTCTTCAACTCAAGGGAGGACGGATGAGAAAGGCTTAGTTAAGAGAAGGCTCAAAAGTCAGATTTAGTACTCTAAAGAAGTTCTTCTCAAACTTGAGTGGGCATACTAATTCCCTGTGGATCTTGTTAAAATGCAGATTCAGGTTCAGCATGTCTAAGGTGAGGCCCAGATTCTGACTTTCTAACAAGCTCCAGAGTGATGCCGATGCTGCTGGTATAATAACCACACTTTGAGTAACAGTACACTAGGGAATAACCCCTTTCAGCTTCTGGTCTGAAAAAGCATCAGAGAAAACAGTCTCTCCTCACGTCATTACTCAGGCTTGATGTCTTAGGCTGGGTTCTTCTCTAGAGAAGCAAAACCAGTGAAGCATTTGTACGTATGTACATATATATATATACATATACACAGACAGCGAGAGATTTATCTCAAGGAAATGGCTCACGTAGTTGTAGAGGCTGGCAAGTCCCAAGTCCATGGATCAGGTGTTAGGCTGGAGGCTTCTCCTAACTCACATAGCTTCTCCTGACTGATGAACCCAAGATTGGCAGATCAGATGGCAGGCTGCTGGCTCACAGTCTGTGGAGACCAACGAATCCCCAAATCGGCAGGCAATAGGGCAGGCCACTGCCTCAAGTTGCAAGAACCGGAGGTGAGATGATGACGAGCCAGATTTAGGATCTAAAGCATGTCAGTGAGATTTCCCAGAATGTCCATATGTATATTGGATGCAGGTCACACCCCTGAGGAAACAGCCCTTACAACTGATTCTCTGATCACATCAGATCACATCATGGAGGATGACTACATTGTTACATAACTGCCAAATCACATTATTACATAACTGCCAAACCACTGAGAATCATGGCCCAGTCAAGTTGATGCACAACCTTAACTATCACAGTCCACCCTTTGTCAACCTGGCACCTGCGTACATCTCCTTAAACCATACACAATCTCTAAGTAAAGACAATTACAAAGTCATACTTGCACCTAACACGATACAACTAACATGCGTACAACTGAAAATGCACTAGCCCTGTTTACATCTTATATTTTATAAGTGAAGAAACAAAAATATTTGATGCATACATACAATGAAGAAATACTCATAATAATTACAGTCCTCATTTTTGCAATTGGTCACATAGTTATAACTGGTATTTAGAACTACATTCTTCCACCTCCCACTCTGTATTCCTTTGCCCTCAGCAAGCACCTTAGCTGGTTGTGGTTCTTTGCGTGGTGGGGTGACCCAAAACTTCATTCATGAAGTGTCTGGGCCATCAGTAGTCATGTCAGAGTTGGGTTGCTGCAGTTTTCCATTGACTTTAATCACAGGGCATGGTAGTACTAAGAGACACCCTAAAGGATCGCCCGCATTCCACACATACTCTTTTTTACCTCCATTATACAACATCAATCAATTCCCATTGGTAGTCAGGGTCAATCACACTGGCCAATGTGGTAAGTCCCTTCTTTGCCTGTTGATCCAGAGTCATGAAGAGCCCAAAGTGGTCGAGTGGCATCCTTAACTTCCAGTTCAATGGAATCTGTACTGTGTCTCCAGGTGGCAGCATTCCTTACTTTGGAACTAAGACCTCTAGACTGGCGGAGCAGAGGTTTTCGGGGACAGGAAGAAAAAATTTGGCAAGTGGGTCACTAGGGGAACTAGTGAATGGTGCCCCTCCATTTCCACCCCTTTGATTCATGGACCTGTGAATTATGGCTATGGGAGAAACAGCACCATATATTGGATGCTGGTTCAGAGCATAAACAGCCTTCTGGAAAACGTTGCCCCAACCCTGCAAAGTGTTGCCACCTAGATGGCACTGTAATTGTGTCTTTATAAGGCCATTCCATCATTCTATCAATCCAGCTGTTTCAGGATGATGGGGAACATGGTAAGACCAGTGAATTCCATGAGCATGGGCCCATTGCTGTGCTTAATTTGCTGTGAAGTGAGGCTCTTGATTGGAGGCGTTGCTGTGTGGGATACCATGACAGTGGATAAGGCATTCTGTAGTTTTGGCAGAGGCATTGTATGCAGGGAAGGCAAATCTGTATCTAGGAATAAGTGTCTATCCCAGTAAGAACAAAATGCTGCCGTTTCTATGATGGAAGTGGTCCAATGTAATCAACCTGTCACCAGGTTGCTAGCTGATCACTTCGAGGAATGGTGCCATACTGGGAACTCTGTTGGTCTCTGCTGCTGGCAGATTGGGCATTCAGCAGTGGCTGTAACCAAGTCGGCCTTGGTGAGTGGAAGTCCATGTTTCTGAGCCCATGCTTAACCTCCATCCTTGCCACTATGGCCACTTTGTTCATGAGCCCATTGGGCAATGACAGAAGTGGCTGGGGAAAAAGGATGACTGGTTTCCACAGAATGTGTCGTCCTATCCACTTGATTGTTAAGATCCTCACCCTTTGGTGAGTATTCACATGAGACACAAATATCTTTACTTCTTTGGCCCATTCAGAGAGATACTTCTTCCCAACACCTCCTTGTCACAAATTTTCCAATCATGTTTCTTCCAAGTCCCTGATCATACAGCCAAACCATTGGCCACAGCCCATGAATCAGTCCACAATCACACATCTGGACATTTCTCCTTCCAGGAAAAGTGAGTAGGTGCACTGCCTGAAATTCTGCCCATTGGGAGAATTTTCCTTCACCACTGTCCTTCAAGGAGTTCCTAGAAAGGGGCTGCAATGCTGCTGCTGTCCACTTGACTCTTCTTACCATAATAGCCCTTACTCCTCTTGTCAGGGATCCAATATAGGGGTTCTGCCAGTTGCTGAATATGTCTATTCCTATTATGCATTCTGGAACTGGGGAAATCACTACAGGGTGGGTTCAGGGTTCCATTGGATCCACTGTGAGATGAACCTGAGCTAAGACTCCATTAATAACCTGACCTCCATATGCCCCCACTCTGGTGGTCCACAGTGATGTTTTGGGTCTCCTGGAATTAGTGTCAATTCAGAGCCAGTATCCAGTAATCCCCAAACAGTCTGATTATTTCCTTTTCCCCAATGAACATTCTCATAAAAGGCCATAGATCCCTTTGGGGAAGGCTGGGAGAAAGATTAACAGTGGTGTCCTTCCTAAACGGGACCCAGCCTCCCCTTCATTCCAGGGGTTATGGGTCTGTAAACTGGCTCAAGTCTGGGAACTGATTGAAGGACCATGAATCTCTATTCTGGCAATTCGAGATAGACTGCTGTTTATGTGATCTAGAATTTTTCCGCTTGTACAGATCAAGTAAATATTTAGTAGATTTCCCAACTATTTCACTCCTAGGGACACCATGACTAAGAAGCCAACACCATAAATCCATCCAAGTCAGACTATTCTGATTACAGCTTTGACTCTGCTGTCCATTACCGCAACCATGCCCACCTTGTCTTTGTTGATTGAGTGCCACCACTTGGCCTCTACCATCATGGGGTCCAATTAGCCCCACTGTAGTTAGGTGTTTTAATTCAGTTAGGACAGCTCCAACCGTCAAAGACAGTAGCATAAAATAGCAATCATAGCAATCTTCAGGGATGCTGGGGCTCCCTTCACAAATTTATTCCTCACTGTTGTGGTAAAAGGTGTGTCTTTTAGGCACTCCATGTGTGGGTATGTGGGTCTAACCTGATAAATAAACTCTAACATGTCAATTTCCCTAAGCTTTTGGATACCTTCTTCTACAGTATACCAAGGCAGGTCTGGTAGTTCACCTTGATTTGGTGTAGGCCACAGTGTAATCCATGTTTCAGCGAACCAACCAAATAAACTGTTAGATCCTTTCCTAACCTTTCCAGCTGAAACTTTGAATGAAGAATCTGTGCTTAGTGGGCCCATATCAATAAATTCAGACTGATCCAACTTTATTTTTCTTGCACCATTATCCCTGACCCTTAATAGCCATTCCCACACATATTCCCCAGGTTTCTGTTTATATATATTAGAAAAGACAAGCAGTTCTTTTGGAGTGTAGTGTACCTCCTACTGGGTCACACTTTGTACTTCACCTTTTGGGGCTTGCTGGGACTTCAGTCTAGTTATAGGTCTAGAAGCAAAAATGGGTTGTAGGGATATGTTCTAAGAACATTCAGCAATGTCTTGTAAGGCATCTGCCTCAGGCGATGCCACAGGTAATGACTCAGACACCTCCACAGGTAATGACTCAGATAAGACCCTTCAGGCACAGCTGGGTTAATCTCATCAGATGAGGGTGGAGGGGATAATGGCTTTAATTGGGAGGGTGGCTTAACAGAAAAAGATGGAGTGATCTCTTCAGATGAGAGTAAGAGGGCTGGTTCTGTAGGCAGGAGTGATTCAACGGAATTTTGGGACTATGTTTTTCCAGCTTCCTGATTATCTATCCATATGTCTCCATCCCAAGTTTCAGGATCCCATTTCTTCCCAACCAATGCCCTCACTTTACCTTCAGACACCATTTGAAGTTGGGAATTCACTGGTGTTGTAATTCAGCCACTTTTACAATAAGACTCTGGGTTTGGTTTTTGGCAATATTAATTCTGTTACTATAAGAAATAAGCTTTCTTTCAGGGCACAAGTGGCAAATTTGAGGTCTTTTATGTGGCACTTGAGCTGTGACTCTGAAGCCCTGAGCTCATGTCTTTCTTTCACCACTTTGTCTAGCAAAAGTAGGACCAACCAACCAGCTTCCCTATACTTCTCATTCTGACAAAATTGTAGAAAAGTATCAAACATGTGATCCACCCAGAGCTTCGCTCCTCACCAATACTTGATCTGTCGGTGGTGATATTTTGTGTATTAATGTTGCCACTTCACACCATGGATTAGCAGTGCCCTGTTTACTACTGGAGGCAGAGTCATCAGGGTCTTTAAGACTAGTCAGACTTGAGAACCAACTTAGAAAACTCATATTTACGATTTTGTTTCTCTAGAACCACTCTTGGTACCAAATGTCTCAGGCTGGATTCTCTAGAGAAGCAAAATCAATGAAGGGTATATATATTTTTTTATATATATATATAAAGAGAGAGAGAGAGAGATTTATCTCAAGGAAATGGCTCACGTGGTTGTAGAGGCCGGCAAGTCCCAAGTCCATTGATCAGGTGTCAGTCTGGAGGCTCCTGACTCACGTAGCTGCAGGGGCTGATGAACCCAAGATTGGAGGTCAGATGGGAGGCTGCTGGCTCACAAA
This sequence comes from Trichechus manatus latirostris, assembly GCF_000243295.1. Classification (NCBI taxonomy): domain Eukaryota; kingdom Metazoa; phylum Chordata; class Mammalia; order Sirenia; family Trichechidae; genus Trichechus; species Trichechus manatus. The sequence continues at coordinate 2,019,929 of NW_004443982.1, read as the reverse complement.
CTGCAGAGGCTGACAAATCCCAAGATTGGTAGGCAATATGGCAGGCCACTGGCTCAAGTCCCAAGAACCAGAGGTCAGATGATGATGAGCCAGATGCAGGATCCAGAACAAGCCAGTGAGCTTTGCCAGAATATCTATATATATATTGGATGCAGGCCACATCCCTGAGGAAACTCCCCTTACAACTGATTGGTTGATCACATCAGATCACATCTTGGAGGATGACTACATCATTACATAACTGCCAAAACCACTGAGAATCATGGCCTAGCCAAGTTGACACACAACCTTAACTGTCACACCTGGGTACCCAGCCTATCCTAATGTTCTGGTCTGTCAACTGCCTTACTCCTTCCACTCAGTATCCCCACCCATAAGAGTGCTGGCCTTCCCCACTTCCTTACAAATAAAGAGCAGCTAGTTTGGTAGCAGTCTGGCCCTGTCAGTGGCCAGGTGAGGCTGAGGAAGTATGACTAGAGGTGCAAGCATGTTCATGGGAATGGATGGGGAAGGGAGCCAGGGTGGGCGTGTGAAATGTGGGTGGTGACCAGATGAGTTGACAGGCAGGTGGGCACAGACAACATACATGAGAAATCCTTGGACAAAGGACAAGAAGAGAGGAACTTGAGCAATTTGGCTAGTTTGGGATTTTGGAAAGAGGCTAAGGATTGGGCGAGGGCAAAGGGGAGTATTCTCCCACTTAGCAGAGCTGAGTTCCAGATAACCTGACTAAGTATGACCTCCTATGTTAAAGGGAAGGTAAAGATGACTGCTTCTTTTCCAAGCATTCAGAGGATAAGAACTTGGCAGAGGTTTCAGAGAAGAGTGGGCTATGCAGGCAGAAGTGGCAAATAAGCCAGAAGCTGGCTCCCAGAAAAGTCCTTGTAAGACTGTTTGTGAGAGGTGAAGGGGAGAGACGTAGACTAATTCTGAAAGGAGTCAATCTCTAGTTACCTTACTTGGCCTTTACCATAATATCTTCTGTGTCTAAGCCTGGCTCCCAGCAGACCTCTCAAGAGATACTTGGCAGGGGGCCAAGCAGGAAGAGAACCATGGCTCTCCCCTAACCTGGGGCAAGAAGGAAAATATGGCCCCTGTTGGTTGAGGGGTTGTGCCTAGCTTGAGCTCTGGGCCATAACTTACTGGAGGTCTTTCCTCTTTTAAAAGTGTTTGAATAAGGAGAAACACAAAATAGTGTCCTTTATTAGCTATGCTTACTTTCTGTGGCTCTTCTAGAACTCCCCACCAAATAGCCTCACATGAAGGAGCCAGAGCTTGTTCTGGCTGGATCAGCAGGAAGGGGAGTCTACATACAGGATGGTGGACAGAACAATGTATGGCTTGTTTATCTGACAGAAGAGGGGAAAAGCTGCTTGGTCATCATGGGGCCTATGAAGCCCCCCCCCCACCCATTGTTAGCCAGCTTCAGCTGAGGACATTGCAGCCCGGTGATCCAGAGACCCTTCCTTATTAAAGACCTAACTAAGGGGATGTATATATATATATATGCTTTTAAGAGAACTTGAGAACCTTCAGGACAGTGACTTTCTCATCAGTGTTATAAATTTCTAATCTGGGTCATCTGAGAGATGTGTACTTTATGGAGAAGGGGCTTTTGGTTTCCAGTTCTGCCTCCCCACCTCGCCTCACCTCACCACTCTGAATAGCTAGTTCAGGGTCTTTCATGTACATTGCTGGTTCCCCTTCTCCATCCTTCCCACCTTGAGATCCATCCCTGGCTAAAAACAGAACACGGGCAGGGAATAAGAAAGGAAAGGACTGTCAGGGTGGAAATGAACATGCCCCCAGAATGCTGTGGTGTGTATCAGGGGGCGACTTTTGGCTTTCTGAGTAGGGTGTGATAACTTCATTTGGCTAAGGGCCTTTACATTTGACATTCTGTTTTCATTTCTCCATTTTCACACTGGAATCGTTAAAACATGGGAACCTTCTTTTTCCAAAGAAAGTTGGAAAGAGGTAACCATAAAAATGACTCTGGAGAGCTTTGTAAATATTAGGGGCTAGACAAATGCTTAGTATTTTAGAAATGCAGTATTTGAAATTCTCTTTCAGAGTGGGATAGGGACCAACTTCTATGCATAGTCTGATAAAACATACCCACTGTAGACTGTTTCTTGTCAATGATCCCAAAGGCAAGGAGGTCGGTGGTATATATTTCACAGCTTTTACCCTCTTGCTAGAAGCAAGGGGAGCAAGTCAAGAACATCAAGGACCCTGCATAATGAATGAGGGCATTTTCTCTCCTCCCTAAGCTAAGGGTGCAACACCAGAGGGCTGAAGGAAACTTGAGATGAGCACACAGGGGAAAATGGCAGCAAGTTTAAAAGAACCATCTGCCTCAACAGATGGCCTCAAGGATTCTGCTGTGAGGCCCAATTTCCCAGACCAACACCCAAGTTATAAAGAAGGTGGAGGATGTTTGTCCTCCAGCTCTGTTTTCTGTCCAGTAATATTTATAGCATCCCTTGGAAAGGAGGCTGCAGGAAAATACAAGGTTTCTTTTTTTTCTCCTTTAAATCCATTATCTCCTTCAGCTCCTACTCAATATTAGAGATATTGCTTTTCAGGGGTCTGATGAAATGCACACAGGTTTTCCCTAAAGTCAAGTCCTAAAGCCCTTAGAACTACTGGCAACATCCTGAGTCATCTCCACTACTAAAAACATGGAGCCCTACGGCAACAGCCAACAATATAGCCAGGACCTCCATAGAACCAGTAGCACCCATTACCTCTGCTCTGAGCAAATATGACAGTGAGAAAGGGCCAACACTCACCAGAGCTGGAGCACCATGGACAAGGGGAATAGTGGGAGATGAGGTTGGAGCAGTACATAGGTCAGATCATGGAGGCTTCAAAGGAGTTTGGATTTTATTCTCAGTGCAGTGGGAAGCTTCTGGAGGTTGTTAAGCAAGAGACTAACATGATCTAAGTTTTATTAAGATCCCACTTGGCTAATGAATTTAGGGGAACAAGAATAGAAGTCAGGAAACCAGTTTAAAAGGCTCTTGTAGGTAAGAGATAATGGTGGTTTGTTCTAGGGAGGTAGCAGTAGGGATAGAGAAAAGAGGTTTGATTATAGGTATCTTGAAGAGGTAAGAGTCCACAGTATTTGCTGACAGATGTAAGGGAAAAAGAAGAACAAACCATGACACTGTGTTGTCTGGCAACTGGACCTTCGTAGCACAGTATTAATTGCCAAAACTGAGTCGTTGGTAGTTCTCAAAAAAAAAAAAAAGTTTGGCAGTCTTCACCATTTTTTATTCAAGCATTTATGGAGCTCCTATCTACATTTAAGGCACCTGGCCAGGCACTATGGAACATGCCAAAGTGAAGAAGACATAATCCCTGTGCTCAAGGAATTTATAGTGTGATAGGGGATGGAAGAAAAATACCCAAATAACCACTAAACAGGGCAGAATGTCCTAAGTGTCATAAAGGAAATGCTAACAAAATGAGTTAAAAGGAGAAATCACAGCTTGTTGAATCGGCTTCACAGAGTCTCTGGTCAGCCTTCGAGCTAATTTTTGAAGACTCAGTATAATTTCAGCTGGAAGATTGGAGGAGGGTTCATGCCAGGTTTTGCATGAACAGGGGTGGAGAAGGCAGGAATATCCTGAAGGAAGCATGCACAGTTTCTACTAGGCACATAGGAAGTAAATTTAGGATGATGCAAGGGCATGAAGGGCCTTAAGTGCCAGGTTAAAGCATTTACTTAACATAATCCAGTAGGCAAGAGAGAGGCCTTAAACTTCCTGAGTAAGAGAGCAACATGGTAAAAGCAGTATTTTAGGAAAGTTACTCTTGTAGCTAGGTCTCTGGGTGGCGCAAATGGTTTGCGCTCAGTGGGTTTTTGTTTTTTTTCATTCTTGTAGTCATGTGTAGGATGAATTGCATGGAGATTATTGGTAGCAGAGATGTGAGTAGGCTAGTGCAATAGAAACAATAAAAGATGAAACTAGAGCGATGCCAGTGGGGATGGAAGAGAAGGGAAGAATGTGCAAGAGAACTTAAGAAACAGAATCAATGGAGCTGCACTACTAATCAGATATGAAGGAAAGAGGGAGATAAGATGACTGCAGCACCTGGGAGAATGGTGGTATCACTAATCTAGATAGGAAAAGAAGAGCAGGAGCTGGCTTCAGGATACATAAGTTTGATTTCAGACATGAGTTTGCTGACAAAATACGTAGAGAGGCATGCCCAGAAAGAAGCTTGATGTCTGGGCTGCAGTGTAAGAAAGAGTATAATAGGACAGGGTCTGAACATGCGGTCATTATCTACAGAGAGGAGGCAGGTGAGACTGTTGTAGTGCTGTGACTGCTCAGGCTGAATGCATGCAAAAGAAAGAGGGTGGATGACAGATCTCTGCAGAACAGCTTTATTTCAGGTGGGAGAGGAAGAAGAACTGGTGAAAGAGACAAAACAATAAAATTCCATTTTTAATGATACTGACAAAGTTTTTTTTAATGTGTCAGCGGAGTTGTAGGGAAATAAAACCCGTTGCCGTCGAGTCGATTCTGACTCAGAGACCCCATGGGACAGGGTAGAACTGCCACATATGGTTTCCAAGGAGCGACTGGTGGATTCGAACTGCCAACCTTTTGGTTAGTAGCCATAGCTCTTAACCACTGCACCACCAGGGCTCCGGTAGAGAAATAGGGATTCTTATTCATTGCTGGGTGGAAATGGAAGTGGGTATACGCTTGTTAGAGGGCAATTTGACCATATGTTGTGAAGAGACTTAAAAATGTTCCTACTGTGCTTGCTTCAGCCCACATATACTAAGATTGGAATGATGCAGAGATTAGTATGGCCCCTATACAAGGATAGCACGCAAATTGATGAAGCATTCCTTATTTTTTTCTGGAACTTGATAGTGAAAATACTAAAACCCACTGAATTGTACACTTTAAAATGGTGAACTTTATGGTATGTGAATTATACCTCAATAATAAAAAATAATGCCCCCACGCTTTGATTCAGTTCTTTCACTTCTAGAATTTTATCCTAAGAAAGCAATTTGAGATGCACACATTGATTTATGTGTATGAAGTGTCACCTGCTGCAGGGTTATTTATAATGGTAAAAATTAGAAATATCCTAAATGTCCAATATTTAAGCAGAGTCAGGTGAAGTGTTCTACATCTATGTGATGGAGTAATAGTCAGACATTAAAAACTATGTTTTCAAAGACTAATTAATGATCCTGGAAAAGGCTTAAAATATAATTGTAGGTGTAAAACCAGTATACAAACTTGTACATACTACTATCCCAATTCAAAAAAATATGTATTGTGTGTATATTTTATGCATATGTATATTGCATATACATATTAAAAGGCTAGATGCAAATGCACTAGTATCTTCCCAGTGGTTATTTATCTTTGCGTGGTGGGATTAAAGGTCATTTTAATGTTTTATACTTTTAAAAATTTTCTAGATTTTCTAAATTACGTATGTATTACTTCTTTAATATGAAAAAGTTCCCAAAGAAAAATGACATAATTCTACATGGACATATCATTTACCCTGGCAAATGTTTGACACAACTGTCTGACACATTCCTAAGTTAGAAATCTGCAAATATACTTGTGATTCCACTTAACTATTTCAAACATCTGGATTTTGCCCTCAAAGAAATCAGCCTAGAGCCCACCAACCTAGCAAAATACTTTCCCCCGACAAGGCTTTGATGCTTGGCAATGGATTCCTCTGTTTGTTCTATTAATATTTTTTAAAACTCCAACTGACAGGTTTTTTTTTTACCCTAATATTAGCACTGGGAATTGTTCTTTGCTGTGAGTGTGGGCCAGGGTTGGAAGAACAAGGAGCAAGTTTGAGGGGAGGCCAGGTAGAGGAGGCGAAGTCTAAGTCAGAATCAAGGTCATTCCCTAACAGGTTGAAACAAATTCTACTCAGGACCTCTTTAGCCTCAATTCCTTTCCAGGTGCCTGATGGACTTGGTGGGATAGAGTTGAGTGGGGAGGGGACAAAGTAACAGGAAAGTCTGGTGGGGGTGGCAGCAAGCACCATTTGTGAAGTCATCTAACTGCTAACATGTGTATACCATATTTACAGTTCATAAAGAACATTCATAGACACCATTCCTTCAACTGCCAGTGGCTGTGTACGTAAAAGAGGGCAGCTGCTTGAAAAACACTTGAGTTCAGGTGCAGAAAGATACTTCTTCATGGTGAGGAAGGTACCAAAATCAACAGGGTAGACCTCAGGTTACAGCTGCTATTATCAGGGGATGATATGAGCTGGTAAGCAGCTGCCATATATCTACCTACCCTTCAGAAGTCTCTCTTCATAAAGGATTTCACTTGCTTCCACAATGTTCTGCATGAGCCCCTGGGAAATCCTCTTTTCTGATATATTTACATTCACAAAGCTCTAGTTCATCAGGTTTTTCATTTCCTTGGTTTTCAGTTGTTATTTTATTAAGGATTTTGAAACAACAATTTGGAAAAAAAATACAGCAGTTGAAATGAAGTTATTTTCCTTCTTGGGAACATGGACTCCCCTATTCTCATTTCCCTAACCTATTCCCACTTAATTTCTTCACTGCAGGTAACTGTCCTCTCTTGTCCCTTCATCCTCTCTATCTTCTCCCTCTCCTCCTCTCTCTCTCAAGCATGCACACATGCAAGCACGCACAGAGGCACTGAATCATACACATTCCTTCCTCTTGGGATGGAGGAGACAAATCTTATTTTTGAAAACAAGGCTTGACTTAAATAGAGTTTTAAATTTCGTCAAGGTGATGTTTGTAAAACTGAGGGAAAAAACCCACACATGGATAGATTAACTTGAAAATGCTAAAGCTGAAAGACAGAATCATGGAATGACAATTGTAAATATTAAGTACTCAAATTCTAGTAGTCATCAGAGTTTATTGTATTTCCCCTTCTATACAGGTACCAACATTGAATTCATTCATTTATTTGGTTATTGAGTTAGCCATTCATTCATTCGTTAGTTATTGAGAGACAAGCAAGCACTGTTCAAGGTTCTGGGTACAAAGCAGTGAATAAAACAGACAAGACCTCAGTTCTCATGGGGTTCAACTCAATAAGTATATGTCAGGCAGTGATAAGTGCTGTGAAGAAAGAGAAAGCAGAGCAAGGAGGTAGACTGACTGGGAGGAGGGTAGGGAGTAGGAGCCAGTGCTATTTTAGAGAGCTTAGTCAGGGAAAGCCCCTATTAGGAGGTGATATTTGAGTAGCGATCTAAATGAAGTCAGGGAAGGAGCCATGTGAATATCTGAGGGAGGAATGTTCCAGGCAGAGAGATCAGCAAAGGCAACTGTCCTGAGGCAGGAACAGCTTATTCTCTCCAAGAACAGCATAAAGAACAAGCATGAAGGCTAATTTAGCTGGACTGGAATGAGCGAGCAAGACAAAGAAGGGCAGGAAATGAGGTTGGAGAAGTATCCAGGGGTCAGGTAAGTAGGTCTTGTTAAGGACTCTTAATTTAATTTTAAGAGTGATGGGAATAAACCCTGTGTCTACCGTATGTCTAGTAGGTGCTATGGAGTCTAAAAAGTCTTCAGTATGATACTTGTCCTCAAGAAGCTTTGAAGCTGAATTTTGGGAAGATGCATCTGTTGGCAGTTTGTAGGTAGAAAAGAGGCAGGTGGATCAGTTAGGAAATGAATGCTACACTCCAAGTGATCTATGATTCAGGGATAGAGTGGAGGGACAGATGTGAGAATTGCCTAGTCGAGGAGACAGATGTGATGGGTAAAGAAGACAGCGGAGCCCTGAGTGTTTGCCAGACTTCTCACTTCAGTAAATGATGCAGCCTGTCACCAACACCAGCAGGAGAGGGATTAGTTCAGTTTTGGACAAGATGATTTTAAAGTATTTTTTTTAAAGCAACACTTGCAGAGGCCAAACCATTCAAACAATACCAAGGCATATACAATGAAAAATAAGTCCCGTACTCTTCAGGGGAAACCACTGTTAACAGTTTCTTTTTTATTCCTGGGCAGAAGTATAGCATAGTGTTAAAAGCACAAGCTCTGGAACCAGACTATCTGAATTTCAATCTACCATTTCTAAATGTGTGGCCTTGGGCTAGTTATTTAACATCTCTGCCTCACTTATGTTGTCTATACAATGAAAGTTACAATAATAGAACACAAAAAAGCATACTATATATACTTGTTTTCTGTACTTAATATAACTTGGAGCTATTCGCATATCCGCACTTCCTTTTTCACACATTTTTAATAACTGCATAGTATTTCACTGTGTGAATTTTTTTCATAGTATATTTAACTTTTCCGCAACTGATGAATACTGAGGTTGTTTCTAATCTTTTGCTAATACAAATAATGCTGCAATGAATATCCTAGTATATGTCTTTATATACATACATGATTAAAAATGTCAGATAAATTCCTACAAGTTGAATTATGGGTCAAAGGATACCCAAATATTTAATTGTCATAAAGTCTACCTGAAATACGAAGAGGTTAACAATGTAGTAGAGCAGAGCTTTTCAAACGTCCATATGCATACAAGTCACCTGGGGACCTCATTAAAATGCAGACAGATTCAGTAGGTCTTGGGTAGGGCTTTAGATTCTGTATTTCTAACAAGCTCTCAGTTGATAGACATACTGCTGGTTCAACAGCCACACTTTGAGGTATAATACTTGCTTACACCTCCACATGCTTGCCAAAAAATGTATATTAAATGCTTTGATTTTTGCCGTTCTGATACACGAAAGTTGTATATTGTTGCTTATATTAATCCATATTTCTTTAATTATGAGTGTTGTTGAGATCTTTCCATCCAGCTTTATAAGCTAACTTTCTTTTTTTTTAAATTTCCTATTCAGGTCCTTTCTTCCTCCTTTACACTGGTTTGTTGGCATTTTTCTTAGTGATTTTTTTTAAATGTATTTATTTTTTTTAATTGTACTTCAGGTGAAGGTTTACAGAACAAATAGTTTCTCATGAAACAGTAGTACACATATTGTTTTATGACATTGGTTAACAACCCCACAACATATCA
>NW_004443982.1:2002005-2010782 GCF_000243295.1 Trichechus manatus latirostris | reverse complement strand
AAAAAAGCCCTGGCCCAGATGGCTTCACTGGAGAATTCTACAAAACATTTACAGAAGAGCTTGTACCAGTACTATTCAAGCTATTTCAGAGCATAGAAGAGGAAGCAACACTTCCAAATTCATTCTATGAACTCTGACATGTATAGGGTTTTCAGTGGCTGATTTTTCTAAAGTAGATTGTCAGACTTTTTCAGACGTGCCTCTGAGTGGAGTTGAACCTCCAGTCTTTCAGTTAGCAGCTAAGTTCATTAACCATTTTCCGTCCAGGAACTTCTAAGTCACTTACAGATTTATATTTCCATATGTGCTTTAGAATCAGCTTGGATATGTTAGATTATGATGTGCATGGGAGACATCCTGTTGGAGAAGTCAAATGTGCAGTTGAAAATAATAATCTGGAATCTAGGAGTGTAATATTCTCTGGATATTGAAATCTAGGAGTTTCCAGTGGTACTTGAAGTCTCAAGAATAGTTTGAAATGAATGAAAAGAGTCTGAAACAGAACTCTAGGTTAGTAGCTCTCAGAGTGTGGTCCCCAGACCAGCAGGATCAGCATTACCTGAGAACTTCTTGGGCCCTGCTCTAGACCTACTGAATCAGAAACTCAGGTGGGGGTAAGGGATGGAGTAATGAGGGTAGGGGTAGGGGTGGGGAGACAATCTGTGCTTTAACAAAACCTACAGGGGATTCTGATACACGCTCATATTTTTTGAAAACTGTTGTTCTAAGGTATACCAGTAGTTAGGATACAAATTAAGGAAAAGAGCTGAAGAGAAGTAAGAGGAAAACCAGGAGAAAGTGAAGTTATGATAATCAATGGGAAGAAATTTCTAAAAAGAAGTGCTCAACAGTGCCAAGTATGGCAATGGAAAAGGAAACTAATATTTATTGGGCAACAACTATGTCCAAAGAGTTTTATACACATCACCTCATTTAAGCCTCATGTAACTCTATAAGGTAAATATCATTATCCCCATTTTACAGATCAGGAAACTGTGAGTAAGTAATTTGCTAAGGTCAGCCAGCTAATAGATGATTTCACGCCAATTCTATTATACACCAATGGCTATGTTCCTTCCACTGTCCTACACTGTTGAAAAACTGCTATTGAAAAACGGCCCATTGGTAAAGAAGGAAAGACGCTCCTTGATTTTTTTCTTCAGTCTGAAGAATACTGATACATCTTGCAACCATATAGAGAAGAGTGTTGTGGTAATGGTAGGGGCAAGAAGCCAGGCTGCAGTGAGAAAAATGGAAGTTGAGAAAATGGAGACAATGAGTGTAAGAATACTTTTTAAGAATCTAAGAAACTTGGCTTTGAAGAAAAAGAGATTGGTAGTTGGAGTAGGATGAAGGTTAAGAGCAGATGATGTTTATGTGGAGTTTAGATTAGTTTAGATTAGGAATAGCATTCTTTTGGTCTCTGAGTATCTCTAATCCTGATCTCTCGTCTAAGCAACACATCAGTACTACTTAGGCTTACAACTGCCAGTTGGATCTCTAAATATCCCACCAATCACCTCAAACTAAAAACAAAAACAAAAAGCAAACAAATATTGACACCAAAACTAGTTCTTTGTAATTTACATTTTTGTTTTGCTTTGTTTATTTGTTTTAAATCCTTAAAGGACTGAGCTGGCTCAAACATTGTAACCATTGTTTACTCCTCCTCTTCTTCAGCCTTTATATTGAATCAGTTACCAAGTCCTGGATTTGAAATATCTCCCCTTATTAACTTGTTCTGTCTCTTCTTACTGTCACCATTCCCTACTCTATGTAAGCAATTATGTCACATGTCCTCCCAATATCCAGTCCAACTAACAACAATTTCTTTCTTATCCACCTACTTACAATCTTGCAATGGCTCCCCACTGATTATTAAATAAAATTGAAGTTCTATAACTTCTATAGATTGTTCAAATTTATGTCTCACTGATGCTGTCTATAAATCTTAAGTTGGATATTGTTGTTAGGTGCCGTCTAGTCAGTTCTGACTCATAGCGACCCTGTGTACAACAGAATGAAACACTGCCCCGTCCGGTGGCATCCTCACAATTGTTGTTATGCTTGAACCCATTGTTGTAGCCACTGTGCCAATCAATCTCATTGAGGGTCTTCCTTTTTCACTGACCCTCTACTTTACCAAGCATGTTGTCCTTCTTCAGGGACTGGTCCCTCCTGATAACATGTCCAATGTATGTGAGACAAAGTCTCGACATCTTTGCTTCCAAGAAGCATTCTGGCTGTACTTCTTCCAAGACAGATTTGTTCGTTCTTCTGGTAGTCCATGGTATATTCAATATTCTTCACCAACAGCATAATTCAAAGGCGTCAATTCTTTTTAGGTTTTCCTTATTCATTGTCCACTTTTTGCATACATATGAGGTGACTGAAAATACTATGGCTTGGGTGAGGCATACCTTAGTCCTCAAAGTGACATCTCTGCTTTTTAACACTTTAAAGAGGTCTTTTGTAGCAGATTTGCCCAATGCAATTCATCTTTTGATTTCTTGGCTGCTGCTTCCATGGGCATTGATCGTGGATCCAAGTAAAACAAAATCCTTGACAACCTCAATATCTTCTCTGTTTATCATGATGTTGTTTATTGGTCCAGTTGTGAGGATTTTTGTTTTCTTTATGTTGAGGTGCAATCCATACTGAAGGTTGTAGTCTTTGATCTTCATCAGTAAGTGCTTCAAGTCCTCTTCACTTTCAGCAAGCAAGGTTGTGTCATCTGCATATCACAGATTGTTAATGAGTCTTCTCCAATCCTGATGCCACTTCCTTCTTCATATAGTCAAGTTTCTTGGACTATTTGCTCAGCATATAGATTGAATAAGTATGGTGAAAGAATACAACCCTGACACACACCTTTTCTGACTTTAAACAATGCAGTATCCCTTTGTTCTGCTCGAATGACTGCCTGTTGATCTATATACAGGTTCCTGGTGGGCACAATTAAGTGCTCTGAAATTCCCATTCTTCGCAATGTTATCCATAATTTGTTATGATCCACACAGTCGAATGCTTTTGCATAGTCAATTAAAAACAGGTAAACATCTTTCTGGTACTCTCTGCTTTCAGCCAGGATCCATCTGACATCAGCAATGATATCCCACATTCTACGTCCTCTTTTCAATCTGGCTTGAATTTCTGGCAGTTCCCTGTTGATGTACTGCTGCAGCCGCTTTTGAATGATCTTTTTGAATGATCTTACTTGCATGTGATAATAAGGATATTGTTCGATAATTTCCATATTCTGTTGGATCACCTTTCTTTGGAATAGGCATAAATATGGATTTCTTCCAGTCAGTTGGCCAGGTAGCTGTCTTCCAAATTTCTTGGCATAGACGAGTGAGCACTTCCAGCATTGCATCCATTTGTTGAAACATCTCAATTGGTACTCCATCAATTCCTGGAGCCTTGATTTTTGCCAATGACTTCAGTGCATCTTGGACTTCTTCCTTCAGTACCATCAATTCCCTATCATAGGCTACCTCCTGAAATCGTTGAATGTCCATCAATTATTTTTGGTATAGTTACTCTGTGTATTCCTTCCATCTGCTTTTGATGCTTCCTGCATCATTTAATATTTTCCCCGTAGACTCCTTCAATATTGCAACTCGAGGCTTGAATTTTTTCTTCAGTTCTTTCAGCTTGAGAAATGCCGAGTGTGTTCTTCCCTTTTGGTTGTCTGTCTCCAGGTCGTTGAACATGTCATTATAATACTTTGTCTTCTTCAGTCCCCCTTTGAATTCTTCTGTTCAGCTCTTTTACTTCATCATTTCTTCCTTTTGCTTTAGCTACTTGACCTTCAACAGCAAGTATCAGAGTCTCTTCTGACATCCATTTTGGTCTTTCTCTCCTGTCTTTTTAATGACCTCTTGCTTTCTTCATGAATGATGTCCTTGATGTCATTCCACAACTAGTCTGGTCTTCCGTCATTAGTGTTCAACCCATCAAATCTATTCTTGAAATGGTCTCTAAATTCAGGTGGGATATGCTCAAAGTCATACTTTGGCTCTCGTGGACTTGTTCTAATTTTCTTCAGTTTCAACTTGAACTTCCATATGAGCAATTGATGGTCTGTTCCACATTCGGTCCCTGGCCTTATTCTGACTGATGATATTGAGCTTTTCCATCATCTCTTTCCACAGATGTAGTCGATTTGATTCCTGTGTATTCCATCCGGTGAGGTCTACATGTATAGCTGCCGTTTATGTTGGTGAAAAAAGGTATTCGCAATGAAGAAGTCGCTGGTCTTGCAAAATTCTGTCATGCCGTTTCTGGCATCATTTCCATCACCAAGGCCATATTTTTCAACTACTCATCCTCCTTCTTGGTTTCCAACTTTCACATTCCAATCACCAGTAATTATCAATGCATCCTGATTGCATGTTTGATCAATTTCAGACTGCAGAAGTTGGAAAAAATCTTCAATTTCTTCATCTTTGGCCTTAGGGGTTGGTGTGTAAATTTGAATAATAGTTGTAATAACTGGTCTTCTTTGTAAGGGTATGGATATTATCCTATCACTGACAGTGTTGTACTTAAGGATAGATCTTGAAATGTTCTTTTTGATGATGAATGCAATGCCATTCCTCTTCAATTTGTTATTCCCTGCATAGTAGACCATATGTTTGTCCAACTCAAAATGGCCAATACCAGTCCATTTCAGCTCAGTAATGCCTAAGATATCAATGTTTATGTGTTCCATTTCATTTTTGATGATTTCCAATTTTCCTAGATTCATACTTCGTACATTCCAGGTTCCCATTATTAATAGATGTTTGCAGCTGTTTCTTCTCATTTTGAGTCATGCCGCCGCAGACAATGAAGGTCCTAAAAGCTTGACTCCATTCACGTCATTAAGGTTGACTCTACTTTGAGGATGCAGCTATTCCCTAGTGGTCTTTTGAGTGCCTTCCAACCTGAGGGGCTCAGCTTCTGGCACTATATCAGTGTTCAGCTGCTATTTATAAGGTTTTCACTGGCTAATTCTTTTCAGAAGTAGACTGCTAGGTCCTACTTCCTAGTCTGTCTTAGTCTGGAATCTCGGCTGAAACCTGTCCACCGTGGGTAACCCTGCTGGTATTTGAATACCAGTGGCATAGCCTCCAGCATGACAGTAACACACAAGCCCCCACAGTATGACAAACTTACAGACGCGTGGGGGTCCATTAGATAGGCCTCCTAAATATTCCCTAAACCTACATTTCTCTCCATCCTCTCTTTTGCATTCTTGCATACAATTTAGGAATTAGGCCAAGCTCCCCCTCCTTTTTGCCAGCTCATTGTGATGTTTTCTTTCTCCAATCTTCAAAATCACTTGTAACTAGTATTTTGATAATCATCTACTTTCTTGCTCAACCATTTTACTTTTATGGCTTATCTCCCTCAACTAGTACAGGACTAGAGCATACTTCTGCTGTGATCCCCACCACATTGTTTAACACATTGCTATGCACATGTTAAGCACTCAAAGATATTTATTAAATGAATGAAATTGTACTACGATAACTTTCTATTTAAAGAGCTCTTTGGTGGATTAATTTTTGAAAAATGCCTATCTTTTTTTGAACTTTCAGATGCCATATTCAAAACAACAATATGTGTTCACTGGATGTGTACCAGGTATCAGGCACTGTTCTAGGCACTTTCTCATGAAGTACTGATTTAATACTTACCAGATCTCTGTCAGGTGAAATTATTATCCTGAGTTACCCATAAAGACAAAACCATGAGATGTTTAAAAATTTACCAGTATTTCTACTATTTCCACTGAGTAACCAGAGGCTATATTTAATCTGCTCCAAGTCCTTTGCTCTATCCTCCATAACACGAATTCCTTTCTTTCATTTGTATTTTTCAAGCAGGGACCCATGGTTCTTAGTTGAATTATAAAAATTATTCTTCTATTGTTTAGATGTGAGAAAAATATGACTGACAAAATATGTAAATAAGGAATATATTTATATCTCAAGTTTAGTGTCTAATTACATTTACTATGAATAATGAGAGGAAGTACATTTGTGTCCCCAAAGTAAACATGTGCCATATGCAAAGGGAGATGAGAGGCAGCAGGGTGCTCTATTAACATTCATAATTATGCATCTTATATTCCAAAAATGAATTGTTGTTTGACAGCAAGGGGAAATGACAATAGTAAGAATTATAGCAAAAGCACATAAAGTTAATCAACATATAATTGACTCCTAAATATACACATTTTAGATATTTTCCTTTCTTGGTATTCATGATTTATTACTTAGAAACACCATAAACTATTCTACCAGAATATATTTCCTTATTAAAGATGTCTAAAACAAGAACATGAACACATAAAATTAATTAATTTTTTATGACATATAGTAGATATATCACTTAAGGGAGATTTTGTTCTACAAACACAATAATTTACACATAATGAGGTGTCAACTTCTCCAGTGATACTTGGTCTAAAACAGTCATAAACTTAGGGGGCAATTTAAACCTATTGGGAGGCAAAGTCTAGACTAAAAACTTTTTTTTCCAGTATCTCCCAATGTATACTTTATTAAACATAGCACACCTCAAAGAAACAGGAAGAATGCAGAATACTAATGACAACATTTTCTCTCTGACTGAGACCCAGCTTCAGGTCAGAAAAGACTATGCCTTCACCTAACAGATGGCTACACGATGTCTTAATGTAAGGAGCCAACAACCATCAGTTCAATTGCAAGCAGACCCATACCTAGAACCTTAACCTTCACCCCAGCCAAGAGCCAACTAACTCAGTTTAATTCTTCTGCTGAGACTAGCAAGCATCCCAGGTCAAGGCAAAGCTAAGACCAGGGTGGCTGAGAAAGACTTGATTATCCTCTTAGATCAATATATACTCTTTTTCCCTCTGGACTCTACTGGGAGGCAAGGTTACTACTGAGGATAACACTCACAAGGTGAAGCAAGGGAGAAAGCACGAGTAGACTCAGGATTTTAAAACTCATACAAGGATTTTTGAAGATTCCAATTAAAATATTCTATATAAAACCTCTGAAAATATCATTGTTAGGTGCCATGAAATCAATTTTGATTTATAATGACCCCATGTGACATAGTAGAATGGCCCCATAGGGCTTTAACAAAGAATAAAAACTTATTTTCTCACAGTCTAGTAGGCTACAAGTCCAAATTCAGGTGTCAAGTACAGGGGAAGGCTTTCTCTCTCTGTCGGCTCTGAAGGAAAGTCTTTGTCATCAGTCTTCCCTTGGACTAGGAGCTTCTCAGCTCATCATATCTGGGCTACCCAAACCCTGCACATTCTAAAGGTCTTCAGGATTTGCCCTTGACCAGCTCCTGGGAGATAACCTATGAGCCCTTGGAGTATCTTGCCTGATAAGTGTCTTTTGTATACTTTACAACTTGGGCCATGCTAACAATGTGATATATGCTAACAAAGTTATTTATGGTGAATGCCTATTTTTGTATGCCTGGGGCATTGGGCTACGCTGTATCAGTTTGACCTCTAGGAGGCTGGAGACTAAATAACTAAATAACTAAGGTGAGTCATGCAGATGCTCCATGCCTACAAGATTGATCCCCAGTAAAAATCTTGGACAAGGCTCAGGTTGAGCTTCCCTGGTTGACAACACTTCATACGTGTTATCACACATTGTTGCTGAGAGAATTAAGTGCTATCTCTGTGACTCTACTGGGAAAGAAAAGAAAAGCTGGAAGCTTGCACCTGGTTTCTCCTGGACTCTTCCCTATACACCTTTCTTCTTTGCTAATTTTAATCTATATCTTTTCATTGTAATAAACTGTAACTGTGAGTATAACAACTTTTATGAGTTCTGTGAGTCCTTCTAGAAAATCATCAAATCTTTGTGCAGGAACTCTGGGTTCAAAGGACACGCTCTGCTCCCAGCATTGCTTCCTTGGTGGTATGAGTTCCCCCATTCTCTGCTTGCTTCCCTTTCTTTCGTCTCTTGTAAGATAAAAGGTGGTGCAGGCCACACCCTATGTAAACTCCCTTTACATTGGATCAGGGATAACCTTAGTAATGGTGTTATACAATCCTACTCTAATCCTTTTTAACATAAAATTACAATCACAAAATGGAGGAAAACTGCACAATACTGGGAATTATGGCCCAGCCAAATTGATACACACATTTTTTGGGGGACATAATTCAATCCATAACATTAGGAAACTCCTCTTACTTCCTATAGGAACTCCTTGTTACCCAATATTTGCTTGAACTACCATCTATCTCCTATTGCACTATTTCAAAATACATTTACTGAGCATCTATAGTGGGCTTATAATTTTTAACAAAACCCAGTCACCATCTTCAAAGAGCTTACAGTCTACTGCAAGAGAGAGACAATTAAACAGGAAAGACCAGTAACAGCTAATTGTGAAACACATGTTATCTAAATTAACCCATTTTATCCTCAGAGGAACCCTAGGAGGAGACATTGTCTACATTTTACAGATGTGGAAGGTGAGGCTTGGATAGGTTAAGTAGCTTGCCAGCATCACTCAGACAGGAAGAGGAAGTGTTAGGTTTAGAAGTCAGGTCAGCATGACTTTGCTGTACTATTCATTCTCTCCTTGTGCTATGGTGGACCTAAGTATACCTTGTCAATTTGTGCAAAATAACCTGCTGAACTTTGATTATAACTGCATTGCAATTATAGAAAAATTTAGGACAATTAATGTCTTTTTTTTTAAATTTTTTATATTTTTAATTTTTTTTATTGTACTTCAGGTGAAGGTTTACAGAACAAATA
>NW_004443982.1:1975505-2001905 GCF_000243295.1 Trichechus manatus latirostris | reverse complement strand
TTTTGATATGTGCATCTATTGCTATAAATTGTCCTCTGAGGACTGCCTTTGCTGTGTCCCAAAGGTTTTGGTATGATCTGTTTTCATTTTAAATTGATTCTAAGAATTTTTTGATTCCATCTCTGATTTCTTCTATTACCCAGTGATGTGTAAGCAGAGTATTATTCAGTTTCCATGTAACTGATTTTTTTTCCTTGCTATTTCTGTTTTTAATTTCTACTTCACAGCATTGTGGTCAGAGAAGATACTTTGAATTATCTCAGTGTTTTGGATCTTGTTGAGGATTCATTTGAGGCCTAAGATGTGGTCTATTCTGGAGAAAATTCCATGTGCATTGGAAAAGAATGTGTACTTTGCAGCTGTTGGATGGAGTGTTCTACGTATGTCTATGAGGTCAAGTTGGCTGATTATGCCCTTTAGGTCTTCTGTATCTTTGCTGAGTTTCTTCTTAGTTGTTGTGTCCTTTACTGAGAGTGGTGTGTTGAAGTCCCCTACTATTACTGTGAAACTGTCAATTTCTCTTTTCAGTGTTGTTAGAGTTTGTTTTATGTATTTTGGAGGCCTGTCATTGGGTGTGTAGATCTTTATTATGGTTATGTCTTCTTGATGGATCGACCCCTTATTCATTATATAGTGTCCTTCTTTGTCTTTATGGTGGATTTTGTTTTAAAGTCTATTTTATCTGAGATTAGTATTGCCACTCCTGCTCTTTTTTGCTAGCTGTTAGTGTGATATATTTTTTCCAACTTTTGACTTTTAATAAATTCACCTTTGTTTCTAAGGTGTGTCTCTTGTAGACAGCATATTGATGGATACTGTTTTCTTATCCATTCTGTCACTCTCCGTCTCTTTATGGGTGCACTGAGTCCATTTACATTCAGTGTACTTATTGATAGATGTGAGTTTGTTGCTGTCATTCTGTAGTGCTTTTTTTTTGTGGTGCTCACGTTTTCTTTGTTCTTCTTACTCGCCTGTGCTGAATTATTTTGTTTGTGGATTTTTTTTCATTTCTTTTGTTTTTGTAGGTTTTGTTTTTGCTGAGACTTTATCTTTTTCCTCTTTATTTTTATGAGTACGTTTGTTAACTTTATTTGTGGTTACCGTGAGATTTACCCTTATCTTTCAAAGTTTGAAGCAGTCTATTATTACTTGGCATCGCCTTGCCTTCCTCTTCATTATAAGGTTCTAGACCTACACCGTTTATTCCCTCTTTTACTGTTCTGATGCTGTTGTCATTTACAGACTAACTTCTGTGATTCCCTGCTGTATTTCTTTTGGTTTTGGATAGTCCTTGAGAGTTCATTTCCCAGACTGGTATCTAACTCATATGATCCTGCATCCTAGATTCAGCCTGTGAGCTGAAGTTGTTTCTTCTCAGAATGAAGGACTCCCTTTAATAATTCTTGTAAGTTTGGTTTGGTTTTTACATATTCCCTTAATTTCTGTTTATTTGGGAATGTCCTAATTTCGCCATCATATTTGAATGAGAGATTTTCAGGATACATTATTCTTGGCTTGCAATTTTTTTCTTTCAAGGTTTTAGATATGTCATCCCATTGCCTTCTTGCCTGCATGGTTTCTGCCGTATAATCTGAGCTTAGTCTTATTCTTTTTCCTCTCTATGTGACTTCTTTTTGTTTCGTGAGCTGCTTTCAGGATTCTTTGTTTGTCTTTGCTTTTGATGAGTGTGATTATGATATGCCTTGGTGATTTTCTTTTGGGGTCTCTCCTATATGGGGTTTGTTGTCCTTCTTGGATGGCCAGCTTTTCATCTTTCATGATATTGGGGAAGTTTTCTGTCAGCAGTTCTTCAACTATCCTCTCTGTGTTTTCTGTTTTCTCCCCCTATTCTGGAACTCCGATCACTCACAAATTTTTGCTTTTGATTGTATCACACAAAACTCTCAGGGTCTCTTCATTTTTCTTTTTTTCTGAGTTTTCCTCCAGAGTTGTGTCCAAATGTTTGTCTTCAATTCCACTGATCCTGTCTTCCACCATTTCAAATCTGCTCCTCAGCCCTTCTATGATGTTGTCCATTTCTGAAATCTTGTTGTTTATCTTTTGGATTTCTAATTGTTGTTTCTGTATAATTTCTAGTTGTGAATTTATTTTGGCAGTTTGTTCCTGCATTATTTTCCTGAATTCTTCCATTTTTTTTGTCTGTATTTTCCATGAATTTGTCTGCCTTTTCCATTAATTTGTCTATTTTTTCCTCACTTTTGTGTGCTTTTTGCTTCAACTCTTGGATAGTTGTGAGTATTAGAGATTTGAATTCCCTATCAGGTAGGTCAAGTGCCTTTTCTTCCGCTGGAAAGTCATCTGGTGTTTTATTTTGGACACCTACTGGAACCATCCTGTCCTGTTTTTGTAAATGTTTTGATATTGTCGGCTCTCTTTGGGGCATTCAGTAGTTATTTTTATTGTTTATTGATGTTAGATTTGTTTTGTTTCATCCTTTTTTTTTAATTTGGCTATGTCTGAGCAGGCAGGCTGTGTGTTCATTGTTGTTTGCTCATCTGTGGGCACGATACTTTTTGCCTCCTTTTCCAATTGGCAGGGTCAGTCACTCAGATATGGTACGGCAGGGCAGGTCTAGCTGAAGATGAGTTACTTGGATGGGTTGTTTGTTGCACTTAGTACAGCCACCAGGGCGTGTCAGTAATCAGTGCAGGGCAGGTTCTGGTAGGCCGTGTCTGTGCTGTTTGGTGGTGTGACGTTAAGCTCATGGTGCAGGTAGGAAGGATGGAAGGGGGAGATTTTTATGTGTGGAGCTAAGATGGATATGGGAGAGAGGAGAGAGGAACAGAAGCCAAAAACATACAAACAAAGAAGAGTGTTGGGGAGCTTGCGGTTGGAGTGTAGAGATGAGAGACTATGAAATGGAGAAAAAACAAAAAGGGCAAGAAGAAGAAAAAGAAAAGAAAAAGTAAAAATTAGAAAGGAAAAAGAACAGCAAAGCTCCCAGGGATCCTACTGGAGCGGCTACAATGTCTGGGGAGGTTGTTCTCAGGTGCTGCAGTACATCCTGGCTAAAAGGTGTAGAGGTATTCAGCGCCAGTATTCAGGGAACAGGAAGAGAACGAAGGTATAAGGAGATGAGAAACTGAGTAATGAAGAAATACAAAAAGGGAAAAAGAGGGAAAACAAAACAAAACAAATTAAAAAAAAAGAACAAGAAAAGCCCCCCAAAAACCAGAAAAATATGAAAAAAGAAATGCTCTCAGGGATCCCTCTGCACGTCTGCGCAAGCTGAGGGGGTAGGTCCAAAGCCACGTAGAACCACCCGGCCAGAACAGGCTCCCAACTAGAGAAAAGAAAAAGAAAACAAACAAACAATTCAAAACAAACAAACAAAAGCTCCGGGATCCCACCAGTGTTGCAGCCCAGACCAGGAAGCAGCTCCACACTCGAACGAAGCTCTGAAGCCCCTCAGGTAGAAGCAAAGATGGCGCACGGAGCCAGGTATTTGAGCGAAAGGAGGGGGAGGTGGTGAGAGGTAAGGAAGAAATCAAAATAATCAGAAAAAAAGCAACACCAGCAGCCAATAAATGGCACTTAGGGATCCCAGCAGTGCAGGCGGGTGGAATTCAAGCAGCTGGTGCTTCCCGGCCAAGAGACTGTGGCCGTGGGAAGCAGAGGAGGCTGAGTTGGGGTAAAGAAGGGTGGGGGGTGGAAAAGCACATATTGCAAATTACCAGTTGTTTTGTCTTCCGCTGGAAGCTCCGTGAAGCTGCTTTCTCATACCCCCTATTTGTTATGAGTCTAAAGTGGTGGATGTGCGCTGCGTTAGCTGATAGGGTACCTCTGCATGAATCTCTCTGTGCTCTCTGTTCTCTGTCAGTTTTCTCACTCCATTTCGTGCTTGGCTGAGTTCTTTATCTCTTCATTTGATGTTTTAGGGTTTCAGGATTGCTGTTTTCTCTGTTTGGCTTAGTTTTTCGGATCTTTGCTGTGGAGGGACGGCGTGGTGCTTCTGCCTAGAGCGCAATTTTTCCGGAAGTTCCGGAATTAATGTCTTTACAATATTGAGTCTTCTAGTCCATTAACATCATTTATGTAAGTCTTTTGGGTCAATTGGTCTTCATTAATTTCACTACATAATGTGTTATAGTTTTCTCTGTAGGTGTTTTGTCCCTTTTTCATTAGCTTTATTCTTTGGTATTTGGGGCCTTTTTATGGCATTTTAAACTGTTAATTTTTAATTTTTTTCTGTCATATAGAAATAAAATGGATTTTTGTATATTGATCCTGCATCTAGCAATCTTGTTAAATTTACTTATATATTCTAACAGCTTTTCTGTCAATTTTTTCCTATGTAGGCAATCTAGTTAACTGTAAACAAACGTAGTCTCCCTCTTTTCTAATAGTCACCTCTTTTATTTCTTATTCGTGCCCTACATTCAGACTTCATTTAACTATCTGAATAATGGCTATTCTACTGGATAATTAGGGTGTCCTATGATATACTTTTCTGTGGCTGATTTCATAAGTTTCTATTGTCTTTATCATATTAAAATGAGTCTTGTTTAGGAAGTGTGTTTGTCTAGTCTACACTGATGTCAGCCATAGTTAGGAGTGGGTGGCACCTAGAGTTGCTGAGGTGGATCTGTGCAGCCGTTTGAGAGCTTCACTCTCCTACTCATTTAATATATATATATATATATTTTATTGTTGTACTTTAAGAGAAAGTTTACAATTCAAGTTAAGTCTCTCATACAAAAATTTATACATGCATTGTTATGTTACCTAATTGCTGTCCCTATACTGTGACAGCACACTCCTCCTTTCCACCTGATTTCCCGTGTCCTTTCAACCAGCTCCTAACCCTCTCTGCCTTCTCATCTCACCTCCGGACAGAAGCTGCCCATTTAGTCCCATGTATCTACTAGAGCTAAGAAGCACACTCTTCACTAGAATCATTTTATGTCCCATAGTCCAGTCTAATCTTTGTCTGAAGAGTTGGCCTCAGGAATTGTATTAGTTCTGGGTTGACAGATAGTCCAGGGTCCATGCTTTCTGGGGTTCCTCCAGTCTCAGACCATTAAGTCTGGTCTTTTTACTAGAATTTGAGTTCTGCATCCCACCGTTCCCCCACTCCTTCAGGGACTCCCTGTTGTGTTCCCTTTCAGGGCGGTCATTGGTGGTAGCCGGGCACCATCTAGTTCTTCTGGTCTCAGGCTGATGAAGTCTCTGGTTTATGTGGCCCTTTCTGTCTCTTGGGCTACTACTTTCCTTGTGCCTTCGGTGTTCTTCATTCTCCTTTACTCCAGGTTGTTGGGACCAATTGATGCATCTTAGATGGCCGCTTGCAAGCTTTTAAGACCCCAGACACCACTCACCAAAGTAGGATGCAGAACATTTTCTTAATAAGCTTTGTTATGCCCATTGACCTAGATGTCCCCTGAAAGCATGGTCCCCAGACCCCTACCCCTGCTACTCTATCCCTCAAAGTGTTTGATTGTATTCAGGAAACTACTTAGCTTTGGTTTAGTCCCATTGTGCTGACTTCCCCTGTAGTGTGTGCTGTCCTTCCCTTCATCTAAGATAATTCTCGTCTATTATCTAGTTAGTGAATAACCCTCACCCTCCCTCCCCACCCTCGTAACCATCAAAGAATGTTTTCTTCTGTGTTTAAACCTCTTCTTGAGTTCTTATAATAGTGGCCTTATACAATATTTGTCCTTCTGTGACTGACTCAATTCACTCAGCATAATGCCCTCCAGATTCTTCCATGTTATAAGATGTTTCAGGGCTTCATCATTCTTTATCGTTGTGTAGTGTTCCATTGTGTGAATATATCATAATCTGTTTATCCATTCGTCCACTGATGGGCACCTAGGTTGTTCCCATAGGGTTTTCTAGACTGTAATCTTTACAGGAGCAGATCGCCAGGTCTTTCTCCTGTGCAGCCACTGGGTGGGTTTGAACTGCCAAACTTTCTGTTAGCAGCTGAGCATTTAACCATTGCACCACCAGGGATTCTCTAAAAATATTACTGAGACAATTGTTAAGTAGGTAGGTAGGAACCAACTGAGGTGTTAGAGAGAATAAACTAGATATGCAATCAGACATACATGGTTGTGAGACAGTGGACCTGTCATTTACTTCATTTCTTTCTACCTCAATTTCCTCTCTGGTAATATGGGCATATATTGGTGCAATGTTTAAGAGCTCAGCTGCTAACCAAAAGGTTGGGAGTCGAATCCACCAGCTTCTCCTTGGAAACCCTATGGGGCACTTCTACTCTGCCTTATAGGGTCGCCATGAGTCGGAATCAACTTGACGGCAACGGGTTTGTTGTTGTTTTTTTTTCTTCATTATACTTTTTATTATACTTCACAATAGCGTCTTGATGATTAAATAATGTGATGTACTCGAGAGCTGCTAGCACTGTATCTGACCCATAGTAAATGGTGGGATAGAGGAACAAAATTAACATTTACAGAGTGTTTATTAAATCTGAAAATAATCCTGGTTCTGATTGAGCCATTTCAAACTTAGGTTGGAGGAATCCTGGAAGAACCCTTGCCTGAATCCACTTTCCTGAGGACAACTTAGTTCATCCCTTACTGGTCTTAACACTTTCAAACCAACTACTGGGTAAAGGACTGTTACAGCACTATCTCAGAGAGTTGAGTTATAATAGTCCCAGTGGCTGAAATTCCCTCAAACTCAGCAGCATTGCCTCAGGGAAAAAAGATAGGTTCTGGAGTTACACACAGAGACTAGATTTGAATCCCAATTCTGACACTTATTAGCTATGTGGCCTTAGACAAGTGATATGTCCATTCTGGTCCTTGGTTTCCTCATATAATACCTACCTTGTAGAACTATGGTGGGAATTCAATAGATGTGAGGTGCCATCATTATTGCATTCTCATGAACTCATGAGGTCCTAGGCCAAGCAAGCTACTCAGTTCCTAGGTTATAATACACAGGCAACACAAAGCTACTTTCCCAGCCCAACTGTGAAAAACCAATGGCCATTGCAAGTGCTTATGTTGATAAGCAATTAAGAAGGGAGAAGAAATTATTCTGTAATACAAGCACTTTACTATGGCATGAAAGAGGCTTCTATCAATTCTTCCTTTTCTGGGGGGATTCATCATAGTAATGATCCTGAATCACATATGACAGATAAGCCTTCCTCCCCATCACTTCACAAGTGCCCTCTCCCACTCATCCTTAAACTTTCCCTTATTCATCCCCAAGCTTTTCCCAGGAAGTGTAGAGTAGCAGAGAATCACAATAAAAAGAAAAGGATAACACAAGAGAAAAATTTCCCAACTTCATACAAAATGCATGTACCAAAACTATTTTTTAATTTTTGTTCAAAATGTTCCATTTTGTAGGAAAAGCCACTGGTACTTCAAGAAATCTCCTTCTGAAATGCAAAGAGGGACAATCTCAGATAAGTTATCTTCACTGTGGGTAAATTTAAATCAATTTTTATGATAGGGAGAAAGAGAAGAGCAGGTGATGTTCTACTCTTTCCTCTAGAGAGGAACCCTACCCAGTATAACTTCTCAAAGACTATTCAAAGGCATATATTAACTTTATACTTAACAAAATTGAAGGATATTCTGCACCCTCATCACAGGAAAAAGGGGAAGAATATATATTTGCATTAGGAGCCAGAAACATAATCATTTTTAGCTGAACAAAGATGCCAGAATGGCCAACCAATGCTTTCCCTTTGATTACCTGGAAAGCAATCAATGCACTCTTGTTAAATTGGAGCTTTCACTCAAAATAGAAACTGTCCTGAAGTCCAGAAAGCTGTAAGTTCAGGGACAAGTACCCAGAAGGAATTTTGACACTTGCACTAAGATCCAGGGTTGGCATGCTCAGCAAGACCCAAGTCTAAGTCTGGGGTTTGAAAAAGCTGTTAACTTAATAAGGACTGCTAGTGAGGTATACCCCAACAGCTTCAGGATTCATGTGCTTGCTTTTAACATTTACTTTAAGAGAGATAGCTTTGGTCCTTAAGATTTGCTTAGTTTAGCTGTATTAATAAATATGTTAAATATTGAATTAATAAAGGTTTGGGAACTGATGCTTATAAATCTGAGGATGAAGGTTAAGATTATTGAGACTTCCTCTTCTGTAAGATGGAGTTCTTTTCCCTATTCCCCCCACTAAGTACAACTAAAAACCCTATTTACATTATATGTAAAACAAATAGAAGAAGACTCTCCATTTTGGCTTCTTCTGACACTACTCTGGCAGTGGAAAGGGAGTGCTGCCTTATGAGGAGAAAATATTTGCAAAACACATATCCAACAAAGGACTAGTATCTGCAATATATAAAGAAATCGGAGAACTCAACAGTAAAAACAGACAATCCAATTAGAAAAGTCTTAATGAGACTTTCACTCAAAATAGAAACTAGCCTGAAGTTCAGAAAGTTCAGGGACAAGTTCCCAGAGGTAAACCACTAGGAACTTTGGGACTCAAAGAACAACATGATGGTAAGTTCCCTGGATTTTCTTTTTGCCTTATATAACTCAGGCTTCAAGCTGAAGAAGCAGCAACCAAAACCAAACCCATTGCCATCGAGTCAATTCTGACTGATAGCGACCCTATAGGACAGAGTAGAACTGCCCCATAGGGTTTCTAAGGAGCAGCTGGTGGATTCCACCTGCCAACCTTTTGGTTAGCAGCCAAGCGCTTAACCACTGTGCCACCAGGGCCCTGAAAAGGCCGATGGGCACAGACACAATAAATCCTAACAAAAGCCTTCTCTCCCTAGCCAGAGGACTAGGAGAGGTGCAGCTTAGCAAGACAGAATGCTTTTAGATAATAACTGCTGTACTTCAGCCAAACACCACAGAAAAAGTGTGGTCCCATCTCCATTTATACCAACAAAGCCTATTGGGAAACCTAGACTTCCACCCTCACCAGTCTGTAATGAGGTGCCCTAAACCCCCTCTCCCTGAGTGATATCAGAGAAGGCTGAACTGGGGGCCAGTACTTTCATCCCTACTGGGCAGGAACAAGACCTCTCCCTGTGGTGTCAGGAGAGACCATGTGAAGAGCCTGGTCTTCCACTCCCACCTGATAATAATGAGGACCTCCTCCTCTGCACACTGAGGAGGCATCAGAAGAGACCTAGTGGAGAATCAGAACTTTTACCACTACCCAGTGGTAAGGAGGCCACTCCCTCCTCTGTAATGTTAGTGTAGGCCATACGCGGAGCAGCAACAAGGCATTCCTTCCCTTACCAGCCAGTGGAGGCATAGTGGGGAGCTTGAACTCCTACCCCTGACCAAGAGTAACAAGGAGTCCCTCTCCTCAAGTTTTTACAGGGGCCAGGTGGAGAGCCTGCACTTCTACCTTCACCTGGCAGTAATGAGGTAGCAGCCCCTTCCTCTGCAAGAGTGGTGTCAGAGGAAGCCAGCTAAAATAGAAAGTTTAAATACAATCCAGAGTCTCACAATTTAATATCCAAAATGTCCAGATTTCAACTGAAAATCACTCGTCATGCCAAGAACCAAGAAGATCTTAAATGGAATGAAAAAATACAATCAGTAGATGCTAACACCAAGATAACAGAAATGTTAGAATTATCTGGCAAATCAACGGTTATAAAAAAGCTTCAGTGAGCAATTGTGAACGTGCATGAAACAAATGGAAAAAACAAAAACAAAAAATCAGAAAGTTTTAGCAGAGAAATAGCAAGTCTTGCAAAGAAATAGAAGATAAAAAGAAGCAATGGAAATTTTGGAACTGATAAACAGAATACACAGAATAAAAAAAAAATCAATGGATGTCTCAATGGCAGAATGAAGGAAACAAAAGAATCAGCAAACTTGAAGACAGAACAATAGAAATTACCAATTATGAACAACAGAGAGAAAATAGACTGAAAAAAAAAATGAAAAAAGCCTCTGGGTCCTGTGAGACTATAAAAAAGGATCTGACATTTATGGCATCAGAGTCTTGGAAGGAGAGAAGAAAAAGGGTGAGGCTAAAAAACAAATAATGCCTAAAAACTCCCCCAAATTTGGCAAAAGACATAAACCCACAGACTCAAGGAGCTAAGTGTCTGAGTGTCTAGTGCTGCTATAATAGAAATACCACTTGTGGGTGGCTTTAACAAATTTATTTTCTCACAGTTTAGGAGGCTAGAAGTCCGAATTCAGGGTGCTGGCTCTAGGAGAAGACTCTGTTGACTCTAGGGGAAGGTCCTTGTGTCTCTTCAGCCTCTGTTTCTTGGCTCCTTGGTGATCTTCATGTAGCATGGCATCTATCTTCCTTTGCTTGCTCAATTTGCTCTTTTATATCTCAAAAGACATTGACTTAAGACACACCCTACACTGATACAGCCTCATTAACATAACAAAGAAAACCCATTCCCCAATTGGATTTCAACCATAGGTATAGGGGTTAGGATTTACAGCACATATTTTGGGGGGACACAATTCAATCCACAACATTCTACCCTTTGGTTCCCCAAATTTCATGTCTTTGCCACATGCAAAATACTTTCACCCCATCACATCATTCCAAAGGTCTTAAATCAACTCCAAGTCGGGCAAAATTCCTCTTCGTCTGTGAACCTGTGAAATCTAGAATATAAGTTATCCGCTTCCAAAGTACAGAGATGGAATAGGCACAAGGTAGACATTTGCATTACAAGTGGGAGAAACTGGAGGGAAAGAAGGGATAACAGGTACCAAGCAAGTCCAAAACCCAGCAAAACAAATTACATTAGCTCTCAAGACTTCAAAATAATCCTCTGTTCTCTGAGACCATCTGGGTAATGGCCCCACCTTCCAGACTCTGGGTGTTGGCCATGCCTTCTGGATTCTGGGTGAAGCCCCTAGGCCCTGGACTTCAGGCCCATCTTCCAGGTCCACTGGGACAGCATCTCTGCTCACATGGCTTTGGGAAGCCCCATTCTCCTAGTCCATCTGAGTGACAACCCCACCCCCTCAGCCCCAGCAGCCTCCTTTCTTCTGCCCCTTGGGCATGGCTGCTCTGTCCTATAAGCTTTGGGCTGCAGCCCTATCCTCTTGGAGCACAGGAATGGCAGCCCCACCCTCTAGAACTGAGTTGGTGCAGATATGACTCTTTGAATCCTTGGAGGAGGCTATGGCTCCACCCTTTGAACCTAGGAGACTGTGGCTCCACCCTTCCAAATCAAGGCAGCCCTGCTCCTTCCAACAGTTCTGCTGATCTCCAAGCTGCTCCAGGGATGGTCTTTTTCTTTCCTTGGAAGACAACAGATGTAGGTCCTTTGGCCTGTTTCTTGCCTGTAGAATTCCAAGAGGCAGACAGCTTTCCTTCCTTTCATCCTATCTCTTTCCCCCTCAGTCTAACCTGATAGGTAGTTGGTTAGATCCATCAGTCACAGGCTTAATCTCTTTAACAGAAGATTGTGTAGCCACATCCTTGGTAAAAATTCTAGGACACATGTCCTTAGTTTGTACAACAGAGTTTTCCGAATCTTCAAGTTTTGTTTTCATTTTGCACAGTTCATTTTTAAGTTCATCTCTTTCCTTTCACATTTTACTGAAGCAGCAAGGAGAACCCATGCAGCCCCTTTGAAATCTTGCTTAGAAATTTCCTCAGCCAAATATCCAAGAACATCGCTTGCAAGTTTTACCTTCCACCAAACATTTGAACATAATTCAGACAAGTTCTTTGCCACTGCACAAAAACCATCGCCCTTCCTCCATTGTCCAATCACATGTATATTATTTTCTCTCTCTCTTTTTTTTTTTTTTTGTAATCAGGTTTTTGCTTTTTGGATAGCATCAGCTTTATTTATTTATTTATTTTTCTTTGTTGTCTTTTTAAAAAAATTTTATTGTGTTTTAGGTGAAAGTTTACACAGAAAATTAGGTTTCCATTTAACAATTTTTATACAAATTGTTCCATGACATTTGTTACAATTTTCCCAGTTTGTCAGCATTCTCATTATTTTCTTTCTGTTTCCGTTGATCTAGCTTCCCCGCCCCTCCTTGCTTTCTCATCTTTGATTATGGGTAAATGTTGAGCATTTGGTCTCATATAAATAAAAGAAAAACATTGCCATCGAGTTGATTCTGACTCATAGTGACCCTATAGGACTGAGTAGAACTGCCCCATATGGTTTCCAGGGAGCGTCTGGTGGATTTGAACTGCTGACCTTTTGGTTAGCAGCTGTAGCTCTTAACCACTACACCACCAGGGTTTCCTGGTCTCATATAGTTGATTGTTTAAGGGAGCATATTCCTCACGGGTGATGTTGTTTATTTTATAAGCCAATCTACTATTTGGCTGAAAGGAGACCTCTGGAAGTGGCTTCAATTCCAAGTTAAATGGGTATCTTAGGACAATAGTCTTAGATATTCCTCTAGTCTCTATCAGTTCAGTAAGTCTGGTCTTTTTTAGGAATTTGAGTTTTGTCTTACATTTTTCTCCCATTCTGTCTGGGATCTTCTATTGTGTCCCTGGTCAGAATGGTCAGTAGTGGTAGCTTGGCACCATCTAGGTCTTCTGGTCTCAGGCTAGAAGAGCCCGTGGTTCATTTGGGCTATTAGTTCTGTGGACTAGTTTCTTCTTTGAGTCTTCGGTTTCCTTCATTCTCTTTTGCTCCAGACAAGTAGAGACCAATAGTTGTATCTTAGATGTTGCTTGCAAGTTTTAAGACCCCCAGACACTACTCACCAAACTAGGATGTAGAACATTATCTTTATGAACTATGTTGTGCCAATTGACTGAGTTGTCACATGAGACTATGGTCCCAACCATTTTAACACAATAAATCAATCCTGTGAGTTGATTGGATATGTCTAGGAAGTCTCTGTAACTGTGCCCCTATGTGCTTTATTATTACATGGATATATATGCAGCACACGTAAACATGTATATACATATGCCTACAGATACACTCATACATGTTTTGTGCATGTACTCGTAAAAGCCTTTCTATACATATATATGCATACCTATCTACCTATGTAACCACACACATATTTTTGGCTGTTACAACTGTTGTTGCAGAATTGTATATGTTATAGCATTTACCAAAATTTTCCCTTTTTCTTGTATACTCCTTAGTGTCTTCATTTACCTTGGTCAAGTTATGCAGAATTCACCCATATTTGGTATTGCCTTTCCCATCACCAAAAATAACAAGTGTCTACTGTCTAGAAAGTGATTCGCCTCCTTCCCCCTCCCATCCCTGGTAACCATCAAAAACATTGCTTTCTGTGTGTGTATCTATTCTTGACTTTTTATAATAGTGGGACCATACAATACTTGTCATTTTGTGATTGACTTATTTCACTCAGCATTATGTCCTCTAGATTCATCCATGTTATAAGCTGTTTCATGGACTCCTCATTATTCTTTACAGTTGCATAGTATTCCATTGTATGTATGTACCACAATTGTTTATCCATTCATCCATTGATGGGCACTTAGGTTGTTTCTATCTTTCTGTTATTGTGAATAATTCTGCAATGAACATAGGTGACATAATTTTCTCTTAAAGCCTTACCAGAAGCACATTTAAAGTCCACATTTCTAACAACATTCTGTTGGCAGTGCCATATGTATTCTCTATGATGATATTTTCTCTATAGCTCTCCTAACTTCTTTCTGAGCCCTCACCAGAATTGCCTTTAACATTCATAATTCTACCAACAGTCTCTTCAAGGCAATCTAAGGCTTTACTATCAAGCACATCAAAATTCCTCCAGCCTCGACCCATAACCCAATTCCAAAACCACTTCCATATTTTAGCTATTTGTTAGAGCAGCACCCCACTCTCTGGTACCAAATTTTGTTTTAGTTATCTAATGCTGCTATAACAGAAATACCACAACTTGGTAGCTTTAACCAACATAAGATTATTTGCTCACAGTTTAGGAGGCTAGAAGTCTGAATTCAGGGCACCAGCTCAAGGAGAGGCTTTCTCTTTCTGTTGACTCTGGGGAAAGGTCTTTGTCTCTTTTCAGCCTCCTGTTTCTTGGCTCCTTGGTGATCTTCATGTGGCATGGCATCTATATTCCCTTGCTTGCTTCATTGCTTGCTCAATTTGCTCTTTTGTATCTCAAAAGAAATTGACTTAAAACACAGCCTATACTAATACTGCCTCATTACCATAACAAAGAAAACCCATTCCCAAATGAGATTACAATCACAGGTATAGGGGTTACGATTTATAATACATATTTTTTGGGGACACAATTCAATCCATAACACTAAGTAAACTTCAAGAGGATAAACTCAAAGAAATCAACAACAGTACACATCATAGCCAAAGTTTTGAAATCTAGAGAGAAAGAAAAAATCTTGAAAGCAGAGAGAGAAATGACACCTTACCTATGGAGGAAAAACAATTCAAACGACATTGGATTTCTCATTAGAAATTATTGAGGCCAGAGTATGTGGTACAATATTTTTCAATGCTGAAAGAAAAGAACTGTCAACACAGAATCCTATATCCAGTGAAAATATCCTTCAGGAATGAAGAGGAATCACAACATTCTCCAATGAAGAAAAACTAAGAGAGATTTGTTGCCGGCAGATCTATCCTAAAAGAATGACTAAAGGAAGTTTTCTAAACAGAAATAAAATGATAAAAGAATGAATCCTGGAATATCAGGAAGGAAGAAAGAACATAGCAAGCAAATATATTGGTAAATACAATATACTTCCTTCTCTCTTGAGTTTTCTAAATTCTTTGACAGTGGAAACAAAAATTATAACAATGTCTGATGTGGTTCTAAATGTATGTAAAAAAAAAAATGAAAACCTATTGCTGTCAAGTTGATTCCACCTCATGGCGACCTCATGTGTGTAAGAGCAGAACTGTACTCCACAGGGTTTTCAATGGCTGTGATCTTACAGAAGTAGATCACCAGGTCTTTCTTCTGTGGTGCCACTGGGTGGATTCGAACCATCAACCTTTCAGATAAAAAAAAAAGTTGTTTGCACCACCCAAGGACCTAAATGTATGTAGAGGAAGTATTTAAGACAATTATGTTAGAAATGGGGGAAGTAAGGGGATATAAGGGAAGGTAAGATTTCTATACATCTCTCTAATTGGTAAAATGATGACACTAGTTTTGAGTGTGATAAGTTATGCATATATAATGTAATACCTAAAGCAATCACTAAAAAATCCATATGAAAGATATTCTCAAAAAGATTAAAGATAAATAAAAATGGAATTCTAATAAATGTCCAAGTAACCCACATAAAGGAAGGAAAAAGAAAACAGAGAAATGAAAAACAGAACAAAGGGAAAACAAAATAAAATGTTAGACTTAAGCTCTAACTCATCAATAATTACATTAAATGTAAATGGTCTTAATGCACCAGTTAAAAAATATTGGCAATGTGTATAAAAAAAATGAACCAACTATATGCTGTCTACACTCACTTCAAATACAACAATATAAGAAGGTTGAAAGTAAAAGAATGAAAAAGACACACCATGTAAATGTCAATCAAAAGAAAGCAGGAGTGAATAAATTAATAGCATATAAAGTAGGTTTCAGAGCAAAGAAAATTACCAAGGATGCTGAACAATGATAAAAGGGTCAATTCGCCAAGAAGACACATGAATCCTAAATGTGTACACATCAAACAACAGAGCTGCAAAATATGTCAAGCAAAAACTGATAGAACTAAAAAGAGAAATAGACAAATCTGCAATTATACTTAGAGACTTCAACACCCCTCTCTCAACAATTGAAAGAATAACTAGGCAGAAAATAAATAAGCAAGGATATAGAATTCAACAACCCCATCAACCAACAGGGTTTAATTGACATTTATAGAATACTCTATCCAACAACAGTAGGACACACATTCTTTTCAAGTGTCCGTGGAACATATACCATGATGACTATGTCTTGGGCCATAAAAGAAACCTCAACAGATTGAAAATGATTGAAATAACATACAATACGTGTCGTGGTTAAAATTGTGTGTCAGCTTGGCTGGGCCATGATTCTCAGTGTTTTGGCAGTTATATAATGTTGTGATCACTTCCCTGTTGAGATTTGATATGTGATCACTCACATGATGGGATCTGCTGTGAGTAGCCAATCAGTTAAAGGGGAGTTTCCTTGGGCATGTGGGCTGCACTGAGTGTGGGCAGATGTTCAGGCA
Organism: Trichechus manatus latirostris; assembly: GCF_000243295.1. Lineage (NCBI taxonomy): Eukaryota > Metazoa > Chordata > Mammalia > Sirenia > Trichechidae > Trichechus > Trichechus manatus. The sequence continues at coordinate 1,985,789 of NW_004443982.1, read as the reverse complement.
GGGCTTGGTGGGGCTTTTGCTTGTTCTGGATCCTGCAGCTGGCTTTTGTTCATCTGACCTCTGGTTCTTGAGACATGAGCTAGCAGCTTACCTGCGGTCTTGCCTGCTGATCTTGGGATTCATCGATCTTCACAGCCTGTGAGCCAGAGCCCTGTTCTCCAGCCTGCCGATCTTGGGTTTGCCAGCCCCTGAGGCTATGTGTATCAAGAGAAGCCTCTTTCCTGACCCACAGACTTGGGACGTTACAACCTCTACGAATCTCTCTCTCTATATATATATACTTATACACTATACTGGTTTTACTTCTCTAGAGAACCTAGCCTAAGACAGTATGTTCTCTGAATCACAAGGAAATCAAACTAAAAATGAATAATAGAAAGAGTTGGAAACTAAACAAGACAACTCTAATCCATGGGTTAAAGAGGAACTCTCCAGGGAAATTATAAATTACATTAGCTGAATGAAAATGAAATTACATATATGAATATTTGTGGGACACAGCTAAAGCAGTGCTGAGAGGGAAATTTATAGCACTAAATGCTACTTTAAAAAGAGGAAAAGTCTCAAATCAATAATCTAAGCTCCCATCTCAAGAAACTAGAAAAACAAGAGCAAAAGAAACCTAAAGCAAGCAGAAGGCAGTTATTTATAATAAAGATTGATTTCATTTGAAATCAATGAAATTGAAACAAAAAATAGAGAAAATCAATGAAACAAAAAGCTAATTCTTTAAAAGATCAATAGAATTGATTGACAAATCATAGCCCAAAAAACGTACCTGGACCCAAGTCTCATACTTTCACAAAAACATAACTCAAAATGGATCACAGACTTCTATGTAACACCTAGAATAATACCTCTTTTAGAAAAAAAGTAAGAGAAAATCTTTGGGAAAGAGAGCTAGGCAAAGAGTTCTTAGACTTGACACCAAAAGCACAATACATCAAAGAAAATTTGATAACTTGAACCACATCAAAATTCAAAATTTTGCTCTGCAAAAGACCCTGTGAAGAGGTTGAAAAGACAAGCTACAGACTGCGAGCAAATATTTTCAAACCACTTATCTGAAAAAGAACTTATATATTGAATACATAAAGAACTCTCAAGATTTAGCAGTATAAAAAACAAACAAACAAACAAATCCAATTAGAAATTTGGCAAAAGACATGAAGAAACATTTCACCAGAGAGGCTATATGGATTGCAAATAAGCACATAAAAAGATGTTCAACATCATTAGTCATTACAGAAATGTAAATTAAACTCACAATGAGTTTAGAAATTCCTCAAAAAAATAAGTATAGAATTACCATAAACTAAAACCAAACCAAATCCATTGCCATTGAGTTGATTCCAACTCATACTGACTCTACAGGATAGAGTAGAACTCCCTCATAGGTTTTCCAGGGAGTGGCTGGTGGATTCAAACTGCCGACCTTTTGGCTAGCAGCTGAGCTCTTAACAACTGTGCCACCAGGGCTACCTAGGAGTGGAATTACTGGGTCATATGGTCATTCTACCATGTAACCATATGACCCAGTAATTCCACTCCTAGGTATATAACCAAAAGACTTGAAAGCAGGAACTCAGACTCATGTACACCAATGTTCATTGCAGCATTATTCACAGTAGCCAAAAGGTAGAAACAACCCAGTGTCCATCAACAGATGAATGGATAAACAAAACATGGTATGTCCATACAATGTAATATTATCAGCCATATGATACTTTTCCCCAAACAAAAACCATGAGGTGACAATGGGGCAATAATGTGAGGAAAAGCAAAGACAGGACAGAATATGACTGATTTTGACAAAGTCAAGGGAGACAGAATGGGAAAGGTGCACTGTTACCCAATATGACTAGTGTTAGGATAACTCAGAGCAGGGCTTTTCCTAAGGTTTTAGGTTACATCATTCATTCTTCCATTAATTGTTACCATGGACTGTGGTGTGCTAGGTGCTGGAACTTTAAAGATGATTAACATGCAGTCCCTGCCTTCAAGGAGCTTATAGTTTAGTAGGAAAAAGAGATACCTAAACTTACAGTTGAGGTGAGATGTGGTAAGTACACAGAGGATGGAACCATTAGCTCTGCTGTAGGAATGAGGAACGACTGGTAGTATATAGTGGGGCTTACAAGGTGAAAAAGGGGCAGGAGACTATTCCAGGCAAAGGCAGAGTCATGAAAGGACACTGTGTCCAGCGAATGGTTGAGATGTTCAAAGAGGCTAAAAGAATTAGATTTAAAAGAAGACATATTTGAGGTAGAATCAGCAGGATTTGGTAACTGATTAAATGAAGGGTAGCTGAAAGGAGCGGATCAAGATGCCTCTCAGAGTCCTACTTTAGGGAACAAGGACCATTAAATAAGATCAGCAACAGGAGAGGGAGATGGGTTGTTGCTTTTGGATGAGGAGAATATCAGGAGTTTAAGATGAAGACATGTTGAGTTTGAGATACTTGTGTTTCTTGCAAAAATGCCCTACAGACAACTGGAAATATGAGCTTGGTGTTCAGAAAATAGTTCTGGGCTAGAGATATAAATGTGAGAGGCATCAGTATTCAGGTAGTTGAAGTGATGGTAGTAAATTATGATAAATACTGAAAGGACAGATTGAGAAGCTGGATGTGTGTATGTGTGAGAGACAAAACAGAGCAAAGTTCAATGTTCTTTCTTTACTGCTTGCCATTTAGTCTACACAAAAGTAGTATAGCTTTCCCTCAATGCATTAACATTTAGAGAACTCTGGCTTGAATACAACAAAGATATGAAAAGACTATAATTCATCCATTTCTCAGCCACTACTGCCAACACCCTCTCCCCTTCTGTGTCAGTATGACATCTCTGGAGAGGTAAGGATCTGCTAAAGTCAGTAAAGAAAATTCTATAGATTTCTTTGGTGAATTATTGCTGACTACAGAAAATGATTTGGAAGTCCTCTAGAAGCCCTACCTAAAAATCCCTCCTGCTACAAGTGGTGCCATTTCTTTTTGTGCTGTCCTTAACAGAAAAAGAAAACAGACACCCTGTTGTGTGTATCACAGAATCATGTTTTCTGGTATGGTCAGGATGGGAAAGTAGATTTTTCAAGAAAAATAAAGTGGCCGATAGGAGGTCATAGGTTGACAGGGAATAAGGCACAGATAGAGGAGAACATGGGACTCAATTCTTCATATTCTAGAAAAGCAAAATTTTTATACAGAATTTTTTTCAGTACTTAAAAGTGGTTGTTAAATCACTTTTTCTTGTCTTGCAAGGCAAATGTATAAAAAAATCCAACACACAGTTTATTTATTTTGCAAAACAAAACTCTTCAATTGACCTTAAATTGGTTGTGAAATGAGTTAAGACGACATTTTTGTTTTGCTTTTGTTTTGGTTTTTAAACCATTCATGGCAAGTGCCTATTTCTAAGGGTCTGAAAACTTGCTCCCCTCTGGGTTGAATAATCTTGATTGTTTTACAAAGTCTTCACTCAAATGACTTTTCTATTAATCATTTTATAGCATTTCCTTGATTGGTCACCAAATTCTCTGCACCCATCTTTAGCTGTTATGATAGAATCAATTTAACTGTCTGATCAAAAACCGTGTTTAAATATTGTTCAAAATGTTCTGTTCTATGCAGGGGATGTCAGCTGTTGGAAAACAAACATTTCAGAGGGACAAAAAAGTGTCAGGCAGTGTTGATAAGGGAAGTGAGCTTCTCTGGGATATCAATTAAGTTCAATTATTGTACCCAAATTAAACTGGTGATTCCTAAAACCTAACTCCAGTTTAAAAAGCTGCAAAGTATAAGAGAGACAGAAAATGCAGAGAAGAAAAGGGATTTTTTGGGCTGCGAGGACCATGGTCTTGGGGCACATCTAGCTAAATTGGCATAACATAGTTTATAAAGAAAATATTCTACATTCTACTTTGGTGAGTAGCATCTGGGGTCTCAAAAGCTTGTGAGCAGCCATCTAAGGTACTCCACAGGTCTCACCCCATTGGGAACAAGGGAGAATGAAGAAAACTAAAGACACAAGGGAAAGCTTAGTCCAAAGGACTAATGGACCACAACTACCATAGCCTCCACCAGACTGAGTCCAGTACAACTATATGGTGCCCGGCTACCACCACCAACTGCCCTGACAGGGATCAAAACAGAGGGTCCCCGACAGAGCTGGAGAAAGATGTAGAACAAAATTCTAACTCACAAAAAAAGACCAGACTTATTGGCCTGACAGAGACTGGAGAAAGCCTGAAGGTAAGGCCACCGGACACTCTTTTAGCTCGGTAATGAAGTCAGTCCTGAGGTTCACCCTTCAGCCAAAGATTAAAACCAAAAACCAAAACAGTCGATTCTGACTCATAGTGACCCTACAGAAGATTAGACAGGCCTATAAAACAAAATGAGACTAAAGGGGCACAACAGCCCAGGGGCAAGGACTAGAAGGCAGGAGGAGACAGGAAAGCTGGTAATAGGGAACCCAAGGTGGAGAAGGGAGAGTGTTGACATGTCCTGGGGTTGGTAACCAATGTCACAAAACAATATGTGTACTGTTTAATGAGAAGCTAGTTTGTTCTGTAAACCTTCATCTAAAGTACAATAATTTTAAAAAAATTAACATTTTGATAATAAAAAAAAAAGAGAAAAGGGATTTTTATCACTTCCCTAATGAAGATATTCTTTTCTCTATAAATTCTGTCTGGTGTACAAGGACAAAAAAAAAAAAAAAAAAAAGGAGAAGGAAATCTGAAAGCAAGGAAGCAAGGAAGTTTATAAGGTCAACCTTCCCAGTGATTAGCTGCAACAGCCAAGGCTAGAAACTGGGACAGATTATCTGCGGCCAACATAGTGTGAATTACACTTAATCAATGAGAGAGGCAGACCCAGGTGTTTTCGATACTGAGTGAGTCCCAAGGGTAAGAAAAGGCTGCCAGAAAAGCTTTTTAGATTTTGATTTGAATTAATATTTGAGGTGAGTTGATTTAGCAAATTGAAGAAGTAGCATACCTAGTAGCGCCTCACCTGTTTATTGTTTTTAAAAATTGCTCTAAAATTGCCTGTAGTGTTTGTTAATGTTAAGCTAAGCTGTTTTAACATCAATATCTATGATTTTTTAAAACAGAAAAGTCATACAAATACTTTTTCTCTCTCTCTTCAATGTGACAAATCCTAAACAGAAGGTTTAACTTGTTTGGAGAGATTGCATCTGGAAAAGTAAAGAGGAAAGAGCTCTATTTAAGAGCTAAATTCTAAGTATTTTATCTACATGTTCGTATTTAATCCTCAGAAACCTATTGAAATAGAGGTGAGGAAACTGACTCAGAGATGTTAAGGAACATGCCCAACCTATCGCTCCACTGCTCATCTTATACTGTTGTTGCTAGGTGTTCTTCCCAAGGTGTCATTCATTCATTCATCTTCTATTTATTTATTCATCAAATACTGTATTCTAGGCTCTGGAGTCATGTCCAGGGGACCAATTGTGAACAATACTAGGTCCTAACTTTATGGAGCTTTACCTGTTCTTGACAAATTTTCCAAGTTCTTGGGAAGTTTGAGTCCTCTCCTCCAACCTGTTGACCTTGAATTGTACACTCTATCATCTGCACAATCAGTGGGCATTCTCTTTGTTATATCCCTTTTGTCAATTCAAGTATGAGTCAGTCTACAGGGAGAAAACAAAAGGATCAACTAGTTTTTTCTGTGACACGAATCAACCAAATTAGTGTAGGAAAAAAGCTGTTAGGTTACATCCAGTCCATCCCTCTGGGAATGGAGCAAAACTGCACTTTGTATTATTCTACTTTATTTCTCAACTACATTGTCCTGTCTAATTGTAAATAATTATAAATGACTCAGTGGCAGGGTTTCCACTATTTCTTCTCAAAGGTTACCCCACAATTCAGTAATTTTCAGTGTCAAGATGGTTTCTCTGATAATCAGCCTGAACAGACCTTGTCTTGCTTTTATCAAATTGCTCTGATTTACCCTGATCCCATTCTATGCAATTCCTCTTTTGTTACTGTATTTGCACCCTTCAAATATAGCTAGATGGCTCATACCCAATTCCCTCCCCTCTCCACCTAGCTGACTCTTAAGCTTACCTTGGCAGAGGAAATTTGGCAGCACCACCACAACTTCCAGCTGTCTCAGAGTTTATTACTTATGCAGACAATGCCAGCTAGTTTCTTGCAGTTCTGAGGTGGAAGCTTCCAGGTATGTCTATACACTGTGGGTGTTCAGAAACCACAGATTGCATTTGAGCTACCTCCTTTGTCACCTCTACTCTTCTACTCCTCTAGGATACAAACGCACATCTTCAGTTTTTTTCCAATTGCAAAACAGAACGATTTTTTTCAAAAGACTATCTTAGAAGATTTTGTTGACTCTATCTGGGTGCAGAATTCAATCATTCACTCACATATTGAACCTTAATTTAAAACCAGCAGTGCCATACCCTGTATAAGTCACTAGGTATACCATGTGTGAATCTGATGTATTCCTCTTCCTCAAGGAATTCACAATCTAATAAAGGAGATAAATAGGCTCTTCTTTCCAATTTACCACCCACTCTTCTTTTCCAAAGACTATTGTTTACAATTTCTTACATCTCATTTACTCTTCACCAAAATTGGGCCTCTGTCCCTAATGTTTTAATAAAGTTTTTCTTGCCAAGGTCAACTGATACTTTCTAATTAGCAAACACAATGGCCCCTTTTCAATATACATCTGACTCCAATGCAAGAGAATTTAACACTATTGATCAATGGCTCCTCCTTCTTGAAATTCTCTTTATCCTTGCCCTTGGTTTCCATGACACCACTCTCCCGTCTGTCTCCTCCTACATCTCTGATTGCCCTTTCTTTCTCTCCTTTACATTCCCTCTTTTGTATGACTCTTAGCTGATGGCTTCCTTTTATATTTGATTAAAAAAGAGAAGCACTGAGAAGACAGATAGATTCCTCATCTTTCCATCACTGTGTCACCAACCCACCTTGCCTTAAACTCCTCTTACTATGGATTAGTTATCCTTATTCCTAACTGAAGTTCAATTCCCCACTTCTGTTCTGACCTTTGTGAGGACATTACTGCTACAATTATCCCTTATTTTCTGCGCCATCTATTTCTCCCTTGCTACTAGATTACTCCCATTAGCAGTTAGATATGTAATATTCATGGTTTAAAAGAGAATTTCCCTTCCTTAATTCCAATTGCCCCTTCATCTAATACCCCATTTCTCTGCATCCCTTCACAGCTACCTAGAAAGACTTACTGTTGTCACTTCCTCACCTCCCATTGTTTCATGAACCAATCCATTCAGGCTTTTGTCCCAACATTCCATTGTCAAAGTTGCCAGTGAACTCCATGTTGCCAAAACCAACAGTTGATTCTCAGAATCGATATTTCATCATCATTTGTCACAGCTGATTACTCTCTCTTCCTTGAATCAGTTTCTTCACTTGGGCTCTGGGATACTACTACCTTTTGGTTCTCCTCCTACCTCAGTGGCTACTTCTTCTCAATTTCTTCTTTGGTTGCTCCTCATCTGCCTTATCTCTAAATATGGGACTGTCCCAGGGCTCAGTCCAAGGACCTCATCTCTTTGCTGTCTACACTTAATCCGTTAGTGACTACATCTATTGTTAAAGCTTTAATATCAATGGGTGAATCAAAAATTTATATCTATGACCTTGACCTATTTCCTGAGCTCTAGACTCCTATATATAATTTTCTACTAAACATTCCCATGTAGTTGTACATTAGACACTTCAAATGAAATATGCACAAAGCCAAGCTACTGATTTCCCACCTCTTCCCAGCACCCATCAATCTTGTTCCTCTTCCAGTCTTTCCCATCTCAATAACTGGCACCACCCAATTGTTCAGGAGAAAACCAAGGGACCTTTGATCCCTTGCCTACTCACCCCCACCACAACTCTGCTGAACTCATACATAATCTATCAGCAATCCTCCAAAACAAATCCCAAATCCAACTACTACTCCCCATCTCCACTACTAAAACTAGAGTCCAAGCCATCACCATATTTTCCTGAATTATTGCAATAAGCCTCCTGAAAAGTTTCCCTGCTTCCTCTCTATCCTCTACACTGTTCCACATACAGCAGTAAAGGCAATCATTTCCAAGTCCAAAACAAGTTATACCACTGTCCTGTTTAGAACATTCTAGAGCTTCCCACTGCAATTAGAATAAATTTGAACTTCTTTCCAGAGTCTCCAAGGCCCTATTTGATCAAGTCCCTGCCTACTTCTTCAACTTCATCTCTCTTTATGCTTCTTTTTGCTTACTACACTCCAGTTTCAATAGCTTTACAATAGGTTCCTTTCTGTCTCTTAAATACATCATTTATTTTCCCATTTAAGGAGCTTGTAATTGATATCCCTCTGCCTGGAAGGCACTTCCCCCCAAGGTCTTTATCTGGCTTTCTCTTTCTCATCAATTAATTCTTATTGTGTTTTTTGTTTTTTATTTTAATTGTACTTTACATGAAAGTTTACAGAACAAATAGTTTCTCATTAAACAGTACACATATTGTTTTATGACACAAAATGACCACAAAATGTCAACACACTCCCTTCTTGACCTTGGGTTCCCTATTACCAGCTTTCCTGTCCCCTCCTGACTTCTAGTCCTTGTCCTGGGCTGTGTCCCCATTAGTCTTGTTTTGTTTTATGGGCCTGTCTAATCTTTGGCTGAAGGATGAACTTCGGGAGTGACTTCAGTACTGAGCTAAAAAAGTGTACGAGGGCCATACTTCTCACGGTTTCTACAGTCTCCATCAGGCCAATAAGTCTGGTCTTTTTTTGTGAGTTAGAATTTCGCTCTACATTTTTCTCCAGCTCTGTCTGGGACCCTCTGTTGTGATCCCTGTCAGACCAGTCAGTGGTGGTACTGGGTACCATCTAGTTGAACTGGACTCAGTCTTGTGGAGGCTGTGGATGTTCCCTTGTATATCGTTTTCTTCATTCTCCCTTGCCTCCGAAGGGGTGAGACCAGTGGAGTATCATAGATGGCTGGTTACAGGCTTTTAAGACCTCAGACACTACTCACCAAGGTAGAATGTAGAACATTTTCTTTATAAACTATGTTATACGAATTGAGCTAGATGTTCCCCGAGACCATGGCCCCACAGCCCTCAGCTCAGCAATCTGATCCCTCAGGGAGTTTGGATGTGTCTATGGAGATTCCATGACCTTGCTTTGTACAAGTTGTGCTGGCTTTCCCAGTATTGTGTACTGTCTTACCCTTCACCAGAGTTATCATTAATCTATTGTCTATTTAGTGTTTCCATTCCCACCCCTCCCCTCCCTTGTAACCATCAAAGATTGTTGCTTTTTGTGTGTGAACCTTTTCATGAGTTTTTACACTAGTGGTCTCATACAATATTTGTCCTTTTGTGATTGACTTATTTCACTCAGTATAATGCCCTCCAGACTCATCCATGTTATGAGATGCTTCACATATTTGTCATTGTTCTTTATTGTTGTGTAATATTCCATTGTGTGCATGCACCATAGTTTGTTTATCCATTCATCTGTTGATGGACATCTAGGTTGTTTCGGTCTTTTTGCTATTGTGAACAATGCTGCAGTGAACATGGGTGTGCATATGTCTATTTGTGTGATGGCTCTTATTTCTCTAGGATATATTCCTGGGAATGGGATTGCTGGATCATTTGGTATTTCTATTTCTAGATTTCTAAGGAAGTGCCATATCGTTTTCCAAAATGGTTGTATCATTTTGCATTTCCACGAGCAGTGCATAAGAGTTCCGATCTCCCAACAGCCTCTCCAACATTTGTCATTTCCAGTGTTTTTGAGTAGTGCCATTAATGCCGGGGTGGGATGGTATCTCTTTGTGGTTTTGATTTGCATTTCTCTAACAGCCAGTGATAGTGAGCATTTCCTGCTGTGCCTTTTGGCTGCTTGAATATCTTCTTTGGTGAAGCGTCTCTTCCATTCCTTTGCCCATATTTTAATTGGAGTATTTGTCTTTCTGTTGTAGAGGTGCTGGATTTACTTCTAAATTTTAGAGATTAGACCTTTGTCTAATTTGTAATGTCCAAACATTTTTTTCCCAGTCTGTAGGTTCTCTTTTTACTCTTTTGGTAAAGTCTTTTGAAGAGCATAGGTGTTTGAATTTTAGAAGATCACAGTTATCTAGCTTATCTATTGGGGTTTGTGCATTGATAGTTATGGTTTGTATCCTGTTAATGCCGTGTATTAAGGCCTGTAGTGTTGGTCCTATTTTTTCTTCTATGAACTTTATAGTT
>NW_004443982.1:1938832-1974792 GCF_000243295.1 Trichechus manatus latirostris | reverse complement strand
GATTTTCTAATGTTGAACCATCCTTGCATACCTGGTATGAATCCTACTTGGTCATGGTGTATTATTTTTTTGATATGATGCTGAATTCTATTGGCTAGAATTTTTGCATCTATAGTCATGGGAGGTATTGGTCTGTAATTTTCTTCTTTGTGGAGTCTTTGCCTGGTTTTTGTGTCAGGGTTATGCTGGCTTCATAGAATGAATTCAGAAGTGTTGCTTCCTTTTCTATGTTCTGAAATAATTTGAGTAGTACTGGTATAAGCTTTTCTCTGAACGTTTGGTAGAATTCTCCAGTGAAGCCATCTGGGCCAGGGCATTTTTTTGGGGAGGTTTTTTTTTTGTTACCTTTTTAATCTCTTCTCTTGTTATGTGTGTGTTCAGATTTTCAACATCACTTTGTGTTAGTTTGGGTAGGCAGTGTGTTTCTAGACATTTGTTCATTTTCTCTAGGTTTTCCAATATGTCAGTGTATAGTATTTCATAATACTCTGTTATGATCCTTTTTATTTCAGTTGGCTCTGTTGTAATTTCCCCCATTTCATTTCTTATTCGGGTTATTTGTGTCCTCTTGTTTTTCTTTTGTCAGTCTGGCCAGTGGTTTGTCGATTTTGTTGATCCTTTCAAAGAACCTACTTTTGGTTTTGTTGATTCTTTCTATTGTTTTTCTATTCGCTATTTCATTTCTTTCTGCTCTAATCATTATTATTTCCTTTCTTCTGGTGGCTGTGGGTTGTTTGTTTTTTGTTTTTTTTTTTACTGTTCTCTATTTGTTCAAGTTGTGTAGTTAATGTTTTGATTTTGTCCCTTTCTTCTTTTTCAACGTGTGCATCTATCACTATAAATTGTCCTCTGAGGACTGCTTTGCTGTGTCCCAAAGGTTTTGGAATGATATGTTTTCATTCTCGTTTGATTCTAGGAATTTTTTTATTCTGTCTCTTATTTCTTCTATTACCCAGTGGTTTGTAAGCCAGGTGTTATTCAGTTCCCATGTAAATGATTTGTCTTCCTTGCTCTTCTGTTGTTAATTTCTACCTTGAGGGCATTGTGGTCAGAGAAGATACTTTGTATTATCTCAATGTTTTGGATTTTGTTGAGTTGCTCTGTGGCCTAAGATGTGGTCTAATCTGGAGAATGTTCTATGTGTGTTGGAAAAGAATGTGTACTTTGTAGCTGTTTGGTGGAGTGTTCTATATATATCTATGTGGTCAAGTTGGCTGATTGTGCCCTTTAGGTCTTTTGTATCTTTGTTAAGTTTCTTTCTAGATGTTCTGTCCTTTACCGAGAATGGTGTGTTGAAATCTCCTAATATTATTGTTGAACTCTCAATTTCTCTTTTCAGTGCTGTTAGAGTTTGTTTTATGTATGTATGTCTTCATGCTAGATCATCCCTTTAATTGTGATATAGTGCCATTCTTTGTCGTTTATGGTTGATTTTGTTTTAAAGTTTTTTTTTAATCTGAGATTAGTATTGTCACTCCTGCTCTTTTTTGGTAGCTGTTTGCTGGTTATATTTTTTTCCATCCTTCTATTTTTAATAAATTTACATCTTTGTTTCTAAGGTGTGTCCTTTGTAGACAGCATATTGATAGATCCTGTTTTTTAATCCATTCTGTCACTTTCCATCTCTTTCTGGGTGCATTTAGGCCATTAACATCCAGTGTAATTATTGATAGGTGTGAATTTATGGCTGTCATTTTGTAGTGTTTTTTTTTTTTTTTTTGTCGTGCTGTTGTTTTCTTTGTTCCTCTTACTCTCCTGTGCTGAATTCCTTTCGTTTGTGGATTTTTTTCATTTTTTTAATTTTTGTAGATTTTGTTTTTACTGAGACTTTATGTTTTTCTCCTTTATTGTGATGATTAGGTTTGTTAACTTTCTTTGTGGTTACTTTGAAATTTACCCTTATCTTTCTAGATTTGAACCCATCTATTTTTACCTGGTATTGCCTTGCCTTCCTCTCCATTAGAAGGTTCTAAACCTACACCATTTATTCCCTCTTTTATTGTTCTGATGTTGTCATTTACAGATTAACCTCTCTTGTTCCCTGTTATAATTTTTCTGGTTTTGGATAGTCCTTGAGAGTTCATTTCCTAGGTTGGTATCTGGCTGGTACGATCTTGTGTCCTATATTAAGCCTGTGGTCTGATGTTGTTTGTTCTCAGAGTGACGTACTCCCTTTAATAATGCTTGTGAGTTTGGTTTGGTTTTTACATAGTCCTTTAATTTATATTTATCTGGAAATGTCCTAATTTCATCATCATATTTGAAGCAGAGTTTTGCAGGATATATTATTCTTGGCTCTCAAGTTTTTTTCTTTCAAGATTTTAGATGTGTCATCCCATTGCCTTCTTGCCTGCATGGTCTGTGCCGAATAATCCAAGCTTAGTCTTATTGTTTCTCCTCTGTATGTGACTTTTTGTTTTTCTCAAGCTTCTCTCAGGATTCTTTCTTTGTCTTTTGTTTTAGCGAGTGCGATTATAATAGGCCTTGGTGATTTTCTTTTGGGGTCTATCCTATATGGGGTTTGTTGAGCCTCTTGGATGGTCAGCTTTTCATCTTTCATGATATTGGTGAAGTTTTCTATCAGCAGTTCTTCAATGATCCCCTCTGTGTTTCCCCCGTTCTGGAACTCTGATCACTTGCAAATATTTGCTTCTGAGTGTATCCCACAGAATTCTCAGGGTTTCTTCTTTTTTCTGATTTTTCCTCAGAATTATATCCAAGTGTTTGTCTTCAATCTCACTGATCCTGTCTTCCATCATTTCAAACCTGCTCCTCAGCCCTTCTATGACACTGTCCATTTCTGAAATATTGTTGTTTATCTTTTGGACTTATAATTGTTGCTTTTGTATGATTTCTAGTTGTGAATTTATTTTAGCATTTTGTTCCTGTATTTTTTCCTGAATTCCTCCATTTTTTTGTCTTTATTTTCCATGAATTTGCCTATTTTTTCCTCATTTTTGTCTGATTTTTGCTTCAACTCTTGGATATTAGAGGTTTGAATTCCCTATCAGGTAGTTCTAGTGCTTTTTCTTCTACTGAAAAGTCATCTGGCACTTTATTTTGGCTACCTAGTGGAATCATCCTGTCTTTTTTTAAATTTGTTTTGATATTGTCTGCTGTCTTTGGGACAATCAGTAGTCATTTTCCTCATTTATTGATTGTAGATTTGTTTGTTTTGTCCTGCTTTTTATTTGTTTATGTCGGAGCAGGCAGGCTGTGTGTTCTTTGTTGTTTGCTCATCTGTAGGCATGATACTTTTTACCTCCTTGTCCAATGGGCAGGGTCATTTGCTCAGATATGGTGCAGCAGGGCAGGTCCAGCTGAAGGGGAGTTGCTGGGATGGCTTGTTTGTGGCATGTACTAGAGCCGACAAGGTTGTCCAGGAATCAGTGCAGGGCAGGTTCCTGTAGGCTGTGCCTGTGCTTCTTTGGGGTATGATGTTCAGCACACAGTGCAGTTAGGCAGGAAGGAGGGGGAAGATTGTGATGTGTGGAGCTAAGATGGGCAAAGGAAAGAGGAGAGAAAGAAGTGAGAAACAGGAGCCAAAAGCACACAAACAATAACAAAAAAAGTGCTAAGGGAGCTTGCAGTTGGAATGGAGAGATGAGAACCCAAGAAATGGAGAAAAAGAAAAAAAGAAAAGGGTGTAAAAGAAAAAAAAATAAAAAAAAAGAAAAGAAATGTAAAGCCCCCAGAGATCCCACTGGTGTGGCTTTGAAGGCTGGGGAATTGGCTCCCAGGCCACAAAACACAGCCTGGCTAGAAGGGATAGAGGTCTCACACAGCACCAGGTATTCAGGAGACAGGAAGTGAAGGTAAGTATAGAGAGATGAGAAACTGAGAATTGAAGAAATACAAGAAGGAAAATAGAGAGAAAAGAAAACAAAAACAAACAAACAACAAAAAAAAGAGATGCCCTGAGGGATCCCCCCATGCACTTGCACAGAATGGGGAAGTAGCTCCCAAGCCATGCAGTACACCCTGGTAGAAGGGTCTCCCAAGCTGAGAAAAGAAAAAGAAGACAAAGAAACCAACAAAACAGAACAGAACAAATAAAAACAAACAAAAAATAGACCCGAGGATCCCACCAGTGTGGTGGCGTGGGCCGAGAAGTATTTCCACAGTTGAGAGGCTTGTCACAGCCTTTCAAGAAGTAAAAATGGCACATGGAGGCAGGTATTTGAGACAAAGGAGGGGGAGGTGGTAAGAGGTATGGAAGAAACCAAAAGAAGGAAGAAAAAGCAACACCAGCCACAAACAAATGGCACTCAGGGAGCCGGCCAGTGTGGGCGGGTGGAATCCAAGTGGTAAAAGGCTGAAGCTGGTGCCTCCTGGCCAAGAGACTGTGGCCTCAGGAAGTAGAGGAGGCTGAGTGGGGGTGAAGAAGTGTGGGGAGTCGGAAAGTGTATATTGCTGGTTACTGGTTGTTCTATCTCTTGCTGGGGGCTCCGTGAAGCTGCTTTCCCATACTACCTGTTCGTCAATCTCCGACAGGAGTCCAAATGGAGAATCCGTGCTGTGTTAGCCGATACGGGATGTCCGCTCATAACTCTCTTTGCTCTCTGTTCTCTGTCAGTTTCTTATTCCATTCGGTGCTTGGCTGAGTTATCTCTTCATTTTATGCTTAGGGTTCCAGGATTGATGTTTGTCTCTGTTTGGCTGAGTTTTTTGGTTTTTTTCTGTGGAGGGACAGCGTGGTGCTTCTATCTATAGCACCATGTTGCCTGGACGTCTCATCATTTAATTCTTGATTCAAATATCTTGGTTCAAATATCAGAGAGGCCTTCCCTGAACTAACTAAACTTCCCATCTGCTCCTTGATGCATCTACTTATATCCACATTCAATCATTTAATATGACCTTACACTGCTTTATTTTTCTTTATAGAACTTATCACAAACTGATATTACATAATGTACTTGCTTGTTTGTGATTATTATCTGCTTCCCCTATCCCAATTAAAATATAAGCTCCATTAGGGAAAGGACCATTTTGTTCACTGCTGTGTCCCCAATTCCTACAGTAGTGCCTGGGACAGAGTAAGGCCATGGTAAATAATTGTCAGATAAATGAATGAAGGCCTAGCCCTTATATACATGTCCTCCAGGATTTTGTCCTTGGTCTTCTTCCCTTCTTCTCTATATTACACTATCTGGATGATCCCATTCACCCTAACAACCTCCACTACCATCTTCACAAATAACTCCCAATCTAATTATTGAGTCCTTCTTTCTCTCCTGCATCCCAGAAATATATTTACAATTGCCTACTGTACACTTCCACTTAGATATCTTACAAACACCTCAAACTCCACACGCCTAAAACTAAGCTCATTATTTTCCTCTCTTTTCAGATATAATGTATACGAGGTACCTAGTGCAATGCTCACTACCCAATAGGAACTGAAAGACTGCTAGTTCCTGTAACTTGATCCAGTCTTTTAAGCAAGAAACCTTGGACTCATCTTTGACTCATATTTCTTTCTTTCACCAAAACCGCCACCTCAAGTTTCAAGTACTTTGGAGATTGACAATGCAAAACCTCTTCCATCCTCAGCCTCTAATCTTCACTTCAATGACTCTTGCTGCCCTTGCCTGGCATACATTCATTCAATTCAAAGCTATTCAAGGAGTGTTGAGCATTTAACCCTGCTAGGCACTGTGATGGAGCTCTGGTGGTGCAGTGGTTAAGAACTCGGCTGCTAACCAAGAGGTCAGCAGTTCAAATACACCAGCCGCTCCTTGGAAACCCTATGGGATAGTTCTACTCTATCCTATAGGGTCACTATAAGTCAGAATCAACTCAACAGCAATGAGATTGTAGGCACTACGATGGCTATGCCGGAGATACAAGGATAAATAACACACCGACTGTCATGGATTAAATTATGTCCCCCCAAAAATGTATGCATCAATTTGGCTGGGCCATGATTCCCAGTATTGTGTGGTTGTCCTTCTTTTTGTGATTATAATTTTATGTTAAAAAGATTAAGTTGGGATTGTAACACCCTTACTAAGGTCACATCCTTGATCCAATGTAAAGGAAGTTTCCCTAGGGTGTGGCCTGCACCACCTTTTATTTTACAAGACATGAAAGAAAAGGGATGCAAGCAGAGAGGGAGGGACCTCATACCACCAGGAAGGCAGTGCCTGGAGCAGAGCACATCCTTTCGGACCTGAGGTTCCTGTGCTGAGATGCTCCCAAACCAAGGGAAGACTGATGACAAGGACCTTCTTCCAGAGCCGACAGAGAAAGCCTTCCCTTGGAGCTGATGCCCTGAATTTGGATTTGTAACCTACTAGACTGTGAGAGAATAAATTTCTCTTTGTTGAAGCCATCCACTTGTGGTATTTTTATTATAGCAGCACTAAATGACTAAGACATGGACCCTGCCCAAAATTTACAGGAGAGAAACAGACAAGTAAATACATGGTTACAATACAGTAAGTCCCTGGTTAAGAACATCTGACTTATGGATAACCTGCACTTAAGAACAGACTGCCATAAAGCTTATTGTATTAAAAATTTGAGTTAAATACAGTGATTCCTAATAACACACACACACACACACACACACACACCACTTTGTATTATTATGTTTAAGATGTTTTAGTGTATTTGGAAGTGTTTCTTAAGTGTTTTATATGCATAAACCAAAACAAAACCCGTTACCCTGGAGTCAATGTCAACTCATAGCGACCCTACGGGACAGGGTACAACTGCCCCTTAGGGTTTCCAAGGAGCAGCTGGTGGATTTGAACCTCTGACCTTTTTGGTTAACAGCCAAGCTCTTAACTACTGCACCATCAGGGCTCCGCTTTATATGCACAGAAAAGTAAAATATATACTATATACTAAGACAAACATTTGACTAATTGACACTAAATAAGGACCATATGTATAATACTTGTTCTGACTTACCTACAAATTTGACTTAAAGACAGACTTAGGATCTGATCTCCTTCATAACCTGGGGACTGCATGTACAGTATAAACAGTTCTAGATGGAAGAAAACGGAAAGTGTTTATGGAAAGAAAACCTAATACGGATGAAACGGCTAAGGAATGCGTCTTAAAAGTGTGAAGCCTAGGTCAAGTCTTGAGTGTCCAGTAAAAATTAGTTAAGGAAAGAAGAGGAAGGAGCAGTCACCATTCCAGAAAGACACAGCAGATTGTAGAAAGGCACAGAGAGATGAAAGAGAATGGTATAGTTGGAGATTTCCAAGCATTTGAACGTGGCTATAGCATAGAGTACAGCTTATATGGAGATGGTGGAGATAAATATGAGGTATACTCTAAAGGGCCTTGCTAAATGAAGTTAGGGAGTTTATATTTTATCCTGAACCTTAAAGGATTTTGATGAGTAAGGATTTTATGGTCAGATTTACATTTCAAAAGATCACTCTGGTTGCAAAGTGGAAAACAAATTCAGGAGATAGGAAGTATGGCAAGACTGGAAGTAGATAAACTAGTTGAGACACTTGAGAAATGGTTTTAATTCTCCTGGTATCCAGATTTCTGGGGTCCAGGGAGTTGGGGTGACCTACCCAGGACATTTTCCCTTAGATGTTCATTTGAATCTTGACCCTTGAAGAAACTAGTCTCCTAAAAGTCACCTTTAAGTCAAACAACAGTCTTGCTAATTAGCAAGATTGTTTTGCCTTAGGCATTGTCCTCTTTTGAAGAATTCAGTCAGTTTCAGGGAACAGAAACTCCAGAGTCTGACTGGAAGCTGTGTTTTAGGGTAAATTGTTATTATAAAAACACTGTTCTGTCCCTGTTTCCATGGCAATGTTAATGGGGTGGGGTATAAGAATCTTTGGAAGCTTTCTCATCTCTGGAACTCTCATCTGACTGGCCAACCAGATGTTCCCTGGTTCATGAACTGAAAAATAAAGCTAATGAGTTTATATACAAATTTAATATTGTGAAAATTTTATTTTTAACACACTGTTGCAGAGAACAAGCGAAAGAAAAGAAATCTGAAAAATTTTCAGTAGGTAAAAATCACCAAGACTTGATGATTAATTAGAGACAGAAGTGAGGATTTGAGAAAATTGAGTTTAAGGTAAACTATTCACTTTTATGGAGGCATACAGAAGGAGAAGAAGATTTTAGCAGGATTTGGAGGTAATGGTTAATGAGTTTAATATATACATGCGAAGTTTTTGAAATACCTGTGCGTCATACAAATGGTGAAAGAAGTGGGATATACAGGAGAGTGGTCTGGGATGAATTCAGAGGTTTGGAAGTAGTATTTGGTAACTGAAGTTATGGGAATGGATAGTGTGTAGTGTAAGAAGAGTAGAGAGCCTTGCAGATAATTTTGGGGACTATTAAAGAAAAAGTGGAAGAAGAGAAATCAGAGAAAAGGAATAGACAGAGAAACAAACAAAAAACAACCAGGGGAAGGATAGTGCTACTGGAGCTAAAGGAAGAGAAACTTTTGAGAAGGAAGGAATGCTTAACAAGAGGGGAAGCAAGATAAGAACTGAAAACTGTTCATTGTTTTAAATAATTAGCAGTTAAATGACTTTGGCCAAAGTAACTTCAAGGATGTGAAGCTGGACAAAAGTTAGATTACTGTGTGTTGTGTTTGTAAATGGAAGGCGGAAAGAGTAGAAACGAGTGTAGACAACTTTTCAAAGTAGTTTAGCTATGAAATTGAAAAGAAAAAAGGGGAAATACCTAAAGAACATAGGTATTTTGTAGACTCAAGGGGAAAGAACCAGGGAAAAGAGAAGGATAATAGGCTGACAATGCACGCAAAAAGGAGAGTGGGAATTAAAGGAGTAATATTTCTTAAGGTAGTGGAAGGGAATGAGGTCCAGGACACAGATGAAAGAACTGGGCATGTCCAAGGGAGGAGATAAACTCTTTTGATAATATCCCTTTGAGTTCAGGAAAGAGAAGATAAGGGGAAAAAAGTCATTCAGGACCATCTGTACAGGGTCTTAAATGCTGCAATGAAGTATTTGGACTTTTCTCTGGAGGCAATGGGGCTTTTCTTGAGAAAGAGAGTGATATGATCCAGACTTAGCACGATAGAGATCTCATAACTCATCAGATTTACCCAAAGCACAATAATTTCTGATTGAAATAAATACAGAGATGTGCTTTAGGAAGACTAATTTAGCAGTAGTGCAGAGAATGGGTTGGAGGGCCTCCAGATGTGAAGTAATGAGTCCCAGGCAGTCATAGGAAGAAGGCAAAGGAGATAGATGAATGAGATGGATATTAGAAACACTGCAAAGGGAGTTCAGAAAGAACTTGGGGACTGTTGAGGATAAAAGAGAGAACTGAACAGGATTCTACAGTTGTGAACTTGAGTTGCAGGGGTGGGAAAGACTCCATAGTCAGAAACAGAGATGTTAGGACATCAGGAGGTGGGGTGAGGGGTGTTGTCTGCTTTGGAATGGCAGTCTAAAGCCTAGGAAGAAAGTCAAGCGGGGGAGAGAGGGCTGGACATCCGCATTCAGGAGAGAGCTGAAACCCTTGGAAGTGGATCAATTCATAAAAGAAGAGCCGGCAGAGGAAAAAGATACAGGATGGAATCACAAACATACTTTGGGTGTAGGAAGAAGACGTTTTCCTCAAGTGCAGGAAGGCTTCCTAGAGGAGAGAGCAAACAGTGGCAGAAACAGAGACAGAAACAGTGGAAATAATGTTCAATTGGCATCTTAGTCATCTAGTGCTGCTATAATAGAAATACCACAAGTGGATGGCTTTAACGAAGAGAAATTTATTCTCTCATAGTCTAGTAGGCTACAAGTCCAAATTCAGGGCATCAGCTCCAGGGAAAGGCCTTCTTTCTCTGTCGGCTCCAGAGGAAGGTCCTTGTCATGAGTCTTCCCTTGATCTGGGAGTGTCTCAGCGCAGGAACCTCTGGTCCAAAGGATGCGCTCTGCTCCCAGTGCTGCCTTCTTGGTGGTATGAGGTTCCCATATGTCTCTGCTTGCTTCTCTCTTTTATGTCTCAAAAGCAATTGGCTTAAGACACTATCCAATCTTGTATACCTCATCAGTATAACTGCTGCTAATCTATCTTATTACATCATAGTGATAGCGTTTACAACACATAAGGAAATCGCATCAGATTACAAAATGGTACACAATCATACAATACTGGGAATCATGACCAAGCCAAGTTGACAGATATTTTGGGGGGATACAATTCAATCCATGACAATTGGTAAGCAGAAACTGCTTGTTTTAGTCCCACCTTTGTCACTTCCAAGCTGTGTGCCTTAGGAAAATCCTTCCTCATTCTGGGCCTCAGTTTTCTCACATATAAAATGGGGTTGCTGAGTACAGTGATTACACAGACCGTTTTTAGCTCCTTTGATTGGAGCTTGACTTGGGATATGGCCAGTCTTTGGTTTGGCAGAGAAGAGTGGAAAACATTCTAGCTCAAAGAACAATATAGAAAAGGTAAAGATGTACATGGTGTTTTAGTCATCTAGTGCTGCTATAACAGAAATACCACAAGTGGATGGCTTTAACAAAAAGAAATTTATTCTCTCACAGTCTAGGAGGCTAGCAGTCTGAATTCAGGGTAGCAGCTCCACAGGAAGGCTTTCTCTCTCTGTCGGCTCTAGGGGAAGGTCCTTGTCATCGATCTTCCCTGGTCGAGGAGCTTCTCAGCACAGGGATCCCAGGTCCAGAGGATGCACTATTCTCCTGGCTCTTGTCTCTTGGTGGTATTAGGTCCCCCTTTCTCTCTGCTCGCTTCTCTCTTTTATATCTCAAAACAGATTTCTTAACACACAACCTAATCTTGTAGATTGAGTCCTGCCTCATTAACGTAACTGCCACTAATCCCACCTCATTAACATCATAGAGCTAGGATTTACAACACATAGGAAAATCACATCAGATGACAAAATGGTGGACAATCACACAATACTGGGAATCATGGATTAGCCATGTTGACACATTTTTTTGGGGGGGAGACACAATTCAATCCATGACACATGGTGACTTGGGAAAAGAGAAGTAAACCACTTTGAAACCAGATGTTTTTTGCAACTTGAGCTATCCAACCCAATGATTATTTTCATTGACCATTATTAAGGTACTATGTGACTGATAACACTTCGTCTATATTGTCAAAAGTGCTAGTCATTAAAAGGTAATTTGTGTAATGAAGTTTTAACCAGTACTGTACTCCTGGCTAAAATCAATACTGAAAGATAAGCACTGCCTTCTTTTGACTTACTCAGGAAAAGGAAAAGAACAGTTATCAAATAGCTACCGTTTCAGGCAATTTCACATATTTAACTAAAATGTAATTTCATGAGGGCAAGGTTTTTTGTTGTTTTGTTTTAATCTATTATATTAGCTGTATTATCTCCAGTGCCTGGAATACTGCCTAGCACATAGTAGACACTCAGTACATATTATTTTAATGACTTTAACACACACACACACACACACACACACACACATAATCTCATTTAATCCTTACAATCAACTTGCAAAAGAGGCATTGATAGTCTTATTATACAGGTGGAGAAAGAAAGGCTAAGAGATTATATAAACTTGCTCAAAGTCACACAGATAGTAGATATAGAGCCAGGGTCAAACAAAACAAACTATAAACTCCATGAGGGTAGGGAATGCATCTGTCTTATCCTTTATGTTATCACCAGCAGCTAGCTCAGTATCCAGATTATAGTAGTTACTCTATAAATATTTTTTAAATAAGAGGAAGCAAGCCAGCAAACACCTCTGTGAACCCAAATACCATTTATTTTGCACTATACCAACATTATCTCCTAAATTCAGAAGAATAACTGAATCTAGAGAACTCATCCATTTACCTAGCATATTTGTTAGTTTAAACGTTCTGTGGTTTCTGATTCATTCTCACTTCTAGACTATGATAATTCTCTTTGAATGTTTTGAACCTTCAGACAGAATCTCAAGATATTCTTTTTGGAGGATGTTTTATACCAGGGGTTAGTCACTTTTTCTGTAAAGGGCCAGGTAGTAAGTATTTTAGGCTTTGTGGGCCTTACCATCTCTGTTGTAATTAATCAACTCTGCCATTGTGGCACAAAAGCAAACAGACACATAAACAAATTAGCATGCTTGTATTCCAATAAAACTTTATTTACAAAAACAGGTGGGGGGCTGGATTTGGCAGATAAACCATACTTTACCTATTCATTCTTTATAGTATTACTTTGATTTTTCAATCTCTTGCCTTTCGGGACTTCTCTAACACTGTCAAATGTTCTGGTACATGCATGAAGCTCTTCTTATCCCTGATATATTAATATACAACAGAAAAACTATAGTTCTAGCAAGAACCCCTTCCACTTGATTGTGAATGGCAGGGGCATTATGACAACAACAGAGAGAGGTCAGCTAAGGAGGTTGGCAGGTGGCCTGTACAAGGCCCCAAGGTATGGCAGTTCCTTTTCAGAATTTTCATGTTGGTCCAAGATCTGGACATCAGAGTTGCAGGATAAAAACTAAATTTCTTTTTTTTTTCTTCAGAGTTGATCGGTTACTTAAAAACAGGCTCATAAATAACCACACTCATAAGAGACTGAATGAAATACTACATTCCAACTTAGGTGACCATGAAAAATAAATAGATCCAGTGGACC
The DNA here is from genome assembly GCF_000243295.1 of Trichechus manatus latirostris. Lineage (NCBI taxonomy): Eukaryota > Metazoa > Chordata > Mammalia > Sirenia > Trichechidae > Trichechus > Trichechus manatus. The sequence goes on along the minus strand of NW_004443982.1, from coordinate 1,962,176 downwards.
AGTTACTCATATTCATAGATTAGCACCTATTTCTCTACTTCATGACACATAAAAATAAAAATCCTGAGTCCTTCCTATGGGCCACACAGTGCACTAGGTGCTGGGAATACAACTATGAATAAGGAGCAGCCCCTCCCCTCATGGTTCTTCTATTTCAGGGGTTGGCAATTTTTTTCTGTAAAGAGCCATATAATAAATATTTTAGGCTTTACAAGTCATATAGTCTCTGTCACAACTACTTCATTTTGCTGTTGTAGTGTAAAAGCAGCCATAGACAATAAATAAATAGGTGTGGTTCTAATAAAGTTCTAATAAAACTTTATTAATGGATACTGAAATTTGAATGTCATATAGTTTTCACATGTAGTGAGATATTATTTTTTATTTTTCAACCATTATTTAATGGTTGAAAATAAATAAAATATATAATAAATACATATATTTATTATATATAATATGTATTATATATAATACATAGACAGCGAGCCTTGGTGGCATAGTGGTTAAAACGTTCAGCTGCTAACTGAAAGGTCAGCAGTTCAAACCCACCAGTTGCTCCATGGGAGAAAGATAAGGCAGTCTGCTTCTGTAAAGATTTACAGCCTTGGAAACCCTATGGGGCTGTTCTACTCTGTCCCATAGGGTTGCTATGAATTGGAATTGACTCAATGGCAGTAGGTTGGATATATATATGCCCAACCCACTGCCATCGAGTCAATTCCGACTCATAGCAACCATATATATATGTATATATATCTCCATCTGTCAGCTTGTTGTACTGTGGTGGCTTGAATTTTGCTATGATGTTAGAAACTATGCACTGGTATTTCAAATACTAGCAGTGTCACCCATGGTGGACAGCTTTCAGTGATGATTCCAGACTAATACAGACTAGGAAGAAAGGCCTGGTGACCTACTTCTAAAAATTAACCAATGAAAACCCTATTATCACAAAAGAATATTGTTACTTTGGACACATCATCAGGAAAGACCAGTCACTGTAAGGGGACATCATCTTTGGTTAAGTGGAGGACCAGTGAAAGTGAGGGAGGCACTCAGTGAGATGGATTTACACAGTGGCTGCAAGATTAAACTTAAACATGCCAATGATCATCAGGATGGTGCAGGAGCAGCAGCTTTTCGTTTCGTTGCACATGGGATGGCCATGAGTCAGAGCTGACTTGATGGCAACTAACAACAACTATAGCTATAGATATATTTTTCAAGTCATTCAAAGAATATATATTGAGTGCCTACTATGTGCTAGGCACTATTCCAGGTATTGGGGAAACTGCAGTTAATATAATAGATTTAAACAAAACAAAAAACAACCTTGCACTCATCAAATTATATTTTAGTTAAATATATGAAAGTGCCTGAAACAGAGTAGGTATTTGGTAACTGCTCTTTTACTTTTCCTGAGTAAATAAATGAAAGGAGGCCAGGATAACAGGCAGACTAGAAGAATTTAAAACAACAGTATTAAGCACGCTTGAAGAACTAAAGGAAAATGGGAAAAATAACTAAAGCAAAATACAAACTAACTAAAGGAAAACAATATGTGAAAAAAAAATGAGAATATCGATAAAGAGACAGACACTATAAAAATGAACCAAAAAGAATTACTGGAGCTGAAAAATACGGTAACTAAAAGGAAAACTAATGGAGGGACTCAACAGCAGATTTGAGCCAGCAGAAGAAAAAAATTGGTGAAATACAGGATAAGGCAATCAAAATTTTTCAGTCTGAAGAGAAAAAAAAAAATCAAGAAAATTGAGGAAAGCCTAATGGAATTGTGGGACGCCATCAAGTGACCCAATATACATATTTAGCTATGTATATAGTTAATTATACATAGTTATGGGAATCCTAGAAGGAGAAGAGAGAAAGGAACAGAAAGAATATTTAAAGAAATAATGGCAGAAAACTTTCAAAATTTGACAAAGTACATGAATCTACACATCCAAGATGCTCGATGAGCTTCAAGTAAGGTAAACCCAAAGAGATCCACACTAAGACACATTACAATCAAACTCTTGAAAACCAAAGATAAAGAGAGAATCCTGAAAGCAGCAAGAGAGAAGTAAATTGTCACATACAAGGTATCCTGAATAAGATTAAGTGCCAATTTCTCCTCAGAAACCTTGGAGGCCAGATGGCCACGGAATGACATAGTTAAAGTACACAAAGGAAAAAACTGTCAACCCAGAATTCTATATCCAGCAAAACCCTCTTTCAAGAGTGAGGGAAAAATTAAAACATTTTCCGATATACAAATGCTCAGGATGTTTGTGACTACTAGACCTACCTTAAAAGAAATGCTAAAGGAAGTTCTTCAAGAAGAACTGAAAGAACACTAGACAGTGACTAAAAGCTGTATATGGACAAGAAAGATTTCCACTAAATGTAATCTCATTGCCAAGTAAAAGGACCAGTTTATGGTATTTTTGATTTGTAACATTAGTCATTATGTCCTACATGATTCAAAAGAACAAACACATAAAATATAATTATAATTTATGTTACTGGACACATAATGTATAAAGATGTAATTTATAACAACAACAACACAAAGGACAGGAGGAGTGGGATAGGAGCAGAATTTTTGTATATTACTTAATTTAAGTTAGTATAAATTTAAACTAGGTTGTTATAAATTTAAGATATTAAATGTAATCTTCTTGGTAATCATAAATAAAGTATCTAAAAAAATACACAAAAAGAAAAGTGAAGATACTCAAAATGGTTCACTACAAAAAATTAACTAAATATAAATGATGTTAGTATTGGAGTAAATAAGGGACACAAACAGCATAAGACACATAACAAACAGGAAAATGGCAGAAATAAGTCCCTCCTTATCAGTAATTGTTTTAAATGTAAATGGATTAAATTCTCCAATCAAAAGACAGACAGTGGCAAAATGGATAAAAAAGAAAACTGATCCATCTCTATGTTGTCTACAAAAGACATGTCTTGGGTCAAAAGACAAATATAGGCTGAACATGGAAGGAAGGAAAAGAATATTCCATGCAAAGAGTAACCAAAAGAAAGCGGGGGTGACTATAATAGACAAAATAGACTTTAAGAACAAATTGTTATAAAAGACAAGACATTATATAATGATGAAAGGGTCCATTCACCCAAAAGATATAACAATTATAAATATATATGTATCTAACATCAGAGCTACAAAGTATATAAAGTAGACAGACAGAATTGAAGGGAAACATAAACAGCTCTACAATGATAGTTGGAGCCTTCAATACATCATTTTCAGTGATTGACAGAACATCTAGAAATAAGATTAAAAAGGAAATAGAGGATTTGAACAACAATATAAACCAACTAGACCTAACAGACATATACAGAATACTCCATCCAATAACAACTCAATGCGCATTCTCCTCCAGTACACACGGATCATTCTTTAGGATGGACCATAGGTCATAAAACAATAAATTCAAAAAGACTGAAATCATACATCATATCTTCTCTGACCACAATGGCATGAAACTAGAAATTAATAACAGAAGGAAAACTGGAAATTAAACAAATATGTGCAAATTAAACAACACACTATTAAACAACAAATGAGTCAAGGAAGAAATCAAGAGGGAAATCACAAAATACTTAATGTCAAATGAAAATGAAAGCACAACATACCAAAACTTATGGGATGCAGTGAAGGCAGTGATCAAAGGGAAATTTATAACAGTAAATGTCTATATTAAAAAAGAATAAAAATCCCAAATCAATAACCTGACTTTATACCTTGAGTAACTAGAAAAAGAAAAGCAAACTAAACTGGAAGCTATGGCAAAAAGGAAATATAGGGAAAAAAAGAAACAACAAACCCAGAAACTAGTCTATGAAAAGATCAATAAAACTGACAAAGCTTTAGCTAGCCTGACAAAGAAAAAAAGAGAGAGGATTCAAATAACTAAAATCAGAAATGAAAGTGGGGACATTACAACTAACCGAACAGAAATAAAAAGGGTTATAAGAGAATAGTATGAAAAACTGTACACTAACAAATTATATAACTTTGAGGAAATGGACATATTCCAAGGAACACATAAACTACCTAAACTGACTCAGGAAGAAATAGAAAATCTCAACAGACCTACAACAAGTTAAGGGATTGAACTGGTAAACAACAACATTCCAACAACAACAACAAACGTCCTGGACCAGATGGCTTCACTGGGGAATTCTACCAAACATTTAAAGAATTGACACAAATTTTTCTTTAACTTTTCAAAAAAAAAAAAAAAAATGAAGAGGAAGGAACACTTCCTAGCTCATTATATAAGGCCAGAATTACCCTGATACCAAAACCAGACAAAGACATCACAAGAAAATTACAGACCAATAATCCTTAGTTTAGATGCAAAACTCCTCAACAAAATACTAGCAAACCAAATCCAACACCATATTAAAAGGATTATATACCATGACCAAGTGGAATTTACTCGAGTAATGCAAAGATGGTTCAACATTAGAAAATCAATCAATGTAATACACCACCCTATTAACAGAACAAAGGAAAAGAACTATATGATCATCTCAATTGGCACAGAGAAGGCATTTGACAAAACTCAACATACTTTCCTGATAAAAACACTCAACAAGCTAGGAATAAAAGGTAAATGTCTCAATTTGATAGATGGCATTTATGGAAAACCTGCAGCTAACACCATACTCAGTGGAGAAAAACTGAGAACTTTCTCCTTAAGATCAAGAACAAGATAAGGATGCCCACTCTCACCACTGCTATTCAATATCTTGCTGGAAGTCCTAGCTAGAACAATTATGGCAAGAAACAGAAATAAAAGGTATCCGTATTGGAAAGGAATAAGTAAAACTATTTCTATTCACAGATGACCTGATCCTATGTACAGAAATCCTCAAAGAGTCCACAAGAAAGCTACTAGAGCTAGGAAATGAATTCAGCAATGTTACAGGGTACAAAGTCAACACATGTAAATCAGTTGGGTTTATATACATCAGCAATGAGCAATTTGAAAAGGAAATTCCATTTACAATAGCATCTAAAAGAATAAAATACCCAGGAATATATTTAACCAGGGAAGTGAAAGACTTATACACTGAAAACATTACTGAAAGAAATTAAAGAAGAACTTAATAAATGGAAAGACATTGTGTGTTCATGCATTGGAAGACATAATATTGTTAAGATGTCAAAACTACCCAAAGCAATCTAGAAATCAATGCAATCCCTATCAAAATTCCAAAAATGCTCTTTGCAGAAATAGAAAAGCCAATCCTCAAATTTATATGGAATTCCAAGAGGTCACAAAGAGCCAAGACGATCTTGAAAAAAAAAAATAAGTAGGAAGACCCACACTTCCCAATTTAAAAATGTACTATAAAGCTACAGTAATCAAAATAGTCTGGTGGGAGGCGGGACCAAGACTGCAGAGTAGTCAGATGCTTCTGGTAGAGCCTCTTACAAAAAAGACCTGAAAAAACAAGTGAATTGATTACATATAGCAATCTGGGAGCCCTGAACATCAAAGGCAGAGTTGAGGAACAGGACTGCATGACAGGAGGAGGGAAAGATGGTTTGGAAGAAACGAGGAGTTGCCAGGCCTGACATGGTGAGAGCCTGAGCCCTTCAGGCCTGATCAGCTCAGGGGTGAGTGGTAGGCGGGAAAGCGGTGGTGCTCGGGAGATGCATTTTCCGCACCAAGAGAGACCCAGTGCCAGAGAGTCTACACAGCCACCCAGAACCAGTGAGAAGTAGCCCTGGATCAGTGAAACATAAGTACGTGTGTACAGCCTACAGTATGGATCAAAAACACCCCCCTTAGGGAAAAACTTCTCTCCCATTTACCTCCCTGCTCCCTGCTCTGCACTGGGTCCCAGAGCGACTTCATCAATTGCTAAGTCCCCTGGTCCAGAAGTAGGATCCATCACATGCCTGGAGCCATTTTCCCTGCCTTGAAGAGTTAACAAATTAACAAACAGAGGAAAAAATAAACTGCCAACTCCCCTAAGCCAGGAACCTAGGGTAGGCACAGCTACTTTGCCTAGACACAGGCATAAGGGATACATGGATTTTGAGTGCCTTTCCCCCTGCATACACTTGTGTGGGCCCATCTCAACAGTGTAGGCCCTCATTACTGCAGTACAACAGGGTATATGTCCGAACTCTAATTTCAACCGTTTCAGCTGTGAAGTGGCAGGTTCTTGACATTTGATACTGCTCTGCCCATTAAGCAGGGTCTTCACCTACCCACATCAGGGGCCTGAGGACTGATGGCTCCACCCACGCCACCTAGCCACCTGCGATAGGGGCCCATGAATAAAAGGGGCTCTCAGTCCTTACAGCCAACAGCATTAGGTGCTCATAGTCTGGCTGCAAAACCCAGCCACCTATGTGCTCTAGGGAACAGGGACATGCCTTCCTCCTGGACACTGGAGGTGGCCGTCAGCACCCTGCCTTGCTCAGAGTGTGTCCCCCTGCTGCAGCCAGATGCCTGTGCCTACACCAATCACCCATGCCTGCCTAGGACTGTAAGTGAGAGCCTACACCACACACTTGGTGGTTATCTACCTGGGCACCTGAGCTGAATCCATACAGGAGGAGTGGGCGGACTCCTGAGCTCACATACCTAGTAACTGATCTAACCACCTAGTGACAGGACATTAGAGTTTCAAAGGTGCCAATAATCAAACTAGCTCATACGAGCAGCCTATTTGGGAACATCAAAACAAGGATCTAGGACACAGTAAGCAAACATAAAAAATAAATAAATATAATAACTTATTGATGGCTCAGAGACAACAGTCAATATCAAATCACATAAAGAGGCAATCCATGATGGCTTTAGCAAGCACCCAAAATAAAGAATCTAGAAATTTTCCAAAGGAGGAAAATTTCTTGGAATTACTGGAGGCAGAATACAAAAGATTAATATACAGAAATCTTCAAGAAATTAGGAAGGAAATTAAGCAAAATGCAGAATACCCAATAGTGGAAATTAAAAAGATTAGAGAAGAGCATAATGACAAATTTAACAGGATGCAAGAATCCATAGAGAGATAGCAATCAGAAATCCAGAAGATTAACAATAAAATTTCAGAATTAGACAACTCAATAGAAAGTTATAGGAACAGAATTGAGGCAATGGAAGTCAGAATTAGCGAGACTGAAGATAAAGCACTTGACACCAACTTATTTGAGGGAAAATCAGATAAAAGGATTAAAAAAATGAAGAAACCCTAAGAATTATGTGGGACTCTATCAAGAGGAATAACCTACAAGTGATTGGAGTACCAGAACCGGGGAGGGGGGGGAATAACAGAAAATACAGAGAGAATTGTTGAAGATTAGTTGGCAGAAAACTTACCTGAAATCGTGCAAGGTGACAAGATATCTATCCAATATGCTTATCGAACCGCACATAAGGTAGATTCCAAAAGAAAGTCACCAAGACGTATTATAATCAAACTTGCCAAAACCAAAGACAGAGAATTTTAAGAGTGGCTAGGGATAAACAAAAAGTCATCTACAAAGAAGAGTCAATAGGAATAAGCTCGGACTACTCAGCAGAAACCATGCAGGTAAGTAGGCAATGGGATGATATATATAAAGCCTTGAGGGAAAAAAACTGCCAGCCAAGAATTATATATCCAGCAAAACTGTCTCTCAATATGATGGCAAAATTAGGGCATTTCAAGATAAACAGAGGTTTAGGGAATTTGCAAAAACCAAACCAAAATTACGAGAAATACTAAAGGCAGTCCTCCAGTTAGAAAATCAGTAACATCAGATAATAACCCAAGACTAGAACACAGGACAGAGCAACCAGATATCAACCCAGACAGGGAAGTCTCTAAAGAAATCAAAGATAAAACACTGAAAATAGGGAAACAGATGTCAATATGTAAAAGATGACAACATTAAAACAAAAAAGGGGGACATAAAAAATGTAGACATAGATTATGCATATGGAGAGAAAGTCTATAAGATACAAAGAAATAAAAGAATGGTATAAACTTAGAAAAATAGAGGTACTTATTAAGGTAACCACAAAGGAAACTAACAATCCTACAAGTCAAAATAAAACACAAAACCAACAATGAAAAAGATGAAAAGAAAACACATAAAGAAAAATGACTCAGCACAGAAAATTAAGTGGAACAAAGAAACTCTGAACAACACACAAAAAAAGGTATCAAAATGACAGCACTAAACTCATGCCTATAAATAATTACGCTGAATGTAAATGGACTAAATGTACCAATAAAGAGACAGAGAGTGGCAGATTGGATAAAAAAACATAATCCATCTCTATGCTGCCTACAAGAGACACACCTTAGACTTAAAGACACAAACAAACTAAAACTCAAAGGATGGTATAAAAATATCAAGCAAACAACACTCAAAAAAGAGCTGGAGTGGCAATATTAATCTCTGACAAAATAGACTTTAAAGTAAAATCCAACACAAAGGATAAGGAAGGACACTATATAATGATTGAAGGGTCAATACACCAGGAGGCCGTAACTATAATAAATATTTACACACCCAGCGACAGTTCTCCAAAATACATAAAATAAACTCTAACAGCACTGAAAAGAGAGATAGAAGCTCCACAATAGTGGTAGGAGAATTCAACACACAACTTTTGGTGAAGGACAGAACATCCAGAAAGAAGCTCAACAAAGACATGGAAGAGCTAAATGCTACAATCCACCAACTTGATCTCATAGACATATACCGAACACTCCACCTAACAACAGCCAAGCATACTTTCTTTTCCAATGCACATGGAACATTCTCCAGAATAGACCACATTTTGGGCCATAAAGCAAGCCTTAACAAAATCCAAAGCATCGAAATGTTACAAAGCATCTTTTCTGACCATACAGCCATAAAAGTGGAAATCAACAAGAGAAAAAACATAGAAAACAAATCAAACACATGGAAACTGAACAACACCTTGCTCAAAAACTACTGGTTTATAGACGAAATTAAGGATGGAATAAAGAAATTCATAGAATTAAATGAGAATGAAAACACATCCTACCAGAACTTTTGGGACACAGCAAAAGCAGTGCTCAGAGATCAGTTTATAGCAGTAAATGCACACATTCAAAAAGAAGAAAAGGCCATAATCAAAACATTAACCCTACAACTAGAACAAGTAGAAAGAGAGCAGCAAAAGAAGCCCTCAGGCACCAGAAGTAAGGAAATAATAAGAATTAGAGCAAAATAAAATAAAAAGAGACCAGAAAAACAACTGAAATAGTTCATAAAACCAAAAGCTGATTCTTTGAAAACATCAACCAAATTGATAAACCATTGGCCAAGCTGACAAAATAAAAACAGGTGAGGAAGCAGATAACCCATATAAGAAATGAGGTGAGTGATATCACAACAGACTCAACTGAAATTAAAAGAATCATAACAGAATACTATGAAAAATTATAGTCTAAAAATATGAAAACCTAGAAGAAATGGACAAACTTCTAGAAACTCACTACCTACCTAAAGTAACACAAACAGAGGTAGAACAACAAAATAAACCCATAACAAAAGAAGAGATTGAAAAGGTAATTAAAAAACTCCCAGCAAAAAAAATCCCTGGCCCAGAGTGCTTCACTGGAGAATTCTACCAAACTTTCAGAGAAGAGTTAACACCACTACTACTAAAGTATTTCAGAGCATAGAAAAGGCTGGAATACTCCAAATCTCATTCTATGAAGCCAGCATAACCCTGAAACCAAAACCAGGTAAAGACACCACAAAAAAAGAAAATTACAGACCAATATCCCTCATGAACATACATGCAAAAATCCTCATCAAATTCTACCCAATAGAATTCAGCAGTATATCAAAAAAATAATTCACCAATATCAAGTGAGATTTATGCCAGGTATCCTGGGATGGTTCAACATTAGAGAAACAATCAATGTAATCCATCACATAAATAAAACAAAAGACAAGAATCACATGATCTTATCAATCGATGCAGAAAAGGCATTTGACAAAGATCAACACCCATTCATGATAAAAACTCTCAACAAAATGGGAATAGAACGGAAATTCCTCAATATAATTAAGGACATTTATACAAAGCCAACACCCAACATCATCCTAAATGGAGAGGCCTTGAAAGCATTCCCCTTGAGAATGGAAACCAGACAAGGATGCCCTTTATCACCACTCTTATTCCACATTGTGCTGGAGATCCTAGCCAGAGCAATTAGGCTAGAAAAAGAAATAAAGCACATCCAAATTGGTAGGGAAGAAATCGAAGTATCTCTATTTGCAGTTGATATGATCTTATACACAGAAAACCCCAAAGAATCTACAAGAAAACTACTGGAACTAACAGAAGATTTCAGCAAAGTTTCACAATACAAGATAAACATACAAAAATCAGTTGTATTCCTTTACATCAACAAAGAGAACTATGAAGAGGAAATCACAAAATCAATACCATTTACAATAGCCCCCAAGAAGATAAAATAGTTAGGAATAAATCTAACCTGAGACGAAAAAGACCTATACAATGAAAACTACAAGACACTACTGCAAGAAACCAAAAGAGATCTGCATAAGTGGAGAAACATACCATGCTCATGGATAGGTAGACTCAACATTGTGAAAATGTCAATTCTACCCAAAGTGATCTACAGATACAATGCAACCTTGATCCAAATTCCACTGGCATTTTTTAATGTGATGGAGAAACAAATCACCGACCTCATATGGAAAGTGAAGAGGCCCCGAAGAAGTAAAGAATTAGTCAAGAAGAAGAACAAAGTGGGAGGCCTCACACTACCTGATTTTAGAACCTATTATACTGCCATGGTAATCAAAACCGCCTGGTACTGGTACAACAACAGATACATAGACCAATGGAACAGAATTGAGAATCCATACATAAATACATCCACCTATGAGCAGCTGATATTTGACAATGGCCCAAAGTCCATTAATTGGGGAAAAGATAGTCTCTTTAACAAATGGTGCTGCCATAACTGGATATCCATCTGCAAAAAACTGAAACAAGACCCATACCTCACACCATGCAGAAAAACTATCTCAAAATGGATCAAAGACTTAAATATAAAATCGAAAAAGGTAACGATCCTGGAAGAAAAAATAGCGACAATGCTTTGAGCCCTAATACATGGTATAAACACAATACGAACCATAAGTAACAATGCACAAGCACCAGAAGAGAGATCAGACAAATGGAAGTTCAAAAAATCAAACACTTATGCTCATCAAAAGACTTCACCAAAAGAGTAAAAAGACAACCTACAGAGTGGGAAAAAATTTTTGGCTACGACAAATCTGATCAGCATCTAATCTCTAAAATCTACAAGATAGTGCAAAACCTCAACAACAAAAAGACAAATAACCCAATTAAAAAATGGGCAAAGGATATGAACAGGCACTTTGCCAAAGAAGGCATTTAGGAGCTAACAGAGACATGAAGGAATGTTCATGATCCTTAGCCATTAGAGAAATTCAGATCAAAACTACTATGAGATATCATCTCATCCCAACAAGGCTAGCATTAATCCAAAAAACACAAAATAATAAATGCTGGAGAGGTTTTGGAGAGACTGGAACACTTATACGCTGTTGGTGGGAATGTAAAATGGTACAACCACTTTGGAAATGGATTTGGCACTTTCTTAAAAAACTAGAAATAGAAGTTCCATACGATCCAGCTATCCCACTCCTTGGAATATATCCTACAGAAATAAGAGCTGTCATACGAATAGATGCATGCCCACCCATGTTCATTGCAGCACTATTCACAATAGCAAAAAGATGGAAACAACCTAGGTGCCCATCAACGGACAAATGGATAAATTATGGTATATGCACACAATGGAATACTACACAATGATGAAGAACAAAGATGTAGCCGTGAAACAACATGGAGGAAGCTGGAAGTCATTACGCTGAGTGAATTTAGTCAGTCACAGAAGGACATATACTATATAAGACCACTATTATAAGAACTCAAGAAAAGGTTTAAACACAGAGGAAAATATTCTTTGATTATTACGAGGGTGGGGAGGGAGGGTGAGGGTTATTTACTAACTAGATAGTAGATAGGAATTAGCTGAAGGGAAGGACAGCACACACTCCAGGGGAAGTCAGCACAACTGGACTAAACTAAAGCTAAGAAGTTTCCTGAATACAATCAAACACTTTGAGGGACAGAGTAGAAGGGGTAGGGGTTTTAAAACAAAGCATAGGGATAATGCTTTGGGACGTAGTTTTTAAACGATATATTCTGAGATATGAAACCAAGTGCACGAGCAATAAAAGACAAAATATATATTTTTTAATTTCGTTGTGCTTTAGGTGGAAGTTTACAGTGCAAATTAGTTTCTCATTAAAAAAATTATACAAAAATTGTTTTGTGACATTGGTTGCAATCCCCGCAATGTGTTAGCACTCTCCTCCTTTCACCCCGGGCTCCCTGTGTCCGTTCCTCCAGTTTTCATGTCCCTTCCTGCCTTCTCAAAAGTCTTGGTTTTGGGCAGGAGTTGTCCATTTGGTCTCCTATATGTGACTGAACTAAGAAGCACGTTCCTCATGTGTTACCGTTTGTTTTATAGGCTTATCTAAACTTTGGCAGAAAAGTGAGCTTCAGGAATGGCTTCAGTTCTGACTTAGCAGGGTGTCCAGGGACCAAAGTCTCGGGGTTCCTCCACTCTCTGCCAAGCCAGTAAGTCTGCACTTTTTTGTGTGTGAATTTAATTTTTGTTCTACATTTTTCTCCTGCTCTGTCTGGGACCCTCTATTGTGATCCCTGTCAGAGCTGTTGCTGGTGGTAGCTAGGCACCATCTAGGTCTTCTGGGCTCAGGCTGGTGGAGGCTGTGGTTCATGTGGTCCTTTAGTCCTTTGGGCTAGTATTTTCCCTGTGTCTTTGGTTTTCTTCATTCTCCTCTGATCCCGATGGAATGGAACCAATAGATATATCTTAGATGGCCACGCACAAGCTTTTAAGACCCCAGATGCTACTCACCAAAGTAGGAAACAGAACATTTTCTTTTTTTGTTTGTTTTTATTTCTTTTTTTATTCTGCTTTAGTTGATAGTTTAGAAAACAAATAGTTTCTCATTAAACAGTTAGTACACATATTGTTTTATGACAATGGTTAACAACCCCACGGCATGTCAACACTGCCCTTCTCAACCTTGGGTTCCCTATTACCAGCTTTCCTGTCCCCTCCTGCCTTCTAGCCTTTCTCCCTGGATTGTTGTACCCCATTAGTCTCATTTTGTTTTATGGGGCTGTCTAATCTTTGGCTGAAGGGTGAACCTCAGGAGTGTCTTCATTACTGAGCTTAAAGGGTGTCTGGAGGTCATACTCTCAGGGTTTCTCCAGTCTCTGTCAGGCCAGTAAGTCTGGTCTTTTTTAGTGCATGAGAATTTCACATTTTCTCCAGCTCTGTCTGAGACCCTCTGTTGTGATCCCTGTCAGAGCAGTCAGTGGTGGTAACCAGGCACCATCTAGTTGTACCGGACTCAGTCTGGTGGAGGTCATGGTTGCTGTGGTCCATTAGTCCTTTGGACTAATCTTTGTATCTTGTTTTCTTCATTCTCCCTTGGTCCTGAAGGGGTGAGACCAGTGGGTATCTTAGATGGCTGCTCACAGGCTTTTAAGACCCCAGACGATACTCACCAAGGTAGAATGTAAAACATTTTCTTTGTAAACTGTGTTATTCCAGTTGAGCTAGATGTTCCCCAAGGCCACGGTCATCAGAGCTCTCCGCCCAGCAATTCAGTCCCTCAGGGAGTTTGGATGTGTCTATAGAGCTTCCGTTACCTTTCCTTCTACAAGTTGTGCTGGCTTCTCCAGTATTGTGTACTGTCTTACCCTTCACCAAAGTTACTACTTATCTATAGTCTATTTAGTATTCCCCCCCCCAACCCACTCCTCCCATCCCTCGTAACCAACAAACATTGCTTCTTTTTGTGTGTAATTTTTTAATGAGTTTTTACAGTAGTGGTCTCATACAATATTTGTCTTCTTGTGATTGACTTATTTCACTCAGCATAATGTCCTCCAGCTTCACCCATGTTATGAGATGCTTCACAGATTCATCGTTATTCTTTATGGTTGCATAATACTCCACTGTGTCTATGCACCATGGTTTGTTTATCCACTCATCTGTTGATGGGCATCTAGGTTGTTTCCATCTTTTTGCTATTGTGAACAATGCTGTAATGAACAGGTGTGTGCATATGTCTATTCGTGCGATGGCTCTTACTTCTCTAGAATATATTCCTGGGAGTCGGATTCCTGGATTATATGGTATTTCTATTTCTAGCTTTCTAAGGAAGTGCCATATCATTTTTGAAAATGGTTGTATCGTTTTACATTCCCACCAGCAGTGCATAAGTGTTCCAATCTCCCCGCAGCCTCTTCAACATTTTTTATTTCTAGTTTTTTTGATTTGTTCCAGTAATGCCTGGGTGAGATGGTAACTCATTGTGGTTTTAATTTGCATTTCTCTAATGGCTAGTGATCACGAGCATTTCCTCATGTGTCTATTGGCCACTCAAATGTCTTCTCTGGTGAAGTGTCTGTTCATTTCCTTTGCCCATGTTTTAACTGGATTATTTATCTTTTTTGTTGTAGAGGTGTTGGATTTTCTCGTAGATTTTAGAGATTAGGCCTTTGTCTGATTTGTAATGTCTGAAATTTTTTTCCCAGTCAGTAGTTTCTCTTTTTACTCTTTCGGTGAAGTCTTTTGATGAGCATAAGTGTTTAATTTTTAGAAGATCCCAGTTATGTAGCTTATCTCCTGGAGTTTGTGTGTTGTTGGTTATGGTTTGTATCCTCTTATTGCCATGTATTAGGGCCTCTAGCGTTGATCCTATTTTTTCTTCTATGAACTTTATAGTTTTTGGCTTTATATTTAGGTCTTTGATCCATTTTGAAATAGTTTTGTATATGGTGTGAGGTACAAGTCCTGTTTCATTTCTTTGAGGACGGACATTCAGTTTTGCCAGCACCATTTGTTAAAAAGACTGTCATTCCCCTTTTGATGGATTTTGGGCCCTTTTCAAAGATCAGGTGACTGTAGGTGGAGGGATTTACATCTGGGTTCTCAATTCTGTTCTGTTGGTCAATGTATCTGTCATTGTACCAGTACCAGGCTGTTTTGACTACCATAGCTGTATAGTAGGTTCTGAGGTCAGGTAGTGCAAGTCCTCCTCCTTTATTCTTCTTCTTCAATAGTGCTTTACATATCTGGGGCTTCTTCCCTTTCCTTATAAAGTTAATGATTCAGTTTTCCATCTCTTTAAAGAAAGTTGTTGGTATTTGGATCGGGATTGCGTTGTATTTGTAAACTGCTTTGGGCAGAATTGTCATTTTCACAATGTTGAGTCTACCTATCCATGAGCACGGTTTGTTTTTCTTTTTATGTAGATCCCTTTGGGTTTCTTGCAGTAGTATTTTGTAGTTTTCTTTGTATAGGTCTTTTACATCCCTGGTTAGATTTATTACTAAGTATTTTATTTTTTTAGGGGCTATTATAAACGGTATTTTGTTTCCTGATTTCCTTTTCCTCATTCTCTTTATTGGTGTATAGGAATCCAACTGAATTTGTCTTGTATCCTGTTCTGCTGAATCTTTTCATTAGTTCCAGTAGGTTTCTTGTGGAGTCTTTTGGGTTTTCTATGTATAGTATCATAACATCCACAAATAGGGACAGTTTAACTTCTTAATTACAAATTTGGATGCCCTTTATTTCTTTTTCTTGCCTTACTGCCCTAGCTAGGACTTCCAGCACAATGTTAAATAGGAGTAGTGATAAAGGACATCCTTGTCTTGTTTGTGATCTCAAGGGGAATGTTTTCAGCCTCTCTCCATTAAGAATGATGTTGACCACTGGTTTTGCATAGGTGCCCTTTATTATGTTGAGAAATGTCCCTTCTATACCTATTTTATTGAGAGTTTTTATAAGGAATGTGTGTTGGACTTTGTTGAATGTCTTTTCTGTGTCAATTGACATAATCATGTGATTCTTTTCTTTCCTTTTATTTATGTGATGGATTACATTGATTGATTTTCTAATGTTGAACCATGCTTGCATACCTGGTATGAATCCTACTTGGTCATGGTGTATTATTTTTTTTATATGATGCTGAATTCTATTGGGTAGAATTTTGTTGAGAATTTTTGCATCCATATTCATGGGAGATATTGGTCTGTAATTTTCTTTGTGGCGTCTTTGCCTGGTTTCGGTATCAGGCTTATGCTGGCTTCATAGAATGAATTAGAAAGTGTCACTTCCTTTTCTATGTTCTAAAATAGTTTGAGTAGTACTGGTATAAGCTCTTCTCTGAATGTTTTGTAGAATTATCCAGTGAAGCCATCTGGGCCAGGACTTTTTTTTGGTTGGGAGTTTTTTCAAATACCTTTTGAATCTCTTCTCTTGTTATGTGTCTGTTCAGATTTTCAACATCACTTTGTGGTAGTTTGGGTAGGTAGTGTGATTCTAGAAATTCATCCATTTCCTCTAGCTTTTCAAATTTGTTGGAGTATAGTTTTTCAAAATACTCTGTTATGATCCTTTTTATTTCAGTTGGGTCTGTTGTAATGTCCCTCATTTCATTTCTTATTTGGGTTATTTGTGTCCTCTCCTGTTTTTCTTTTGTCAGTCTGGCCAGTGGTTTGCTGATTTTGTTGATCGTTTCAAAGAACCCACTTTTAGTTTTGTTGATTCTTTATATTGTTTTTCTATACTCTATTTCATTTATTTCTGCTCTGATCTTTGTTATTTCCTTTCTTCTGGTGGCCGTGGGCTTTTTTTTTTTGTTCTCTTTATAATTGTTCGAGTTCTGTAGTTAACGTTTTGATTTTGTCCCCTTTTTCTTTTTTTTATGTGTGCATCTATTGCTATATATTGTCCTCTGAGGACTGCCTTTGCTGTGTCCCAAAGGTTTTGGTATGACGTGTTTTCATTCTCATTTGACTCTAGGAACAGATTCCATCCTATTACCCATTGTTTTGTAAGCAGGGTGTTATTTAGTTTCCATGTAATTGATTTTTTTCCTTGTTCTTCCAGTTGTTATTTTCTACCTTGATGGCATTGTGGTCAGAAAAGATAGTTTGTATTATCTCGATGTTTTGGATCTTGTTGAGGTTTCTCTGTGGCCTAAGATGTGGTCTATTTTGGAGAACATTCCATGTGTGTTGGAAAAGAATGTGTACTTTGCAGCTATTTGGTGGAGTGTTGTATATATGTCTATGAGGTCAAGTTGGTTGATTGTGCCCTTCAGGTCTTCTGTATCTTTGTTGAGTTTCTTTCTAGACGTTCTGTCCTTTACCGAGAGTGGTGTGTTGAAGTCTCCTACTATTACTGTGGAACTGTCAATTTGTTTTTTCAGTGCTGTTAGTTTGTTTTATGTATTTTGGAGCCCTGTCTTTGGGTGTGTAGGTGTTTATTATGGTTATGTCTTCAATGATGGATCTTCCCTTTAAGGATTATATAGTGTCCTCTGTCTTTTATGGTGGTTTTTGTTTTAAAGTCTATTTTATCTGAGATTAGTATTGCCACTCCTGCTCTTTTTTGGTAGCTGTTTGCTTGATATATTTTTTGCATTCTTTGATTTTTAATAAATTTATGTCTTTGTTCCTATGGTGTGTCACTTGTAGATAGCATATTGGTGGATCCTGTTATTTTATCCATTCTGTTACTCTCTGTCTCATTATGGGTGCATTTAGGGCATTTATATTCAGAGTAATTATTGATAGGTGTGAGTTTATTGCTATCATTTCGTAGTGTTTTTTGTTGTTGTGCCGACATTTTCTTTGTTCCTCTTACTCTCCTGTGCTGAATTCCTTTTCTGTGTGTGGATTTTTTTTTTCATTTCTTTTGTTTTTGTAGGTTTTGTTTTTATGGAGACTTTATGTTTTTCTTCTTTATTTTGATGAGGAGGTTTGTTAACTTTCTTTGGTTATCTTGAAATTTACCCTTATCTTCCTAGGTTTGAAGCAGTCTATTATTGCGTGCTATCACCTTACCTTCCTCTCCAGTAGAAGGTTCTATACCTACACCATTTATTCCCTCTTTTATTGTTCTGATGTTGTTGTCATTTAGAGATTAACCTCTCTGGTTCTCTGTTGTAATTCTTTTGGCTTTGGATACTCCTTGAGAATTCATTTCCTAAGTTGGTATCTGGCTGGTACGATCCTGTGTCCTAGATTCAGCCTGTGGTATGATGTTGTTTGTTCTCAGATTGAAGGACTCCCTTTAATAATTCTCGTAAGTTGGGTTTAGTTTTTACATAGTCCCTTAATGTCTCTTTATCTTTAAATGTACTAATTTCACCATCATATTTGAATGAGTTTTGCTTGATATATTTTTCTTGGCTGGCGATCTTTTTCTTTCAACGTTTTACATGTGTCATCGCATTGTCTTCTTGCCTGCGTGATTTCTGCTGAATAATCCAAGCTTAGGCTTATTGTATCGCCTCTGTATGTGACGTCTTTTTCTCCCTAGCTGCTCTCAGGATTCTTTGTCTTTGGTTTTAGCAAGTGTGATTATGATATGCCTTGTTGATTTTCTTTTGGGGTCTATCCTATATGGAGTTCATTGAGCTTTTTGGATGGTCAGCTTTTCATCTTTCATGATATAGAGGAAGTTTCCTGTCAGTAGTTCTTCAAGGATCCTCTCTGTGTTTTCTGTTTTCTCCCCTTCTGGAACTCCGATCACTTGCAGAGTTTTGCTATTGAGTGTATCCCACATAATTCTCAGGGTTTCTTCATTTTTTTTTTCTGATTTTTCCTCAAACAGAGTTGTATCCAAGTGTTTTCAATTTCGCTGATCCTGTCTTCCATCTTTTCAAACCTGCTCTTCAGCCCTTGTCTGACACTGTCCATTTCTGAAATCTTGTTATTAATCTTTTGGATTTCCAATTGTTGTTTTTGCATAATTTCTGGTTGTGAATTTATTTTAGTATTTTGTTTCTGTATTATTTTCTTGAATTCTTCCATTTTTTCGCCTGTGTTTTCCATGAATTTGTCTGCTTTTTCCATGAATTTTTCTATTTTTTCCTAATTTTTGTCTGCTTTTTGCCTCAACTGTTGGATAGCTCTGAATATTAGAGATTTTAGTTCCCTATCAGTTAGTTCTAGTGACTTTTCTTCTACTGGAAAGTCATCTGGTGTTTTATTTTGGATGCCTTCTGGAACCATCTTGTCCTTTTTTCTATGTTTTAATATTTTTTGCTGTCTTCAGGACATTCAGTAGTTACTTTCCTCATTTATTGATTGTAGATTTGTTTCATCCCACTTTTTTGTTGTATTTGGTTATGTCTGAACAGGTGGGCTCTGTGTTCTTTCTTGTTTGCTCATCTGTGGGCAAGATACTTTTTGCCTCTTTCTCCAATGGGAAGAGTCAGTCCCTCAGGTATGGTACAGCAGGGCAGGTCCAAGTGAAGGGCAGTTGCTGGGATGTGTTGTTTATGGCACATACTAGGGCCGACAGGGCAGGCCATGAATTATTGCAGGGCAGGTTCTGGTACGCTGTTCCTGTGCTGCTTGGGGGTGTAGTGTTCAGTGTATGGTGCAGGTAGGCAGGATGGAGGGGGGATATTGTGATGTGTGGAGCTAAGATGGGTATGGGAAACAGGAGAGAGAGGACATAGGAACAGGAGCCAAAAGCATACAAACAAATAAACAAACAAAAGCATACAAACAAGAGTGCTAAGGGAGCTTGCCATTGGAGTGGAGAGAGGAGAGACTGAGAAATGGGGAATAACATAAAGGAAAAAAGAAAGAAAAAGGGTGAAAGAAAAAAATGAATAAATTAAAAATTAGGAAAAAAAAAAGAAAAGCAAAGGCCCTAGGGATCCCACTGGTGTGGCTGCAAGGACTGGGGAAGTTGCTTCCAGGCCATGAAGTACAGCCTGCCTAGAAGGGGTAGAGGTGTCACACAGCACCAGGTATTCAGGAGCCAGGACGAGAAGGTAAGTATAGAGAGAAGAGAAACTGAGAAATGAAGAAAGACAAAAAGAGACAAAAGAAAACAAAACAAACAAAAATCACAAAAACAAAAAACAAACAAACAAACAAAAAGTGCCTCCAGGGATCGCACTGTGCAACTGCACAGTCTGAGGGAGTAGCTCCAAAGCCACACCACACTGCCTGGCCAGGAGGGACTCCCAAGGCAAGAAAAGAAAAACGAACAAATCAAAACAGAACAAATCAAAACAAACAAAAAGCCCTGGGGATCTGAGCAGCATGGTGGCAGGGGCCAGGAAGCATTTCCACAGTCAAGTGGCATTTCACAGCCTTTCAGGAAGAAGCAAAGATGGCACATAGAGCCAGGTATTTGAGACAAAGGAGGGGGATGTGTTGAGAGATATGGAAGAAACCAAAAAAAGCAGAAAAAAGCAACAGCAGCAACCAACAAATGGCACTCAGGGAGCCGGCCAGTGTGAGTGGGTAGAACCCAAGCAGAACAGGAGTAAAGCCAGTGCTTCCTGGTGAAGACACTGTGGCTGCAGGAAGCAGAGGAGGCCGAGTAGGGGTGAAGGGTGGGGGGTGTGAAAGCATATATCATGGGTTACCTGTTGTTCAGTCTACTGCTAGGAGCTCCGTGAAGCTGCTTTCCTGTACTTCCTGTTCTCTGATCTCTGACTGGAGACCAAGATGGTGGATCCCTGCTGCTTTAGCTGATAGGGGACCTCTGCATGTATCTCTCCATGTTCACTGTTCTCTGTCAGTTTCTTATTCCATTCACTGCTTGATTGAGTTCTGTATCACTTCATTTGATGCTTAGAGTTTGAGGATTGAAGTTTGTCTCTGTTTGACTTAGTTTTCCGATCTGTGCTGTGGAGGGAAGGTGTGGTGCTTCTGTCTATAGTGCCATTTTGCCCAGAAGTCCCTAGAACATTTTCTTTATGAAGTATATTATGCTAATTAACCTAAACGTCTTCTGAGACCATGGTCCCCAGCCCTCAGCCCCAGCCACTGGGTCCCTCAAGGTGTTTGGATGTGTCTGGGAAGCTTCTATGACTTTACTTTGGTCAAGTAGGGCTGACTTCCCCTTTATTGTGTGTTGTCTTTCCCTTCACCAAAGTTAACTATCTAGTTAGTTATTTCCCCTCCCCATTCTTCTCCCCTCTTGTAACCATCAAAGATTGTTTCTTTCTGTGTGTCAAACTTTTCTTGAGTTTTTATCATAGAAGTCTCGTATATTATTTTTCATTTTGTGATTGACTTATTTCACTCAGCATAATGCCCTCCAGATTCATCCATGTTGTGAGATGTTTCACAGATTCATCATTGTTCTTCATCTTTGCATGGTATTCCATTGTGTGTATATACTATAATTTCTTTATCCATTCATCTGTTGATGGTCACTTTGGTTGTTTCCATCTTTTTGCTATTGTGAATAATGCTACAATAAACATGGGTGTGTGCATATGTTTATTCGTATGATGGCTCTTTTTTCCCTAGGATATATTCTTAGGAGTGGGATTGCTGGATCATATGGTATTTCTGTTTCTAGCTTTTTAGGCAGGTGCCATATCATTTTCCATAGTGGATGTACCATTTTATATTCCCACCAGCAGTTCAGAAGAGTTTTAATGTCCCTGCAAACTAGCTAACATTTATTATTTTCTTTCTTGATCAGAGCCAGTGTTGTCAGGGTGAGATGGCATCTCATTGTAGTTTTGATTTGCATTTTTATAATGGCTAATGATCATGAGTATTTCCTGATGTGTCTGTTAGCCACCTGAATGTCTTCTTTGCTGAAGCGTCTGTTCACATCCTTTGACCATGTTTTAACTGGATTATTTGTCTTTTTGTTGTTGAGGTGTTGAAGTACTTTGCAGATTTTTGAGATTAGACCCTTGTCGGATATGTCATAGCCAATTTTTTTCCCAGTCTGTAGGTTCTCTTTTTACTCTTTTTTGAAGACTTTCGATGAGCATAACTGTTTAATTTTTAGGAGTTCCCAGATATCAAGTTTATCTTCTGGTGTTTGTGCATTGTTAGTTGTGGTTTGTATTGTATTTAGGCTATGTATTAGCTCCTGTAGTGGTGTTCCTCTTTTTTCTTCCACAATCATTACCGTTTTAGGCCTTACATTTAGGCTATTGATCCATTTCGAGTTAGTTTTTGTGTATGGTGTGAGGTATGGATCCTGTTTCATTTTTTTACAGATGGACATCCAGTTATGCCAGCACCATTTGTTAAAGAGACTCTCTTTTCCCCATTTAATGAATTTTGGCCCTTTGTCAAATATCTGCTGCCTGTAAGTGGATGGATTTACATCTGGGTTCTCGAGACAAAATAAATTGAATTTCACCAAAATTAAAAAGTTGTGTGCATCAAAGGACTTTTTCAACAAAGTGAAGGGAAAACTTACAAAATGGGAGAAAATTTTGGGGAATCATACATCCGATAAGGGTTTAATATCCAAAATATATAAAGAACTGCTACAACTCAACAATAACAACAAAAAAAAATCAAAAATGGGCAAATTACTTGAATAGACATTTAACTAGCAAAGATATACAAATGGATAATAAGCACATGAAAAGATGCTAAATACCATTAGTCATTAGGGAAATGCAAATAAAAACCACAATGATATACCACTTCACCCCCAGTAGCATGGCTATTATCAGAAAAATGGAAAATAGTAAGTGTTGAGAAGTGTATGAAGAAATTGTAACTCTCATCCATTTCAGGCAAAATCAAATATTTGGTTGCTGTAGACAACAGTTTGGAAATTCCTCAAAAAGTTAAATATAGAGGGGAGTTCCGGCAAAATGGAGCTCTAGGCAGAAGCACCACGCCGTCCCTCCACAGCAAAGATCCAAAAAACTAAGCTGAACAGAGGAAATAACAATCTTGAAACCCTAAAACATCAAATGAAAAGATTAAGAATTCAGCCAAGCACCAAATGGAGTGAGAAAACTGACAGAGAACAGAGAGTGAGGAGAGATTCATGCAGAGGTCCCCTACCAGCTAACGCAGCACGGATCCACCATCCTGGACTCCTATCGGAGACCAGCAAATGGGGGTACGAGAAAACAGCCTCACGGAGCGTCCAGCGGGAGACAAAACAACTGGTAATTTGCAGTGTGCGCTTTCCCACCCCCCACCCCTCTTCCCACTGGCTCGGCCTCCTCTGCTTCCTGCAGCCACGGTCTCTTGACCAGGAAGTGCCGGCTGCTTGGATTCCAGACACCCGAGCGGGCGGCTCTCTGGGTGCCATTTTTTGGCTGCTGGTGTTGCTTCTTTCTGCTTCTTTTGATTTCTTCCTTGCCTCTCACCATCTCCCCCTCCTTTCGCTC
>NW_004443982.1:1905622-1931485 GCF_000243295.1 Trichechus manatus latirostris | reverse complement strand
TATCTTTGGCTATGTGTATTTTCACCAAAAAAAAATGTTGAGAAGTTAGAGGGTTAATATGTTGTGAGGTTGTTAACCAATGTCATAAAACAACATGTGTACTACTGTTTCATGAGAAACTATTTGTTCTGTAAGCCTTCACTTGAAATACAATAAAAAAAAGTTAAATATAGAATTATCATATGACTCAGCAATTCCAGTCGTAGGTATATACCCAAAAGACTTGAAAGCATGGACTCAAACAGATCCTTGTACACCGATGTTCATTCCAGCACTATTCACAATAGCCAAAAGATGGAAACAACCCACGTGTCAATCAACAGATAAAATTATAAACAAAATGTGGTATATATACATACAATGGAATATTATTTAGCTATAAAGAGAAATGAAGGTCTGATACATGTTATGACGTGGATGAACCTTGAAAACATTATGCTGAGTGAAATTAGACAGAAAAGAACAAATATTGTATGATCCCATTTATATAAAATATTCAGAATAGGCAAATGCATAGAGACCAAAGTCAATTGTCCTAATATTCTTTTACAGTGCTTCTGTTCTACCTCCTAGTTTATTGTGTAGTGCCAGGGGTCTTAAAAGCTTGCAAGTGGCCATCCAAGCTATAACAATTGATCTCCATTCACCTGGAGTAGCAGAGGAAGAAGGAGAGTCAGGAATTGGAGGAGGAAATGGAATGTGTGTCTGGTTGCCTTCATGAAAAACTGCCTCCTATGCCATGAGACCATTTGAATGGGATGGTGGCCGGCTACCATTATTGAACATTTTGATTCTACAGAATTTCAAATTCTCAATGGAATCCAGACTTGTTGGAGCCATTGAGGCTGGATGAACCCCCTACACTATTGCCCTGAGATAATCTTTAAACCTTAAACTTCAAACCAAAACTATGCTCTGAAGTCTTCTATGAACCAAACAATAGTTTAGTTTGATTAGTAAAGTAAGTCTGACTTGAGCACTGTGCTGTTTTAAACAATTGTCTATGCGGGATCAACTTGACAAGAGCAACTCAAAAGCTTAGATGAGAAGCTGAGGGGGCAGTTAAATGTTAATGGTGGTGGAATAATTTGGAAAAGGATAGTGAGAATGGTTGCACAAATTGAAGAATGTAATCAATGTCACTGAATTGTACATGTAGACATTGTTGAAATGGTGTATCTTTTGCTGTGTATATTTTCACCAAAAATACAATAAATCAGATTTGAAAAATGGTTGAAATTGCAAATATTCTGTTATATGTATTTCACCACAATACAATGTTTAAAAAAGGATGCTGATAGAATGGGAGAAAATGAGATTTGAGGCCTTGATGATATTGAAGAGCAAGTATAAAAAGAACGGGTATGTGAGAAAGCTAGAAGAAGAGCAGAGATTGTTATTTAGTTGGATTTAGTCTTCTTTAAGCAATTCTTGAGAATTATGCCCTAATAGCTCAAGGCAGTGGTTCTCAAATTGTAAGTGTTTCACCTGGAAAGATTGCTAAAACAGATGACTGGGCCTGGCTCCCAGAGTTTTGATTCAGTAGGTCTTGATGGTGTTCAATAATTTCATTTCTAACAATTTCCTAGGAACCACTGCCCTAAGGGATTTATTGTATGGAATGAATTAACTTTTTTGCTATGTACCTAGAATGTTCCTAGTTATGTACCATCCTTGGGAAAATTGAGGTAATAGTCATTCTAATTATTTTTTGTGTTCTGTAATTCATATGAGGACCTCAATGGAGAAAGAGGCCATACCTGTTGTTGACCATTGAATCACCAGAATTTAACACAGATTAAGCATTCAATAAATATTTGTTGACTGAAAGATTAGCAGTCAGGGGAGTGAGCTGCTGATACAGAAGTGAATATCATTGAAGTTAAAATATCAAAGACCCATAAGATAAAATTTGTGATCCTCTAAAAAGGCAGTGAAATATTTCAGAAAGACAGTAGGAATTATGGTAGGGAATATGACTGTGAAGCAAGTGCCAAAGTATAAAATGGAAGTGGGAGAATGCCTGGAGGCTGACAGATGACATTGGCAAGAAAATGTTGAGAATGACAAAGCCTGCTTTTTTGAACTTTAAAAGTGAAGGGAGTTTGCAGGAAGGTAGAGGAATAATGGTTTGGAATTTGTCAATGCAGATCATGCTTAAATAGAGCATGTGAACATACTGTCCATTAAATTGTGTGGCTTGCTTTTTTTTTTTTTCCTAATCACTTAACACAGGGACCCAAGACTTTACTAACGCCATCAAAAATTACTTGTATCCATTTTCTCTCTATGTACCATTCTGTTATTTCCTCCACATACATCCTCTTTCTTTCATGCACATTTCTTCCTAAGGTCATTTCTAGGTATTTTATGTGTTTGATTGATATTGTGAATGGGATATCTTTCTCCTTATAGAATCTAATTAGTTACTGTGGTCTAGTATTACCTTTAAATTTGTACTTCTTTTACTTCTACTTTGAACTGGTTGTAACACCTTACCGCTTCCTCATTAATGAGTTAAATAAAATCTTAACACATGTTCATATTTATGCCTGTTGAGAGTCATGATTTTACCTTTTTGAAAATATTTTTAACAGTTGCAATAAATTGTCCAATTTTATTGAATTGGATTTAATAGAATTTTAATTATGACTTTTGCATCTAAATCCACAAATTGGATAGTGTTCTTTTTGGAGCAGTCTTCATCAGATTTTGGTATCAGAGCAATGCTAGCTTCAAAAACAAAGTGAATATTTCGGCAATATTTTCAATTCCATAATGGTGTTATAGAATTGAACTTGGCTATTTCTTAGAAAATTTAAAGGAATTCACTGATAAAAAATCTGGTCCTAAAGTCTTTAAGGAAAATTCTCTTTGATAATTGTTTTCCATGTTTAGGCAGTTACAGGCCTATTTAGTTTTCAACTTCTCAATTTTTTTTTGGCATTTAACATTTTCATAGATATTTTTAATTTCTCTGAGATTTTAAAATATATTAAGATGCAATTATAGTAGCTGCTTATAATTTAAGAAACTTCTGTATCTGTTGTTATATTTAATTGTTTATATTTTATTTTTAATTAATTGTTGTTTTCTTGATTACATTTGTTAGAGACTTATCTATCTAATTCATCTATTTAAAAAAAACTAGCCCTTGGCTTCATTTTATATATTGGATTCTTAGTCATGTAATTACTCATTTTTAATAATAAAATATTTAAGGTTACGAATTTACTTCTAAATGCTGCTTTCAAAGTTTTGATAAGTCATGATCTCATTTTTTATTATTTTAATTAATCTCCTACTCTTTCTTTGGGCTAATACTTGTATACAAATGTGTTTTGAAATGTTCAAGAAGTTGAAGACTTTTTGCTTCAATTTGATATGTGGCATGATCAGATGCCTATTTTAGGAAGCTCACTCTGCTGGCTGTGTGAAGAATGGATTGATTGGAAAGAGGTGAGACTGGAACCTGAGAGGCCAGTGAGAAGGAATTTACAATAGTCTAGATGAGAAATCATAAGTGATTGGATTAAGAAAAAGGCAACAGAGAGTTTTTTAACAGGTAGAATCATCAGGGCTTGGAATTACTTGGATTGGAGGAGAATAGGGTGAGAGAGAAGAGTTGAAGGTGACACCTAGATTTTTGGCTTAGCTGACTGAGTGGATATCTAAAAGGCAATATATAAGGAAGAACTAGGTTGGCTTCTCAGACCATTTTCTAAAGTTCCTTGTCTTTATATTCATCCCAAATAACTCAAGCCCAGACCTAAAGCTCAGTGTTGGATCTTTCTCAGTTGAATGCTTACTCAAACAAAAGCCCTTTTACCTTAGTATAAAACATTAGGCTGAATGTTCATAAACCTTTAGGGAAATTACATGCCTTTATGTCCTAAGAATGCAAACCTTCATAAACCTTAAGGGAAATCACATGTAGTCCTGAGAGCAGCAAAGAATTTAAGGAAAATCTTAGAATAAGCAAGAGGCAATAATTTCCTATAACATCGTTAGGTAGGCCATATGTGAAGGTTAATTTTTCTACAAGAGTGAAAATAAATAAATAATGTCTCTAAAGCCTCAATCGATAGGGGTTGAGAGGGGTAGCCTGAAAGAGTAAACAATGAAGGTTCAGGGAGCCGCAGGATCTGTCACATCATAAAAACCAAAGGGTCCCACTATCCCCAAGGCTATAGTTATAGCTACTCCTAAGTGACTGGTAGTGGCAGATGATGATACAATAGGGAGAAAACGTGTGGAGCTGAAAAAGGGAAGATGAGTGGCTCAGAGGAGCCAAAAGACTTGAAAGCAAGGACTCAAACAGACTTATGTACACCAATGTTCACTGCAGCATTATTCACGATAGCCAAAAGGTGGAAACAACCCATGTATCCATCAGCAGGTGAATGGATAAACAAAATATGGTATATCCATATAATGGAATATTATTCATCCATAAAGAGAAATGAAGTTCTGATACATGCTATGACATGGATGGACCTTGAAAATATTATTCTGAATGAAATAAATCAGATACAAAAGGTCAAATATTGTATGATCCCACTTATATGAAATATCTAGAATAGGCAAATGCACAGAGACAAAAGTTTATTAGTGGTTATCAGGGGCTAAGGGGAGGGAAGCATGGGGAATTATTCCTTAAGGTGTGTTGCGTTGATGTTTGGGGTGATGAAAAACTCTTAGAAATGGATAGTGGTGATGGTTTCACAACATGGTGAACGTAATTAATGTCACTGAATTATACACTTAAAAATGGCGAATTTTTTGTTATATATATATTTTACCCAAAACCTGTTGCCGTTGAACATAGCGACCCTATAGGACAGAGTAGAACTGCCCCACAGAGTTTCCAAAGAGCAGCTGGTGGATTTGAACTGCCGACTTTTTGGTTAGCAGCTAAGCTCTTAACCACTGTAACATCAGAGCTCCGTATATATTTTACCACAATAAAATTTTTTTAAAGATGAAAGAGAGGCCAAATAGAAAGCTCACCAATACACAGGTGCTTTGGCAGCAGCAGAATGATTGTGCCCAAATATGTCCTTAGCTCCTTTCTATCTATGCTACGCCATTTACCTGTAATGCCTTTCCCCTTCTGATGGCTTATTATTCAAATTCTACCAAACTTTAACTCAAATTCCATCTCCTCCATGGAGCGTCTTACCCAATCAATCCCTTTTGAAGTGATCTCTCTTTCTCTTAAACTCTAATAGCAATTACTCTCTGAACAATCCATTACTCTGAACACATCACCCTGTGAAGTCTCCTATATTGCTTTTTAAAAAAGTGTATTGTTAATTTACATGTCACATGTGTCACATGTGAGTCTTTCCTCCTCTGTTAGACTGTACACTCTTAAAGAGCAGGGTTTCTATCTAAGAGTTTGCCACAGCCCACAGAATCCCTAGCATGGCTGGTAGTGAAGTATCATGAAATATACATTGGTATATGGTTGAGCAGTGGCAGCCTGTTATGAAGGAAGGACAAAAAAAAATGCTGGATGAGGTAGTTCCTTGGTGTGTATTGAGTCACTTAGTCCTCTCAATAGCAGATAAGGAAACTGAGTCTTACAGAGATAAAATAAATTTACCCACAGTGACATGGTTAGTGTGTGGCAATGCTAGGATTTGACCCAAAGGCCCTTTCCCCTATGCCATTCTGCTTCAGTTGTCTGAAAAATTCTGTTTAGATGAAACACCTCTTTCCTTGATGGTATTGATAGAGACGTGACTCTACTGAGGCTTTACTACCAACCAAGGTTTCAGCAGCCTCTGCACCTTATAGCAGATCTCCCTGCACCCTACCTCCTGACAATCAGCTTGAGGATCCGGAAGGAGCCTTTAATGAGGATGAGGGCCTCTTGGCGGGAGCCATACAATGGAGTGCCGTTGATATTCACCAGCTCATCACCAGTCCTCAACTTCTCGGACAAGGCTGCCTTGCCTCCATCTTCAATCTGTGTTGCAGAGAACAAAACAGAAAGCAGGTGGTGAGGTGATTCCTTTCCCAAAATTCTGCTTCCTGTCTCCTTCCAATCTTCGAGCCACGAGTAATACTGGGGGATGCCGCCAGGCAGCTCCAGGGAACAGCTAAATAGCTGAGCAAAGGCCATTATTTACTGAAGGCAAAGCTTGGGCAAACCTTTGAGGGAGGAGGCAACCCAGCAACACAGAAATAATGCACTCCTTGCACTGGAGGAGTGAACAATCCATCTGGGGAGATAAGAAAATAAGAAAATGACACTTGGAAGGAACTCCACAGTGTGGGCTAAAGTAACAGCATGGCGTAGCAAAAAACAAACAAAAAACCAAAAACAAACAAACAAAAACACACGCAAATTAGAGCCAGAAGAGCTAGGCTCCAGCAAAATGACCTCTGGCAAGTCTTTTCTTCTCTTTCGGTAAGTTTTGGAGTCTGACAAACATGAATTTGAATCTTGGCTTTACTACTTCTAACTATGCGGCCCTGAGCAAGTTACCTAACATCTCTGTGTGTCAATTACCTCATACATGAAATGTAGATAACAAGAGTACTTGCCTCATAGGATTGTTAGAATATAAAGTGGCTCAATAAATGTGAGTTCTAATTATTTTAACAAGGGAATTGAATCTGAAGATCTCGAAGGAGGCTTCCAGCTCAACATTCTGTGAGCGGAATTGCAAATTCAAAAGAGAAAATATGTACAAAGTTATCACTTGTTTATGTCTCTTCAACAAGTGCTTAGAGTGGTGATTCCAGTATCTGCCACACAGTTGACACTCAAAAAAAGCTGGGCATATGGGTGTTCACTGTTCCACTGCAGCCTACAAAATTTCCATTGACCAGGATAATCGTGGCAAAAAGGTAGTCAGGCTGGGGGCATTGAAAGCAAAGGCAGAAATAAGAGCTGCTAGGGTAGGTAAAAGCAAAACAAAGCAGAATATCCCCCAAGAGTCTTGATTATGGCTAATTTTATATGTAACATTCCTTCTACCACTAAGTTGAGTTCAACCTATTTGAACATCAATCCCATCCATGGTTACAGGAATTGTTCATTCATTAATTCATTTCTCAAGTACTTAGTAAGTTTCTATTATGCACGGTACAACATACTAAGTGATATGAAATAGGCATACATAGCTCCTAGCCACAGGGTTGAGTCACAGTCTACAGCTTATAGTCTACTGAGACAGCTAAGTAAAGAAAGGTCTAACTCACTGAAGTAATCAGGAGGGTTTTCTGAGGTGGTGGTGGTGGTGGTGAGGGTGATTAAAACAATACAATCTTTAGGGAAAGGCATATTCTAAATGGGGAAATTAAGGGGTGGCCTTCACTGCAGGTGTTTTTGCACTTACCTCCACTTGGGTCTCCCTCTTTCTCCCAGTCTTTCATAGCATCCCCCCAATCCATCCCCACACCATAGAAGTTAGAATATTGCTGAATTTTGGGTTGGCTTGCTCATCTGCAATTTGACAGATGAGACCTCCTGAGTGCAGAGCAAAATGTTAATTCAGGAGTTAATAAACACCATCAAATGAATTAAAATTCTGAGTTAAATCACAGATTTATTAAATTTATTGCTGCTAACCCAACAGTTTTTAAAAAATTAAGCTTTGCCCAACAAATCATAGGTTATCCAAGTGACAGTAAATATATGTACCTTTGTTCCGGTACCTCAGCCACCACTCAAAATAAAAAAAATCCAATATTAGTAAATGGGGAACAACTTTCAGCAAATTAATTAGTATCACACTCTTATTTCCACTGTCATTATCATTATTACTTCACAGTCACTACTGCCTATCACAAATAAATAAAGGGAAAAAAAGTGCTATACTTGAATTTCAGAAGTTCTATTTGAATGACTCATTCCTTTGGCATCCATGGAAGGCCCCCAGCATCAGGCAGGACTTTCAACACAGATCAGCCATTTGAAGGAACTTCCTTAGGCTAATAAAGAGCCATAAACAGGAGTCTAACTAATGAATGCTAATAGATTTTCTCTGTTGATGTACATTAGTCTTAATTCACTCTACACATTTTTTTATTCATACAACTCAATTATCTATAATACTGTTAGCCATAGCAAGTCTTTCCTTCAGTATGTATTGATATTAAGCACCATCTTGGGTTAATTAAGCCTTCTGTTACATCAACTGAGCCCTAGTGGTGCAGTGGTTAAGAGCTCAGCTGCTAACCAAAAGGTCAGCAGTTCAAAGCCACCAGCCGCTCCTTGGAAACCCTATGGGGCAGTTCTACTCTGTCCTATAGGGTCGCTATGAGTCGGAATAGACTCAACAGCAATGGGTTTGGATGTTTTTGTTTTGGTTACATCAACAAGATTTCTGTTTATTCTAGGACAGAAGACCTAGACAGGAAACCTTTTAAACTAAAATGGTTAATTATTGCTATAGCAAAAGTTCAGGCGTTTTGCATTCCCTACTAGCGCTCCAGTTGTCACTATTTGAGCTCTTGCAGGGACGCTTTCTTGGATTACTGTCTAGGGCTGACTACTAATGCCTATTATTCTATTTTTTGCCCCTTCTGAGTCACTAGCAGCATCCCCTTCAGGACAGATATGTTGTGTGTAATAATGCCACTTTAGTACAAATGTGAAGATTCTCAAACAACAAACCAGCAAATTACGGGTACCCAGCACAATCCCAGAGTCCAAACAGGTCCGGATCAGGAAATTAAACTCCATTTGGTGGAAAATCCCTTGGACTATACCCTAAAGTAGCCCTTTTTCAGATCCAGGGCATTTACTGAGCAATTTAATTGACTCCTTCTTACTCCTCCTGACTGTTTTGGTCATTTTTTCCTTATTGCTCAGTAGTCTTTCTCTTCCTCCCTCGACCTCTATATTCCTGGGTTCCAACATGTCTTCCACTTATTGTTTGGCCTGCTGACAGTCTGTTCTCCAATTTGTTTATACAGAAGACAAAGCAGATATCCATGTTTCTAGTAAGGAAAACGGAAAAAAAAGAAGGAAAGGAGGGAGATACACATATTATTTTGCAAAAGGTCTTGGTTTCTCCTTTCCACTGCCCTCCTCATAACTCTAGCTGGGGCCCATGAAAAGTATGAATCAACAAACTTGTTGAGATTAACATGCCCTGCCTGAAGGAACTGATGCTGTCCATTCAGTATGGCTGGTCAACTTTCCAGCTTTTCCTGAATCAGACTTTCAGGGTGGCTTTTGTATTTCATTTGAAGTGTTGTGAATTATCAGATTAGACCCAGACACATTGAAATGTCAGTGTAAACACACATCATAAAGCCCAATGTAAACAATGGTCAACTTACATGCCATTTTGGATTATCCAAGTGATTGCTGTGCTAGCAGTGAGGGCCCCAAGTAACTGAAAATTGATAACATACAGGTCATGCAACTGAAAGCAAGCTGGGGTCTGGAAAGCTGGGAAGAGCTGATTGACCTTGGGCAAGTCCCTTTCCCCTTTTGAGGCCTCTCTTACCCTTACTGGTAAAACATGGGGGCCTAACTAGATAATCTCGAGGGCCCTTGGAGCTCTGATATTTAGCAACCTGTGGATAGTTAGCAAAGTCATGCATCATCCTTTTGCTGACACAGATAATCCCAAATTTTTACCTGTTGTACTTTGCCTTCACCCATGTTTCACTCCTTCAAAGTTGACTAACATCTATCAATTCTCCATGGTCTTTATACATTGTTTCAGAGTGTCCCCCAAGGTTGGAAAACTCAACAAGACACAGTCAGAACACTGAGAGAGAGAGAGAGATTACTGAAGCTCCATTTTGTGCTAGTGAGCTTGCTATTTGGAAATTTTTGACGGCTTTCCAATGAAGCATGAAGTGCTCTGACAGCTGTCAACAAAATGACAAGTTGGCTCCTTGAGAGTAATGGCAAAGAAAAAGTGACAATGGCTTTCTAGTAGCTTTTATTTAGTCAGATACTAGCAGATAGTAGCTTGTGCCTTTTGAATAAAGTGAGGAGATACAAGAATGGGAAGGAAAGAAATATTAGATTAGGTTATCTTGAAAAAAAAGAATTCAGCTGGAGAAACACCATCTGCACCAATAACCAACAAATATTGAATGCCTGTTACAGTAGTGTAAGAGCAGCACTAAAAATCAGTGACATGATTGTGAATACCTCTGTTTACTACAAGAAATTTATTGGAAAAAATAGCCATTGACTGAAACTTTCTTGGCCAATTTTAAGAGCTTTGGCCAAATTACCAGCCCATACTCCTACCTCGACCAGCTTGTCCATAGCCTAAGAAGACAAACAGTATATTTAATTGTTTAGACTGATGTGCTTTTTTGCAAATCAACAGAAAAGACTCACCCAGAATATAGCAGTTTTATTGCTTAAAAAGAAAATATTTTCTAAATGTCTTTTTAGTACTTTTTGAAAGATTTTTAAGTTTTTAATAGACACCTATTCAGCAATTTGGTCTTTTCTGGGAAATCAATAAACAGAAAATGTAGGGAAGGAAATAAGCCGGCTTTGGGAAGTTTAATTATTAGTAAATAGAATAAAGTCCTTGATTATTCTAAAATTTAGTTTGAAATCTTGAGCAAACCACAGATTGGGGCCTACTTGTATTTGCCCTCTTTCCCCTGTTGGTATCTCTTAGAATCCAATCACACTAGGAGAGGATAATGGGTATCCTGGACAGAGGAGATACAGACTTTTAAACCTCTACAATCTCCTTGCTATGGCTTTCAACGCTGATTCCAGGCTGCAGACACACTGGCTGTCCTAACTTGCCTTTCTCGGCAACTCCCTCCCTTAAAAATCCCTTTCAAATTTCCAAAGTCATCTAGACTAGAAAAACAAGAAACTGCTGCTCTTAATTTCATCTCCCTTACTTCAACCCAGCTTCCTAAAAGGAAATACAGAAAACAAAAACCTATCTCTTAAATAAATGGGAATTCAAAACCAACAACACAATTAAAAAAAAAAAGTAAGGAGGTTTGATTCAAAGTAGTAATCTCTGTATGTAGAGAGAGTGAGGAGGTGGACACCAAATGAGAAGCCATTCTTTCACTCTGCCAACTAAAAAGCAGACGCTCAAATCCTACCAGGAGCTGCCCCAGAGTGCAAGGCTCTGTGGATCAGACCCAAGGGCTCCCCTGACCTTAGGCCAATGGAACTATATGCTATGCCCCAAAGCATGACCTATCCCTACAGACAGTTCCTTCTTCCCCAGCTGCTTAATCACCACCTGGTTTACTAATTCTCACAACAAAGGCTCTCTAAACTCCAAATCATTAAATTTCCCTAGGGATTAGCCCAAGTTAAATTCTGAACATCTTTGCCAAAAACTCAGTCAGCCCAGAGCCAAGCTCTGTTCTAGGAATTTGGTGATGTGAAAAAGTCCGTCAAAAGCACTGTACTCTATGTCAGCGACCAAAAGTGAGTTTGTCTTTGCTCATTCCAAGTTGGATCGTTGTGCTGTCTCTGTAAACCAGGTAAGGGAGGACAAACAACACTGTGCGAGAGTAAACTCAGGCTTTCTATATTATTAGCAAATACATTCATTGGGGTCTTGTTTACACTTTGTCATCTCAAACCATTTGTTTACAATGAAGTCTTTTGCTGACATTAATGGTATCAGTGTTTGTCACAAATGTTAGTCTTCAGTGGTTTAGAAGGATAGTCTCCAGAGTCAGTGCATATACTGCAGTCTGTACACAAGATGATCCATTGTAAGGGGGTGGGGGGCGGGAGATTAGAACTTCTGTTTATATTTATATTTATCTGAAAAGTTTTAAAAATCAAGGTTTATTAATATTTAATATTGGAAGTAGTAAATTATATCATCCATAAATAAAATTATGTATATTAGGGACATATGTTCAAAACATTTTTACTGATGTAAATTTTTACAAAAAAGTTTTGGCTAGATCATAGACCTAAATGTGAAGGCTAAAACCATAAAGCTTTTAAAGGAAAACATAGGACAATGTCTTTGTGACCTTTATGTAGGCAAAGATTTTGGGGGCAGGAAGGAAAAAGCAATAACCATAAAAGAAAAAATCATACACTGGATTTCATCAAAATAAGAAAATATGCTAATCAAAGTATCAATAAAAAAGTGAAAAGGCAAGCCACAGACTAGCAGAAAATATTCATAATACATATATCCGATAAAGAACTTATATCTAAAATATAAAAATAACACCTACAAATCAATAAGAAAAAGACAAACAACCCAATTAGCAACTGGCAAAAAATTCAGACACTTCACCAAAGAAAATGGCCAATAAGCATATGAAAAGGTGCTGAACATTATTTTTTATCGAGGAAATGCAACTTAAAATCACAGTAAAATATCAGTACACATGCACCAGAATGCCTAAAATTAAAAAGACTGAACATGCTAAGTGCCAGCAATGATGTACACTAATTTGAATTCGCTTACATTGCTGGTGGGTGTGTAAAATCATACAACCACTTGGAAATCTGTACACCTACTCTCTGACCCAACAATTCCACACCTAGGTGGAAGTGCGTGTGTTCACAAAATAATTCACAATATTGTTCATAGCAGCTTTATTTATAATAGACAAACTGGATACAACCCAAATACCCACCAACACACACACACACACACAAACACACTGGCATACTATGAAGTGATAAAAAAGAACAAACTACTGATACATGCAACAAAATGAATGAATCTCAAAAACATGTTGAATCAAAGAGATCAGACTAAAATAATACATACTTCTGAACCGCCCCCTACCCTGTTGCTGTTCCAACTCATAGCGACTCTCTCTCTATATATATACGATATGATTCCATTTTATATGAAGGTCAAGAAAAGATGAAACTAATTTATGGTGATAAAACTCAGAATAGTGTTTGTCTCTGGAGAAGATGTACTGACTGTAAAGGCACATGAGCTTAATCTTCTGGGGGTGCTGGAAACGTTCTACATATTGATCTGGGTGCTGATTACGTGGGAATATACATACCCAACAATTCATTGAGATTTGTTCATTTTATTGTATATAAATTATTTCTTAATTTAAGAAAAAATTTTAAAAATACAGACCTATAGACTATACAGCTTATATTTCTGAGGATGGGATCAAGGCTAAGGCAATATTTCTACACACTTATAGCTTTAATCAAGGCAAAAAGTTTCAAAGAGCTTCACAATAGGGCTCTAATTTGTGAATTTGCCTGTTGTTTCTCTCTGCTTTGAGACAGTATTTATGCTCCTCCCTCCCCCAACAAGGTGGATAATTTCAGTAAGGAAATGAAGACCAACTTTTCATTTTTTTTCATTTGCCCACTGGTAAGGTCCCTGGGTGGCATAAATGGTTTGTACTTGTCTACCATCTGAAAGGTTGGCAATTCAAACCCACTCAGTGGTGCCATGGAAGAAAGGCCTGGTGATCTGCTTCCATAAAGATTACAGCCAAGAAAACCCTATGGAGCTCAGTGCTAGTCTGTAACACATGGGATCACCATGAGATAGAATCAACTCCACAGCAATTTTTTTTTTTTTTTTTTTTTGCCAACTGGTAAGGAAAAGTTTTTTTTTTTTAAATGTTTTATTTTACTTTTTTATCACCAACCAATTTCTGTCTTGACATATAATCAAAAGACAAACAATCCCTCATCCAATGTTGGAGCCATTTACTGCTGTCTCTCTTTTTTATCCCAGATATGTCTCCTTCTCATGGATCCCAGAGTTCTTCACACCAACTCCTAGCAGTAAAAATTCAGGTTAGGCCACTGTCACACAGGCAACTAGCTCTTATTCAGGCATCACTGTTGCCCCCTCATTGGGTTGCCTATGCTTCTTGGCTGCCTAACAAGACATGAATTTCAATGGTACAAGCAATCAAGGAACCTGGCAAAGCTGATGCGGTAGAAAGAGTTCAGGGAGGACTGGACTGTAGCATAGGATATGGTAGAGTGCTAAGACTCTGCTCCTGATTTCTAAAAGCAGTTGTCAGCCAACAGAGTTCAGTATACACAACCATGATATAAACTCCCTGCATAGGATTAATAAAAGAGTCTAGGACCAACAAGTAAGTCCAGAATGCCCTCCAGTATTAAGAGAGCACTGTGTGCAAATATAGTGGGTGAGCTTAGGTGGCTGAAAAGATCAACAGTCTTTTTCATACCACCTAACATAAAAACACTGGAAATAGGACATATCAGTTCATCGGCATTTATGAACTGTGCATTAATTCTCAGAAGGAATACCTAAATTAAATAAGAAAGGATGTCAAATTCCGCTCAGTTACTAAAAAGAAATGGGAGTAATTCTACTAGGACTAAATATCATCCTTATTTCACCAGTATCAATTCATTGTCAATGTTAAAACTAATCTTCAAGTTGATTTTTAAAAAAATGTCTTTTTAACTTGCCAGCTGAATGTGAATGAGTTATATACAGCTTTCCAGCTCAAGAGAATGTGATTAACTATCTGGAATCTGAAACATCCCAAAGCCTGGTTCACTCAATAACTCATTGCTGATTCCCTGAAGCCATTTATTTATGACCCATTATGCAAAAAGCCAAAGATAGTTTCAAAAGAGTGCACATACCCAACATTAGTCATTTCTGACTGGAAAAGGACCAAGAGACCAACACCGTTCAAGGGAGGGACCAAATACTGCCTCTGGAAACCACTAGGCCTGCTCTGCTGTCTGGAAACCCCTTGTTCAGCTTACCAGGCCCTCTACCAGATGTGAATGAAAGGAGAAGGGGCTTGCTTTCTATACTCCACAGCTGGGCCCCTGCATTCCATTCCCAGGACATTGTTTGTGCCTACCCAGGCCCTCTTCCCCCAGCAGTGATTTTATTCTCTGGTCTGCATTTACCCTCTGAACAGTGGGAAACGAAGAGGGGAAAAGATGCATTTAACTTCCTCCCATCCTTTGGCATAACTGCTACCAAAGCAAACAACTGCCACAGAAATAACCTACCAAGGCCTACGTGTATGTTGCAAAGGCAGTAACAATAATATTCTTTACTGACCCTAGGGTAGATATAACTTAAACTAGCACACTTGTTGCTGCTTTCACATAGTGCTGCAAATCTAGGAACAAGTCAGCCATCACAGTGCTCTGTTCCAAGCTACTGTCCTGTTCATAAGGCAACTGAGAAATGACACACCATCTCTTCCTTGCTCAGCAAGATGCATCAAATAACATAAAACAAAACTGAGTTTCCACAATTGAGAAAACCGAGAGAGAGAAAAAATGCACTCAATTGTTTATGTGTGTTAGTAGTAGGTGGGGACTGTCAAATCCAAGAGTATTTATTTACCCTTAGCAATGGCAGGAGTAGCTTGAGAAGAAAATGAAGGGTGAATGATAGGCATTTAAGTTTAAGACCTGGAGAATATATAAGGGTAAGGCAGTGAGGAAGTCATTTTTTCTGGTATCAGCCTTGCTTTTTAGGTTAAGGCTGGAAGAAAAGAGAACCAGATTTTTAGCTCATGTCCTTGCTCACTCCCACTTCTCTAACTTTAAACACAAGGGAGAGCCCTGTCCCTTCTATGGTGGTTGACACCTTTTGATACTCCACAAACATTGCCACTGAGGATGTTCCCCACAGCCAAGGTCACTCTTAGGCTTTTCCTCCTCCCCTCAATCTTTTCCCACCACTCCCTAACCATCCCTTCTGTATACACAATCCCACCGCTCTCTCCCCCCAGGCATTTGAGCTTGCCTTTTCTACCTCATTCCCCAGTCCTTCACCCAGGGTTTCCTATGTGCAAACTCCAATCACCCCTGTCATTAACGTCTGGTATTATAGGCACTAATTAAATCAGACTGAGAGACAAAGGAATGATTCTTAAACGTAGATAATAGCATAACAAAAGCTCTACATGATCTGGCCAAGTCTGCCTTTCTGACCTCATTTCCTGACCCCACTCACACACTTCAGTCACACTGAGCTTTCTTTTCCTCAGAGAGGTCAAGCCCATCCCCACCTCAGAGCCTTTGCACTTGCTGTTGTCTCTGCTGAGAACATTGTTCTTTCAGATCCTTTTCATCATTTAGGTGTCGGCTCAAAAGCTGTCTGCTCAGGGAGGCCTTTCCTGACTAGCAATATAGTTTTCTTCTCTCTTTCCCCCACCCTAATCCTCATCACTCTCCTCTCCATCACATTACCCTGTTTTATTTTCTTCATAGCCATTATCACTATTTTGCATTATCTTGTTTATCTATATCTATCTATCTATAAACCAAACCAAACCTGTTGCCGTTGAGTCGATTCCAACTCATAGCGATCCTATAGGACAGAATGGAATGGCCCCATAGGGTTTCCAAGGAGCAGCTAGTGGATATATTGTTGTTGTTGTTAGATGGTTAGATGCTGTCGAATCGGTTCCAACTCATAGCGACCCTATGTACAACAGAACAAAACACTGCCCGGTCCTGTGCCATCCTCACAATCTTTGTTATGCTTGAGCCTATGATTGCAGCCACTGTGTCAATCCATCTCATCAAGTGTCTTCCTCTTTTTCACTGACCCTCTACTTTACCAAGCATGATGTCCTTCTCCAGGGACTGATCCCTCCTGATAACATGTCCAAAGTATGTGAGACATAGTCTCGCCATCCTTGCTTCTAAGGAGTATTCTGGTTGCACTTCTTCCAAGACAGATTCGTTCATTCTTTTGGAAGTCCATGGTATATATTCAGTACTCTTTTCCAACACCATAATTCAAAGGTGTCAATTCTTCTTCGGTCTTCCTTACTCATCATCCAGCTTTCGCATGCATATGAGGTGACTGAAAACAGAATGGCTTGGGTCAGGTGCACCTTAGTCTTCGAGGTGACATCTTCACTTTTTAACACTTTAAAGAGGTCTTTTGCAGCAGATTAATACATCATTTGATTTCTTGACTGCTGCTTCCATGGGTGTTGATTGTGGATCCAAGTAAAATGAAATCCTTGACAGCTTCAATTTTTCTGTTTATCATGATGTTGCTTATTGGTCCAGTTGTGAAAATTTTTGTTTTCTTTATGTTGAGGTATAATCCATACTTGAAGGCCATACACACACACACACACACACACAGATATACTTTCTGTCAGGATACTTACATTATAGTGAGGGAGAGAGCCAGAACATTGTCTTTTTACAGCTCTATCACTGGCAGCTAATAAAACAGGTGTCTGGTACATACTAGGTGCTGAAATTAGTATTGGAAGGGATCTGGGGATATCACCCCATTCACTGGCCTGATTCTAGTCAAGTAACATTATTTTTTCACTTTGCTGATCAAATAACTGAGTTTCAGGAAGGTTAAGAGATTTGCCCAAGATAGAGCACCTCTATTAGGTTTAAGATATTTTCTTCTGTGCGGTTGTGATGAAACCTTCTTATTTTCTATGGGTCTATTGCCATTCATAAGGAGCCCTGGTGGCTCAATGGTTAAATGCTCAGCTGCTAACTGAAAGGTTGGCAGTTCAAACCCACCCAGCGGGTCTGTGGGAGAAAGACCTGGTGATCTGCTTCCATAAAGATTACAGCCGAGAAAACTCCATGGGGCACTTCTACTCTGTCACATGGGGTTGCTATGAGTTGGAATCATTTTGATGGCACCCAACAACAACAACTACATTACCATCCATGATCCTTAACTAGCAATGCAAAGTTCTGGTTAAAGAGGCACTTTAAGTCTCTAAGCCTTTTAAAAAGCAGCATTATTATAAGCTCAGAATATTCCAGAATAATTACCCTTTGAGCTAAATGTCTACTATTTGCCATCAGTGCCCAGAAGTGAATGTTAGGCTCTTAATTAAATATTAAAGGTGGGAGGAATGAAGCACTTAAGGAAACTTAGGGACATGGCAACAATACCTTGGATACAGATATGATTCTCCTTAGTTTTTAACATTCCCAGCCTTAAGAAGTTAATTTAAAACACACACACCCTCACAAACAGACCATGAACACTAGGAGATTTAAGTACTCCCAGCATGTGGAAAGTCAAAGTATAACATCTACCCCGCCTACCTGTGTATGGACATTACAACAGGCCCTTCCAGTCTACCATCCTTGAAAATTTTAAGAGGAAATCCAGACGACGGGCATAAACCAGATTCTAATTTGATTTAGTACTTAGTTAACCAATTCCCTCGGACCTCTTAAAACGTTGGGGGGAGGGAAACTCACCAATGTCTGAATGAGAGTTCACCCTGACCCAATTTTATGTAACTATGGTTCCTTTCTTAAAGGCCATTTGCTCAGTGTTTAATTCAGTGTGATTTAGTGTTTATGCCTTTGTGAGGCTTTTCATATGAACAAAGAAAACAATTCTTTGTTAAACCAGGTTTCCTGATTTGAAGTTTGGAAAATATGGCCACCATGATATGCTAAAAAAAAAAAAAAAAAGTTTAAATATCTACAGTGTACGTTCAGCACTAATGGACAATAAGTGATAACAAAGTCTTGTCAGGTCTGATTCAGATTACCTGTGGCTGTTGTGAATTATATAGAATTACATAAAGTTTAATGGTTTCTGGCAATTTGCCGTGGCCCTTGGCCAACGCAGCTAATGCTTCAATCAAAGTGCTCTCCCCACCCCCACCCCCAGACAACTTCTGTTCCTGTCTAAATTTTGAGTGTATCTGTGATTAAGCTTTTCACCCTCATACAAATTCCAAAATGTTTTTTTTTTTCCCTCCTATTCTTCGTTTTTCTTCTTCTTTATGGCTGGGTACATTAACTGCTCCTACAGTTTTGCCTAGACAAACTGCCTGGCTAGAGTTGATGAAGAGAAGAGCTTTTAAGATTTGATTTAAAAGGAGGAAACAACAGTGAGAAGATGAGAACAGGACAAGTATCAGTTGGCCTTGTCCCATTCCCCTGCAATGCTGTCAGCTAGAGCCATTTAACCCTACCTGCATGGGCCCTGGACCAACCCTGCAGCATAACCTAAGACAGCAGCCCTCCCACACCACAGGAGCAGCTCAGGAATGCATCCCACCAAAGGCAGGCAACACACCTGACAAAGAGAATCCTTTTGCATGGCAAGTTGTCCTCCTCTCTTTAGCAACTCAAGTGGCCCCGAGGCTGTGATTCTGCCACAGATTGCTGGTATCACTTTCACAGAGTTGGTAGAGTGGACAAAGGCCAAGTGTACAAAGGCCAAAGTATTCTACAAACTTGCAACAAAGCCCGGTACAACTCTGATGAGCATTCATCCTGTGGATAGCAAACATTCTGGGCCTAATCTCTCTCATCAGTCCATTTTCAGCCTCGTTGCCCAATCTATCCTAAAATCTCATGTGGAGCTTCAGCACTAGTACCTTTGCTCTTTGGCTAAGGTGATTCCTATACCCTTTGCCCAGCTGATACCAAAGTCACATTTACTAGCCATGCTAAGGAGAAAGCTTATTTTAAGTGACTACTGCCATAGAACCAGCAGGAGGGAAGGGCAGAAACCACAGGATTCCTACTGTGCTCTGATTGACACTAACTCATTTCAGCTGCTAAGGGGAGGCCCTGTTGGGGGAGTCGGGAGAGGAAGTGGGTTCCATGTACAGTCCACTTTAAATTGTTCACAATTGCGTGCTTGAGAATAGTCTCTACTAAACATTTAGCATGCCCATTAGCACAAGTAATAAAGCTTTAGCACTGTTGGCCCAAACTGCCTAAGCTGCTTCCCTATGGCAAAGATGATTAAACAAGTCAGATATATGCAGGAAGGATAAAGGAGTTCCAAGGATGGTTATACCTGGACCCAGGAAGGATGGTTTAATAATTATTTTTAAGCACATAAAGAACTTAGAGGGTGAGGACCAGCTGTTCCCTCTCCCCCTTTTTTTAAAAATTGTGCTTTAGGTGAAAGTTTACAGAGCAGATTAGTTTCTCATTAAACAATCAATACACATATTGTTTTGTTGACATTGGTTGCCAACCCTGCGATGTGTCAACACTCTCCCCTTCTTGACCTTGAGTACCCCACTTCCATTCGTCCAGCTTTCCTGTCACCTCCTGCCTTCTCCTCCTTGTCCCTGGTGTGCCTATTTAGTCTCGTAT
Organism: Trichechus manatus latirostris; assembly: GCF_000243295.1. NCBI lineage: Eukaryota > Metazoa > Chordata > Mammalia > Sirenia > Trichechidae > Trichechus > Trichechus manatus. The sequence continues at coordinate 1,911,468 of NW_004443982.1, read as the reverse complement.
ACATGGTTGAACTACATGTGTTATTGTTTGTTTTATAGGTCTGTCTAATCTTTGGCTGAAGGGTGAATCTCAGGAGTGGCTTCAGTACTGAGTTAAAAGGGAGTCCAGGGGCCATACTCTCAGGGTTTCTCCAGTCTGTTCCCAATTTTGGTTGAAGGAAGAGCAAGGGGAAGGAAAAACTGAAATTCCAGTGAGAGGGACTGATGTTAGGAAGAAGGAAGAACTTCCTGCCAGGAAAAGTAGGTAAATATTAGACCAAGTGGACAGTCAATGAAGGTTGTGGAATTTCCTTCTTTGGAGAGGCCCTTCTGTCTGGGCTATTTCTGTGTGGTCCTTCCAGAGAGCTGGGGGGTGGGGGAAGAGAGTCAGCCAGAAGTCTAATGCAGGTCCCTCTCAGCACTCAGAATCTCTCATTTGTAACATTCAAGGATCTGTAACAGGGATCACTGGGAGAGGCTTGAAGAGAGAATCAACAAGAAGTTTGCTGCTGATCTCAAGTGTTTAGATTTACCTCCCATTCTGTAGCCAGTTCCATGAGCCAAGATTTTGCCCAGGTCCTCACAATCCCAAGAAAGAAAGAAAAGAGTTGCTCTTGGCTCCCTAGGGCCCCTAGGCCATGCATATGGGAATAATATTTTCTAACCCAAAAGTAGGACATGTTCTGACAATTGTATTTATGGGGTAAGAGGATAGAATATGTCAAATCAGTGCTGTCCCAGGAAATCTGGGATGCATGATCTCCATAGTCCCATATTATCTTTTTCGGAGGATCCAACACAGGAGGGAGTTAATTAAAGCTGTGCCATGTGGTTTGGGGCCTGGGTTCTTTCTTTGTATATGGGAAAGATCAGTTAGTACTGGGGAAGAGTCAGGGTTACGGTAAGCCCAGACTGAAATCCCTGCAGTGCAGGTTGAAGAAAGAGGTAGTGTATGTGCCCTACCTAGCATCCCCCATTCCAAAATTTAGCACATGCAGGCATACCCTGTACAAGGTGTGGCTGTTCTCTCTCAATTATAAATAATGCCATAAGGTTGTAGAGGGGAAGAAATGTGGTCTGGTCTGGCACAAGGGATTCTATTCAGTGATTCATTTATTTATTCATTCATTCCTTAGAGCAGTTGTTCTCAGAGGGAGGTCCTGGACCAGCAGCATCAGCATCACCTGGAAACTTGTTCTAAATGCAAATTCTCTGGCCCCACCCTAGGCTGACTGACTCAGAAACTCTAGAGGTGAGGCCAGCAATCTCTGTTTTAATCCCTCCAGGCGATTCTTTTTTTAAATTAATTTTTTGGTGCAAATATATATAGCAAAATATACAGTATTTCAACAATTTCTGAATGTACAATTCAGTGACATTGATTACTTTCTTCAAGTCGTGCAACCATTCTCACTATCTTTTTCCAATTTTTCCACCACCACTAACATAAACTCACTGCCCCCTCAGCTTCTCATCTAACCTTTCAAGTTGCTATTGTCAGGTTGATCCCACATAGATAATTCTATAAAAAATCACAATGCTCAAGGCAGACTTACTTTATTAACTGAGCTAAACTATTGTTTGGTTCAAAGACTTCAGGGGATAGTTTTGGTTTGAGGTTTAAGGTTTAAAGATTATCTCAGGGCAATAGTTTCAAGGGTTCATACAGCCTCAATAGTTTCAGAAAGTGTGGATTCCACTGAGAATTTGAAATTCTGTTCTGCATTTTCCCCTTTTTTGATTAGGAGATTAGGATTCTTCCACAGAATCTTTGATCAAAACTTTCAGTAGTAGTAGCCATGCACCATCCAGTTCTTCTGGTCTCATGGCATAGGAGGCAGTTGTTCATGAAGGCAACCAGACACGCATTCCATTTCCTCCTCTAATTCCTGACTCTCCTTCTTCCTCTGCTACTCCAGGTGAATGGAGCCCGATACTGTAGCTTAGATGGCTGCTTACAAGCTTTTAAGATCCCAGGTACTACGCAATGAACTAGAAGGTAGAACTGAAGCACTGAAAAACAATATTAGGCCAATTGATGGGGATGTCCCATGAAATCATGACCCCTAAACCTCCAGGTGATTCTGATGAGTGCTAAAGTGTGAGAATTCCTGGATTTGAAGTCATGGTGGTGGTGCTCACATTATCGACCAGCAACAGTACCATTAACCAAAAGGATCAAAGTCACAGGCATGTTTGGGAGGGACAGGCACTAGCTCATCAGTATCTCTGGCAATTCAGCCTATAATGCCCCTCACCATCCCCGATCATGGAATAGCCTCATTCCTGTTTGTTTTTGGCATTGTATGCTGTTGAGTCAATTCCGACTCATAGAGACCCTATATGACAGGGTAGAACTGCCCCATAGGGTTTCCCAGGCTGCAGTCTTTTTTTTTCCTTTTTCATTTTATTTATTTTATTGTTGTTGAGAATATACACAGCAAAACATACACCAATTCAACAGTTTCTACATGTACAATTCCGTGATATTGATTACATTCTTCGAGTTGTGCAACCATTCTCAACCTCCTATTCTGAGTTGTTTCTCTCTGGTTAACATAAACTCACTCCCACCTAAGGTTCATGTCTTAGTCATCTAGTGCTGCTATAATAGAAATATCACAAGTAGATGGCTTTAACAAACAGAAATTTATTCTCTCACAGTCTAGGATGCTAGAAGTCAGAATTCAGGGTACCAGCTCCAGGGGAAGGCTTTCTCCCTCTGTCAGCTCTGGAGGAAGTTTCTTGTCATGAATCTTCCCAGGTCAAGGAGTTCTCAGCACAGGGACCTCGAGTCCAAAGGACGCACTATTCTCCTGGCTCTTGTTTCTTGGTGGTATGAGGTCCCCATGTCTCTCTGCTTGCTTCTCTCTTTTATATCTCAAGAGATTGGCTTAAGATACAGCCTAATCTTGTAGATTGAGTCCTGCCTCATTAACATAAGTGCCTTTAATCCTGCCTCATTAACATCATGGAGGTATGATTTAAAACACATAGGATAATCACATCAGATGACAAAATGGTGGACAATCACACAATACTGGGAATCATGGCCTAGCCAAGTTGACACACATTTTTGGAGAACACAGTTCAATTCCTGACAGCTCCTATCTAATCTTTTGAGTTGCTGTTGCCAATTTGATCCCAAATACTTCTTAAAAGAGTATAATGCTCAAGGCAGACATTTTTTACTAGTTAAACTATTGTTTGGTTTTAAGAAGACTTTGGGGGATATTTTTGGTTGAATGTTTAAAGATTATCTCAGGGCAATAGTTTCAGGGATTCATCCAGCTTCCCTGGCTCCAGAAAGTCTGGAGTCCATGAGAATTTGAAATTCTGTTCTGCATGTTCCTCGTTTTGATTAGGATTCTTCTACAGACTCTTTGATCAAATGTTCAGTAATGGTGGCTGAGCACCATCCAGTTCCTCTGGTCTCATGGCAAAGGAGGCAGTTGTTCATGGAGACAATTAGCCAAACAATCCATTTCCTGCTCCTATTCCTGACTCCCTTCTTCTGTTGCTCCAGGCAAATACAGACCAATTGTAGTGCCTTGGATGGCTGCTTGCAAGCTTTTAAGATCCCAGGCACTATGCAATGAACTACGAGGTAGAACAGAAGCAGGAAACACGTTATTAGGCCAATTAACTGGGATGTCCTTTGAAAGCATGACCCAAAACCTCCAAATCAAGAAACCAAATCCCATGAGGTATTTGGTTGCACACAGGCAGCCTCAGCAGCTACTCTTTTTTTTGGTCATCGTTTTAAGTGTATCTATCCACAACTTCTGCCAATTCAGCTTTTCACAGGTGTACAATTTATTGACAGCAATTGCAATAATCGGCTGTGCAACCCTACCCTTAATCAATGCGATTTTTCTATTACCGTTAGCCCCCTTTCTCCCCCCTCCCCCCACCCGTGGTAACCGCTGATAAACTTTGGTCTCTATACATTTGCCAGTCTGTAATCTCTATAGGGTTTCTATGAGTCAGAAATCAACTTGACTGCAACGGGCTTGGCTCAGCTTGAGCTAATCTTTATGGGAGCAGATCATCAGGTCTTTTCTCCCACAGAGCTACTGGTGGGTTTCAACCACTCACCTTTCCATTAGCAGCTGGCACTTAACCATTGAGAAACCAGGGCTCTTTATTTTGACTCCTACTACATACCAAAGGTTAACTCAGCTTTGTTTGCTCCAATAGGCCTCTTCCAAATAGGTCAAAGGCCCTTTGGGTTTCTCATCTAAATCCTGTTCAGGCACACACTCTCCTTTGAGAGCAGCCATTAATACTAGCCCTTATACTTTATAAACATTAAATTACCAATAAAATAATACAATTATTCATTGTTTCACTTCATTTTAAACTTACAAAGTTAATTGCTGTAATCTATTGGCAACATTTCACAAATGTTTGTTTAAAAGTAGAAAGAATGCTTCGAGGTGTAATTTACCAAACTTAAGGGAACTGAGGACCAGATCTTCTTATACGCCACTTACTTCTCCCCCAGAGCACCAGACAATGAAAAAAAAGAGATCTCAACACAGCCTCCCAGTTAGAATCACTGACATCTGGCTGGCAATAGAGAATCTGGTTCAGTTAGGGAAGTTACACAGCACCGTTAAAAACAACTCACATGAGGGAACTTTCTAGGGTGGTGGCAATGTTCTATACATCGATAGGGGCTTGAGATACACAGGTACACGCATATGTCAAAACTCACCCAATGGTACACTTAAGATCTGTGCATTTCATTGTATGTCCAAGACGGTGCTTTAAAAGAAAAACAACAAACTATAAACAAACACTGACCTCTAGTAAATGATGTGCATGCTGAAATGTTTATAGGGATCTGTACTGATGTCCTCAGTTTACTTGAAAATGCATCAGAAAATAATAGGAATTGATGGACGGATAGAGGGAATCAATAGATGAACATATATGTGATAAAGCAAATATAGTAAGATATTAATAGTAGAATCTAGATGATGGGTATATGAGTGTTCAAGATAAAAGTCAACTTTTCAATATGTTTGAAAATTTTGTGATAAAATGTGAGAAACACACAACAAGCAAAAAAAATACTGGATTTAATCATCAGTTAAACCTTTGTTTGTTATTCCACAAACAATAAACATGAGTTGAGAATCTGCTGAATGCTAGACACTAGTTCAGTCCTGGCTCTGTCATTTAGTATCAGTGTGACCTTGAACAAGTCACTTTACCCCTCTGAAATCTGTTTCTTTATCTGTTAAATGGGGAGAATAATTGCACCTACCTGATAGAGTGGTTAATCACATGTAAAGTACTGAGCATTTGATGAAGGTAGGGAATTTTCAATGAAGTGCTTCTTGTTCCTATCTCTAGTGGGACCCACAGGGTCTCAGACTTAGAAATTCTTTTGTGCTAGCCTCAGCTTAAGTGCTGAGAACTTTTTTTTCCTTGAAAATTGTTTGCAGATTGGGCCAAGACCCTAGATTATGATGTTTGTATATGACTCAAGTGTTTCAACTGATTCCTTGACATTCAACAAAGTTTTGGTTTGCAAACTCCCTTTTGCAAACAAGCAAACAAACCAAAAAAAAAAAGAAAACAGAAAGCAACTTTTTTTTAAAAAATCTATTCTTTATAATTTATTTATTTTATTGTACTTCAGGTGAAGGCTTACAGAACAAATAGTTTCTCAGGAAACAGAAGTATACATGCTGTTCTATGACATTGGTTAACAACCCCACAACATAGCACCCCTCTAACTTCTCAACCTTTTTTTTTCTTTTTTTTGGTGAAAATACACATAGCCAAAGATACACCATTTCAAAAATTTCTACATGCACAGTTCAGTGACATTGACTACGCTCTTCCAATTGTGCT
>NW_004443982.1:1890151-1905121 GCF_000243295.1 Trichechus manatus latirostris | reverse complement strand
TGGGGCTTCCATGACCATTCCTAGTACAAGTTGTGCTAGTTTCTCCTGTATTGTGTACTGTCTCACCCTTCACCCAAGATACCACTTATCTCTTATCTACTAAATACTAAGCAGAAAGCAACTTTACCGAAAGGAGTATAAAGCAAAATTTCAGAAAAAGCATGAAGTTGGAGTGTGGTCTAAGGTAGTTCTGCCCACATCTACTTGAACCCATGGTCAAATGCTTGATCACTAGCTCACTCTCTCACTCACTCTTTCCCTTATCTCTGGCATTTTTTCCAGTTCTAGGATGATTCTCAACAAAAAATGGGCCCTGTCATTTGGAAAAACTCATGCCTACCCCTTGTTGGTTTACTTTTCCATTCATTTTCTGAAAATATTTTCTCAGCACTTTTCCCCTTAATGCAGATACTGTCATTCACTAACTGATGTCAGAGAGGTGAAGCATTCCTCTTTCTAAGGCAATGGTCATGCTACTCTGCAAGTGGTTGCCTCTGGCTTTTATGAGTACCCTAACTGATTTGAGGCAACAGGTAGGTGGGCTGTGTCCCCCAGGACAGCACTGCCAAGCTGGGTCTTGGGAAGAAACTTGAGAACAGGCAGGTGGGTACCCACCTCAGGAGGTAATAAAGTATAGAGTCTGCCAAACAGCAGAAAGTCTGGTTTGAGAAGCTGTCCAAAAGGGTGCTTTAGGAGCTTGCTGAACAGCAGAGTTCTCTGTAGCACAGGACACTATGAACTAAGAGTGCAGCAGACATTTTAGTGGTCAAATCCAATCAGGCTATATAAAATTAAAGTGTTTTAGGAGGCAAGAGAGACTTGGGCAGCAAAGATTTCTACACAAGAGAATGATGACAAGTAAAGCTTTGTCACTGGGAAACATCTAACCCTGAGGTTTCGTTCAGAGATTGGATCCTACAGATTTTACATACTGTTATAGATTGAATTGTGTACCCCCAAAATGTGTGTCAACTTGGCTAAGCCATGATTCCCAGTGTTGTGTGGTTGTCCTCCATTTTGTGATCTGATGTGATTGTCCTATGTGTTGTAAATCTTAACTTCTATGATGTTAATGAGGCAGGATTAGAGACAAGGATTAGGTTGTATCTTGAGTCAATCTCCTTTGAGATATTAAAGAGAGAAGCAAGCAGAGAGGAGAGGGACCTCATACCACCAAGAAAAAAGCCACGGGAGCAGAGTGCATCCTTTGGACCCGGGGTCCCTGTGCTGAGAAGCTCCTAGACCAGGGGAAGATTGATGACAAGGACCTTCTTTCCCCCAGAACCGACAGAGAGAGAAAGTATTCCCCAGGAGGTGGCACCCTGAATTCGGGCCTCTAGCCTCCTCACTGTGAGAGAATAAATTTCTGTTTCTTAAAGCCATCCACTTGTGGTATTTCTGTTATAGCAGTGCTAGACAACTAAGACACATACCATATCTTTATAGAGGAGTCCCTGGGTGGTGCAAATGGTTAACATGCTTGGCTGCTAACCAGAAGGTTGAAGGTTTGAGTCCAGAGTTGCCTCAGAAGAAAGGCCTGGTGATCTACTTCCAAAAAGGCAGCCATTGAAAACTCTATGGAATACAGTTCTACTCTGACACACATGGGGTCACCATGAGTCAGAATTGACTCCACAGCAACTGGTTACATATCCTTACAGAACAACCATCAGGACTTAGACACTTCTAGGAACTGATAAAGTAGATGAAAATAATACTTTAAAAAACTAAAAGATTTTAAAGATTATTTTGCTGTTTTTAAAATGGACTTAAATTCTTTATAAATATAGTTTTAGTTTAAGGTATGTTAAGATAACAACATAGAATAGGGGATTGAAACATTTAATGATAGGGTATATGAGACTCTATAATCAATCTTTTCTGAAAAATTTTACACCCATGTCCCAACCAGTTATTAGGGACCCAATCTTCTGCAATTCCCAGAAGCTATGCTATAGAAGATCATGAAGCAACTTTGAAGGATACTATCTTGTCAGTGAAGGTCAGTGTTCAGTTACATTTTGAGACTCTATTATGCATAGAGATGCTTAGTTTTAAGACTGTGGATTAGAAGCTCTATGGAGCATGTGTGAGTAAACCACAACATATGGAGTGGAGAGGGAAAAGAATCCATCACCCTATTGATTACTCATTGTTTTTTACATACTCTACCCCTTAGTTTGCCCCTAAAGTACAAAGACGGCTGTTTGGGGGCTTTGCTTATACATGTATCTATGTTAAATAGTCCTTTTCTTACCTCCCTTATTGCTTTTATAAACTCCTGACACTACCCCTATCCCTTCCCCATCTAGCCTGGATGAGTTAGTAATTCTTGCGTACTCCCAGAGCATGCAGTACACATCTCTACTGTTCTATGCACTTACCAAATTGCATTGAAGTTGTCTGTTCACGGCTCTGTTTCCTCCACTCTAGTGGAAGGTTTCTGAGGGCAGGGACAAAGCGTTTTTCATTTCTGTGTCCCTAGCACCTATGGGTTCTCAGTAAACGTTTGTTGAACTATTTGGATAACTTGAGCTAATTGACTGGGACTTACTCGGAATCTAACAGTGCCTTGTACACAGTTGGTGTTCTGTGTACATCCTCTCTGGTGATAGTAATTTAAAAGGGCTTCAAAGGTAGATGACACCTGACACAGCTTACCAAGTGCTTTCCCATTATCTCATATGATCCTCATCACAACCCTATTAGAAAGCAAGTCAGATATTATATCAATTGCTATTTGACACACAATAGAACTTGCTCAGAGCAGTTTGTTGACTTGCCCAAGGTCACACAGCTAACATGAACTCAGTCAGTACACTGAATCTGCCCTATTGCTCTTCAGTGCCCATGTTTATCTCCTATCTATAAAGATGGCACTGAGAAAGTTTGACACCTATATGGTTTCCTGGATTTAATAGTTGTTAGATTTCTCTCTCTCTTGCTAGATGAGAACAAGGTAACAATTTACCCCAGTATCTGCTGGCAGTCTTTATGATCAGGTGAATCAACCTAGCTTGAAGCCTGGCTTCTCTCTGGACTTCTTCTTATGTAAGGTAACACATTTCTTAGTTGTTTAAGCCAGTTAGGGGTTTCAGTTACTTGCAGCCCAAGTGACACCTGATATATGAGGTCTGCTTCCCAAGGAAGACTAAGGCCCTGCCATTCTTCCAGTTTGGCCTTCTCTACAGTACTCACAGCCTTGCTGGCTATAGTGGACTATTCTGGACAGTCTATGTGTGATGGGGTAGGGCATGGGGAGACTGGATCTCAGAGAAAGATTGTCAGAGAGTGTTATGGATTGAATTGTGTTCCCAAAAAATATATGTTGCAAATCCTAAACCCTAGACCTGTGGTTATAACCCCATTTGGGAATGGGTATTCTTTGTTATGTTAAGAGGCCATATCAGTGTAGGGTGTTTTAAGCCAATCACCTTTGAGATACAAAAAATGCAGATTAGGCATAGAGAAGCAAGCAAAGATGCGGGAAGATAGATGCCGTGCCACATGAAGATCACCAAAGAGCCAAGGAATAAAAGTGACAAGGATCTTCTCCCAGAGCCAACACAGAGAGAAAACCTTCTTCTAGAGCTAGCACCCTAAATTTGAACTTCTAGCCCCCTAAACTATAAGAAAATAAATTTCTGTTTGTTAACGCCACCCACATGTGGTATTTCTGTTATAACAGCACCAGATAACTAAGACAGAGAGGTTCCTGAAAACAAATTGTTAACTTATTGCTGAAGGACCACCAATTATGAAATCATGTAAATTCAGCAGAAGCTGGCAACCAACTTAGGAGAGATGTAATGTATTCTCCACCCCACCTCTACAGGATGATACTACAAGCTGTGTACTCCCCTGACTGTGCTGGAGGAGAAGGAGCAAGAACATTTATATCACTTCCAACAGATAGTCCTCAGGCCTCCTGAGAAAAGCTGCAATCCACACACCTCCTCAGAAGGCAGCAGTCTATGGTTACTCTCGTTAGGGCAGCAGTTTTTCACTCCTAACCCCTAAAGGGCTTTATAACACTGTGGATAAGGAAAAGTTCCAGAGAGATGACTTTATGTTTCAGTTCTATTAAGCATTCATTGTGTGGCTGAGGCACACTCTCAGAATATTTCCATTTCCCCAGTAATAGAATGGAAATAGTACGTGCTCTTTCCTTTCCTTCCAAGGACACTGTGGATGTGAGTAACATTCATGAGTTTTGTATGAAGACTAGGAATGTGCCTTTCACCAGCCTCAGGTCCGGCCCCTGTAGTCATTTACAGGAGTACAAACAGAATGGTCCCATCTACCAACAACCTCTGTGATGTAAGACAAGAAACAAACATGTATTTAGTGTCCACTATGTGATGGATCCTGAGTTTGGCTTTGGGAGTACATTGATAAGAGAGCCAAGGTCTCTGGCCTCAAAGATTTCCCAATATAGTGGGTGAGATAAGTGTATAAACCCAGAAATGCAATATGAGAATTTAAGAGTTGCTGACATCTATGAGGAGAAGTGGTAAAATATGAGGCCAGAAAAATGGGCTAAGATGAGATAAGCCTTGAATGCAGAGGTAATTCTCAAAATATTTAAGAACCAGTATAGCAGCGGTACCAACTAAGCAGAATGGAAGCAGGTCAACACATGGAACAGTATCCTCCAGGCCCCCTGCTGTGCAGGACACTAATCCTTTAGTTGCTGGGTTCTGGGGAGATCCAAAAGGGACTTGGGGGTGGAGAACAAGGCAGCTGGGGCAGCAGGAGGAGTCTTGAGGAGGTTTTGGGAAGCAGCTGATATCAAAGTATTTCACAGTTTTGACAAGAGGTATGGCTATATCAATGCATACCAGTTAATATAGCCCTGCTTTGGTGTTATGTGAATGAGTATGAATGTTACCCTGTGGGCACCCAGGAGCCCAGGAATGCCACGTGAGTTAGAAAGAGCACTGTAGCAGCAGTGTTGAGGATGGACTAGATTTGGGAGGCATGAAGTCAGGGAGATAAGCAGAAAGGCTTTTGTAATACACCAGGGGAAGATGGATGAGGGCCTGAATTACTGCAGTGGCATTGGGGCATGTATTTTTATAAGCAAGTCCAAAGATGTTTGCACAAATCCCCATGTCTCCAGATAACCTTTGTTCCTAAGAGTTCTCCAGTCCCTTTGCTGTCATGGCTCCAATCCCCTAGCCCAAAGCAAACTCACGTGCACACACACACACACACACAGGTATGCTTGTGTGACAGATCCTGTTTCAGTATGCATATTCAACTAGTGGCTGGCACGCTATAATTATGGCAGGCAAGAGGCCTGCCAAGAAAAATTCATTCAAATACTGAGGTCATCCTATTCCCAACTGCAGGAGAGGGGCTGCAGTAGAAACACCTGCATTCATAATACCACCCTATGTTTTGGATAGTCTTCTCTACTTTTCACGCAGTCACAAAATTATCTCATTTGTTCTCTTAACAATGGTACTTCAAAGTGGGTAAGGCTGGTATTTAGCACCAGTGTATACAGATGAGAAAATTGAGATTCAGAGAGAAGGGGCTTTCCTCAGGTCATTCACAATGTGTGGTGACACTAGGACTAATATGCAGGCTTGCTTCTTGCTCCCATATTCCCCTTACCCTTCCATATGGCCTCCTTCAGACACAATTCCAGATTATTATTTGTTATGGATTGACTTGTGTCCCCCAAAAAATGTGTGTCAACTTGGCTAGGCCACGATTCCCAGTATTGTGTGGTTGTCCTCCATTTTGTGATCTGATTTAATTTTCTTATGTGTTGTAAATTCTAATCTCTGCCTGTGGTTAATGAGGCAAGATTAAAGGGAGGGATGCAACACTCTTAGTCAGGTCACAGCCCTGATCTGATGTAAGGGGAGTTTTCCTGTGGTGTGCCCTGCATCACCTTTTATCTTATAAGAGATAAAAGGAGAGATAAGTGAGCAGAGAGATGGGGACCTCATCCCACCAAGAAAGAAGAGCCGGGAGTAGAGCACATCCTTTGGACCTGGGGTCCTTGCACTGAGAAGCTCCTAGACCAGGGGAAGATTGATAACAAGGACCTTCCCTTAGAATTGACACAGAGAGAAAGCCTTTCCCTGGAGCTGGTGCCCTGAATTCAGATTTCTAGCATCCTAGACTGTGAGAGGAGCCCTGGTGGCATAGTGGTTAAGAGCTCAGCTGCTAACCAAAAGGTTGGCAGTTCATATCCACCAGCTGCTCTTTGGAAACCCTATGGGGCTGTTCTACTCTGTCCTATAGAGTCACTATGAGTCGGAACTGACTCCATGGCACCTAATAACAACAACAACAGACTGTGAGAGAATAAATTTCTGTTTGTTAAGGCCATCCACTTGTAGTATTTCTGTTATAGCTGCACTAGATAACTAAGACAATTATTGTTCCTACCTCCTAAAACCTAATACTCATTCAATCCATTCTAACAGACATTTCTAAGATATTATGGATTGAATTGTATTCCCCAAAATATACGTCGAAATCTTAACCCCTGTACCTGTGGATGTAATCCTATTTTGAAATAGATTTTCTTTTGTTATATTAATGAGATCATATCAATGTAGGGTACATCATAAACCTAATGATTTCTGAGTTATAAAAAGAATGGAGTGACACAGAGACACACACAGATGTCATGTGAGGATCATCTACAAGCCAAGGGACGCCAAGGAGCCAAGGAACATATTGGGCTACTAACAAGGAAGAAATTGACATAGCTGAGAACCTGATTTGGACTTTTAGCTTCCAGAACTCTAAGAAAATAAATTTCTATTCTTAAAAGCCACCCACTTGTGGCATTTGTGTTACAGCAGCACCAGGTATTTAAGACATAAGAGAATACTACAGATGACTCAGCATCTCTTTTACTTACTCGTAACCAATCCTATCCTCCAAGGCCCTGCTCAGGTCTCACCATCTCCTCCTGGACATTTGCCCTGATGATTCTAGTTCAACAACCTCAACCCCTCCTCCTTTAATATTAACTATCTGCATTATTGAGTTAGTGCGTTCTTCTCTCCTGCTGTGTTCTGATTACTGCATCTGTGCCTTCTGGTTCCCTGTTGTCTTAGTTTCTTAGTGTGGCTATAACAGAAATACCACAAGTGGTGGCCTTAACAAACAAATTTATTTTCTCACGGTTCAGGAGGCTAGAAGTCCAAATTCAGGACACTGGATCTAGGGGAAGACTTTCTCTCTCTGTTGGCTCTGGAAGAAGGTCCTTGTCTCTTTTCAGTTTCTGTTCCTCAGTTCCTTGGCAATCTTCATGTGACATGGCATCTATCTTCCCCCATCTGTGCTTCCTTGCTTCTAGGCCTAATCTGCTCCTTTTATATCTCAAAAGTGATTGACTTAAGACATACCATCCACTGATATATCCTCATTAACATAACAAAGAAAACCCTATTCCCAAATGGGATTATATCCATAGGTCTAAGGGTTAGGATTTACAACACATATTTTGGGGAGAACATAATTCAATCCATAACACCCATCTTCTCCTGTTTCTTCTCCCTGCCTATCACAACGCTTGACATACAAGGGAACACTTAGTAAAGTCTTGTTAATGGATGGCCTGATCCAATTAAAGTCTAACTTCTGTACCAGAATGTTTGAGATTCCCAGTTCAAAACAAAGCACTCTGAATATATATGTTTGTGCGCGTGTGTTCATGTACCACTCATCCATGACCTTGAAGGTAACTAAATCAATGCTGTTAAAATGCAGCATCAGTATATAGTTATTGTACATTCCAGTAGGATTGAAGCAAGGAAATTTTTCCCCCTAATTTTTTTAAAAATAAACATTACTCTGGTTCCAAGTGGTACAGATTTGACAACTTGTATACATTTCTGAAATAGAGTCCAGATGAGAAACCAGCTCGTGTGTATGTCCATCCTAGTCTGAGAACAGTAGGTTCCTACTAATGGACAATTTCATTCCTCAAATCTCAACTGCAGTAAAAAGACTAGAGGAGTAGGTTGCAGGAAGGAGCAAGGCCAACATGGGAGTGATTGGTAGACAATCTCTTTGACTGGGGAAAGCCTGGGACATGGGAAAGAGAAGAAAGAATTGGTGAAATGTCATTCCCTCCCCTCTCAAGTCTGCCTATACAGATTTCTAAGGGAAATAAATGAGGAAGCAGCTGACAGTTGCTCCCAAGAAGGCAAGACATTTGCAAAATGTCCTTTAGACATGAGGGTGGCCAAAGGCATGTGAACGCCAAGAAGACAACTAAGAAAGCAGGTCCCCAGAGAACACTATGCACTAGGTTGACTCATGAGAAATGCCTCCTTAGAGACCCAACTGAGGGTGAAGAAATCATTTTTCTGTTTCTTTGAAAGCACATAACATTGTCCAAGTACTCACCATGTTCCAAGTACTGTGCTTGACACTTACCAACATCAACTACTTTGTCGTGTTGGGATTAATATTCCCACTTTACAGACGAGGAAGCTGAATCTCAAAAAGATTTAGTCATTTATCAAATATCACACTGTCTGATTGACTCTATAATCTGGGTTCTTTCCATTGCACCACTCAGCCTTCTTGTATGTTCCGCAAGCGCTGGCAACAAGACGAAAGCTGACAACCCCTCCCAAGCAAGCCTAAGTTTTCACAAAGGCACTTGGTCTTAAAGGATGAGTGGGCTATTCCCTGACAAAGAAAAAGAGGAAAAGGGCATTCATTGGTGGCAGAAGGAATAGCAGTTGCAAAAGTGCTGATGCAGGGAAAAAAAAAAAACATGTTCAGGAAAATGATAAAGAGTTCTGTGGTGTTACTCGAGGGTGAGGACAGGTGAAGGAATGTAAGGCACAGTAGTTGAGTCTAGATTATAAAGGGTCTCATATATCATGTTGAGGAATATGAGTTTTCTCCTGGAAGAGATCAGAAAGGTTGGAAATGAGGGAGTAACAAGATCAAATCTCTGTTTTGGAAAGAGCACTGTGGCAGCCATGTGGCCAGAAAGTTCTGAGGAGGCATTGATTGGCTGCAGGGAGACCAGGACAGGAAAGTATGGCAATAGTCAAGCCTAGAGTGGGGAAGCAAATGGAGGCCCAGCTGAGATAATGTTACCTTTAGAAAAGTCACTCCAAATCAGCCTCAGTCTTTAACCTCAAAGCTGGGATTCCAAGGTTTGCAGCATCTACTCCCACAGCCATTAAACACTGAGATTGTTGCTCTGGCTTTAAAACTAGAAACAAAACTTTCTTTGTCCTTTGGGGCCACCACATTTGTCTCCATCTCCTAAGCTGGTGTCTTTGTTGTTCCCCTGAGTCTAGCCCAGCCCTGCTGGATGGGGAAGGTAGAGAGAAGTCAGGTAGGCTCCAAGCAAAAAGGCACTGATTAGCACAAGTTTCACATTTCCCACATTGCATGGCAATTCACAACCAAATCCTATGGGATAATTTTCTTAAAAATGTGGGGTGGGTTTAGGGCTTTTTTCCTTTCTTTCTTTCTCTTATTCTTTTTTTATTAAGTGTGTTTCTGGACTGCAGCTATTTCCTTGTCCTAGAGTTAAGCAAAAGCAGAGAGGGAGAAAAAACGAAAGTTTGTAGCAATGCAGAAATGATGTTTCTGGAGAAGTCCAGCAGAGGGAGGGAAATCTAGGGTGGGGGCCCACAGCAATGTTCAGGTAAGGCCAGAGAATGTGGCTGGTGGGGGTGTGTCTGGGGTGTCAGCTAGAGCAAGTGTAAAGAAGTCAGGAAAAAGCCCACCTAAGTGTAGGGGGTCCCCCAGACATCCAAGCCAATTCCAGCCCTTGGCTTGTTTGCAATCAGCACTCAGCGATTTTACTCTGGTCGTTATTAGCTGCTATGGTCCCAGCACAATTCCAAATTATTGACTCTCCCATTAATCAAGCAAATTTAAGCATTAAAATAAACTAAAATTTTGGGTAAAGATAGCCAGCAATACACTCCTGGGAAGTCCACGCTCCCAAAAAACAGAAGGTCTTAGAAAAACCTCCTAGGATTACCCTTCTCTCTCTCTCTGTCTCTCTCTTTCTCTCTCTCTCTCTCTATATATATACACACACATACGTACAGAGACACACTCACAGACACACACATACACACACACACATACACACACACACATGCTTAAGCAACTGAGCACTTAACCATTGCACCACCAGGGCTCCTCAATAAACCAAAAAACCCATTGCCATTGAGTTGATTCTGACTAATATTGACCCTATAGGACAGTGTAGAACCGCCCCATAGGATTTCCAAGGAGCAGCTGGTGTATTCAAACTGCTGATCTTTTGGTTTGCAGTCAAGCTCTTAACCACTGTGCCACCAGGGCTCCTGGGCTCCTCAATAGAGCTGTTAATTTAAAAAATGATAATTATTGCCCTAAATGCTATATATGGTCAGAAGATATATACAGTGTATTCCTTTCCTTTGATTTTCTATCTCACCCCATTTCTATCCTTTCGTTTGAACATTGTTTACATATATATATATATATATATAAACAAAGTCCAATTAAAGTCTTCTGTTACTTTGCATGGCAAAAGGAACTTAGCAGGTGTGATTATTTACGTTAAGGATCTTGATATGGGGAGATTATACTGGATTATCTGGGTGGGCCCAATGTAATTACATGAGTCCTTAAAAGAGGAGAATGTTTCCTGACTGTGGCCAAAGAGAAATGTGGCTATCTGACTACAGAAGAATGGCCAGGGATATGCAATGTTGCTGGCCTTGAAGATGGAGGAAAAGAGCCACAAACCGAAAAATGTGGGTAGCTTCTAGAAACTGGAAAAGGTAAGGAAAGGAATTCTTCCCTAAGAAAGGAACGCAGCCCTGCTGACACCTTCATTTTAGCCCAGTGAGATCCATGTCATACTTCTAACCTACAGAACTGTGAGACAATAAATTTGTGTTGTTTTAAGCCACAAACTTCGTGATGATTTATTACAGCAGCAAAAGAAAACTAATATAGTTGTATTTTCAGTTTCTTGATGGTGTCTTTTGAAGCACAGAAGTTCTTAATTTTAATTAAATCCAATATTTATCATTTTTTTTCTTTTATAATTTATGCCTTTGGTGTTGTATCTAAGAAATCACTGCTGGAAGGACTTCCAGCATGGAGACGTATGGAGCTTTGTGCATCCTTTCTCCAGAGAAACAACAATTTAACTTGTGAAATTTATTTTAAAAAAGAATTAACATCTCTGGAAATTGTCCTAATGTCGTGTAGCAAATAAAGAAACATTTATTCAAGTATATCTACTAAATTTCAGTAAGAGCAGTAAGACTGAGTGTCATTTGAGCCATGATCTGTTCCCTCCCACCCCCATCCCAGTGTTATGGGGGCTCTCTTTCTCCCTAGACCCTAGCCTAGAACTATGGTTTCACCACAGGAGGAGCTGGCTGCCATCATCTCTCATCCTCACCAGCCCCTTGTTGTGGAAGCTCTGTTATGGGCAGATGCAGCCAAGAGGACTGGTCTCCTTTCCCCACCTAGCCTAGGGCTTTGTTCCAGCAAGGCAGGAGAAGAATACTGGGGCCCCCAATCACCCATGTCCCAGCTTGTTCATAGGGCAGAGGTTCCATGCTGGGAGGGTGTTATGGATTGAATTGTGTCCCCCCAAAATGTGTGTCAACTTGGCTAGGCCATGATTCCCAGTATTGCGTGATTGTGATGTGATTTTCCTAAGTGTTGTAAATCCTACCGCATGATGTTAATGAGGCAGGTTAGATGCAGTTATGACAATGAGGCAGGACTCAATCTACAAGATTAGGTTGTGTTTTAAGTCAATCTCTTTTGAGATATAAGAGAGAGAAGCGAGCAGAGAGACCTGGGGACCTCATACCACCAAGAAACAAGAGCCAGGATAATAGTGCATCCTTTGGACCTGGGGTCTCTGCACTGAGAAGCCCCTCTACTGGGGAAGATTGATGACAAGGGCCTTCCTCCAGAGCCAACAGAGAAAGAAAGCCTTCCCTTGGAGCGGGAACCCTGAATTCGGACTTCTAGCCTCCCAGACTGTAAGAGAATAAACTTCTCTTCGTTAAAGCCATCTACTTGTGGTATTTCTGTTATAGCAACACTAGATAACTAAGACACAGGGGAAAGTCAAGACTATTGGGGGTTACTATTCCCCTTCCCAGCACCTGATCATAGAACTCGGGTGTCACTCCAGAAGAAATAACCTGCTGTTGATGCTCCCAGCTCCAGTGCAACAATGTAAAAGTTCTGCCCAGAGAGGTAAGCAAGGCATAAGGATGGAGAGCTCCAGTAGCTCTCTCTGAGGAGACTGTCTTTATTTGGAACATAGTATGGAGAAGTTCATGCCTAAGGGTGCTATAAAAAGCGATGGAGATCTTGGTGGCAATAAATTACGGAGGGGATTGGTAGCTCCATGATACTAAAACGAACAAATAAAATGGCGGGCCAGTCAAAATTTTAACGGAGAGAACCAGAAAGACAGCCAAGAAGAACCGTACTGGAATCACTGATACCAATTTAAGTCTGGAATTCTGCGTGCATGTAATCATAGTGGGAAGTGGGGCAGACTTGAAAGCATTCTGCAAGGCACACTCTGATCCATCAGCTCAAAGGGTTTAAACACAACCTCTGATAAAACACTGGCTGAAAAATAAGCTACTTCAACCTTTGTGCAACTCCTAGGAAGCCAGGTTTAAAAATAAAATCACACTCAACTTTAGTGATAACACTATGCACATCCCCAAGGCAGTGCCCTCACCAGAGAAAATGTAGATAGAACCTCCAGACTACTAATCCCTGGCTGAATTCAGGGGAAAATCATAAACTCCCTGAATTATGAAAGCAAACCCTAAGTCACACACACACACACACACACACACACACACACCAGTAAAGAGTGAGAATCTAATTGGCCAATGGGGCTTAAAGGAGCCCTGGTGGCACAGTGGTTAAAGTGCTCGGCTGCTAACCAAAAGGTCAGCAGTTCAAACCCACCAGCTTCTCTGTGGGAGAAAGATGTGGCAGTCTGCTTCCATAAAGATTTACAGCCTTGGAAACGCTATGGGCCAGTTCTAGTCTGTCCTATAGGGTTGCTATGAATCGAAATTGACTTGATGGCAATGGGTAAGGGGGCTTAAGCACAACCTTTGACCAACAAGTTGTTCACATGGACCCGGGGATGACCCTAAGAAAACCAGGTTAAAAGATAAGAACAATGATAAATTTTGAGCATGAATATTAGAGGCTGCACATTGCAGGGGAAATAGACTTCACCGAATTAGTACAGACAAGTCACCAAAAAATAAACAGATAACCAAACAAATAACAACAACAAGTCCCAGGAAGGTGGAGGGCATGTTCAGTATCCAAACCTATTACATATTATCTAAAATGTCTAGTTTAAAAAAAAAAAATGCAGGATACAAAAGAGAACAGAAAAATGTAACCCATACACAGGAAATAAAGGCAGGCAATGGAAACTGCCTTTAAGGGGCCCAAATGTTGGACTTACCAGACAAGGACTACAAAGTAGTATTTATAAATATGTGCAAAGAACCAAAGGAAACCATTTTTAAAAAATGAAAGGAAGGTATGATAACAACAACTCATCAGATAGAGAACATCAATGAAGAGACAGGAATTATGAAAAGAACCAAAGGTAAATCCAGAATTTGAAAAATATAATAACTGAAACAAAATATTAACTAGAGGAATTTGATAGTACATTTGAGCTGGCAGGAAAAAAAATACATGAACTTGAAGACAGATAAATAGATACATAAAATGAATAACACAAAGAAAAAAATAATAAATAAAAATTGAACAGAGCCTCAGAGAAATGTGAAAAACACCATTAAGCATGCCAAATTACACATAATGGGAGTAAAGGGGCACAAAAATTATTCAAAGTAAAATGGCAGAGGTGTGACAAGATGGTGAAGTGAGTGGATGCTCCCATTTATCCCTCAACAACTAACCCACTGAACAACAAATAAAACGAAGCACAGACTGAGATCTCAGAACTCCAGACAGTAGCTGGGGTGTTGGAGAGTTAAGGTGAGTCCAGAAATGGGAGATGAGGAGTGGGGATGGCACAGAAGCTGGGCTATACTAGCCATTGGCACTTGGAGAACTCAGTTCATCACAGTCATTTTGGAATGGGAAAGGTCAACTCCCCCAAACAAAGAACATAGGATAGGAGTTAAATTGAGGAAGCTGTAGCCCAATTTTTAAGGTGGTGCAGATTGGCTGTAGAAGTTCACAGGCTGTGCACTTGAGCAGAAGCAAAGGGAGACCAAGGCACTGTGAGTGAATGCTGTTGACTCTCACCAAGTCTGAAGGTGGATGGGCTCTAGGACCTAGAATACTGGAGGTACACACAACCCAGCCTTCAGCCAGGGAGAGAAAAATAAATCAGACAACAACACAGTAGAAAATAACTGACTCCTTGCCTACAGTGGGACACCATGGGAGATCCTGTACAGGGACACCCATGAAAGAAAGATCTTCACTTCCCCACCTTCACTTCAGGAAAGCTGTGTTCTACCACTTATGTCAGCGTCCGTGATCAGCAGAAATCTTCTCTGCATGTGCTTTGAGCCGCAGAGCCATAAACATCCCAAACTCAGGTTGGAAAAGGAAATCAATCTCAAGGGTACACCCAGGGCCACAGCCAAAACGTCAGAAGACACAGAGAGAGCTATCACACCAGCAAAGTCAACCACCTCCATGAGGACCAGCCAGAATAAACACTTACAGACTTAAGCATCCTCATGAAAACTCACTCAGAACTCCTCACTGAGCACTGAAAAAATACAAGAACAAGAATGACCTTTACCATTTCCTAGGAAATCCAGAAAACTTAGAATTTAAAATCTTTTTTAAAAAGTTAACAAAATGACAAAGAAAATTATAAAACACTACTGCATGAAACCCAAAGGGATCTACATAAATGGAAAAACATACCATGCTCATGGATAGGCAGACTCAACATTG
>NW_004443982.1:1875822-1888177 GCF_000243295.1 Trichechus manatus latirostris | reverse complement strand
AAGTTCAGAATTTAGAGGGTTAAAATGTTGTGGGGTTGTTAACCAATGTCATAAAACAGCATGTGTGCTACTGTTACATGAGAAACTACCTGTTCTGTAAACCTTCACCTGAGGTACAATAAAATATTAAAAAAAAAGATAACAAAATGCCCCAAGTTCAACAAAAAATATTAAAAAATATTAAAATACACAAACTCATAAGAGAAGAACGACCAATCAAAACATGAAGAAGAGGAAATTTCTCCTATGGAGATCAGGATAATAGAAAGAATAGAAAACTTTCAGACAATGGTGCTACACATGTTTAAAGAAAGCAAAAAGCACACAGAAAACAAACCAACAGAGATCAGGAAAAAAAATTGAGGAACCAAATGACTAACTCAATAAGGAAATTGAGAACATTAAAAAAAAAGAGAGAAAATTACTGGAACTGAAGAATAAAGCAACTGAATTAGAAAATGCAAGAGAAACCCTCAGCAACAGAGTTGAACAGACAGAAAATAGAGTAAGTGAACTAGAAGACAGAGTAACTGAATTTACCAAGTCTCAAGAGATACAAGAGAAAAGAACAAAGAAAAGCAAATCAAGCCAAATGGAAAAATGAAATTCAATTAAGAAGTCTAACGTTAGATTTACTGGAATTCCACAGCACCATGACAATAATAAAGGCATAGAAAGAATTTACCAAGAGATAATAGGAGAATTTGCCAGACCCGCACACAGTACCAAGCCTGCACATACAGGAAGTGACATGAACCCCAATTAGAAGAAAAACACACACAAAAATCAACCCCATGCTACATCCTAATAAAATTCCTCAAAACCAAAGACAAGGAGAGAATTTTGAAAGCGAAAAGAGAAAAACACAATATAACATACCAAGGGTCCTTCATAAGATGAGTGCAGATTTCTCCTCAGAAATTCTAGAGGCCAGAAGACAATGGAGAGATATATATAAAATACTCAATGGAAACAATTGCCAACCAAGAATCATTTACCCAGCAAAGATGTCATTTAAAAAAACACATGGGAAATCAAGACATTCACAAATAAAAAAAAGCTCTGGATATTGCCACTACAAGACCAACTCTACAAGTATTACTCAAAGGAGTTCTACAAAATGGAAAAGCAAGAACATTAAACAAATACTCAAATACACACAGGGGGAAAATATGAGAGAGAGAGAGAGAAAGAGATCTGCAAAAAAAAAAAAAAAAGCAGGAACATAGGTAAACATAAGGACCAATTATACAATATTTTTAGGGAATAAACGCAATAATTTCATCCTGCAAGCAATACAACTTCAAGTTAGCAAGAAATAAGTACAAAGTAAACCTACCAGATGCAGGTTATACAATGAAGTTAACGGAGACTCACCAAAAAAAAATGGGGGAAGGAGAAGCAAATCAGGAATAGATTTAATATGTTAATGTTATATCTTTTGTTCATATGTTAAATGTTGTCATAATTACAAGTTGTGTAATGTAATGTGTGTGGTAACCACTAAAAAATCACCTAGAAAAAATACACAGAAGAAGGAAGAAAACAAAAAGGCTCATCAGAAGAAGGCAGTCAAATATAAATATTGATAGAATAATAGGAATAAAAAGATAAAGAAAACATGAAACACCCCAAAAAACAAATAGCAAAATGAATGAGGTAGACATTTAATTTTCAGTAGTAACTTCAAATGTACATGGTCTAAGCTCCCCATACAAAAGGCAGAGAGTGGCAGAACTGATTAAAAAAAAAAAAAAAAAAAAAACACATGATCCACACACCAGCCCAAAAGCAAAGATGAGAAAGCAGGGAGGGACAGGAAAACTGGATGAATGGAAATGAGGAACCCAAGGTTGAGAAGGAGACAGTGTTGACACATTGGGGGGTTAGCAACCCATGTCACAAAACAATGTATGTATTAATTATTTAATGAGAAACTAATTTGCTCTGTAAATTTTCACATAAAGCACAATTTAAAAATAAAAAGAAAATATTCTTGAAAAAAAAACATGTTCCACCCTTTTTCTGGCTACAAGAAACACACCTTAGACATGAGGACACAAACAGACTAAAAATAAAAGGATGGAAAAAATATTCCATGCAACCAGTAAAGAAAAAAGAGCTAGGGTGGTCATACTGGTATCAGATAAAATAGACTTTAAATCAAAATCTATTACAAGAGATAAAGAAGCTCATTGCATAATACAAAGGCCAATCCTGTAAGAAGACATAACAATTATAAATATATATGCACCCAACAGCAGCTCCCCGAAATACATGAAACAAATGCTGACAGTAATATGAAAGGAGAAATAGACAATTCCACAATAATATTTGTGGACTAGAAACTATTTTGTTCTGTAAGCCTTCATCTTAAGTGAGAATAACAGCACAATTGGAAGAGCGTAGTCAATGTCACTGAACTGTGCATGTAGAAATTTTTGAAACGGTGTATCTTTGGCTATGTGTATTTTCACCAAAAAAAAAAAAAAGGTTGAGAAGTTAGAGGGTTAATATGTTGTGGGGTTGTTAACCAATGTCATAAAACAACATGGGTACTACTGTTTCATGAGAAACTATTTGTTCTGTAAGCCTTCACCTGAAGTACAATAAAATATATTTAAAAAAATAATATTTGTGGACTTCAACACATTGCTTTCAATTCTAGACAGAATAACTAAAAAGATCACTAAGGACATTCATCTTAATAAGGAATTGATCTTAATAATGAAAACTGAAGAAGAATTGACGCCTTCAAATTGTGGTGTTGGCGAAGAATATTGAATATACCATGGACTGCTAAAAGAATGAACAAATCTGCCTTGGAAGAAGTACAACCAGAATGTTCCTTAGAAGCAAGGATGGTGAGACTATGTCTCACATACTTTGGACATGTTATCAGGAGGGATCAGTCCCTGGAGAAAGACATCATGCTTGGTAGAGGGCCAACAAAAAGAGGAAGACGCTCAACAAGATGGATTGACACAGTGGCTGCAACAACAGGCTCTAACATTACAATGATTGTGAGGATGGCACAGGACCAGGCAGTATTTCGTTCTGTTGTACACAGGGTTGCTTTGAGTCGGCACTGACTCGATGGCACCTAACAACAACAACAAGGACACTGAGATCTTAAATAAAACCATTAGACAATCTGACCTAACGAATGTATATAGAACAATCCATCCATCAACAGAACAATGCACATTTTTCTCCAGCGCATATGGATTATTTTCCAGAATAGACCATATGCAAGGACACAAAACAAGTCTCAACAAAATTTAAAAGGACTGAAATCATAGAAAGCATCTTCTCAGACCATAACACTATGAAGCTAGAAATCAATGACAGGAAAAATAAATAAGCACATGGAAACAAAACAATACATTACTAAAAATTATTGGGTCATAGAAGAAATCAAAAGAGAAATTAAAAAATTGTTAGAAGCAAATGAAAATGAAAACACAACTTATCAAAACCTTTGGAACACAGCAAAAGAAGTTCTCAGAGGGAAATTCATAGCAATAAATGCCTATATTAAAAAAGAGAGATACAAAATCAATAATTTTAACCAATAATTTGAAGAAATAGAAAAAAAAAGAAAAGAGTAAAAGAAGCTTAAATCTACCAGAAAAAAAAGAAATAATAAAGATCAAGGCAGAAATAAACAAAATAGAAATTAGAAAAACAATAGAAACAATCAACAAAACCAGAAGTTGGTTCTTTGAAAAGACTAATAAAATAGACAAACCGCTAGATAGACTGATAAAAGGAAAAAAAAGAAATGAGGCAAATAAACAAATTAAGAAATGACTGGAGACATTACAACAGATCCAAATGAGATAAAGAAGATCACAAAAAAATTATACTCCAACAAATTTGAAAGCCTACATGAAATAGACACACTTCTAGAAACACATTACTTACCTAAACTTACACAAACAGAAGTAGAAAACCTAAACAGATTCATTACAAAGAAGAGATTGAAGATGTCATGAAAAAAATGGCAACAACAACAAAAAAGCCCAGGATCAGATGGCCACATTGGGGAATTCTACCAAACATTCAGAGAAGAGTTGATACCAATTCTACTCAAATTCTTCAAAAACACAGAAGAGGAAGGAACACTCCTTAACTCTTTCTATGAAGCCAGCATAACCTTGATATCTAAACCAGGCAAGGACATCACAAAAATGAGAAAATTACAGACCAATATCCCTCACGAACACAGATGCAAAAAATTTCAACTAAATTCTAGCCAACAGATTTTAGCAACATAGCAAAAAAAAATTATACACATGATCAAGTGGGATTCATACCAGGACTACAGGATGGCTCGGCATTAGAAAATAATCGTTGTAATCTACCACATAAAGTAAACAAAGGAAAAGAACCATATGATCATATCAATCGATACTGAAAATGCATTTGATAAAATTCAACACCCCTTCCTGATAAAATCCCTCAGCAAAATAGGAATAGAAGAGAAATTTCTTAACATAATCAAGGGCATATACACAAAACCAACAACCAATATTCTACACAATAGAGAAAGACTGAGAGCATTCCCTTTGAGAAAGAGTATGAGACAAGGATGCCCATTATCACCTCTCTTATTCAACATTGTATTAGCAAAAGAGAGAAATAAAAGATATCCAAATCAGAAAGGAAGACATAAAACTATATCCTCAGATGACATGATCCTATAAGTAGAAGACCTAAAGATTCCACAAGAAAACTACTGGAACTAACAGAAGAATTTGGTAACATTGCAGGGCACAAGATCAACAACAAAACCAGTTGGGTTCCTTTACACTAACAAGGAGAATTCTGAAAAAGAAACCAAGAAAACAATACTACTTACAATGACCCCCAAAACAATAAAATATCCACGAATTAACCAAACCAGAGACATAAAAGACTTATACAACAGAAATTATAAAACACTACTTCAAGCGAATAAAACAGCCCTACATGAATGGAAGGACATTTTGTGCTCATGGATTGGAAGAGTTAATAGAGTGAAAACATCAATTTTCACTAAATTCTACCTAAAGCAATCTACAGATACAATGTAATCCCAATACAAATCTCAACAACATCCTTTACTGAAATGGAAAAACTAATGACCAACTTCATAATGGAAAAGAAAGAAACCTTGAACAGCCAAAACAATATTGAAAAACAAGAACAAAGCAGGAGGCCCCATGCTCCTCGATATCAAAACATACTATATGACTACTATAATCAAAACAGTCTGGTATTGGTTCACTGATAGACACATAGACCAGTGGAATAGAACTGAGAACTCAGAAATAAATCCAGACATTTATGGACAACTGATTTTTGACAAGGGGTCAAAATCCATTTGATGAGGCAGAAACAGTCTCTTTAATAAATGGTGTTGGAAAAACTGGCTATCCATTTGTAGAAAAATGAAATAAGACCCATACATCACACCATACACAAAAACTAATTCAAAAGGGATCAAAGACCTAAATGTTAAACCTAAAACTATAAAGTTCCTGGAAGAAAATACAGGGAGAAAACTATGGGACCTAATCTTTTGTAAAAATAGGATAACAAACACAACAGCAAAAGTACAAATAGAAGAAGACAAGACAGATAAATGGGACCTTATAAAAATTAAAAACTTATGCTCATCAAAAGACTTTATCAAAAGAGTAAAAGAGAACAAACAGACTGGGAAAAAAATCTTTGGAAACAACATATCTGATAAGGGTCCAGTCTCTAAAGTTTATAGAAAACTTTGACAAATCAAAAACAAAAAGATAAACAACTCAATTATAAAATAGGCAAAAGATATGAACAGAACCTTCACCAAAGAGGACATCAAAACAGCCAACAAATACATGAAAAGATGCTCACAATCATTAGCCATTAGAGAGATGCAACTCAAAACTACAAAAAGATACCATCTCACGCTGGATAAAATGATACTGTTAAAAAAAAACAGATAACAACAAATGTTGGTGAGGATGTGGGGAGATTGGAACCCTTATCCATTGCTGGTCAGACTGTAAAATAGTACAACCACTGTGGAAAATGGTATGGCACTTCCTCAAAAACTAGAAATAGAACTATCCTATGATCCAGCAATCCTACTTCTAGGTATATACCTTAGAGACCTAAAAATAGTGGCAAGAACAGACATATGAACACCTATGTTCGTTACAGTTTTACTCACAATAGCAAAAACGGAAACAACCAAAGTGCCCATCAGTGGATGAATGGATAAGCAAACTGTCGTACATATATACAAGGGAATACTCCCCACCATAAAGAATAATGATGAGTCCGCAAAGCATATTATAACATGGATGGACCTGGAGGGCATAATTCTAAACGAAATAAGTCAAGCACATAAGGACAAATATTGTATGATCCCTCTTTTATAAGAAGACATGACTAGACATATATAAAGAAACTAATGTTCACTGATGGTTACCAGCGGAAGGAGGGAGAAGCATGCTTTAGATCGGAGATACTTGTTATTTTTGGTGATGGGAAAATTGGCACCGAATGTGAGTGTAGTGAGCACAACATGACCAAAGTAAATGATGTTGCTGAGAAATGCTCATGAGAAAAGGATGACTGTACTAAGGAATTTGAGATATATAAGAGGGCAACAAATCCAACAAAGACCAAAAATGAGTCTAGGATCACATATGGATGGATACAAGCACATATGCATATGGGTAGGTACAAGTGTATACATATATGAGAACGAACAGATAGAAGTATCTATATATTGTTGTTAGGTGCCATCAAGTTGGTTCCAACACACAGAGATCCTATGTACAATAGAATGAAACACTACCTGATCCTGTGTCATCCTCACAAGCGTTGCTATGTTTGAGCCCCTTGTTGCAGCCACTGTGTCAATATATCTATAAGACAGATATATGTGGGCAGATACATATATTCATTGAAGACACAACTACAGATACTCCTCAGATATAACCAAACACTTTCTGAGATTGGTTTGCTGGGGTTGAAAGCTTAGGATCATGGTCTTATGGGACAATTCAGTCAACTGGCATAATATAATTCACCAACTTCATGTTCTGCATCTTAGTGAAGTGAGTAGCGCCTGGAGTCTTTAAAGCTTATGAGAGGCCATCTAAGATACAACTATTGGTCCCTAGTCATCAGGAGCAAAAGAGTAAGAAGGTAACCAAAATCTCAGATAAGAAACAAGTCTATAAGGCTGATAGCCTACATGAGCCATGACCTCAGCTACCATGAAACCAGAAGTAGATGGTGCCCAATTACCACCACTGACCAATCTTACTGGGGTAACAACAGATGATCCCAGTTAGAATGGGAGAAAAATGCAGAACAAAATTCAAATTCTTAAAAAAGTCTAGACTAACTGGATCAACTGATACCAGAGGACTACCTGAGATGATTGCCCTAAGACACTCTTTAAACCTGAACCAAAACTATCCCGAGATCACCTTTTAGCAGAAAAGCAAAGTGACACACAAAATAAAAGATATTACCCGTTAGATCGATGTTCTACTAAAATAAAAAAAAAAATCTGTATGAGTCCAAAAGGTGAACATTTGATCCACAGTAAAGATGAGAAGATAAGGGGGCAGGGAAGCTAGAGTACCGGAAATGGAATAACCAAGACACAATTAAAGAAAATGTTGACACAATGTGAAAAATGTAACTAATGTCATTGATCAATTTGTGTGGAAATTACAAAATGGGAACCTAACTTACTGTGTAAACAATCAAATATTATTTTTTTAAAAAAGAAAATGGTTAAAATCTTCCCAAATTTGATGTAAAATGCTAATTTACAAATTAAAGATGGTCAAAAACTCCAAGTAGGAGAAATGCAAATATCTACACCAAGAAACATCATAGATAAAATGTTAAAGCCAAAGATGAAGAGAAAATCTTGAAAAAAGCAAGAGAAAAATGACTCAGCACATACAAGGGAACCTCAGTAAGATTAACAACAGACTTTTCATCAGAAACAATGGAGGCAGTAAGCAGTGCAACGACAAATTTAAAGTGCCTCCCCTGAAAAATGTCAAGTATGTATTGTGTATCCAACAAAGTTCTCTTTCAAAAATAAAGGCAAAATAATGATATTCCCATATAACAAAACACTGAAAGAATTCATTTCTAGCAGACCCACCTTACAAGAAAGTCTAAAGGAAATTCTTCAGGCTAAATAAAGTGACACCAGAGAACAATACAAATCCACTTGAAAAAACAAAACATCTGTTAAAGGTAATGATGTAATGAAAAGGATATATTTCTTTTTACTTCTCTTAAATAATTTAAAAGGCAATTGCATAAAAGAGTAACTATAAAATTGTATAGTTAGGCTTTTAATCTATAGAAATATATATTACAATAACAACATATAGGAGTTCTGGTGCACAATGGTTAAGGGCTCGGCTGCTAACCAAAAGGTTGGTTGTTTGAACCGACCAGTGGCTCCGTGGGTGAAAAGACCTGGTGATCTGCTCCAGTAAAGATTACAGCCTAGGAAACCCTATGAGGCAGTTCTACTCTGTCATATAGGGTCACTATGAGTCAGAATTGACTTGATGGCACACAACAACAGATAGGAAGAGGATAGGAATGAAGCTATATTGGATAAGAAAATTAAACCAAATGATAACTCAAATCCACAGAAAGAAATGAAGACAATAAAAAATGGTAAATGAGAAAAATATTTTTTAATCCATAAGTATATTTGTAATTTTTTCTCTTAGCTATTATAAAACACATAAGATTACATAAAATAACAATTATAAAAATGTTTTGTTGGGTTTGTGAACATATGTAGTGTTAAAACAAAAATCATACTAAGCCAGTAATAGAAACGGAATGAAGTTTATTTAATATACAATTTGCAAATAGTGATAACATTTCCACTAGGGAGTTAAAAATGTTCCCAAGAGGAAAGAAGATTCCTATACCCTATCTTATCGACATTGTCATGGAAACAGGGCCAGACAGTGTTTACATAGAAGCAAATTACTCTAAAACACAACTTCTAGTCTAACCTTGGAGTTTCTGTTTCTGCATATAGATAATTCTTCAAAAGAGCTTTATTAAACTATTCCCTAGGCTATTACTTGACTTAAAGGTGACTTTAGGAGACCAGTTTTCTCAAGGCTCAAGATTCAAAAGAACATCCCAGGGCAATGCCCTGAGTGAGTCACCCCACCTTCATGGTACCCAGAAATCTGGATTCCACAAGAATTAAAACTCTGTTTCTCAGTAGACACGATATGTACAAAAATGATAGCATACAAAGGGGGAAGAGATGGAGCTATTTTGTAATAAAGTTACTATATCTTACTGAAATTAACTTAGTATAAATCAGAAGTATATTCTAATAACTTAAGAAGTATATTGTACGCCAAGATGCAACCAAAAAGAAAATAACTCAAGAAATACAATTTAATATCTTTAAAGGAATTCAAATGGTACACTAGAAAATATTAACACAAAAGGAGTAGTGAAGGAGGTACAGAGGAACAATATAGTCATGATACAGATAGGAAAACAAAAGCAAAATGATAGAGGTAAATCCAACCACATTATGAATAAATAACATTAAATACAAATAGATTAAATAATACAATCAAAAGTCAGAGATTATCAGATTGGATAAGAATACAAGATATGAGTATATGCTGTCTATACGAGATAGGTTTTACATTAAAAATACAAATACATTGAAAGTAAAACAATGGAAAAAATATATCATGAAAAGAATGAGCATATAGAGTTGAAGTGGTTATACTAATATCAGACAAAATGGACATTAAGACAAAAAC
Source organism: Trichechus manatus latirostris (assembly GCF_000243295.1). NCBI lineage: Eukaryota > Metazoa > Chordata > Mammalia > Sirenia > Trichechidae > Trichechus > Trichechus manatus. Next base: position 1,878,341 of record NW_004443982.1, on the reverse strand, counting down.
TATTGATACTTCCGGAAACATGGCACTATAGGCAGAAGTACTACACTGTCCCTCCATAGCAAAGATCTGAAAAACTAAGCCAAACAGAGAAAAGAGCAATCCTGAAACCCTAAAAAAACAAATGAAGAGCTAAAGAACTCAGCCAAGCATCAAATGGAGTGAAAAAACTGAGAGAGAACGGACAGTGAGGAGAGGATCATGAAGAGGTCCCCTATCAGCTAAAGCAGCATGGATCCACCATTTGGACTCCTATCAGAGACCAGCAAATAGGGGGTATGAGAAAGCAGCTTCACAGAGCTTCCAGCAGGAGACAGAACAACTGGTAATTGGCGATATATTCTTTCCCACCCCCCACCCTTCTTGACACCCACTCTGCCTCCTCTGCTTCCCACGGTTACAGTCTCCTGGCCGGGTGCTTAGATTCCACCTGCCCATACTGGCCTACTCCCTGAGTGCCATTTGTTGGTTGCTAGTGTTCCTTTTTTCTGCTTCTTTTGATTTCTTCCTTACCTCTCACCACCTCCCGCTCCTTTCACTCAAATACCTGGCTCCATGTGCCATCTTTGCGTCTTCTTAAGGGGCTGCGGAGCTCTGTTCGAGTGTGGAACTGCTTCCCAGACTGTGCTGCCGCACTGGGGGGATCCCAGGACTTTTTTTCTTTGTTTGTTTGCTTTGAACTCTTTGTTTTCTTTTCTCGAGTTGGGAGCCCATTCTGGCCGGCAAGTCCTGCGCGGCTTGGGACATATCCCCTCAGCTTGCACAGACAGAGGGATCCCTGAGAGCATTTTTTTTCTGTTTTTTTGGGGGGGCTTTCCTTGTTCCTCTTTTTTTAAATTTCTTTTGTTTTCTCTTCCCTCTTTTTACCTTTATGTCTTTTTTCATTACTCAGCTTCTCATCTCTCTATACATTCCTTCTCTTCCTGTCACCTGAACACCTGGTGCTGAATACTTCTATGCCTTCTGGCCAGGCTGTATTGCAACACCTAGGAACAACTTCCCCAGACCTTGTAGCTGCACCGGGGGGATCCCTGGGAGATTTGCTGTTCTTTTTTTTTTTTAATTTTTATTTATTCATATTTTCTTTTCTTTTTCCTCTTCTTCCCCTTTTTGTTTTTCTCCACTTCACAGTCTCTCATCTCTCCACTCCAACGGTAAGCTCCCCTAGCATTCTTTTTTGTTTATATGTTTTTGGCTCCTGTTCCTCTCTCCTCTCTTCCATATCCATCTTAGCTCTACACATCACAATCTCCCCCCTACATCCTGCCTAACTGCACCGTGAGCTTAAAATCACACCACCAAGCAGCACAGGCACAGCCTACCGGAAACTGCCCTTCACTGATTACTGACCTGACCTGGTGGCTGTAGTAAGTGCCACAAACAACCCACCCCAGCAACTCCTCTTCAGCTAGACCTGCCCTGCTGTACCATATCTGAGAGACTGACCCTGCCAATTGGAGAAGGACGCAGAAAGTATCATACCCACAGACGAGCAAACAAGAAAGAACACACAGCCCACCTGTTCAGACATAGCCAAATTTAAAAAAAAAGATGAAACAAACAAATCTACAGTCAATAAATGAGAAAAATAAATACTGAATGCACCAAAGACAGCAGACAATATCAAAACATTTACAAAAACAAGACAGGATGGTTCCATTAGGTGTCCAAAATAAAACACCAGATGACTTTCCAGTAGAAGAAAAGGCACTAGAACTATCTAATAGGCAATTAAAATCTATAATACTAAGAATTATCCAAGAGTTGAAGCATAAAGCAAACAAAAATGAGGAAAAATAGACAAATTCATGGAAAAGGCAGACAAATTCAAGGAAAATACAGACAAAAAATGGAAGAATTCCGGAAAATAATGCAAGAACAAAATGCCTAAATAAATTGACAACTAGAAATTATACAAAAACAACAATTAGAAATCCAAAAGAGAAACAACAAGATTTCAGAAATGGGGCCAGTTCTGGCAAAATGATGCTCTAGGCAGAAGCACCACGCCGTCCCTCCACAGCAAAGATCCGAAAAACTAAGCCAAACAGAGAATACAACAATCCTGAAACCCTAAAACATCAAATGAAGAGATAAAGAACTCAGCCAAGCATTAAATGGAGTGAGAAAACTGACAGAGAACGGAAAGCAAGGAGAGATTCATGCAGAGGTCCCCTACCAGCTAACGCAGCACGGATCCACCATCTTGGACTCCTATCGGAGACCCGCAAATGGGGGTACGAGAAAGCAGCCTCACGGATCGTCCAGCGGGAGACAAAACAACTGGTAATTTGCGGTGTGCGCTTTCCCACCCCCCACCCCTCTTCGCCCCTGCTCGGCCTCCTCTGTTTCCCACGGCCACGGTCTCTTGACCGGGAAGCGCCGGCTGCTTGGATGCCACACACCCAAGCGGGCAGCTCTCTGGGTGCCATTTGTTGGCTGCTAGTGTTGCTTTTTTTTTCTGCTTCTTTTGATTTCTAACGTGCCTCTCGCCATCTCTCCCTCCTTTCACTAGGGTGACT
>NW_004443982.1:1825639-1868754 GCF_000243295.1 Trichechus manatus latirostris | reverse complement strand
GTTCTGTAAACCTTCATCTAAAGTGAGAATAGCATCACAACTGGAAGAGCGTAGTCGATGTCACTGAACTGTGCATGTAGAAATTTTTGAAATGGTGTATCTTTGGCTATGTATATTTTCACAAAAAAAAAAGGAGAGGGTTTACATGTCGTGGGGTTGTTAACCAATGTCATAAAAGAATATGTGTACTACTGTTTAATGAGAAACTATTTGTTCTGTAAACCTTCACCTGAAGTACAATAAAAAAAATTAAAAAAAAAAAACCAAAAGCTATTATGAGAGATAAAGAAGGACATTTATAATGATCAAAGAGTCAATTCAATGGGAAGATATAACAGTTATAAACATACAAACATCTAAAAACAGAGCCACATCACACCATTTAAAAAAAAAAACATTGCCATAGAGTCGATTCTGACTTATAGCGATCCTATAGGACAGAGTAGAACTGCCCCACAGGGTTTCCAAGGAGTGGCTTGTGGATTCCAACTGCCAACCTTTTGGTTAGCAGCCAAGCTCTTAACCACTATGCACCAGTGCTCCTATATGTGTATAGGTATGTATATATGTGCACATATATAGGTGTATGCATATATATAGGTGTATACATATGTATATGCATCTATGTTACTGTATACACATATATTCATATATATAATAAAGTACATGGGGGCACAGTTATGGATACTTTCTAGACATAACCAAACACCTCACAGGATTAGATTGCTGGGTTTGAATGATTAGGACCATAGTCTCGTGGGACATCTCAGTCAGTTGGCATAATATAGTTCATAAAGTTATGTTCTACATCCTAGTTAGTAGTGTCTGGGGTCTTAAAAGCTTGTGAACAGCCATCTAAGATAGAACTACTGGTCTCTACTCATCCAGAGTAAAAGAGAAAGAAGGAAACCAAAGACTCATAGAAGAAAACTAGTCTACAGGACAAACGGTCTACACAGACTGTGGCCTCATCTACCCTGAGACCAGAAGAACTAGATGGTGCCTGGCTACCACTACTCTACCGACCTTTCTGATCAGAGCAATAATAGATGGATACTGATAGAATGGGAGAAAAATGTGGAAAGAACCTCAAATTCTTAAAAAATGAAAACAAATAAACAGAGCTACTGGACTGGTTGAAACTGGAGGACTCCCTGAGACTACTGCCCTGAGATACTCTTTAAACCTTGAACTGAAACTAGCCCCTGAAGTCACCTTGTAGCTAAATAACAAATTGGCTCACAAAATAAAGAATATCACCCATGAGTACTATGCTCCTTAAAAATATCATCTATATGAGATCAGTCAATAATTACTTTAAAACAACGATGAGAATGTAAGGGAGCAGGGAAATTAATGAAAACAGAACAACAGAATGGAAGTAATGAAATGTTCATGCATTGTGAAGAATGTAACCAATGTCACTGAAGAACTTACGTATAAATTGTTGAATGGAAACCTAAACGGCTGTGTAAACCCTCACCAAAAACAAAATATTATTTAAAAATAAAAATAAAAACAGAGCCATAAAATACATGAAGCAAAAACTTACAGGAATGAAGGGAGAAATAGACAACTCAATAATAATAGTTGGGGATTTCAATATCCCACTTGAATAATATATAGAACAACTAGGCAGAAGGCAAGGATATAGAAGACTTAAACAGCACTATAAAACAACGAGCCCTAGTGGCACAATGGTTAAGAGCTTGGCTGCTAACCAAAGGTCGGTGGTTCGAATCCAACAACCACTTCTTGGAAGCCGTATGGGGCAGTTCTACTTTGTCCTATAGGGTCACTATGAGTTGGAATCGATTTGGTGGCACTTTTTTTTTTTAATGAAATAACTAGACCTAACAGACATCTATAGAACACCCTAGTCAACAACATCAGAATATATGTTTGTCTCACAAGCACATGGAATATCTCTAAGATAAGCTGTATGTTAGGCCATAACACAGGTCTCAAAAAATGTAAAATAACTGAAATCATACAAATGTGTGGTTTCACCAATGGAATTAAATTAGAAATCAACAACATAGAAATTTGGAAATGTAAAAACATACAAAAATTAAGCACACTAATAATAACCAGTGGGTCAAAAAAAGAAGTCACAAGAAATATTGGAAAATACTTTGAGATGAAACAAACAAAAAAAGAAAAACAGAACAAACCAAAACTTATGGGATGCATCTAAAGCAGCGCTTGAGAAAATTCACAACTGCAGATGTGTATATTAAAAATAAGAAAAATATAAAACCAATAATCTAAACTTCCATCTTAAGAAACTAGGAAAATTACAGCAAAATAAATACAAAGCTAGCAGAAGAAAAGAAATAATAAAGATTAGAGTAGAAATAAACTAGAAAATTAAAAATCAATACAGAAAATCAACAAGACCATAAATTGGTTGTTTGAAAAGATAAAAAAAAAAGACAAATCTTTAAATATACTGACCAAGAAAAAGAGAGCAGACTCAAATGACCAAAATCAAAACTAAAAGTGGTGACATTACCACCTATTTTACATAAATAAAAAAAGATTATAAGGGAATATTATGAAAAATTGTCAACAAATTAGATAAGTTAAAGGAAATGGAAAAATTCTTAGACAAATTACCAAAACTGACTCAAAAAGAAATAGAAAATGTGAATAGACCTATAACAAGTAAAAAGATCAAATTAGTAACTTAAAAACTTCCCACAAAGTAAAACCCAGGACAAGACAGCTTCAATGGAGAATTCTATAAAATATTTAAAGAAGAATAAATACCAATCCTTCGCAAACTCTTCTGTAAAATAGAAAACAAGTTCCACCTCATTCCATGAGTATTACTCTAATACCAAAGACATACAAAGATATGACAAGAAGTGAACACTACACACCAACACCCCTCATGAATATAGATGCAAAAATCTGGAATAAAATATTAGCAAACTGAACCCAACAAAATATAAAAATATTCTACATTACGACTATCTTAGTTTCTTAGTGCTGTTATAACAGAAATAACAAAAGTGAATGGCTTTAACAAACAGAAATTTATTTTCTCACAGTTTATGGGGCCGGAAGTCTGAGTTCAGGGCGCCAACTCTAGGGTAGGGCTCTCTTTCCGTTTGCATTGGAGGAAAATCCTTGTTTCAGCTTCTCTAGCCAGCCATCCTTGGAATTCCTGGGCTTGTAGACTGGTCTGTCTCCATCGTCTTCAGACAGTGTCAGTCTTCCCTTGTGTCTACCTGCTTCCTTGCTTATTCTAATCTTTTATATCTCAAGTGATTGGTTTATCATGAAAAGAATGACCATATAGAGTTGAAGTGGTTATACTAATATCAGACAAAATGGACTTTAAGACAAAACTTTTATGAGAGATAAAGAAGGACATTCATAATGATCAAAGAGTCAATCCAATGGGAAGATATAACAGTTATAAACATACAAACGTCTAAAAACAGAGCCACATCACACCATTTAAAAAAAAAAAAAACATTGCCATAGAGTCGATTCTGACTTATAGCGATCCTATAGGACAGAATAGAACTGCCCACAAGGTTTCCAAGGAGTGGCTGGTGGATTTAAACTGCCGACCTCTTGGTTAGCAGCCAAGCTCTTAACCACTACGCACCAGGGCTCCTATATGTGTATATGTATGTATATATGTGCATATATATAGGCGTATGCATATATATAGGTGTATGCATATGTATATGCATCTATGTCACTGTATGCACATGTATTCATATATATAATAAAGCACATAGGGGGCACAGTTATGGATACTTCTTTTCTTTATAAAAATTTTTTTTATTGTACTTTAGATGGTTTACAGAACAAATAGTTTCTCATTAAACAGTACACAACTTGTTCTATGACATTGGTTAACAACCCCACGACATGTCAACTCTCTCCCTTCTCGACCTTGAGGACTTTTTTTGGTTAAAATATACATAGCCAAAGTTACACTATTTCAAAACTTTCTAAATGTACAATTCAGTGACTTCGATTACATTCTTCCAGTTGTGCTGCTATTCTAACTATCCTTTTCCAAATTATTCCATCACCATTATCTTCAACTCACTGTCCCATAGGCTTCCCATCAAACCTTTTGAGTTGCTGTTGTCAATTTAATCTCACATAGATAATTCTTTTTTTTTGTGTACCTTAGATGAAGGTTTGCAGAACAAGTAGTTTCTCATTAAACAGTTAGTACACATATTGCCCTATGACAAGGTTAACAACCCCATGACATGTCAACACTGTCCCTTCTTAACCGTGGGTTCCCTATCACCAGCTTTCCTGTCCCGTCCTGCCCTTTAGTCCTTGTCCCTGGACTGCTGTGCCTCATTATTCCTGTTTTGTTTTATGAGGCTGTCCAATCCTCAGCTGAAGGGTGAATTTTGGGAAGGGCTTCACCACTGAGCTAAAATGGTGTCCAGGAGCCATACTCTCAGGGTTTCTCCAGTCTGTCAGGCTAGTAAATCTGGTCTTTTTTTGTGAGTTAGAATTCTGTTCTACATCCTTTTCCAGCTCTGTCCAGGACCCTCTATTGTGATCCCGGTCAGAGCAGTCAGTGATGGTAGCCAGGCACCATCAAGCTGTACTGGACTCAGTCTGGTGGAGGCCTTGGTAGCTGTGGTCCATTAGTCCTTTGGACTAATTGTTCCTTGTATCTTGTTCTCCCCATTATCCCTTGCTCCGGAAGGGGTGAGACCAGTGGAGTATCTTAGATGGCTGCTCACAGGCTTTTAAGACCCCAGATGCTACTCACCAACATTGTCTTTATAAACTATGTTATGCCAATTGAGCTAGATATTCCCCAAGACCATAGTCCCCACAGCCCTCTGCCCAGCAATTCAGTCCCTCAGGGAGTTTGGAAGTGTATATAGAGCTTCTATGACCTTCCCTTGTACAAGTTGAGCTGGCTCCCCAGTAATGTGTACTGTCTTACCCTTCACCAAAGTTACCACTTAACTATTTAGTTCCCCCACCCTGCACTCCTCCCATCCATCATAACCAACAAAGATTGTTTCTTTTTGTGTGTAAACTTTTACATGAGTTATACAGCAGAGGTCTCATACAATATTTGTCCTTTTGTGCTTGACTTATTTCACTCAGCATAATGTCCTCCAGTTTTGTTCCTCTGACTCTCCTGTGCTGTGTTCCTTTTGTTTGTGGATTTTGCTTCTTTTGTTTTTGTAGGTTTTGTTTTTACTGAGACTTTATGTTTTTCTTTATTTTGATGAGTAGGTTTGTTAACTTTCTTTGGGGTTACCTTGAAATTTACCCTTATCCTCCTAGATTTGAACCAGTCTATTATTACTTGACTTCTTCTCCATTAGAAGGTTCTATATCTACACCATTTATTCCCTTTTTTATTGTTCTGATGCTGTTGTCATTTACAGATTAACTTCTCTGGTTCCCTTTTGTAATTCTTTTGGTTTTGCATAGTCCCTAAGAGTTCATTTCCTAGGTTGGTATCTGACTAGTACAATCCTGTGTCCTATATTCAGCCTGTGGTCTGATATTGTTTGTTCTAAGATCGAAGGACTTCCTTTAATAAGTGTCGTAAGTTTGGTTTGGTTTTTACATAGTCCCTTAATTTCTGTTTATCTGGAAATGACCAAATTTCACCACCATATTTCAACGAGAGTTTTGCAGGATATATTATTCTTGGGTGACAATTCTTTTCTTTCAAGGTTTTATATATGTCATCCCATTGCCTTCTTGCCTGCATGGTTTGTGCTGAATAATCCAAGCTTAGTCTTATTGTTTCTCCTCTGTATGTGACTTTTTGTTTTTCTTGAGCTGCTGTCAGGGTTCCTTCTTTGTCTTTGGTTTTAGTGAGTGTGATTATGATATGCCTCGGTGATTTTCTTTTGGGGTCTATCCTATATGGGGTTTGTTGAGCTTCTTGGATGGTCACCTTTTCATCTTTCATGATATTGGGGAAGTTTTTTGTCGGCAGTTCTTCAATGATCCTCTCTGTGTCTTCTGTTTTCTCCCGCTGTTCTGGAACTCCAATCACTCACAGGTTTTTGCTTTTGATTGTATCCCACATAGTTCTTAGGGTCTCTTCATTTTTCTTTGTTCTTTTTTCTGATTTTTCCTCAAACAGAGTTGTTTCCAAGTGTTTGTCTTCAATTCTGCTGATCCTGTCTTCCACTGTTTCAAATCTGCTCCTCAGCCCTTCTATGACACTGTCCATTTCTGAAATCTTGTTGTTTACCTTTTGGATTTCTAATCTTTTTTTATAATTTCTAGTTGTGAATTTATTTTGGCATTTTGTTCTTGCATTATTTTCCTGAATTCTTCCATTTTTTGTTGTATTTTCCATGAATTTGTCTGCCTTTTCCATGAATTTGTCTATTTTTTCCTCATTTTTGTTTGCTTTTTGCTTCAACTCTTGGATAATTCTGAGTATTAGAGATTTGAATTCCCTATCAGGTAGTTCTATTGCCTTTTCTTGTACTGGAAAGTCATCTGCTGTTTTATTTTGGATGCCTACTGGAACCATCCTGTCCTATTTTTGCAAATGTTTTGATATTGTCTGCTGTCTTCGGGGCATTCAGTATTTATTTTTCTCATTTATTGATTGTAGATTTGTTTGTTTCATCCTTTTTTTTAAAATTTGGCTATGTCTGAGCAGGCGGGCTGTGTGTTCTTTGTTGTTTGCTCGTCTGTGGGCACGATACTTTCTGCGTCCTTCTCCGATTGGCAGGGTCAGTCTCTCAGATATGGTACAGCAGGGCAGGTCTAGCTGAAGAGGAGTTGCTGGGGTGGGTTGTTTGTGGCACTTACTACAGCCACCAGGTCGGGTCAGTAATCAGTGAAGGGCAGTTTCCGTTAGGCCATGCTTGTGCTGCTTGTTGGTGTGATGTTAAGTGCACAGTGCAGGTAGGCAGTATGGAAGGGGGAGATTGTGATGTGTGGAGCTATGATGGGTATGGGAGAGTGGAGAGAGGAACAGGAGCCAAAAACCAGTTGTTCTGTCTCCTGCTGGAAGCTCCGTGAAGCTGCTTTCTCATACCCCCTATTTGCTTGTCTCTGATAGGAGTCCAAGTGCATCCATGTGCTGCATTAGCTGATAGGGGACCTCTCCATGTATGTCTCCTCAGTCTCTGTTCTCTGTTTCCTATTCCATTTGGTGCTTGGCTGAGTTCTTTATCTCTTCATTTGATGTTTAGGATTTCAGGATTGCTGTTTTCTCTGTTTGGCTTAGTTTTTCAGATCTTTGCTGTGGTGGGACGGCATGGTGTTTCCGCCTAAAGCGCCATGTTGCTGGAAGTCCTATGGAAACTTCTTAGACATAACCAAACACCCCACGGGATTAGATTGCTGTGTTTGAAGGATTAGGACCATAGTCTCGTGGGACATCTCAGTCAATTAGCATAATATAGTTCATAAAGTTATGCTCTACATCCTAGTTTGTGGTGTCTGGGGTATTAAAAGCTTGTGAACAGCCATCTACGATACAACTACTGGTCTCTACTCATCCAGAGTAAAAGAGAAAGAAGGAAACCAAAGACTCAAAGAAGAAAACTAGTCTACAGGACAAACAGTCTACACTGATCCTGCCTCATAAACATAACAAAGAAAACCCATTTCCAAATGGGATTATATCCACAGGTATAGGGGTGAGTATTTATAACACATAATTTTGGGGGGACACAATTTAATCCATAATAATGGCCAAGTGAGATTTATTCAGGCAATGGAAGGCTAGATTAATATCTATACAATTGTACAATCAACAAAGTAATCAACTGATTATATTAATCAGCTAATGTAATTAATCAATTAATGTAATACAACATATTAATAGAATAAAGAACAAAGACAAGATTATTTCAATAGACACAGAAAAGATTTTGACGGAGTCATACACCCTTTCATGATAAAACAGTCAACAAATTAGAAACAGAAAGGAACTTCTTAAACCTAATAAAGGGCATCTATCGAAAACACACAGGTAACATCACACTCAGTATTAGAAGACTAAAATATTTCCCCTAAAATCAGGAACTAGACAAAGATGTCTGCTCTCACAAATTCTATTTAACATTGTAATGGAGGTTTTCTCCAGGACAGATAGGCAAAGAGACATATAAAATGCATATATTGGATACAAAGAAGCAAATTCTCTATTCTTAAATGATATGATTGTGTATATTTGAAAATCATAAATAATCTACAAACCAATTATTAGAACTAATGAAAGACTTTAGCAAGTTCACAGAATTCAAGATCAGTATACAAAGATCAATTATATTTCTATACAATTGCAATGAACACTCTGAAAATGGAATTAAAAACAATTCCATTTACAATAGCATCAAAATAATATAATACTGAGGAATAAATTTAATGAATGAAGGAAAGTATTGTGCACTGATAATTACAAACCATCACTGAAAGAAATTAAAAAACACCTAAATAAATGGAAAGACATCCCATGTTCATGGTTTCGAAGATTAATATTGTTAACATGTCAATACTCTCCAAATAGAGCTACCAAAAAAAAAACAAACAAACTTGTTGCCGTACACTCTATTCTGACTCATGGCGACCACATGTGTTACAGAGTACAACTGCTCCATAGTGTTTTCCTGGCTGTAATCTTTATGAAAGCAGATCTCCAAGTCTTTCTTCTATGGTGCCATTGGGTGGGTTCAAATCACCAACTTTTATGTCAGCAGTCAAGTCCAAACCATTTGTGCGACCCAGGGACCTTAATACATCTACAGAGTCAATGAAATTCCTATCAAAACCTCAGTTGGTTCTTTTCCAAAAATTGATAAGTTCTTCCTAGAATTTATAAGGAAATGGAAAGGACCCAAAATAGCCAGAACAATCTTGAAAGAGAACAAAGCTGGTTAACTAACACTTCCAAGTGTGAAAAATTACTACAAGGCTACAGTATTTAAGACAATGTGGTACTGGGGTAAGCATATACATAGGGATCAATGTAATAGGATTGAGAGTCCATAAATAAATGCTAACATATATTGTCAATTGATTTTCAAGAAAGGGGCCAAGACAATTCAATGGGGAAGGAATAATCTTTTCAACAAATGGTGCTAGTATAACTGCATATCAATATGCAAAATAAATGAATTACAATGATTTCTTAGAAAATTCCTAAAAAGATCCTATGCTTTCAAATTGGACTGATCTCTAGTCTCATAGCATGCCTGGCTAAGTGGTGAAGGAGTGTACAACATAAAGTCAATCTGCAAAGATTTGGAGAGGTAACCTCCCCCTGGCATTCAAGGAAATCTCTGTCAAAAGACTAGCTGAATAGAGCTAAGGGACAGAGACTTCAGTGTCCACACATGATCAGGAACGTAGTTTTTGAAAAAAAAGAGGAAGTCACTAAACAAATGGACAACTACAGCACTCAACAATGAAAAACAATCAGTAAACCCTAGGAAAGGATGTGAATCTGATTTTCAGGCACTACATTATAATATTCAAATATAACACTTTCAACAAAAAATTTCAAGGCATAGAAACAAATAGAAAACGAAGACCCATTCAAAAGAACAAAATAAAGTGACAGAAACCATTCCTGTGGAAGTCCAGATAATGCACTTATTAGGCAAAGATTTTCAAACAATATTAAATATGCTTAAAGAGCTTAACGAAAACTTGGACAAAGAAATCAGAAAAATGATACATGAACAAAATGACAATATCAATAGATAGAATTAATAAAAAGGAATTACTGTATTTTTATGCAAATAACACACGTCTCTGTTTGTTTACCAGCTGCACCCTCCTCCTGTGAGATATTTTTGTTAAGCACGTTATGCTAATTTTTTAACAGCAACATGTAAAAAAATTTGGCATACCAGCGTTTATGAAAACACATAGTGGGGCAAGGGCATGGCTGCCAAACAAATGTATAAGGCACGCATTATTTGTGTAAAAATATGGTATCCAGAAATATTGGAACGGAAAACTAAAATCATGGAAATGAAAAATTCACTAGAGGGTTTCAACAGTAAATTTGAGCAGGCAAAAGAAAGAATCAGTGAACTTGAAGACAAGACAATTGAAATTTTTGAGTCTGAGGATCAAAAAGAAAAAAATATGAAGAAAATAAACAGACTCTAAGGAACTTGTGGGGCATGATCAAGCAGACCAACATTTACTTTATGACAGTCCCAAAGGAGAAGAGAAAATTTGAAGAAATAAAGTCTGAAAACTTCCCAAGTTTGATGAAATACTTGAATCTACACATCCAAGAAGCTCAATGAACTCCAAGTAGGATAATCCAAAGAGATCCACACCAAAGCACATAATCGAACTGTCAAATAACAAAGATAAAGAAAGAACATTGAAAGCAGCAAGAGATAAGTGAATCATCACATACAAGGGATTCTCAATAAGATTAAGTGCCAATTTCCTGTTTCTTTAAAAATCTTATAATTTTTGATAAAAACTAGAAATTTTATTTATTTTATTGTGATTTAGGTGAAAGTTTACAGCTTAAGTTAGCTTCTCATACAAAAATTTATACATATATTGTTATGTGACCCTAGTTGCTATCCCTACAATGTGACAGCACACTTCCACTTTCCACCGCAGATTTCCCATGTCCACTCAACTAGCGCCTATCCCTTTCTGCCATCTCATCTTGACTCTGGACAGGAGATGCCCATTTAGTATCATGTATCTACTTGAACTAAGAAGCACACTCTTCACGAGTATCGTTTTATGTCTTATACTCCAATCTATTCTTTGTCTGAAGAGTTGGTTTTGGGAAAGGTTTTAGGTCTGGGTTAACAGGGAGTCCTGGGGCCATGTCTTCTGGGGATCCTCCAGTCTCAGTCAGATCATTAAGTCTGGTCTTTTAACTAGAATTTGAGTTCTGCACCCCACTTTTCCCCTGCTCCATCAAGGACTCTCTGTTGTGTTCCCTGTCAAAGGGGGTCATTGGTGGTAGCCAGGCACCATCTAGTTGTTCAGGTCTCAGGCTGATGGAGTCTCTGGTTTATGTGGCCCCTTTTGTCTCTTGGACTAATATTTTCCTTGTGTCTTTGGTGCTCTATATTCTCCTTTGCTCCACGTGGGTTGGGACCAACTGATGCAACTTAGATGGCCGCTCACTAGCTTTTAAGACCCCAGACACCACTCACCAAAGTGGTATGCAGAACATTTTATTACTAAACTTTGACCTAGATGCCCCCTGAAACCATGATTCCCAGACCCCTGCCCCTGCTACACTGGCCCCCAAAGTGTTTGGTTGTGATCAGGAAACTTCTTAGCTTTTAGTTTAGTCCAGTGGTGCTGACTTGCCCTGTATTGTGTGATATCCTTCTCTTTACCTAAGATAATTCATTCTACTATCTAGTTAGTAAATGCCCCTCTCCCTCCCTCCTCACCTTCGTAACCATCAAAGAATATTTTCTTCTGTGTTTAAACCTTTTCTTGAGTTCTTATAATACTGGTCTCATACAATATTTGTCCTTTTGTGACTGACTCATTTCACTCAGCATAATGCCTTCCAGATACATCCATGTTATGAGATGTTTCAAAGATTCATCATTGTTGTTTATCGTTGCATAGTATTCCATTGTGTGAATATAGCATAATTTATTTATCTGTTCATCTGTTGATGGGCACCTAGATTGTTTCCATCTTTTTGCTATTGTGAACAGTGCTGCAGTAAACATGGGTGTGTATATATCTACTCGTGTGATGGCTCTTATTTCTCTAGGATATATTCCAAGGAGTCGGATAGCTGGATAGTATGGTACTTCTATTTCTAGCATTTTAAGGAAGCTCCAAATCGATTTCCAAAGTGGTTGTACCATTTTACATTCCTACCAGCAGTGTATAAGTGTTCCAGTCTCTCCACAACCTCCCAAACATTTATTACTTATTGTTTTTTGGATTCATGCTAGCCTTGTTGGGGTGAGATGGTATCTCATTGTAGTTTTGATTTGCATTTCTCTAACGGCTAATGATCATGAGCATTTCCTCATGTATCTGTTAGCTGCCTGAATGTCTTCTTTAGTGAAGTGCCTGTTCATATCCTTTGCCCATTTTTTAATTGGGTTATTTGTCTTTCTATGGTTGAAGTTTTTTGCAGTATCTTGTAGATTTTAGAGATTAGACCCTGATTTTCAGGAAAGGGGCCAAGACAACTCAATGCGGAAGGAATAATCTTTTCAACAAATGGTGCTAGTATACCTGGATATCAACATGCAAAATAAATGAATTATAATGATTTCTTAGAAAATTCCTAAAAAGTTTTAAAAAGTTTTTTCCCAGTCTGTAGGTTGTCTTTTTACTCTTTTGGTGAAGTGTTTTGATGAGCATAAGTGTTGGATTTTTACGAACTCCCAGTTATCGATTTTCTGTTCTGGTGTTTATGCATTGTTAGTTATATTTTGCATTCTGTTTATGCCATATATTATGGCTCCTAGCCTTGTTCCTATTTTTTCTTCCACAATCTTTATCATATTAGATTTTATATTTAGGTTTTTCATTCATTTTGAGTTAGTTTTTGTGCATGGTGTCAGGTATGGCTGTTGTTTCTTTTTTTTGCAGATGTATATCCAGTTATGTCAGCACCATTTGTTAAAGAGACTGTCTTTTCTCCCATTTAACCGACTTTGGGCCTTTGTCAAATAACAGCTGCTCATTGGTGGATAAGTTTACGTCTGACTTCTCAATTCTGTTTCACTGGTCTATGTATCTGTTGTCATACCAGTACCAGGCTGTTTTAACTACCGTGGTGGTATAATAGAGTTCTAAAATCAGGTAGTGAAAGACCTCCCACTTTGTTCTTCTTGAGTAATGCTTTACTTATCCTGGGCTTCTTCCCTGTCCATATGAAATTGGTGATTTGTTTCTCCATCTCCTTAAAAAATGCCATTGGAATTTGGATCGGGATTGCATTGTATCTGTAGACTGCTTTGGGTAGAATTGACATTTTGTCAGTGTTGAGTTTTCCTATCCATGAGCAAGGTATGTTTTTCCACTTAGGTAGGTCTCTTTTGGTTTCTTGCAGTGGTGTCTTGTAGTTTTCATTGTATAGGTCTTTTATGTCTCTGGTTAGATTTATTCCTAAGTATTTTATCTTCTTGGGGGCTATTGTAAAGAGTATTGATTTGGTGGTTTCCTCTTCGAAGTTCTCTTTGTTTACGTAAAGGAATCCAACTGATTTTTGTGTATTTATCTTGCATCCTGATACTTCGCTGAAATCTTCTATAAGTTCCAGTCATTTTCCTGTGTATTCTTTGGGGTTTTCTGTGTATAAGATCACATCGTCTGCAAATAGAGATACTTTTACTTCTTCCTTACCAATTTTGATGCCCTTTATTTCTTTTACTAGCCTAATTGCTCTGGCTAAAACCTCCAGCACAATGTTGAATAAGAGTGGTGATGAAGCTCATCCTTGTCTGGTTCCTGTTCTCAAGGGGAATGCTTTCAGACTCTCTCCATTTATGATGATGTTGGCTGTTGGCTTTGTATAAATGCCCTTTATTATGTTGAGGAATTTCCCTTCTATTCCTACTTGGCTGAGAGTTTTTATCATGAATGGGTGTTGGACTTTACCTTTTCTGCATCAATTGATGAGATCTTGTGGTTCTTGTCTTTTGTTTTATTTATGTGATGGAGTACATTGATTGTTTTTCTAATGTTGAACCATCACTGCATACCTGGTATGAATCCCACTCGGTCAAGGTGATTTTTTTTTTTTTTAATATGTTGTTGAATTCTATTTGCTAGAATTTTGTTGAGAGTTTTTGCGTCTATGTTCATGAGGGATACTGGTCTGTAAATTTCTTTTTTTTGTGGTGTCTTTACCTGGATTTGGTATCAGGGTTATGCTTGCTTTATAGAATGAGTTCGGGAGTATTCCATCCTTTTCTATGCTCTGAAATACCTTTAGTAGTAGTGGTGTTAACTCATCTCTGAATGTTTCATAGAATTCTTCAATGAAGCTGTCGGGGACAGACCTTTTTTTGTTGGGAGTTTTTAAAATAACCTCTTCAGTCTCTTCTGTGTTATCGGTTTATTTAGTTGTTCTACCTCTGTGTTATTTGAGGTATGTACTATGTTTCTAGAAACTTATCCATTTCCTCTAGGATTTCAAATTTGTTGGAGGACAATTTTTCATAGTATTCTGTTATGATTCTTTTAACTTCAGTTGGGTCTGTTGTGATATCGCCCATCTCATTTCTTATTTGGGTTATTTGCTTCCTCTCCTGTTTTTCTTTTGTCAGTTTGACCAATGGTTTATTGATTTTGTTCATCTTTTCAAAGAACCAGCTTTTGGTCGTGTTAACTCTTTCAATTGTTTTTCCATTCTCTATTTCATTTAATTCTGAACTAATTTTTATTATTTCCTTTCTTCTGGTGCTGGAGGGCTTCTTTTGCTGTTCTCTTTCTATTAGTTAGAGTTGTAGCCTTGGTGTTTTGATTTTGGCCCTCTCTTCTTTTTGGATGTGTGCATTTATTGCTATAAATTGACCTCCAAGCACTGATTCTGCTGTGTCTCAAAGTTTCTGGTAGGATTTGTTTTCATTCTCACTTGATTCTGTGAATTTCTTTATTCTGTCCTTAATTTCTTCTATAACTCAGTAGTTTTTGAGCAAGGTGTTGTTCAGATTCCATGTATTTGATCTTTTTCCTTGCTTTTTCTGTGATTGAGTTCTACTTTTATGGCTTTATGGTCAGAAAAGATGCTTTGTAATATATCGATGTTTTGTATTCTGTTAAAGCTTGCTTTATGGCCTAATATGTGGTCTATTCTGAAGAATGTTCCATGTGCTTTGGAAAATAAATTATACTTGGCTACTCTTGGGTGGAGTGTTCTGTATATATCTATGATATCAAGTTGATTGATTTTGGCATTTTGATCTTCCATGTCTTTATTGAGGTTCTTTCTGGATGTTCTGCCCTCACTGTAAGTGGTGTGTTCAAGTCTCCTACTATTATTGTGGAGCTGTCTATCTCTCTTTTCAGTGACATTAGACTTTGTTTTATGTATTTTAGAGCCCTGTTATTTGGTGTGTAAATATTTATTATGGTTACGTCCTCCTTTTGTATTGACCCTTTAATCATTATATAGTGTCCTTCCTTATCCTTTGTGATGGATTTTGCTTTAAAGTCTATCTTGTTTGAGATAAATATTGCCACCCTGCTCTTTTTTGATTGTTGTTTGCTTGATATATTTTTTCCCATCTTTTGAGTTTTAGTTTGTTTGTGTCTTTGAATCTAAGGTGTGTCTCTTGTAGGCAGCATATAGACAGATTTTTTTTTTATCCATTCTACCACTCTCTGTCTCTTTATTGGTGCATTTAGTCCATTTACATTCAGCGTAATATTGATAGGCATGAGTTTAGTGATGTCATTTTGATGTTTTTTTTTGTTGTTGACGGTTTCTTTTTTCCACTTAATTTTCTGTTCTAAGTCATTTTTCTTTATGTATTTTCTTTTCATCTTTTTCATTGTTGATTTTATATTTGCTGGCTTTTTATGTGTTTCTTGTTTTTTATTTTAATGTGTAGGATTGTTAGTTTCCTTTGTGGTTGCCTTAATATTTACCTCTATTTTTCTAAGTTTAAACCAATCTTTTATTTCTTGATGTTGCTTTGACTTCCTCTCCATATGAAAGATCTATGATTATGTTATTTAGTCCCTATTTTTTGTTTTAATGTCATCTTTTACATATTGACACCTGTATTTTCCTATCGTCAGTGTTTTAGCTTTGATTTATTTTTGTGACTTCCTTATCTGGGTTGATATCTGATTGTCCTGTCCTGTGTTCTGCTCTTGGGTTGTTATCTGATGTTATTGATTTTCTAAGCAGAGGACTCCTTTTAGTATTTCTTGCAATTTTGGTTTGGTTTTTGTAAATTCCCTAAACTTCTGTTTATCTGGAAATGCCCTAATTTCACCATCATATTTGATAGACAGTTTTGCTTGATATATAATTCTTGGCTGGCGTTTTTTTCCTTCAAGGCTTTATATATGTCATCCCATTGCCTTCTTGCTTGCATGGTTTCTGCTGAGTAGTCAGTACTTAGTCTTCTTGACTCTCCTTTGTAGGTGACTTTTCGTTTATCCATAGCCACTCTTAAAATTCTCTATCTTTGGTTTTGTCAAGTTTGATTATGTGCCTTGGTGACTTTCTTTTGTGATCTACCTTGTGTGTGGTTCGATGAGGTTCTTGGATAGATAGCTTCACATCTTTCAAGATATCAAGGACGTTTTCTGCCAACAAATCTTCTCTGTTATCCCCATTGTGGTACTCCAATCACTCCAATTCCTCTTGATAGAGTCCCACACAATTCTTAGGGTTTCTTCATTTTTTTAAATTGTTTTACCTGATTTTTCCTCAGATAAGTTGGTGTCAAGTGCTTTATCTTCAGTCTCATTAATTGACTTTCATTGCTTCAATTCTGCTCCTATGGCTTTCTATTTAGTTGTCTAATTCTCAAATTTCATTGTTACTCTTTTGGATTTCTGTTTGCTGTCTCTCTGTGGATTCTTGCAGCCTGTTAAATTTGTCATTATGCTCTTGTATAACCTTCTTAAGTTCCTCTGCTGCTTTGTCTGCGTGTTCCTTGGCTTGTTCTGCATTTTGCATGATCTCCTTCCTGATATCTTGAAGAACTCCATATATTAATCTTTTGAATTCAACTTCCAGTAATTCCAAAAAGTTCTCTTCCTCTGGGAGGTTTCTTGGTTCTTTGTTTTGGGAGCTTGCTGAAGCCATCATGGTCTGCCTCTCTATGTGATTGGATATTGACTGTTGTCTCTGAGCCATCAGTAAGTTATTATATTTATTTATGTTTTCTTACTGTGTCCTAGCTTCTTGTTTTGTTTTGATAAGTTAGCTTCTTTGACTGTTGATGTCTTTGAAACTCTCACGTCCTGTCACCAGGTAGTTAGAACTGTTACTATATATGTGACCCCAGGAGTCCATTTACTCTTCTTGTGTAGATTCAGCTCAGGTGTCCAGGTCGTCAGTCACCCAGTGTGTGGTTCAGGCTCTCACCTATAGTCCTAGATGGGCAGGGGTGATTGGAGTAGGCACACATATCTGGCTGCAGTAGGGGGTCATGTGCTGCGCAAGGCAGAGGGCTGACAGCTGCCCCTGAGGGTCTGGGTGGGAGGTATTTCCCTGTTCCCTAGAGCTGGTAGGTAGGTGGGTTTTGCAGCCAAACTATGGGCACCCAGTGCTGTTGGCTGTGAGGACTGGGAGGCACCACTTGTTCTTGGACCCCTGTTGCAGGTGGCTAGGTGGAGTGGGTGCAGCCACCAGTCCTCAGGCCCCTGATATGGGTAGGTGATGACTCTGTTTAATGAGCAGGGTGGTGTCAAACATCATTAATCTGCCACTCCCCCTTATCTGTTGCAGTTGAAAATAGTCTTCAGGTATATACACTGTTGTACTGTGCCAACGAGGGCCTATGCTGTTGAAATGGGCCCACACAGGTCTAGACAGTGGTGAAAGGCATTCAAAGTCTGTGGACCCCTTATGCCTGTGCCTAGGCAAAGGGGTTGTGACTGCCCTGAGTTCCCAGCTTAGGGGAGCTGGCAGATTATTTTTTTCCTGTTTGTTAATATATTCCCTCTCCAAAGCTGGGAGAATGGCTCGGGACACATGACACATCCTACTTCTGGCCCAGGGGCACAGCAATCACCCTAGCTGGACTGGGACACAGAGCAGAGTGGGGAGAGGGTAGGTAAATGAGAGTGAGGTACTTCCCAAAGGGGGGAAGGGTTTTTTGAAATCCACTTGGTAGATTATATGCTTGTCCTTATCTTTCACTGATTCAACACCACTTCTTCCTGGTTCTGGAGGCTGGAGAAGACTCTGCACTGCTCAATTCCTCCCAATGTGGAAAACACCTACCGAGCGCCACTGCTTGCCTCAGCCCATACACACCAGCCAATTGAGCGTGTAGGGTGCTGGCCAAGTCAGTTCTGGCAAATCCTCTCTGCTTCTGAACTGTCTCTCTCTCCCCCTGCCCCTCAGTCCTACCCCTCAACTTTGTCTTTGATGTTCAGGGCTCCTAAATTGTCATATATAATTGATTCACTTGTTTTTTGGGTCTTTGCTGTAAGAGGGACCACAGGAATCATCTGACTACTCTGCCATCTTGGCCTCACCTCCAAAACTAGACATTTTAAGTAACATAATTGTAGTAACTCTGGATTCTGATTACCAACCCCCTTTGGGCCTTGTTGCTGAGTCTGTTTTTCTTTTTTCTTTCTTCTTTTCCTTATTTGTTTAGTGACTTGACTGGAAAAGTTCTTTCTGAATTCTATTTTACCATAGTGTGCAGCCTATTGAGTCAGTGCTCATTTACCCCTTTGTTTACTTTTATTTTTAAGCCTAGGTTTCTAGGAGTTCGTCACTGGGTCAACATAGTTTAGTGTTAACCCGATGATTAGTCAAAGGTTTTCTTAAGCCCCTAGATAAAGTTTTTACCCTTTGCCCATGTACTGTGTGTGGCTTGAAGAATACTTTCACAGTTTAGGTAATCTTCAATTATACCTTACATTCAACCAGGTTTAGCAGCTCACAAATAACATCTTTTGTTTCTCCTGTGTGAGTTTAGCCTAGTGCATGTGTACAGCCTTCCAGACCACTAGAGATGAGTGTGATCTTAGCACAGCCCTTTTTGATTGTCTCTTTCTCCAAGTCTCTCTGTGAAATGATTGGCTGGTTTGTTGTTTTCTGGGTATTGCTAATATGTAATTGCTTCTCTAATTTTTACCACCATAACCTCTACTGTTTTTGACAACACCTTTAAGCATGAGTTCCTTTGTGGTTTGTTCTAAATAAAGTCAACCCCTGTAGGCTATGCTAGTGTGCTTTTAGCTGGGTGGGGAGGAGGGTGATACGGCAGCCTGTTTCTTCCAGAGTGGAACCTCCACCCTATAAGCCAGACCTGGTAGTAAGGAATGGAAGTCTCTGGTCTTCTCTGACCACAACTCACAGCTTGCTGCACCTGCCTGAGTTACAGCCTCCATCCTACAAGTGGATACCAGGCAGGGGATGAGAGCCCTCAGTCTTATCAGCCATGCCCACCAATAATAAATCTTCCACAAAACAGAACTTGGGAGTGGAATGAGAGAAAAGTATCCTGCCCATCTGTAGTGAAACCATAGCCCTACAACCAGGAGCTGGTCAGGGAGAGAGCCCCTGTCTTCTTGGCTGTGCCTACCTGGAATAAATATTCCAACATGTAAACCGAGAGGGAGGAAGGGGAACATGTCCTGCTCAAAGGCCACAGATGCCAATTGTTCTTACTGAGATTCCATAAATTTTCTTAAAAAAAAAAAGATTCTCAATTTGTTGCATGTCCTTAACTCAACTTCTAGATACTTTTAAAATATTGCTTTTAGTAATTTTCACCAGTTTAATGGTTGTTTCACATGGGAAAGTGTCTACTGAGCTCCTCACACAGCCACTTCAGAAGTTGCTCTGTCACAGTTACTTATCATAATTCAACAGATATTTAGTGAGCACCTACGACACAACAGGTGTTAAACGCACCTGTTTTTTAATAACAGCTCTTAACCACTGTGCCACCAGGGCTTTGTTTTGGTTATTAAGGTATAGTTGACATACATTAATAAAAAACAACAGCTGTTGTCAAACTGATTCTGACTCCTGGCAACCCTATATGTGTCAGAGTATAACTGTGCTCCATATGGTTTTCAAGGCTGTGACCTTTCAGAAGCAGATTGCCAGGCCTTTCTTCTGAGGTACATGTGGTTGGATTCAAACCGCCAACCTTTCAGTTAGTAGTTTAGCACCATCAGTTAACTTTTTGTCAATTCCAGACTCCTTAATATACATTGTCAGGTATGTATGTGACATAAAT
Organism: Trichechus manatus latirostris; assembly: GCF_000243295.1. Classification (NCBI taxonomy): domain Eukaryota; kingdom Metazoa; phylum Chordata; class Mammalia; order Sirenia; family Trichechidae; genus Trichechus; species Trichechus manatus. The sequence continues at coordinate 1,848,895 of NW_004443982.1, read as the reverse complement.
TAAACTGCACATATCTGAAGTGAACATATCCATTACCCCCTAAAGTTTCCTTGTACTCGTTGTACTACCACCCAGCAGTCTCCACCACCCTCCTTAGGCAACAACTAATCAGCTTTCTGTCACTATACATTAGTTTTTGCACCTGTTATTAATCAACAAAGCTGGTGAGTGGGGACATTTATCCTTTACCAAGAGACCCATGTTCACCAGATAGCTTTTTTTTTTTTATGAGCAGACCATTTCAGGGATTTTCTTTTTGGCCCTGGGTCAAGATTTCTCAACAGAAAACAGAGATTCCAGCCACTTCTTCCTGCCCCCACCCCAAGGGAGAGTTGGCAACCAGCTCACCAGATTCCTGAATGTATGTTTCTAGACATCGAGAAAAGGCAGCAACACTGAGTTAGTAAATCCAAGTCCTTTTGTAGACCAGAATATACGAAGAACCTTAATTTCCTGGGTTCTTCTGTCTTTGCCTACATATCACCAAGGGCTATTAAGCAAACCAATCTTTTCCCAGTATTCTTTAGGTGAACCACCATAAACTTCCATCAGAGTCTGAGGAACCCTGGGTTACCCAGTTTCTACACAGACCCAGTCTCACATGAGCTAGATTATTTTCCAAGGATCCATAGTTAGTGCCATAGGTCTTGTAATACTTAAAAAAAAAGTTCTTACCAATAGATATCCACCCAATATAGAACTTTAATTCAGTTTGCTGTTTCAGCAATTGGCAAAGATGCTTACCGTAATATTTTCACAAGGCCACTTTACAAAATTGAGGCCACCCCACCATGTTCCAGATTATGCTACATCTTATGCAGGATTGCCATTATCTAAAGGGCATGATAAATGGAGAAAAGATTGATGTTATCAAGGATTTCATTTTACTTAGATCCACAATCAAAACCAATGAAGCAGCAGTTAAGAAATCAAACGATGCATTTCACCGGGCAAATCTGCTGCAAAAGACCTCTTTAAAGTGTTAAAAAGCAAAGCTGTCCCTTTGAGGACTAAGGTGTGCTTGACCCAAGACATGGCGTTTTCAATCGCCTCATATGCATGCGAAAACTGGAGGATGAGTAAGGAAGATCGAAGAATTGACGCCTTTGAATTGTGGTGTTGGCCAAGAATATTGAATATATCATGGACCGCCAAAAGAATGAACAAATCTGTCTTGGAAGAAGTACAGCCAGAATGCTCCTTAGAAGCGAAGATGACAAGACTTGGTCTCACATATTTTGGACATGTTATCAGGAGGGACCAGTCCCTGGAGAGGGACATCATGCTTGGTAAAGTGGAGGGTCAGCAAAAAGAGGAAGATCCTCAACGAGATGGATTGACACAGTGGCTGCAACAATGGGCTCAAGCATAACAACAACTGCGAGGATGATGCAGGACCGGGCAGTGTTTCATTCTGTTGTTCATAGGGTTGCTATGAGTTGGAACTGACTCAACGGCACTTAACAACAACAATAACAAAGGGGTAAAAAGCGATTAAGTGAAACAGGGCTACTTGGCTTAAACAAGACAGAATTCAAATTCAAAGTAGTTACTGACTATGCTCAGTAGAGGGCAACTCTCCCTAACAAGGATACTATGTAACAAGTTACAAATTAGGAACTAGTAACAAGATGAAAATTATCCCGAAGTGGTTCAGAGGACTGGAAACCTGACATATGTGAAACAGTTGAGGGACCTGGAGAAGATTAAATCAGAGTGCCTGGCACTAGGGAGGTGATCATAAATGAATGTAGAAAAGATGTCATGAGGAACCTAACACTGTCTTTAACTATCCAAAAGGCAGTTATTAAGCAGATTGTGCATACTGTTTTATGTGGTTTCAAAGGCCAGGCCCTGGACCAGCTGGAGGAAGATTTTGGTTCCTTAAAAAGAATAACCTTTTAAAAGACAAAGCAACTTCTAGAAGAGAGAGTAATCCAAAACTGGTATGAGCTGCTTTGTAAGAGACAGTTGTAAAGATGACCTCTGGGAACCCTTTTAACCCTAGAACACTCAGATTTTGAGCTGATAGATTCCCATAATGGCTCATTTACCCTTCTCAAGTGAAGGTTCTAAAGCTTCTTAAGAAGGAAATGGTGGGTTGACATCACTTAGGAGACAAAGTACTCAGACCATTAAAACAATGCTCCTGACAGTAACTTGTTCACAGATCTCCTAAAAAATTATGGAAGAAATTCTGAGATTGCCTCACAAGAGGGAGCTGGAGTTGTTCCATTGGAATCTGGGCACCGGACCAATTTTATTGAAGCCTACAAATGTACCGTTTGCTCAAAGAAACAAACATGATCAAAAAGTTGAAGCATTTTTTTTTAAATAAGAGATCTCTGAGGTATACACACTTAGGGCTTTATACCAAATAAAGCCTAATAATGAAGGAATTCGAAAATATGAAACCCAAACTGCATCTGAATAAATAATTCAATCACTCAATCAGCATTTACCTGGTTATTCTTGTTTACCTAGGCCTGGGTCCAGGCCAGGGGAGATGCTAGAGATAAATAAGACACAATTCCCACTTTTGAAAATGTCACAGTCCAGCAAGGAGATATCCTCATGGATGATTTACTCTCTAGTGTGAGCAATACTAAATAAAGATCTATACCACAGAAAGGGTAGGGCTAGAATGAGGGAAAAGATATACAGAGAATATATCATTTGAGGTGGACTTTGAAGACTAGCTGAGCTCACCAAGTGGGAAAAGGGGCAGTCTAGGCAAAAAGTAAAATGTGCAAAGACAAAGAGGTGAAAAAGATCTTTGTATATTTGAGCAAAATAATTTGTCAGGTACGAGTTGGTTATGGCATAGGATCCGTGAGGAGGTGGTGAATCAACTTCTTGATATTCTTGCTATGGGGAGATTCTGATACCCTGAACTAGCTTTTACTGCTGGCCCTAGACTGGCTGTGCCCTTTATTGACACTGGAAATCTGGTTGTTAGAAAGCCTCCAATCATCTATCTCTTGAGGGTTATCAAAGCCACAGTGAACTGGAATTGGACAACAGGGAAGCTTCTTGAGGGTTTCAAGCTGACCATAAGTCACCAACACTAGGGGACAGTCATCTCATTAAATTGGCATCCTCCAGGCAGACTTCTAAAAATGGAATGATTGATATATAAATCTTGGCTACATCTGCCTGTCATAGGTGCTATACATATTAACCCACCTGGCCAATATCAGTATTACAAGCTCATGTTTTTCCAGGGAGAAATGTCCAAAGGACTTCAGTCAGTGTTGCTGTTATTACAGATCCTTCCTCAAGAGATGAACTTCAGAATTTCTGGGTAGCTTCCTTCTTAAAAATGGCTTGAAGAGTTACTGCTTCTACTGCTATGTCATTTTTGAAGCAGTCAAGACTCTGAATTATTTCTAACAGTGGGTCAGCATTGACTTCAGCAGTTTTTAAGGACTATAAAGGAAGAAACCTTATCTACAATATTCATTATCCTTCATCACTGTCAAGCAAATGATCAGGCTGAAAAACAGTAGACACAGTGCTGGCATTTAATAAAATTCACTACTCGCAGCCTGGTTAAGGTTGTCCTGAAATGGGTTACTAGAAGAGGCTGTCTTTAAGACTTGTCAAGCCATTAAGACAACTTAAAATGTCACTCTATAGTCAACAATAGGAGCCTGTCTTGCTCAGTAAAAATGGGATGAAATTTCAGGACTTGCCTTGACTGTCTTCACCCAAGCTTTCAGGAAGACATACATATAGAAGAACGTATTTCTAGGAGCAATGTTAACTTACACCTATCTTTATTCATTTATAACAAGACAGTTGGGGGGGAGTGGCTTAAGACGGCACTTTAGCTACATGCTTCATAATTACCTCCCTGAAAACAAAGACTCAAGAAACTAAAAAAAAACAGATACAAATAATGACCTCGTATCCCAGAACACAAAGTAGAGAGTTGAAAAACAAAGTGAGTGCCAATTGGAAGGAGAGACAGAACATGGTCAGTGAGAAAACAGGTTCATGGATCGACCATGCCCTGCCAGCATGATGCAGCATGGTCGTTTTGAGATAGCATTAATCAACAACCTGCAGTGAGGAATTCAGGAAAGCAACCACAAGGAGACCACAGCTGGTGACAGAGAATCTGTGCAAACAATCGTGTAAAGAAACAAGATGGGCAGGATACAGCCAGGGACTTGGTATCCCAGAGAGTGTGAAGTGCAGGAGTGAATAGCTTTGAAGCCAGGGAACCACAGGGAAGTGCTTCTAGAGCAAAGTGAACCAGTCTGAATCCGTGGAGCCTAAGGGAAGGAGACAGAATAGAAAGGAAGTGAACATTTTCAGGGGAGAAAAGAGGAGAAGCAGAAGGGTGTGTGAGTTTCAGCCCCTCTGGCAACTGCAAGAAGGGAAGGAGCTAGGAATTAGTGCAGGGACCCTTGTTGATGGTGGTGCCCAGCCTTTCAGATGGGAGACACCTAGCGAAAATTCAACCCACAGAATAACAACTAGAGGCCCCCCCAGTGCTGAACTGTGCAACCTGTCACCCCCTCCTATTCCTGCAGGTTGCTCTTCACTCCCTTCCTTTCCCAGATGAGCCTGCCTTCTGTGCTAATGGGCATAAGCCCCACTCTGCGCCACCTCCCTGAGGTGTAGGTGGCCCACACCAAGGCACACAAGTAGTCCTGCCCCACATCCCCCTTGAGGCACATGTGGCCCATGCCAAGGATCACAAGCCTGGCCCCTCCCCACAACCCCATGAGGTTCAGGCAGCCCACACCAAGGTATGCCACCCTAGCCCCACCTTGCACCCCTCACTGAGGCACAGGGGGTCCACACCAACACACACAAGCCTAGCCCCGCCCACTGCACTCATTGAAGTGCAGATAACCTGTGCAAACCTGGGCAGGCTCCACTTTGCCCCTCACCCTATCCCAAACACATGGGCCTTTGTTCCCTCCCCTTTCCACCCACAGACCCCCCTACAAGCTGAGCAGGACTGTGCACCCTGCCTGGCCAACCCCTGCCCCCAGCCAAGTGGGACTCCATGTCCTGCCCTGCTGACCCCCCCATCAAGGTGGGATTCTGTGCTCTGCCTGGATAACCCCCCCACCAGTCCAGTGGGACTCTATGACCCATCCAGCTGCCTCCCTCCCCAGCTGAGAGAGACTCCATGCACTGCAGCACCCTGCCCTGCCGACTCCTCCCTGTCCATGAGGGTCTCTGCACCCTATTCTGCCTGCCCCTCTTTGCACCCCATCCGCTGCTTCAGAGGTCACACTAACTGCTCATGGCAATGCAGAGGGTTATGAAAGGACCTTGACCACCTGACACCTGGTGTCACACATTAGGGAAAGAACCCATTCGTGAAACAAGGAACTCTCTAAGAAAAGTCATACCCTCCTAACAACAGTTGGTGTGTGATGCACCATACCTACCAGTGAGAAGAAAGCACACCCAGCCAATCGACAGCACCAAACTCATACACAGATCTACCAGCTGGGAACATCATAGTCATACACAGACTAATACTACAAAAAACATCAATGAAAACAATACAAAGGAAGGTAGGCAATATAAAGCAAAAGGGAAAAATCTAAGCTCCAGATATATCAAAAAAGCAAAACAATACAAAGAAAGCCAAACATAGATTCAATAAAGAAATATATAAACAAAAATAATAGAACCTGAAAGCCTCGAAGACAGCAGTTGATTAAAAATCTTGAAGAAACAATACAATTGCTCAGGAAAATGAGCAAAATAAAGGGATGGAAAACCTTTCTGTGGAAGAACTGATAATAGATGTACCTGACAAGGAAATCTAAAGACTAATGTTTAGCTTCCTCAAAGAGATAAGGAAAACACAGAAAAAACGCTAGAAGAATTCAGGAAAACAATACAAGAATAAAATGGCAAATTCAATAGAGAAATAGAACCCATATGTCTTAGTTATCTAGTGTTGCTATAACAGAAATATCACAAGCAGATGGCTTTAACAAACATAAATTTATTTTCTCACAATCTAAGAGGCTACACTTCCAAATTCATGGTGCAAGCTCCAGGATAAGGCTTCCTCTGTTGGCTCTGGGGGAAGGTCCTTGTCAAAAATCTTTCCCTGTCCTAGGAGCTTCTCAGTGCAGGGACCTCATGTCCAAAGGATGAGCTCCCCTCCTGGTTTTTCATTCTTGGTGGTACCCACTCTTCCAGCCTGTGTCCATTCACAGTTTCAAAACTGTTTCCATGGCTTTAGGTATCTGTTAGAGCAGCTCCCCACTCTCGGTACCAAATTCTGTCTTAGTTATCTAGTGCCACTATAACAAAAATACCACAAGTAGATGACTTTAACAAACAGAAATTTATTCTCTCTCAGTCTAGGAGGCTAGACGTCTGCTCACTTCTCTCTTTTATATCTCAAAAGAGATTGACTTAAGATACAACCTAATTATGTAGATTGAGTCCTGCCTTATTAACATAACTGCCTCTAATCGTGCCTCATTAACATCATAGAGGCAGGATTTGCAACACATAAGAAAATACATCAGATGACAAAATGGTACAATCGCACAATACTGGGAATCATGGCCCAGCCAAGTTGACTCCCATTTTAGGGGAACACAATTCAATCCACAACATTCCACCCTTTGGCCCACAAAATTCACGTCCTTGCCACATGTAAAACACATTTACCCCATCATATAATAGCAGATGTCTTAAATCAACTCCAAGTCTCAAATCCAAAAAAAATTCGTCTTCATCTGTGTAATCTAGAATACAATTTATCTTCTTCCAAAGTACAATGGTGGAACAGGCACAAGCTAGACATTTCCATTACAAATGGGATAAATTGGAGGGAAAGAAGGGATAACAGGCACCAAGCAAGTTAGCAGAACACACTAAAGTAGCCCTCAAGGCTTGAAAATAATCCTCTGTTCTCTGAGACCATTTAGAGAATGCCCCTGCCCTCCAGACTCTTGGTATTGGCCACACTCTCTGGATTCTGAGTGGAGGCGCTTCAGCCCTGGGCTTCAGCTCTGCCTTCCAGTCCCACTGAAATGGCAACTCTGCTTCCTCGAATTTGGGTGGCGCCATTCTCTTGGTCCATCTGAGTGGCAACTCCACCCTTTGAGACCCCAGAAGTTGTGGCCCTACCCTTTGAGACTGAGGCAGCTCTTCTTCCTGTGTTCCTCATCTCTTCTTCCTGTGTTCCTCATCTCTTCAGCTTCTGCTTCCTTGGCATCTCGGCCCCTCAGGCCTCATTGTCCATGTCTGCCCTCCTGGGGCACATGTTCCAAAGCTCTGTAGCTCCAACAATAAGTGCCTGGGGGCACCCCACTCTGCCAGTAAATTTCAGGCAAAAGGCACTCACCTCTCTTGCTCCATGGGCCAGCAAGCCTACCTCCACTAATAAGTTATGGAGGCAGCCCACTCTGCCAGGAAGCCTCTTGCCAAAAGCACTCAGCTCTCTTGCTCCATGGGTTGGCTCCAGCGCTGTCTCCCACTCATCTCCTTGTTCGGTTGCTACTGTTTCTCTGCTGTTGCTTCTCATCGTCTGCACTGTCTCCAGTGTAACAGCTCTACTCACTTCCCTCTGAGTCCTCACCATAATTCTCTTTGATGTCCATAATTCCACCAACAGTCTCTTCAAGGCAATCTAGGCTTTTACTATTAGGCACTTTAAAACTCTTCCAGCCTGTATCCATTCACAGTTTCAAAACTGTTTCCACGATTTTAGGTATCTGTTAGAGTAACACCCCACTCTCTTGGTACCAAATTCTGTCTTAGTTATCTAGTGCTGCTATAACAAAAATACCACAAGTGGATGGCTTTAACAAAAAGAAATTTATTCTCTCACAGTCTAAGACGCTAGACATCCAAATTCACAGTGCCAGCTCCAGGAGAAGGCTTTCTCTCTCTGTTGACTCTGGGAGAAGGTACTTGTCAAAAATCTTCCACTGTCCTAGGAGCTTCTCAGTGCAGGTACCTCGGGTCTAAAGGAAGTGCTCCCCTCCTGGTTCTTCATTCTTGGTGGTAGGAGGTCCCACTGTGTCTCTGCTTGTTTCTCTTTTATATCTCAAAAGAGATTGACTTAAGAAACAAAATAATCTTGTAGATTGAGTCCTGCCTTATTAACATAACTGCCTCTAATTCTGCCTCATTAACATCATAAGAAGCAAGATTTGCAACACAGAGGAAAATCACATCAGATGACAAAATGGTGTACAATCACACAATACTGGGAATCATGGTGTAGCGAAGTTGACACACATTTCTGGGGGACACAATTCAATCCATAACATCACACAAATACAACAACTAGAAATTCAGAAGCTTAACAATATCAGAAATAAACAAATCAATGGGAGGAGACAGAAATAGAATTAAATCAATGGAAGAAAGAATCAGCAAAATAGAGGACAAATCTCTTCATAGTAAGTTGTTTAAGGAAGAAGTGGGAAAAAGATGGAAGAAAAATGTAGAAAGCATAAGGGTTATGTGGGGTATGATTTAAAAGAATAATATATGCATATTAGGAATCTTAGAGGAGGAGGAGAGAAAAAAGTGCAGAGAGAATTTTTGAGGACATAATGGAAAAAACTTCACAAATATCATGAAAAACAAGAAAATTTCCATTCAAGAACTCCATACAGGTAGACCCCAAAAGAAATTCACCAAGATATATCATAAATAAAACTTTCCAGAACCAAAGAAAAACAAAGAATTTTGAAAGCAGCTTGAGAAAAGTGAAATATCAACTAGAAAGGGGCTCCAATAAGACTAAGTGCAGATTTCTCATCAGAAACCAGGCAGGCAAGAAAGGATAATATATACAAAGCCCTGAAAGAAAAGAACTGCTAATCAAGAATCATATATCCAGCAAAACTGTCTTTCAAAAGTGAGAGCAAAATTAGGACATTCCCAGATAAGCAGAAATTAAGGGAATCTGTAACCACTGGGCAAGGCCTACTTGAAATATTAAAGGGAGTCTTTCAGATAGAAAACCAAAGACGTCAGACAACAACTTGAGATAAAGACACATGACAGCATCACCCAGATACCAAGCCAGGTAAAACAACCAAAACTTTGCCATTGAGTTGATTCTGACTCATAGAAATCCTGTAGGCAGAGCAGAACTGCCCTATAGGATTTCCAAGGAGTTGCTGGTGGATTTGAACTGCCAACCGTTTGCCAACCTCAGCTCTTAACCACTGTGCCACCAGTGCTCCAAAAAAAGTAAAGTAAAAGTACAGAATTGATTAAAGGGAACCAGAGTTATAAAGATGTAAATGTTGACAATTTCAAAACAAAAGAGGGAATGAATGGTGTACTTACAGAACTTCCATATGGATAGGAAATCAAGGTAATCTCAAGATATAACAGATTGTTTTAAATTTCGGATGATAAATGTAAAGTTCAGAGCAACTACAAAGAAAATAATAAATCTACTCACCAAAACAAAGAAGAAGAAAATTAAAAAGACTCAGTAAACAGAAAAACAACAATAACAAATGAAAGGAAAAGAAAAGCCATATATAAAAAGAACTCATAACAGAAAATAAAGAACAAACAACAACAACAAACCTGTTAACACCACAAAAAAAACTGTAACAAAAGGGCAGCAGTAAATCCATACCTATCAATAATCACACTGAATGTAAATGGATTAAATGCACTAGTCAAGAGGCAGAGAGTGGCAGAATGGATAAAAAAAAGCATGACTCATCAATATGTTGTCTACAAGAGACACACCTGAAACACAAAGACATAAACAGGTTAAAAATCAAAGGACAGAAAAAATATACCAAGCAAACAGTAACCAAAAGAGAGCAGGAGTGGCAATACCAATATCTGAAAGAATAGACTTTAAGTCAAAACCCATTATAAGAGACAAATAAGAGCATTATATAATGATTAGAGGGTTAATTCACCAAGAAAACATAACAATTATAAATATTTATGCACGCAATACCAGAGCTCCAAAATTTATAAAACGAACTCTAAAAGAATTGAAGAAAGAAACAAACAGATATACTATAATGGTAGAAGATTTTAACACACCATTTTGGACAACGGACAGAACAACTAGGAAGAAAATCAACAAAGATACAGAAGACCTAAACAATACCATCAACCAACTGGACCTCACAGAAATATACAGAACACATCAATCGACAGCAGAACAATACACATTCTTCTCCAATGCACATGGAACATAAACCATATTTTAGGCCACAAAGCAAGTCTCAACAAATTTAAAATGATTGAAATTATACAAAGCACTTTCTCTGACAGTAACCATTTATTTCTGCTCTGATCTTTATTAATTCCTTTATTGTTGTAGCTTTGGTCTTCTTTTGCTCCTCCTTTTCTATTTGTTCAAGCTGTTGGGTTGTTATTCTTTTTGGATTTTTCTTTTTTAATGTATGCATTTATTGCTATAAATTCTCCTCTGAGCACTGTTTTTATGCATCCCAAAGGTTTTAGTATGTTGTGTTCTCATTCCATTTGATTCTAAATATTTTTTAATTTCACTTTAATTTATTCTATGACTTGATAGTTCTTTAGTAATGTGTTATTTAGTTTCCATGTACTTAATTTATTTTCCTTTTTCTTTCTGTTACTGATGCTGGAGATGGCATGATAGCATTTTGAAAGAGCAAATGACTTCTTCATTGCAAATACCTTTTTTTCACCAACATAAACAGCGACTATACACATGGTCCTTGCCTGATGAAGTACACAGGAATCAAATAAACTACATCTGTGGAAAAAAGACAATGGAAAAGCTCAATATCATCAGTCAGAACAAGGCCAGGGGCCAACTGTGGAATAGACCATCAACTGTTCATATGCAAGTTTAAGCTGAAACTGAACAAAACTAAAACAAGTCCATGAGAGCCAATGTACAACCTTGAGTATATCCCACCTGAATTTAGAGACCATCTCACGAATAGATTTGATGCATTGAACACTAATGACCAAAGACCAGATGGGTTGTGGAATGATATCAAGGACATCATTCGTGAAGAAAGCAAGGAGTCATTAAAAAGACAGGAAAGAAAGACCAAAATGGGTGTCAGAAGACACTCTGAAACTTCCTCTTGAACGTTGATTTGCTATAGCAAAAGGAAGAAATGTTGAAGTAAAAGAGCTGAATGAAAGATTTCAAAGGGTGGCTAGAGAAGACAAAGTAAAGTATTATAACAACATTTGCAAGGACCTGGAGATACAAAACGAAAAGGGAAGAACATGCTTGGCAATTCTCAAGCAAAAAGAACTGAAGAAAAAATTCAACCTTCAAGTTTCAATACTGAAGAATTCTACAGGGAAAATATTAAATGACACAGGAAGCATCAAAAGAAGATGGAAGGAATACATAGAATCATTATACCAAAAAGATTTGGTTGATGTTCAACCATTTCAAGAGGTAGCATATGATCAGGAACTGATAGTACTGAAGGAAGAGGTCCAAGCTGTACTGAAGGCATTGGTTAAAAACAAGGCTCCAGGAATTGACAGAATACCAACTGAGATGTTTCAACAAACAGATGCAGCGCTAAAAGTGCTCACTCATCTATGCCAAGAAAATTTGGAAGACAGCTACTTGGCCAACTGACTGGAAGAGATCCATATTTATGCCTATTCCCAAGAAAGGTGATCCCACCGAGTGTGGAAATTATTGAACAATATCAATAATATCACATGCAAGTAAAATTTTGCTGAAGATCATTCAAAAGCAAATGCAGCAGCATATTGACAGGGAACTGCCAGAATTTCAAGGCAGATTCAGAAGAGGACTTGGAATGAGGGATATCACTGTTGATGTCAGGTGGATCCTGTCTGAAAGCAGAGAATACCAGAAAGATGTTTACCTGTGTTTTATTGACTATTCAAAGGCATTTGATTGTGTGGATCAAAACAAATTATGGATAACATTGCAAAGAATGGGAATTCCACCACACTTAATTGTGCTCGTGAGGAACCTGTATGTAAACAAAGAGGCAGTTGTTTGAACAGAACAAGGGGATACTACATGGTTTAAAGTTAGGAAAGGTGTGTGTCAGGGTTGTATCCTTTCACACTACTTATTCAATCTGTACACTGAGCAAAATAATCTAAGAAGGTAGACTATATGAAGAAAAGCATGGCATCAGGATTGGAGGAAGACTCATTAACAACCTGTGATAGGCAGATGACACAACCTTGCTTGATGAAAGTGAAGAGGACTTGAAGCACTTACTGATGAGGATCAAAGACTACAGCCTTCAGTATGGATTATATCTCAACATAAAACAAAAATCCTTACAACTTGACCAATAAGCAACATCCTGATAAACGGAGAAAAAAAGTATGACATTGTCAAGGATTTCATTTTACTTGGATCCACAATCAACACCCATGGAAGCAGCAGTCAAGAAATGAAAAGACGCATTGCATTAGGTAAATCTGCTGCAAAAGACCTCTTTAAAGTGCTAAAAAGCAAAGACGTCCCTTGAAGACTAAGGTGAACCTGACTCAAGCCATGGTGTTTTCAATTGCCTCATATGCTTGCGAAAGCTGGATGATGAATAAGGAAGAATTGACGCCTTTGAATTGTGGTGTTGGCGCATAGTACTGAATATATCATGGACTGCCAAAAAAATGAAAAGATCTGTCTTGGAAGAAGTACAACCAGAATGTTCCTTAGAAGCAAGGATGGTGAGACTACTTTTCACATACATTGGACATGTTATCCAGAGGGACCAGTCCCTGGAGAAGGACATCATGCTTGGCAAAGTAGAGGGTCAGCCAAAAAAGAGGAAAACCCTCAAGGAGATGGACTGACACAGTGGCTGCAACAATGGGCTCAAGCATAACAACGATTGCAAGAATAGTGCAGGACCAGGCAGTGATTCATTCTGTTGTACATAGGGTAGCTACGAGTCAGGACTAACTTGAAGGTACCTAACAACAACAACAATATGCTAAACATGGAGCCCTGGTGGCACAGTTGTTAAGAGTTCCGCTGCAAACTAATAAGGTTGGCAGTTGGAATCCACCAGCCGCTCCTTGGAAATCCTATGGGGCAGTTCTACTCTGTCGTATAGGGTTACTATGCATCAGAATCAAGTCGTTGGCAAAGGGTTTTATGCTAAACATAGTCCGGAATGCAGATGGGCCCATGTGGTGCCACCACTTTGATCAACTGTGACATTGTCACTGCTAGGGTGATATGATAATAGAACAATGGAACATTTATTTTCTAGAATTATCAGGCATTGAATCCTCAGCTATAACTCACAGGGGAACAACAGAAGACTAGTATTTCTTCATCCACCAGTAGACCTCAGACCTAGCCTTGCCAAAAGGGTCCCTCTTTATCACTAGGCAAAAAGAATGTCAGCTAAGAAGCGATGATACTCTGCACGTCAGGGAGAGCTGTGGTTCATTGTCAGTTTTTAGGTCAGGCTTATTCCTGCAGTGGTTTAGTGGGGAAGGTTGCCCATAGTCATTTTCTTTAACCACTTTGGGCTGTATTGTTGACAGCTTCTTGTCCATTTTTCCTACTGCCCAACAAGACTCTGATCAACACCATCAGGGAAATACAATGTCTGCTCTAACGTTAGAACTGTTCCTGACCATGCCAAATACATACTATCTCTACTTCACATTATTAGCATTTAATTATAATTAACATAGTACTGTATTTTCTCTGACCATTTGTTGAGACTAGAAGTCTTGTCTCCCTGGTTAAACGATTCAGGACAGAAGTGTAGGGCAGTGGGAAGAATGGTCTCTGGAACAAGGCACATCCGAATTTGAATCCTGCCCACACCACTAGCTATGTAAGCCACATAAATCCTGTGAGTCTTAGTCCCCTCATCTATAAAGTGGGGAAGATGACATCTACGGTACAGGGTACTATAAGAATATGTAAAGTGCGTGACATATTTCTAAAAATAAAAGTTCCCTTCCCCTTTCCTCCCTATTATCCCTACTCTGGTTAGATAGCACAGGATGCTGTGATCAGGTGTTCAGTAAATCTTGATTAAACACAGAGGATACACATTTTATTCCATGCTTTTTGTGCCCAATATTACGAGGATTCCTTTCCCTGATTTTTATCCAGGTTTAGTCACTTCTGGCTGCACATGGTTCTTCAACAGTGTGATGGACTGTGTCTCCCAAAAATATGTGTCAACTTGGTTAGGCCATGATTTCCAGTATTGTGTGGTTGTCCTCCATTTTTTGATTGATGTAATTTTCCTGTGTGTTGTAAATCCTAATGTCTGCCTGTGATAAATTAGGCAAGATTAGATTATGTTAAAAAGGATTAGGGTGGAATGTAACACCCTTACTCACATCACATCCCTCATCCAATATAAAGGGAGTTTCCCTGGGGTGTGGCGTGCACCACCTTTTATCTTACGATAGATAAAAGGAAATGGAAGAAAGCAGAGAGTGGGGGACCTCATACCACCAAGAAAGCAGCACAGGGAGCAGAGCGCATCCTTTGGACCCAGGGTCCCTGCACCTGACAAACTGCTCAACCAGGGGAAGATTGATGACAAGGACCTTCCTCCAGAGCTGACAGAGAGAGAAAGTCTTCCCCTGGAGCTGACACCCTGAATTTGGACTTGTAGCCTACTAGGGTGTGAGAAAATAAATTTCAGTTAAAGCCATCCACTTGTGGTATTTCTGTTATAGCAGCACTAGATGACTAAGACAAACGGCATATTAAACCCTCTGGTAAATGTGGTCCCTACGCACATCCTATTCTGATACAGCAGTCAGGGTAAATCTCACCCACACCTTAATCCTAATAAAGGTGCCTCTTTTTCTTTTTTACTTGCTGGCTTAGAGCCACATTTTTTTCCCTGGAGAAAGTATACAACAAATAATCTGTGAGTGTGTCTGTTTCAGAGCAGCAAGATGGCCACATGCCTTACTTTTCAGATGATTAACCCCCTTAGCTAGATTGCCTTTATAAGCAGGCTGAAGATATGTCTGATATGGCTTAAAGGCTGCTGGGAAGGGGGCCTGCCCCCTGAAAATTACTACTCCTTTCCATCCAGAAAATACTATCCCTTCTTTTCTTTCTACCCAGAAAGGTTAAAAAAACAAACAAAAAAACTTGCTCTCTCCAAGGACTCTCTTCAAAAATATATTTCCAAGTCTCCAATCAAGGAAGATTACGTAAAACGTAAAACAAATCTGAAAGCCTTTTATACGAGAAAATAGATTTTTTAAAAATTATCTTCCAAGGAGAAAAATCCAATGCCAGGTTTGAATCCTCCTTTATGCCAGACAACCCCCGCAACTACAGGGAGAGTCTGTCACCAGAAATTGTCAGGTCAGCTCAAGGCCTAAATTCAGGCTCCATTAATTTGTGTTTCCTCCTTCCGAGAAGACACGAACTATACAGAATCTTTCACATGACACCTAGATATACTTTGAGGGTCTGTAAACTCACCCATCCATCTCTTACATAGCTGACCCAAGACAGCACACATACAGTCTGACATACAGTCATACACCCTCACACCATCACACACCTGATTGCACACCCTCACCCATATAGATACACATCCCCTAAAGTATAGAGGAGAGACAGGGAGCTCATGAGAGATGGTGAATCCTGAGAGAAGAGATTAAGCAATGGGGAAGGGAAGATGGTGGGGAAAAGAGAAATAATTGCCAGGCTAGTAGTTCTTTGTTGGTCTTTCCCCTGGATCATCTGAATGGCTTGAGGGGCAGGTGCCTCTTCTTTGATTATCCCGAAGTCCCCACCTTGAATTGCTTCCTGCCTCAGTTCATGGCCACTCTGCTGAGGTCTGTGACCTCCCTGTCTTGGAGAATGTTTGTAGAATCAAAACGATGTCCTGGTTTAAGAGAGTTACTCTCCCAAAAACAGTGGAGGACACTTCAACGGAGCTTAAAGGACTGTTAATGTTACATTAGGTTTTAATCTTGTGATTTGCAGCCGGCATAGGTAATAATTAAAATATCAGTTTTCTGCAAAACAAATTATTATCAAGCTCATTCCAACTGATGTGCCTTTCCTTATCACTTAACAGAATGACACCTAATACATTTTAATATCCATGGGAGCAAGGCCTAGCACTGAGTTATCCAGTACAGAAGCCACTAGCCATGTGTGACTCCTGAGCACTTGGAGTGTGACTAGTCCAAATTGAGATGTGCTTGTAAGTTTAATATACACACAATATTTCAAAGACTTAATATAAAAAATAATGTGAAATATCTCACTAATAACTTTTTATATTGATCACATGTTGAAATGTTAATATTTTAGATATATTGGGCTAAATAAAATACTTTATTAAAAAAATCTCACTTGTTTGTATTTCCTTTTTTAATGTGACCGCTTGAAAATTTTAAATTGCAGGTGTAGCTCTCATTATAATTCTATTAGACAGTGCTGGCCTAGCACCTTGCCTGTCACATAGTTGATACTCTATAGATGTTTGTCGAATGAACAAAAGAATAAAAAAGGACAGGCCTTAACAGAGGTATCAAAGAATGGTTGGTTCAGCTCTGGGTTTAACACAACCCCTTTCTATCTCCTTCCAAGACTCCAAGCCCAAGAGGGGAAACTTGTGTTCATGTGACCATTTATACCCCCCTTTACTAGCACTACATGGATTTTGCATTTTTAAAAGAACATACTTGAAAGGAAAGACTGTATCTATATGGTCTTGACTCATCTGATACAAGAAAAGCATTCTCATGGGAGCATCTCAAGTTTTGAAAGCAAAAAGAAAAAAACTTTGGGAGTTTGGTATGATAGAGTTTGTAAAACTGTTGCTTGGGATATCATTCAACCTCTGGGACACTCCCACCACAGGAAATTTGCTGAAACTTTTGGGAAGGGGGTTGATGGTGAAGTTGCTTAATGTCTCCTAGTAACTCCAAACTACTAAGCATCACGGTTATGGGGAATAGGGAAAAAATGGTGTTAGAAAATATGTGTTTTTTAGATGACATTTCAGTGAGGCAAGATTCTCCTTTCCCTTCAGAAGTATCTGGCATAAAATAGAGGTCGGTATTTAATAAATGTTTCCTGAATCAATGAATGAACAGTAGCATAGAAAAGGAGGCAGTGTAGCACAGGATATAGGTTGGGGAGAACTGGGTTTGATTACTGGCGCTTCCTCATACTATCTGTGTAGCCTTGGGCAACCAGGCTTCAGTTTTCTCATCTGTAAAATGGGGCCAATTAAGTATCTATTTCTCCAGGTCATTATGAGGATTTGATAAGTTAATGCATGTAAAGCACTTATCCCTGTAGCAAGCACACAGTAAATACTCAATAATTGGTAGCTATTCACCCAAAGATAATGAAGAGGGGATTCCCAAAGCAATGTTAAATATCTCATCACCCAAGTGACATCATTTGTCTTTACATAATTACTAATAAGTCCCTTAGCTAGGAAAAATGTGAGATGCCTCAGTGTTTTTCCCTTATGGACCTCTGAAAAAAGGATTGGTTTCAAGAAGTAGCAAGGCCTAGAAAAGAGCTACAGGCCTGCTAAAGGTAAAGAAACTATCCATGCATCCATGCATCCATCCATGCATCCATGCATCCATCCATGCATCCATGCATCCATACATCCATCCAACAGATATCGACTGTGTGCTGAGCACTGTTCTAGACAATGTGAATACAGCAATAAAGCAGGCAAAGATGCTTGCTCTTACGGAGCTTTTTTTGTAGTAAAAAGTAAGACATAGGTTTGTTTTCAGAGCTTGCTACAATTATTTATATTCCCTTACTTGATTTGGAAACTACTACCTCCAGAGATAGCACTGACCTCTCAAATGGACAATTCAAGGCCTTGCCTGAGGCTCAAAAGGAATGTGCTGCTCCAAGATCTCTGCCACTTCCCCAAACAGTCAAGAACTTCTAGCCAATAAATTCAGTCCCTCCTTGGGCTCAAATCAATCAAAGGGTTTGGAGGTTCCCTGCCCACCCATGCATTGGTCTTCACTGCCTTCCCTGCCTACTACCCACAGAGAGATTACCCTAACATCCTCTGTCACGTCAAATGTGCTACAAGTGATATGCTTATGCCAAACTCTCAGAAGGTGAACAAAATCCACAGCACTTCCCTCAGAAAAGTACATTCTCCCACTATCTCCACTGCTAGCTTTTCCCTAGGAGATGCCATTGTGCAATGAGAGTAGCATGGGTTTTGGCATCAGAATGATCAGAATTCAAATCCTAGCTCTATAGTATACTGTGTGCCCTCGGGGAAACCATTTTAACTCTCTATCCATCTCGTCACCTGTGAAATAGAATTAATATCTCCCTCACAAGGTTATGGGAAGGAGCCCATGAGTTCATATACCTAAAGGGCACAGTGACTAGCACAGGGTTTGTACTCCATAAACATTAGTCTCTTCTTCCCCCAAATCCTTCCAAACAAGTTGGGTGATATTTCAGGGACAGTGTGAAAGCTATTCTCGGTGGGATTAGGATTTAGCAGCTGCCTCTTAGTAGAAGGCTCATACTAGCTAGCTTCCCATGTCTACATTCAGTAATGTCACATTAGTAACTTGAAACTGGCCATAGTGATTTTATTTCCACTATAGAAATCACAAATGCTACAAATTAGGTGTTTTTTCTTTTCTTGGAGAGATTATTTACCAGCACATCATTGACTTAAACCCCAGGTATACATACAAGGTCACCTCACCTGTCCTTTTGAAACATGGACTTTTCTATGGGCTGAGCAAAAATTGCCAAAAAATATAGCTATTCCAAAATTTTCCATAGAATTTTTTATGTGGCAAATGAAAAACTCTTACCTCTCCTCAAATACAAAGATCAACAATATACGCCACCACTTAATATCATCACAAGGCCAAGTACATGGTAGGTGCTCAGTAAACATCTGTCAAATGCATGAATCAGTCCAAGAGAAATTATTTGCCATGTTTCATCAAAGAAACATTCAGAATTTAGAAATGAAATGAGCCTCAAGGGAAAAGAGTTTTAGCAGAGAGATGGCAGCACAAGCCAGAATGCTAGGGAGAAAGAGGATCTGGAAGAGTAAATAAGTTGAAGGCGAGGCAAAGGTGGAACACAGAATCCAAAGAAAGACAAGGTACAGGAGGGGCACATGGGAATCGACAAATGCAACAAGGTCCTGAAAAGGTGACAAGAATAGAGATTTGGGAGTTGCACTTTATCTGAAAAAGGAATTTAAAATTTAATTTGTTTTGGGGGTCTTATTCTTGTATACGCATCATAATTATTATTATTTTCTTAACTACATTTTTAACACCTTTATTGATATATAATTTACATATCATGACATTCACCCATTTAAAGTATACAATTCAATTGGATTTAGTATATTTACAATCTAATTTTAGAACATTTCCATCATACTAAAAAGAAACCTCATACCTATTCCCACACCCAGCTCTAGGCAACAATTAATCACTTCCTATCGCTATAAATTTGCCTTTTCTGGACATTTCATATAAATATAATCATATGATATGTGGCCTTTTGTGTCTAGGATCTTCTTGAGATTCATCTATGTTGTAGCATGTATCAGTGCCTCATCTCTCTTTTATTGCTGAAGAATATTCCATTGTGTGGATATACCATATTTCCTTAGTGCAATCGTCAGTTGATATACATTTGGGGTGTTTCCACTTTTTGGCTAGTGTGAATAATGCTACCATGAATATTCATGTACAAGTTTTGGTGTGGATGTATATTTTCATTTCTCTTGGGAAACGAAGGGAGTGGATTTCATTTCTCTTGGGAAATCAAAGAGTGAATTGCTGAGTCATGTGATAATTCTATATTTAACTTTTTGAGGAACAGCCAAACTGTTTTCCAGAGGGATGCACCATTTTGCATTTCCACCAACAATGTACGACAGAGCTCCAATTTCTCTACACTTGTTATTGTCTGTCTTTTTTATTATATCCATTCTGTTGTTGTTGAGTGGCATCAGTTTTTTTCTGACAGTGACCCCATGTGACAGAGTAGAACTGCCCCATAGGGTTTTCTAGGCTTGTAATCTTTATGGGAGCAGATTGCCAGGTCTTTCTCCAACAGAGCCAATGGGTGGTTTTGAACTGTCAACTTTGCAGTTAGCTTTAACCATTGTGCCACCAAGGGTCCACTACTGGTTAAAAAACGTTATTTCATTGTGGTTTTGATTTTCATTTCCCTAATGACTAATGGAGGGAAGAACATGCTTGGCATTTCTTGAGCTGCAAGAATTGAAGAAAAAATTCAACCTTTCAGTTGCAATATTGAAGGATTCTATGGGGAAAATATTAAACAATGCAGGAAGCTTCAAAAGAAAATGGAAGGAATACACGAAGTCACTATACCAAAAAGAACTGGTCGACATTCAACCATTTCAGGAGGTAGTATATGATCAGGAACCGATGGTATTGAAGGAAGAGGTCCAAGCTGCACAGAAGTCACTGGCAAAAAATAAGCCTCCGGGAACTGAAAGAAAACCAACTGAGATGTTTCAACAAATGGATGCAGCATCGGAAGTACTCACTCATCTATGCCAAGAAATTTGGAAGACAGCTGCCTGGCCAACCAACTAGAAGACATCCATACTTATGCCTAGTCCCAAGAAAGGTGATCCCACCAAATGTGGAAATTATCAAACAATAACATTAACATTTCATGCAAGTAAAGTTTCATGCAAGTAAAAATGAAGATCATTCAAAAGCGGCTGCAGGAGTACATCAACAGGGAACTGCTGGAAATTCAAGCTGGATTCAGAAGAGGATGTAGAACCAGGAATATCATTGCTGATGTCAGATGGGTCTTGGCTGAAAGCAGAGAATACCAGAAAGATGTTTACCTGTGTTTTATTGACTACACAAAGGCACTCGACTGTGTGGATCGTAACAAATTATGGATAACATTGCAAAGAATGGGAATTCGAGAACACTTAATTGTGCTCAGAAGGAACATGTACATAGATCAAGAGGCAGTCATTGGAAGAGAACAAGGGGATACTGCGTGGTTCCAAGTCAGGAAAGGTGTGCGTCTTGGGTTGTACCCTTTCAACATACTTATTCAATTTGTATGCTGAGCAAATAATCCAAGAAGACGGACAATATGAACGAGAACAGGGCATCAATATTGGAGTAAGACTCATTACCAACCTGCGATATATACACGACACAACCTTCCTTTCTGAAAGTGAAGAAGTCTTAAAGCACTTAATGATGAAGATCAAAAACTACAGACTTCAGTATGGATTGCAACTCAACATAAAGAAAACAAAAATCCTCACAACGGGACCAATAAGAAACATCATGATAACCAGAGAAAAGATTGAGGTTGTCAAAGATTTCATTTCACTTGGATCCACGATCAACACCCCTGGAAGCAGCAGTCAAAAAATTAAATGATGCATTGCATTGGGTAAATCTGCTGCAAGAGACCTCATTAAAGTGTTAAAAAGCAAAGATGTTACCTTGAAGACTAGGGTGCCCCTGACCCAAGAAATGGTGTTTTCTATCACCTCATATGCATGCAAAAACTAGACAATGAACAAGGAAGATAGAAGAAGAAATGACGCCTTTGAACTGTGGTGTTGGCGAAGAATATTGAATATACCATGGACTGCCAAAAGAACGAAAAAATCTGTCTTGGAAGAAATACTGCCAGATTGCTCCTTAGAAACAAGGATGGCAAGACTAAGTCTCACATACTTTGGACATGTTATTAGGAGGGACCAGTTCGTGGAGAAGGACATTATGCTTGGTAAAGTAGAGGGTTGGCAAAAAAGAGGAAAACACTCAACAAGATGGATTGACACAGTGGCTGCAACAATGGGGTCAAGCATAACAACTCTTGTGAAAAATGGCGCAGGACCGGGCAGTGTTTCGTTCTGTTGTACATAGATAGAGTGGCTATGAGTTGGAACCTACTGGACGGCACCTAACAACAACAACAGCAACAATGACTAATGGGAGTCCCGATGGTGCAGTGGTTAAGAGCTCTGGCTGCTAACCAAAAGGTCGGCATTTCAAATCCACCAGGTGCTGCTTCCAAACCCTATGGGGCAGTTCTACTCTGTCGTATAGGGTCGCTGTGAGTCAGAATCGACTTGAAGGCAAGGAGTTTTGTAATGACTAATGATGTTGAGCGTCTATGCATGTGCTAATGGACTCTTTTTATATCTTCTTTGTAGAACTGTACAAATTCTTACTCTGATTTTGATGAGTTGTCTTTCTTACTATTGAGATGCGAGAGGTCTTTATGTTTTCTGAATACAAATAGCCTTTTAAGATATGTGATTTGCACATACACTCTTCCAGCCTATCGGTTGACTTTTCATTTTCTTAATGATGTCTCTTAAAGTGCAAAAGTTTTTTATTTTGATTAAGTCCAATTTATCAAATTTTTTTTCTTGTATGAGTTGTGCTTTTGGTGTTGTATCTAAGAAATCATTGCCTAACGCAAGATTGGAGCTAGGAGCTCAACTACTAACCCAAAGGTCAGCAGTTTGAATCCACCAGCTGCTCCTTGGAGACCCTATGGGGCAGTTCTACTCTGTCCTATAGGGTCACAAGATTACTAAGATTTACACCTATGTTTTCTTCTAAGAGCTCTATACTTTTAGCTCATACATTTATAACTATGATACATTTTGAGTTAATTTTTGTGTGTGGTGTGGTGTCAGGGACCAAATTCATCTTTTTACATATGGATAACCTACTGGGAAAACACCATTTGTTGAAAAGACGATTTCTTTCCCACTGAATTTTCCTGGCAACTTTGTAAAAAATAAGTTGAGCATAAATGTCATTGTTCTTAGGTGCCATTGAGTCAGTTCTAACTCATAGAGACCCTATGTAGAACAGAACGAAACAATGCCCAGTCCTGCACCACCCACACAATCATTGTAATGCTTGAGCACATTGTTGCAGCCACTGTGTCAATCCATCTTTTTGAGGGTCTTCCTCTTTCTCGCTGACCCTCTACTTTACCAAGCATGATGTCCTTCTCCAAGGGCTGGTCCCTCCTGGTAACATGTCCAAAGTACATGAGACGTAGTCTCGCCATCCTCACTTCAAAAGAGCACTCTGGCTGTATTTCTTCCAAGACAGATTTGTTTGTTCTTCTGGCAGTCTATTCAATATTCTTCGCCAACACCATAATTCAAAGGCATCAATTCTTTTTTTTTTTATTGTACTTCAGGTGAAGGCTTACAGAACAAATAGTTTTTCATGAAACAGTAGTACACATGTTGTTTTATGACATTGGTTAACAACCCC
>NW_004443982.1:1818509-1823541 GCF_000243295.1 Trichechus manatus latirostris | reverse complement strand
GCTTCTTCCCTTTCCATATAAAGTTAATGATTAGTTTTTCCATCTCTTTGAAGAATGTTGTTGGTATTTGGATCGGGATTGCATTGTATTTGTAAATTGCAAAGGCATCAATTCTTCTTTGATCTTTCTTATTCATTGTCTAGCTTTCAATGCATATGAAGTGATTGAAAATACCATGGCTTGGGTCAGACACACCTTAGTCCTCAAAGTAGCATCTTTGCTTTTTAACACTTTAAAGAGGACTTTTGCAGCAGATTTGCCCAACGCAGTAAGTGGTTTGAATTCCTGACTGCTGCTTCCATGGGTGTTGATTGTGGATCCAAGTAAAATGAAATCCTTGACAGCATTAATCTTTTCTCCATTTATCATGATTTTTGTTTTTTTATGTTGTGGTGTAATCCATACTGAAGGCTGTAGTCTTTGATCTTCATCAGTAAGTGCTTCAAGTCCTCTTCACTTTCAGCAAGCAAGGTTGTGTCATCTGCATATCATAGGTTGTTGCTGAGTCTTCCACCAATCCTTATGCAACATTCTTCTTCATATAGTCCAGCTTCTCAGATTATTTGCTCAACATAGAGATTGAATAAGTATGGTTAAAGGATACAACTATGACAAACACCTTCCTGATTTTAAACCATACTGTATCCCCTTGCTCTCTTCAAACGACTGCCTCTTGGTCTATGTACAGCTTCCAAATGAGTGCAATTAATTGTCCTGGAATTCGCATTTTTTGCAGTGTTGTCCATCATTTATGATAATCCACAGAGTCAAATGCCTTTGCATAGTCAATAAAACACAGGTAAACATCTTTCTGGTATTCTCTGCTTTCAGCCAAGATCCATCTGACATCGGCAATAATATCTCTTATTCCATGTTTTCTTCTGAATCTGCCTTGAACTTCTGGCAGTTCCCTGTTGATGTTGTGCTGCAACCACTTTTGAGTGTTCTTCAGAAAAATTTTACTTGTGTGTGATATTAATATTGTTCGATAATTTCCACATTCTGTTGGATTGCCTTTCTTTGGAATGGGCACAAATATGGATATCTTTCAGTTTGTTGGCCAGGTAGCTGTCTTTCAAATTTCTTGGCATAGATGAGTGAGAGTTTTCAGTGCTGCATCAGTTTGCTGAAAAATCTCAATTGGTATTCCGTCAATTCCTGGTGCCTTTTTTTCGCCAATGCCTTCACTTGGACTTCTTCCTTCAGTACTATCAATTCTTGATCATATGCTACCTCCTGAAATGGTTAAATGTCGACCAATTCTTTTTGGTGCACTGACTCTGTATATTCCTTCTATCTTCTTTTGATGCTTCCTGTGTCATTTAATATTGTGCAACTTGAGGCTTGAATTTTTTCTTCAATTCTTTCAGCTTGAGAAATGCTGAGCATGTTCCTCCCTTTTGAAATAATAACTCCAGGTCTTTGCACATTTCATTATAATATTTTACTTTGTCTTCTCGAGTTGCCCTTTGAAATCTTCTGTTCAGCTCTTTTACTTCATCATTTCTTACTTTCACTTTAGCTTCTCTACATTCAAGAGCAACTTTCAGAGTCTCTTCTGACATCCATTTTGGTATTTTCTTTCTTGTCTTTTTAATGATCTCTTGCTTTCTTCATGTATGATGTCTTTGATGTCATCCTACAACTTGTCTTGTCTTCGGTCATTAGTGTTCAAGTCTCCAAATGTATTCTTGAGATGGTCTCCAAATTCAGGTGGGATTATACTCAAAGTCGTATTTTGGCTCTCATGCAGTTCTTTTAATTTTCTTTGGCTTCAACTTGAACTTGCATGTAAGCCTGTTCCACAGTCGGTCCCTGGTCTTGTTCTGACTGATGATATTGAGCTTTTCAATTCTCTCTTTCCACAAATGTAGTTGATTTGATTCCTGTGTTTTCCATCGGTGAGGTCCACATGTATAGTCGCCATTTATATTGTTGAAAAAAGTTATTTGCAATGAATAAGTCATTGGTTTTGCAAAATTCTATCATGCTATCTCTGGCATCTTTTCTATGGCCAATGTCATTTTTTCCAATTACCTATCCTTCTTGGTTTCCAACTTTCACACTCCAAACACCAGTAATTATCAATGCATCTTGATCACACATTTGATCAATTTTAGACGGCAGAAGTTTGTAAACACCTTTAATTTCCTCAACTTTGGTATTAGTGATTGGTGTGTAAATTTGAATAACGCTCGTATTAACTGGTCTTCCTTTTAGACATATAGATATCATCCTGTCACTGACAGTATGGTACTTCAGGGTAGATCTTGAAATATTCTTTACAACAATGAACGCAACGCCGTTCCTATTCAATTTGTCCTTCCTGGCGTAGTAGACCATATGATTGTCCAATTCAACATGGCCAATACCAGTCCATTTCAGCTCACTAATGCCTAGGTTATCTATCTTTATGCATTCCATTTCATTTCTGATGACTTCCAATGTTCCTAGATTCATACCTCGTACATTCCAGGTTCTAATTATCAATGGACGTTTGCAGCTGCTTCTTCTCATTTTGAGTCATGTCATATCAGCAAATGAAGGTTCCAAAAGTTTGACTCCATCCACATCATTAAGGTCGACTCTACTCTCCAGTGGTATTTTGAAAGCCTTCCAACCTGAGGGGCTGGTCTTCTGGCACAACATAAGACAGTATTCTGCTGCTATTCATAAGGTTTTCACTGGCCAATTTTTTCACAAGTAGACTGCCATGTTCTTCTTCCTAGTCTATCCTAGTTTGGAAGCTCCACTGAAACCTGTCCCCCAAGGGTTACCCTGCATAAATACAATGGCTTATTTCTGGAATCTTGTTGATCTCCACTGATCTATGATGTTGTTAGGTGCCGTTGAGTCGGTTCTGACTCATAGCGACCTCACGCACAACAGAACAAAACAAAGCTTGGTCCTGAGCCATCCTCATAATTGATGCTATGCTTGAGCCCATTGTTGCAGCCACTGTGTCAATCCATCTCGTTAAGGGTCTTCCTCTTTTCCACTGATTCTCTATTTTACCAAGTGTGATGTCCTTCTCCAGGGACTGATTCCTCCTGATAACGTGTCCAAATATGTGAGATGTAGTCTCGCCATCCTTGCTTCTAAGGAGTATTCTGGCTGCGCTTCTTCCAAAGACGGACTTGTTCATTCTTTTGGCAGTCCATGGTATATTCAATATTCTTCGCCAACACTACAATTCAAAGGTGTCCATTCTTCCTCGGTCTTCCTTATTCGTTGTCCAGCTTTTGCATGCATATGAGGTGATTGAAAACACCATGGCTTGGGTCAGGTGCACCTTAGTCCTCAAGTTGACATCTTTGCTTTTCAACACCTTAAAGAGGTCTTTTGCAGCAAATTTGCCCAATGAAATGCGTCTTTTGATTTCTTGACTGATGATTCCATGGGTGTTGATTGTGGATCCAAGTAAAATGAAATTCTCGACAACCTCAATCTTTTCTCCATTTATCATGATGTTGCTTATTTGTCCAGTTGTGAGGATTTTTGGTTTCTTTATGTTGAGGTGTAATCCTTACTGAAGGCTGTAATCTTTGATCTTCATCAGTAAGTGCTTCAAGTCCACTTCACTTTCAGCAAGCAAGGTTGTGTCATCTGCATAACTCAGAATGTTGATGAGTATTCCTCTAATCCCGATGCCTCGTTCTTATTCACATAGTCCAGCGTCTTGGATTATTTGCTTAGCATACAAACTGAATAAGTACGGTGAAAGGATACACCCTGACGCACACTTTTCCTGCTTTTAAGCTATGTGGTATCCCCTTGTTCTGTTCCAACGACTGCCGCTTGATCCATGTACAGATTCCTCATGAGCACAATTAAGTGTTCCGGAATTCCCATTCTCCGCAATGTTATCCAAAATTTGTTATGATCCACACAGTCAAATGCTTTAGCATAGCCAAGAAAACAAAGGTAAATATCTTTCTGGTATTCTCTGCTTTCAGCCAGGATCCATCTGACATCAGCAATGATATCCCTGGTTCCACGTCCTCTTCTAAATCAACTGCCTGAATTTCTGGCAGTTCCCTATTGATGTACTGCTGCCCTGCTTTTGAATGATCTTCAGTAAAATTTTGCTTGCATGTCATTTTAATGATATTGGTTGATAATTTTCACATTCGTTTGGATCATCTTTCTTGGGAATAAGCAAAAAATATGGATCTCTCCCAGTCGATTGGTCAGGTAGCTGTCTTCCAAATTTCTTGGCATAGACAAGTGAGCACTTCCAGTGCTGCATCCGTTTGTTGAAACATCTCAGTTGGTTTTCCATTAATTCCCAGGGCCTTGTTTTTTACCAATGTGTTCAGTGCAGCTTGGAATTCTTCCTTCACTATCGTCGGTTCCCGATCATATGTTACCTCCTGAAATGGTTGCATGTCCAATTCTTTTTCGTATAATGACTCTGTGTATTCTTTCCATCTTCTTTTGATGCTTCCTGCATCGTTTAATATTTTCCCTGTAGAATACTTCATTATGGCAACTCGAGGCTTCAATTTTTTCTTCAGTTCTTTCAGCTTGAGTAATGCTGAGCGTGTTCTTCCCTTTTGGTTTTCTATCTCCAGGTCTTTCCACATGTCGTCATAATACTTTGTCTTCTCGAGCTGCCCTTTGAAATCTTCTGTTCAGCTCTTTTACTGCATCATTTTTTCCTTTTGCTTTAGCTACTAGACATTCAAGAGCAAGTTTCAGAGTCTCTTCTGACATGCATTTTGGTCTTTTCTCCCCTGTCTTTTTTTTTAAAATTTTTTTATTGTACTTTAGATGAAGGTTTACAGAACAAATAGTTTCTCATTAAACAGTCAGTACACATCTTGTTTTATGACATTGGTTAACAAACCCACGACATGTCAACACTCTCCCTTCTCAACCTTGGAGGACTCTTTTTTGGTGAAAATATACATAGCCAAAGTTACTCCATTTCAAAAGTTTATACATGTATAATTCAGTGACATCGATTACATTCTTCCAGTTGTGCTGCTATTCTCACTATCCTTTTCCAAATTATTCCATCACCATTATC
>NW_004443982.1:1810466-1818409 GCF_000243295.1 Trichechus manatus latirostris | reverse complement strand
TCTTCCAGTTGTGCTGCTATTCTCACTATCCTTTTCCAAATTATTCCATCACCATTATCTTCAACTCTCTGCCCCCTAGGCTTCCCATAAAACCTTCTGAGTTGTTGTTGTCAATTTGATCTCACATAGATAATTCTTTTTTTTTGTACCTTAGTTGAAGGTTTGAAGGACAATAGTTTCTCATTAAACAGTACACAGACTGCCCTATGACAATGGTTAACAACCCCAGGACATGTCAACACTGTCCCTTCTTAACCTTGGGTTCCCTATCACCAGCTTTCCTGTCCCCTCCTGTCTTCTAGTCCTTTTTCCTGGATTGCTGTGCCTCATTAGTCCCGTTTTGTTTCATTAGGCTGGCCAATCCCTGGCTGAACGGTGAACTTCGGGAGTGACTTCTCCACAGAGCTAAAAGGGTGTCCTGGTGCCATATTCTCAGGGTTTCTCCAGTCTGTCAGGCTAGTAAATCTGGTCTTTTTTTTTGTGAGTTAGAATTTTGTTCTACATCCTTTTCCAGCTCTGTCCAGGACCCCCTGTTGTGATCCTAGTCAGAGCAGTCACTGGTGGTAGCCGGGCACTGTCTAGCTGTACTGGACTCAGTCTGGTGGAGGCCGTGGTAGCTGTGGTCCATTAGTCTTTTGGACTAATCTTTTCCTTGTATTTTGTTCTCTTCATTCTCCCTTGCTCCCGAAGGGGTGAGACCAGTGGAGTATCTTAGATGACTGGTCACAGGCTTTTAAGACGCCAGACGCTACTCACCAAGGTAGAATGTAGAACATTGTCTTTATAAACTGTGTTATGCCGATTGAGCTAGATGTTCCCGAGACCATGGTCCACACAGCCTTCTGCCCAGCAATTCAGTCCCTCAGGGAGTTTGGAAGTGTCTATGGAGCTTCCATGACTTTTCCTCGTACAAATTGTGCTGGCTTCCCCAGTATTGTGTACTGTCTTCCCCTTCACCAAAGTTACCACTTATCTATTGTAAATTTAGTTCCCCCCGCCTCTCCCATCCCTCGTAACCAACACAGATTATTTCTTTTTGTGTGTAAACTTTTACATGAGTTTTTCAGTAGAGGTCTCATACAATATTTGTCCTTTTGTGATTGACTTATTTCACTCAGTATAATGTCTTCCAGTTTCATCCATGTTATGAGATGATTCACAGATTCATCATTGTTCTTCATCATCACATAATACTCCACTGTGTGTATATACCATAGTTTATCCATTCATCTGTTGATGGGCATCTAGGTTGTTTCCATTTTTTCGCTATTGTGAACAGTGTTGCAATGAATATGGGTGTCCATATGTCTAGTCGTGTGATGGCTCTTATTTCTCTAGGATATATTCCTAAGAGTGGGATTGCATTTTGTAGTGCTTTTTTTTGTTGTGATGACTTTTCTTTTGTTCCTTTTACTCTCTTGTGCTTAGTTCCTTTTTTTGTGGGTTTTTTTCATTTCTTTTGTTTTTGTAGGTTTTATTTTTCTGAGATTTTATGTTTTTCTTCATTTTGATGTGTAGGTTTGTTATCTTTCTTTGTGGTTATCTTGAAATTTACCCTTATCTTCCTAGATTTGAACCAGTCTATTATTACTTGGTATCACCTTGCCTTCCTTTCCATTAGAAGTTTCTATACCTACACCATTTATTCCTTCTTTTATTGGTCTGATGCTGTTGTCATTTACAGATTAACCTCTCTGATTCCCTGTTGTAATTCTTTTGGTTTTGAATAGTCCTTAAGAGTTCATTTCCTAGGTTCATATCTGGTTAGTACAATCCTGTGTCCTATATTCCGCCTGTGGTCTGATGTTTGTTCTCAAATCAAAGGACTCCCTTTAATAAGTCTTGTAAGTTTGTTTTGGTTTTTACTTAGTCCCTTAATTTTAGTTTATCTGGAAATGACCTAATTCCACCATCATATTTGAATGAGAGTTTTGCAGGATATATTATTCTTGGCTGGCATTTTTTTTCTTTCAATGTTTTGTATATGTCATCCCAATGCCTTCTTGCCTGCATGGTTTCTGCCAAATAATCCGAACTTAGTCTTATTGTTTTTCCTCTGTATGTGACTTTTTGTTTTTCTCAAGCTGCTCTCAGGATTCTTTGTCTTTGGTTTAGCGAGTGTGATTATGATATACCTTGGTGATTTTCTTTTGGGTTTATCCTATATGGGGTTCGTTGAGCTTCTTGGATGGTCAGCTTTTCATCTTTCATGATATTGGGGAAGTTTTCTGTCTGTAGTTCTTCAATGATCCTCTGTGTGTTGTCTGTTTCCCCCCCCCCGTTCTGGAACTCTGATCACTGGCAGATTTTTGCTTTTGATTGTATCCCACATAATTCTCAGGGTTTCATCATTTTTCTTTGTTCTTTTTTCTGATTTTTTCCTCAGAGTTGTATCCAAGTGTTTGTCTTCAATTTCCCTGATTCTGTCTTCCATCGTTTCAAACCTGCTCCTCAGCCCTTCTTGACACTGTCCATTTTTGAAATCTTGTTGTTTATCTTTCGGATTTCTAGTTGTTGTTTTTGTATGATTTCTAGTTGTGAATTTATTTTAGGATTTTGTTCCTGTATCATTTTCTTGAATTCTCCCATGTTTTGTCTGTATTTTCCATGAATTTGTCTGCCTTTTCCATGAATTCGTCTTTTTTTTCCCTCATTTTTGCCTGCTTTTTGCTTCAACTCTCACATAATTCTGAATATTAGAGATTTGAATTCCCAATCAGGTAGGTCTAGTGCCTTTTCTTCTACTGGAAAGTCATTTGGTATTTTATTCTGGATGCCTACTGGAACCATCCTGTCTTGTTTTTGTAAATGTTTTGATATTGTCTGCTATCTTTGGGACATTCAGTGGTTATTTTCCTTGTTTATTGATTGTAGATTTGTTTGTTTCATCCTGCTTTTTTTGTTTTATTTGGTTATATCTGAGCAGGCAGGCTGTGTGTTATTTGTTGTTTGCTCATCTGTGGGCATGATACTTTTCACCTCCTTCGCCAATGGGCAGGGTCAGTCACTCAGGTATGTTACAGCAGGGTAGGCCCACTTGAAGGGGAGTTGCTAGGATGGGTTGCTTGTGGCATATACCAGGGCTGGCAGTGCAACTGGGAATCAGTGCAGGGCTGGTACCAGTAGGCCGCACCTGTGCTGCTTGGGAGTTTGATGTTCAGCACACAGTGCAGGTAGGTAGAAGGTGGGGGTAGATTGTGATGTGTGGAGCTAAGATGGGTATGGAAAAGAGGAGAGAGGGACAGGAGCCAAAAACAAACAAACAAACAAAAGAGTGCTAAGGGAGCTTACTATTGGAGTGGAGAGATGAGAGACTGAGAAATGGGGAAAACCAAAAATTAAAAAAAAGAAAAAGGGTAAAAGAAAAAAAATGAATAAATTAAGAAACTGGAAATGAAGAAAGACAAAAAGGGAATAAGAGAGGGAAGAAAACAAAACAAAGAAACAAAAAAAAAAACAAAGAAAAAAACAATTAAAAAGAAATGCCCCCAGGGTTGTCCCTGTGCATCCGTGCAGAGTAAGGGAGTAGCTTCCAAGCCACACGGTACTGCCTGGCTAGAAGGGGCTCCCAAGCTGAGAAAATAAAAAGAAAACAAACAAATCAGAACAGAACAAATCAAAGCAAAAAAACAAAAAAGCCCTGGGGGTCCCACCAGCGTGGCAGCATGGGCTGGGAAGCAGTTTCACAGTTGAGCGGTGTTTCGCAGCCTTTCAGGAAGAAGCAAAGATGGCACACAGAGCCAGGTATTTGAGAGAAAGGAGGGGAGGTGTTGAGAGGTAAGGAAGAAATCTTAAGAAGCAAAAAAAAAAAAAAAAAACAACACCAGCAGCCAACAAAAGGCACTTGGGAGCCGGCCAGTGTGGGCGGGTGGAATCCAAGCAACACTGGATGAAGCTGGTGCTTCCCGGCCAAGAGACTGTGGCTGCAGGAAGCAGAGGAGGCTAAGTGGGAGTGAAGAAGGGTGGGGGGTGGTAAAGCCTATATCACTGTTTACCAGTTGTTCTGTCTCCTGCTGGAAGCTCTGTGAAGCTGCTTTCTTGTACCCCTTGTTCACTGATCTCCGATAGGGGTCCAAGATGGCAGATCCGTGATGCCGTAGCTGATAGGGGACCTCTGCATGTATCTCTCCTTGCTCTCTGTTCTCAGACAGTTTCTTATTCCATTCGGTGCTTGGCTGAGTTCTTTATCTCTTCATTTGATGCTTAGGGTTTCAGTACTCACGTGTGACTCTGTTTTACTTAGTTTTTCTGATCTTTGCTGTGGAGGGACAGCGTGGTGCTTCTGACTACAGTGTCATGTTGCCCGGAAGTCCTCACCTGTCTTTTTAATGACCTCTTGCTTTCTTCATGTATGATGTCCTTGATGTCATTCCACAACTCATCTGGTCTTCAGTAATTAGTGGTCAACGCATCAAATCTATTCTTGAGATGGTCTCTAAATTCAGGTGCGATATACTCAAGTTTGTACATCAGCTCTCCTGGACTTGTTCTAAGTTTCTTCAGTTTCAACTTGAACTTGCGTATTAGTAATTGATAGTCTGATCTGCAGTCGGCCCCTGGCCTTTTTCTGACTGATGATATTGAGCTTTTCCATAGTCTCTTTCCACAGATGTTGTCGATTTGATTCCTGTGTATTCCATTTGGTGAGGTCCATGTGTATAGTCACTGTTTATGTTGTGGAAAAATTGTATTTGCAATTAAGAAGTTGCTGGTCTTGCAAAATTCAATCATGCCATCTCTGGCATCATTTCTATCACCAAAGCCTTCTTTTCCAAATACTGATCCTTCTTTTTTGTTTTCAACTTTCGCGTTCCAATCATGAGTAATTATCAGTGCATCCTGATTGCATCTTCGATCAATTTCAGACTATAGAAATTGGTGAAAATCTTCAATTTCTTCATCTTTGGCCTTAGTGGTTGGTGTGTAAATTTGAATAATAGTCATATTAACTGGTCTTCCTTGCAGGCATATGGATAGTATCCTATCACTGACAGCGTTGTACTTCAGCATAGGTCTCGAAATGTTCCTTTTGATGATGAATGCAACGCTATTCCTTTTCAAGTTTTCATTCCTGGCATAGTAGACCATATGACTGTCCTATTTAAAATGACCAATACCAGTCCATTTCAGCTCACTAACGCCTAGGATATCGATGTTTATGTGTTCCATTTCATTTTTGACGATTTCCAGTTTTCCTAGATTCATACTTCGTACATTCCAGGTTCTGATTATTAATGGATGTTTTCAGCTGTTTCTTCTCATTTTGAAACATGCCAAATCATCAAATGAAGGTCCCAAAAGCTTTGCTCCATCTACATCATTAAGGTTGACTCTACTTTGAGGAGGCAGCTCTTCCCCAGTTGTCTTTTGAGTGCCTTCCCGCCTGTGGGGTTCATCTTCCAGAACTATATCAGACAGTGTTCCGCTGTTATTCATAAGGTTTTCACTGGCTAATTCTTCTCAGAAGTAGATCGCCAGGTCCTTCTTCTTAGTCCGTCTTAGTCTGTTAGCTCAGGTGAAACAGTCTGCCATGTGTGAACCTGCTGGTATTTGAATATCAGTGGCATAGCCTTCCAGCATCACAGCAACACAGAAGCCCCCATGGTATGACAAACTGACAGATGCGTGGGGCCCATTGATGTATATGCCAGTACCCCACTGGCTTGACTACTGTGGTTTTGTAGTAAGTTTTGAAATTGGCAAGTACAGACCCTCCAAGTTTGATCTTACTTTTCAGGATTGTTTTGGCTATTCTGTGTCCTTTGCATTTATAGGTGAATTTAAGGATCAGCTTATTATTTTCTGCAAAAACAGTCATCTGGAATTCCGATAGGGATTACATTTAATCTGCAGACACATTTGGGAAATATTGGCATCTTAACAATATTATTGCTGTTGTTAATTGCCATCAAACCAATTCCAACTCATAGTGACACCACGTGTCCAGAGCAGAACTACTCCAGAGGGTTTTCAAGGCTGTGACCTTTCAAAAGCAGATCACCAGGCTTGTCTTCTGAGGAGCCCGAGTGGGTTCAAATCATCAACTTTTTGGCTAGTAGTCAATCACTTAACCATTTGTGCCATTCAAGGACTCCTTAACAATATTAGGTCTTCCAATTCATGAACATAGGGTATATTTCTATTTATTTAGATCTTTTTTCATTTCTTTCAGCAACGTTTTGTAGTTTTCAGTGTACAAGTCCTATACTTTTTTGTGAAATTTATTCCTATTTTATTTTTTGACGCTAATGTGAACGAAGTTGTTTTCTTAATTTCATTTTCAGATTGTTCATTGCTACTGTATAGACTACAATTGATTTTCTTATTCTTTTTTATTGTACTTCATGTGAAGGTTTACAGAACAAATAGTTTCTCATTAAACAGTATACACGTTGACCTATGACAATGGTTAACAACCTCACAACACATCAACACTGTCCTTACTCAACCTTGAGTTAGAATACAACTGATTTTTGTATGTTGATGTTGTATCCTGCAAACTTCATTACCTTGTTTATTAGTTCTAATAGTTTTTTAGTGGATTCCTTAGTGTTTTCTATATAAAAGATCATGTTATATGCAAAGAAAGATAAATTTACTTTTTCTTATTTAATTGCCCTGGTTAGAACCTCCAGTGCAATGTTGAATAAGCCTGATGAAAGCAGACATCATTGTCTTGTTTGCAGTCTGAAACAGAAAGTATTCAATATTTCTCCATGACATACAATTTGACCAATAGGGGTTTTGTATATACCCTTTATCAGTTTGAGAAAGTTCCCTTCTGTTCCTAATTAGTCATATAGTGCTGCTATAATAGAAATAGCACAAATAGATGGCTTTAACAAAGAGAAATTTATTCTCTCACAGTCCAGTAGGCTAGAAATCTGAATTCAGGGCCCCAGCTCCAGGGGAAGACTTTCTCTGTTGGCTCTGGAGGAAGGTCCTCGTGATGAATCAGTCTTCCCTTGGTCTGGGAGCATCTCAGGGCAGGAACTTCAGGTCCAAATGACGCAGTTTGCTCTGTCACTGCTTTCTTGGTGGTATGAGGTCCCCACATCTCTCTGCTCGCTTCTCTCTTCTATATCTCAAAAGAGATTGGCTTAACGCCAGCTGCTTGGTTTCCACACACCCAAGCGGGCGGCTCTCTGGCTGCCATTTGTTGGCTGCTAGTGTTGTTTTCTTTTTCTGCTTCTTTTGATTTCTCACTTGCCTCTCGCCACCTCCCCCTCTTTTCACTCCAGTGCCTGGCTCCATGCGCCACCTTTGCTTCTTCCTGAAGGGCTGCAGAGCGCCGGAAATTTGTGATATACGCTTTCCCACTCTCCACCCTTCTTCACCCACACTCGGCCTCCTCTGCTTCCTGCGGACACAGTCTCTTGTCGAGAAACACCAGCCCGCACTAGCTGGCTCTCTGAGTGCCACTTGTTGGCTGCTGGTGTTGCTTTTCTTTTTTTTTTCTGCTTCTTTTGATTTCTTGCTTGCCTCTTGCTGCCTCCCCCTCCTTTCGCTCGAGTGCCTGGCTCCGTGCACCATCTTTGCTTCCTCCTGAGGTGCTGCGGAGCTCCATTCGAGTGTGGAGCTGCTTCCCAGTCTGGGCTACCTCGCTGGTGAGAACCTGGAGCTCTTGTCCATTTGTTCGTTCTGAATTGTTTGTTTATTTTCTTTTCCTTTTCTTGACTTGGGAGCCCTTTCTGGCCAGGCAGAGCTAAGTGGCAAGGAAATCCCATTCAGCTTTCACAGACGTGCAGAGGGATCACTGAGAGCATTTCTTTTGTCATTGGTTTTTTTCTTCTGTTTTTTAGGGGGGAACTTTCCTGTTCTTTTTTTTTTTTTAATTTTTAATTTGTTTTGTTTTCTTTTCCCTCTTTTTCCTTTTTGTCTTTCTTCATTGCTCAGTTTCTCATCTCTCTATATCTTCCTTCTCTTTCTCATCCCTGAATATC
>NW_004443982.1:1800202-1810213 GCF_000243295.1 Trichechus manatus latirostris | reverse complement strand
TAATATGTTGTGGGGTTGTTAACCAATGTCATAAAACAACATGTGTACTACTGTTTCATGAGAAACTATTTGTTCTGTAAGCCTTCACCTGAAGTACAATGAAATATAAAAAAAAAGAGATTGGCTTAAGACACTATTTAATCTTGTAGATCTCATCAATATAACTGTCACTTATCTATCTCATTACATCATAGTGATAGGATTTACAATACATAGGGAAATCACATCAGATGACAAAATGGTAGACAATCATACAATACTGCGAATCATGACCTAGCCAAGTTGACAGATATTTTGGGGGGACACAATTCAATCTATGAAAAGGGCTTTTATCACAAATGGGTATTGGATTTTGTCAAATGATTTTTCTGCCTGTATTGAATTTATCATGTTGTTTTTGCCCTTTATTCTATTTTTATGAGTTGAATTATGCTCCCCAAAAAGATATGTTGAAGTCCTAACCGCAGTACCTGTGAATGTGACTGTGTTTGGAAATAGGGTCTTTGCAGATATCATTAGTTAACATGAGGTCATACTGGTTTAGGATATGGCAGCGTACTTCCCAGTTATGCTTATGAAAAGAAGAGAAGAGACACAGACACAGAGAGAAGATGGCCATGTGAAGGTGTAGGCAGAGATAGGTGTTATGGAGGCACAAGTTAAGGAATGCCTGGGGCTACCAGAAGCTGGAAGAGGTAAGGAAGGATCACCCACTAGAGCTTTTGGAAAGAGTATGGCCCTGTTGGCACCTGGAATTTGGATTTGTAGCCTCCAGAACTGTAAGAGAATAACTTTCTGTTATTGTAAGCCACTCTCTTTGTGGTAATTTGTTATTACAGCCCTAATAAACTAATACAGATTTTGGCACCAGGGAGTGGGGTGTTGCTGTAACAAATACCTAAAATGTGGAAGTGGCTTTGAAATTGGGCCATGGGAGAGTTTGAGGTGCTTGATAGAAAAAGCGTAGATTGTCTTGAAGAAACGTTTGTTAGAATCATGGACATCAAAGGTGTTTCTGGCGAGGGCACAGAAACTAGTGAGGAGAGATGTAGAGAAAGCTTCTATTGTCTTAGGGAATATGTATTATCATTAAAAGAATGTTGCCAGAAATATGAATATTAAAGGTGCTTCTGGTGATCCCTGAAATGAGAATATTATTGGACACTAGATGAAAGGTGATCCTTGTATAAAGTGGCAGAGAACTTAGTTAAATTATGTTCAACTGTTTTAGGAAAAGTAGAACTTGTAAATGATAAACTTGGATATTTAGTTGATGAAATTTCCAAGCAAAATGTGGAAGGTGCAGCCTGGTTTCTTCTTGTTGCTTATAGTAAAATGTGAGGAGACAGATAAACTGAGGAATGAACTGCTAAGCAAAAAGGAACCAGAACAAGAAGATTTGGAAAATTCTCAGCCTACCCACATTGTAAAAAAATAAGAAAGCGTCTTCTGGAGAGAACACTGAGGGTGTGGCTGGACAACCATCTGCTAAAGAAATTAGGCATTTGCCTTACGGATCCAATAAACAGTCTCAGAAGAGACACTGAGCTTGGATAGAAGGGGACAGAGGTAGAATGAAAGGAAGGAAGGCTGTCAGACTTCTGGGATTCTACAGGTAGGAAATGGGCAATAGAGCTACTTGGCTGCAAACATGCATTATCCTTCAAGAAAAGGGAAAATGACTCAGGGTGTGTGCCAAGAGGGTGGGGTGACTACCTCCTGACTTCCAGAGGGTGGAGTTTCCTCCTCAGTTCCAAGAGGTGGGGATACTGACTTCTCAGTTCCAGGGGGCAAGGCTGCCTCCTGGGTTCTGGGGAGTGGGGCGACCACTGTAGGCTGAGAGGTTGAGTGCCTGAACACAGGGCAGTTTGGGGGACTATGAGGCCTCTGCTGGCCCAGGGGGCAGAATGAACCACAGAAAATTATTCTCAGGCCTTGATAACTAATGGAATTTGCCCTGCTGGTTTGTGAACTTGACTGGGAACTTCTTTTCCATCCAATTTCTCCTTTTGGGAATAGGAATATCTATACTATACTTGTATTTTGGAAGCAGATTACTTATTTTCTAGATTTCACAGGTCCCCACAAGGAGAGTAATTTTGCCCCATTATGGACCATACTGAGTCTCACTCATATTTCATTTAGATGATGAGATTTGAAACTTTTTGAGTTGCTTATATTTAGATGAGATTTTAGACAGAGAGTTGATGCTAAGAATGGGTTAAGACTTTTGAGGATGTAGGAATGGGATGACTGTATTTTGCAGGTAGGAAGGACACAAATTTTGGGGGGCCAAAGGGTAGACAGTTATGGGTAGAATTTTGTTCCCCAAAAAGATGTGTTTAATTCCTGTGATGGTTAAGATTGTGTGCCAACTTGGCTGGCACATGATTCTCAGTGGTTTGGCAGTGGTATGATGTTGCATTCACGTCCATGATGAGATTTGATATAATGTGATCACCTCCATGATGGGATCTGTTGCGAGTAGTCAATCAGTTGAAAGAGAGTTTCTGTGGGTGTGTGGTCTGCATCGAATATAAGTGGACATTCTGGCAAGGCTCACGGGCTTTTGTTCACTCTGGATCCTGCAGCTGGCTCCTGTTGGTCTTGGGACTTGAGCTAGCAGCTTACTTGCTGTCTTGCCTGCCAATCTTGGGATTCCTAGATCTTCGGAGCCTGTAAGCAAGAGCCCTGCTCTATGACCTGCTGATCTTGGGTTCACCAGTCCCTGCTGCTATGTGAATCAGGAGAAGCCTCTATCCTGACCCACGGACTTGGGACGTTCCAGTCCCTACAACTGCTTGAGCCATTTCTTTAATATAAATCTGTCTATATATATATTTATATGCTTTACTGGTTTTGCTTCTCTAGAGAACACAACCTAAGACGATTCCTAACCCCCAGCACCTGTAAATATGAAATTATTTGAAAATAGGGTCTTCACAGATGTAATTAGTTAATATGAGGTCATACTGGAGTAGGGTGCGCCCTACTCCAGTGTGACTAGTGTCCTTATGAAAAAAAGAGAAGATATAAACACACAGACACAGAGGAAAGATGGCCATGTGAAGGTACAGGCAAAGATAGGAGTTATGCTGGCACAAGCCAAGGAATGCCTGGGGCTACCAGAAGCTGGAGGAGACAATGAAGGATCTTTCCCTAGAGACTTAAGATATAGCATGGTGTTATTGTCGATACTCCGAATTCAGACTTTAGCCTCCAGAACTGTGAATTGTTGTTTTAAGCCACCCACTTTGTGATAATTTGTTACAGCAGTACTAGGAATTTAATACATCTATTAATGCAATGTATTACATTAATTGATTTCAGATGTTAAAGCAGCCTTGCATTGCTAGGATAAATCTCATTTAGTCATGATGTATAATCCATTTTATATGTGTTGACTTTAGTTTGTAAGTGTTGTGTTTTGAATATTTGCATCTATATTTCTAACGGATGCTGGTCTGTAGTTTTCTCATGTTTTGAAGTTGATGTTAGGTGCCGGTCTTGGTTACCCAGTACTGCTATAACAGAAATACCACAAGTGGATGGCTTTAACAAATAAAAGTTTAATCTCTCACAGTCTAGTAGGCTAGAAGTCCAAATTCAGGGCATCAGCTCCAGGGGAAGCCTTTCTCTCTCTGTCGGCTCTGGGGGATGGTCCTTGTCATCAATCTTCCCTGATCGAGGAGTTTCTCAGTGCAGGGACACTGGGTCCAAAGGACGCACTATTCTCCTGGCTCTTGTTTCTTGGTGGTATGAGGTCCCCACGTTTCTCTGCTCTCTTCTCTCTTTTATATCTCAAAAAAGATTGGCTTAAGACACAATCTAATCTTATAGATTGAGTGCTGCCTCAATAACATAACTGCCGCTAATCCCTCCTCATTAACATCATAGAGACAGAATTTACAACACATAGGAAAGTCACATCCGATGACGAAATGGTGGACAATCACACAATACTGGGAATCATGGCCTAGCCAAGTTGACAGATTTTGTTGAGTACACAATTCATTCCATAACAGTGTCACTGAGTCAGTTCCAACTCATAGTGACCCTACGTACAACAGAATGAAACACCGCCTGGTCTTGCGCCATCCTCACAATTGTTGTTATGCTTGAGCCCATTGTTGCAGCCACTGTGTCAATCTATCTCATTGAGGGTCTTCCTCTTTTTCTCTGACCTTCTACTTTACCAAGCATGATGTCCTTCTCCAGGGACAGATCCCTCCTAATAACATGTCCAAAGTTTGTGAGATGAAGACTCACCATCCTTGCTTTTAATGGGCATTCTGGTTGTTGTGAAGTGTTGGTAGTAATTCTTCTTTAAACGCTTGGTACAATTCAACACTGAAGCTGTCCGGGCCTGAACTTTTCTTAGTGAGGCGATATTTAACTACTAATCTAAGCTCTTTTCTTGTTACAAGTCTATTCAGAGTTCTTATTTCTTCTTGATCAGTGTCAGTCATTTTATTTTTCCAGAAATTTGTCCATTTCATCTAAGTTATCTAATTTGTTGGCATACAGTTTTTCATCATCATTCCTGGTACAAGTAATTTGAGTCCTCTTTTCTTCTTATTCAAAGAGTAGCTAAAGAAATGGAAAAAATGATGACGTAAAAGAGCTGAACAGGATTTCAAAGGCTGCCATGAGAAAACAAAATAAAGTAGTATAAAGAAATATGCAAAGACCTGGATTTAGAAAACCAAAAGGGAAGAACAGGCTCAGCATTTCTCAAGCTGAAAGAGCTGAAGAAAAACATTTAAGATTTGAGTTGCAATATTGAAGGATTATATGGGCAAAATGAAGCCCTGGTGGTGCAGTGGTTAACAGCTCAGTTGCTAACCAAAAGGTCAGCAGTTCAAATCCACCAGTCACTCCTTGACAACCTATAGGACAGTTCTCTGTCCTATTGGGTCGCTATGAGTCAGAATCGACTTGATGGCAACTGGTTTGGTTTGGTTATCAGAAAAATAATGAACGACACAGGAAGCATCAAAAGAAGATGGAAAGAAAAGAATTGGTCAACGTTCAACCATTTCAGGGGGTAGCACATGATCAAGGACCAATAGTACTTAAGGAAGAAGTTCAAGCTGCACTGGAGGAAATGACGAAAAACAAGTCTCCAGGGATTGACGGAATACCAATTGAGATGTTTCAACAAATGGATGCAATGCTGAAAGCATTTATTCATCTATGCCAAGAAATTTGGAAGACAGCTACCTGGCCAACTGACGGGAAGACATTCGCATTACTGCCCATTCCAAAGAAAGGTGAGACAACAGAATGTGGAAGTTACCAAATACTGTCATTAATACCACACACAAGTAAAATTTTGCTGAAGAACACTCAAAAGTGGTTGCAGCACTACATCGACAGGGAACTGCCAGAAGTTCAAGCCATATTCAGAAGAGAACATGGAATAAGAGATATCAATGCCTATGTCAGATGGATCTTGGCTGAAAGCAGAGAAAATCAGAAAGATGTTTACCTGTGTTTTATAGACTATGCAAAGGCATTCAACTGTGTAGATCATAACAAATTATAAAGAACGTTGCAAAGAATGGGAATTCCAGAACAACTTAATTGTACTCATGCGGAACCTGTACATAAACCAAGAGGCAGTCGTTGGAACAGAACAAAAGGATACTGCGTGCTTTAACATTAGGAAAGATGTGCATCAGGGTTCTATCCTTTCACCATAATTACTCAAACTGTATGCTGAGCAAATAACCTGAGAAGATGAAAAATATGAAGAAGAATGGGGCATCAGGATTGGAGGAAGACTCATTAATAACTTGAATTATCTAAATGACAAAACCTAGCTTGCTGAAAGTGAAGAGGACTTGAAGCACTTATAATGAAGATCAAAGACTACAGTCTTCAGTATGGATTATGCCTCAACATAACAAAAGCAAAAATCCTCACAACTGGACCAATAAGCAACATCATGATAAACGGAGAAAAGATTGAGTTGTCAAGGATTTCATTTTACTTGGATCCACAATCAATTTCCATGGAAGCATCAGTCAAGAAATCAAAGGATGGGAGAGGGTGGAACCAACATGGTGCTATAGACAAGCACATGCCAACCTTCTGCAGCAAAGACCCAAAAAACTAAGTAAAACAGATAAAAACATCAATCCTAGAACCCTAAGCGTCAAATGAAGGGATAAAGAACAAGATCAAGCATAGAATGGAAGAAACTGACAGAGAATAGAGAACGTGGAGAGCTACGGAGTAGAGGTCCCTTACCAGCTAACGTGGCATGGATTTGCCATCTTGGACCACAGCCACCAAGGGCAACGGACAGGAAGTACGGGAAGGCAACTTCATGGAGCTCCCAACAGAAGACAGAGTACCTGGTAACCAGGGATACACTTTCCCACCCTACACTCTTCTTCCTTCTATGTCACCTCCGCAGCTTTCCAACAGGCCACAGTCGCTCAGCCAGAGAGACACCACCTCACTGCCGCATGGGTCTGTACCAACCCCAATGGCTGGTTCCCCCAGTGCCATATTTTTTATTTTTATTTCTTCTCTTTTGCTTCCATCTTTTCCTTTCTCCCACCCAGCTAGCCCCATGCACACTCCCTGCCCATTCTCAAAGGCCATGCCACACCACTAGGCTAAAGAGCCACCAGCACACAGCCTCTCCAGGTCTGCACTGACCCTACCAGCTGGCTCCCTCAGCACCATATATTTTTAGTTTCTTTGCTTTGTTA
The DNA here is from genome assembly GCF_000243295.1 of Trichechus manatus latirostris. NCBI lineage: Eukaryota > Metazoa > Chordata > Mammalia > Sirenia > Trichechidae > Trichechus > Trichechus manatus. The sequence goes on along the minus strand of NW_004443982.1, from coordinate 1,803,488 downwards.
TTTTTTTCTGTTTCTTCTCTCTCTCTCCCTTCCTTCCTATCTTTTCTTCTGCCCACCTAGACCTGTGTGCCATCCCTGCCCCTTCTTGAAGGTCCATGCTGCACCACTCAGCTAGAAAGTCACTGGCACAGGGCCTCCTCGGTCTGCGCTGCCCCCACAAGCCAGCTCTCTCAGCACATTTTTTAATTTTTCTTTATCTTTCCCCTTCTCCCTTTTCCTTCTCCCTTCCACCTAGGTCTTGTGCTGCCTCTGTCCTTTCCTAAGGGAAAGTGTCACTCAGCTTAGTGAGAAAGACACCAGCTCACCATTACCCCAACTCCTCCTCACCTCCAATGGCTCGCTCCCTCATCACCATATTTATTATTTGGTTGTTGCTGTTTTTCTTCCTCCTCTTTCCCTTCTTTCCTTTCTCCCACCCACCAAGCCCTGTACATTGCCCATGCCACTTCTTGGCAGTCCAAGCCACACCACTCAGCTAGAGAGCCACTAGCACATGGCCTCCCAGGGTCTGCCCTACCCCACCTGCTGAATCCCAGTGAACCACCATTTTATTTACATTTTTCCACCTTATTTTTTCTCCTTCTATTTCTCTCTCCTTTCTCTCACCCTCTCAGCTACGCAAAACACAACCACTCCCTTCCCTCCTGTCTTTTGAACCAAGTGTTCCACCCCCAAGTAGTGCTAGTGCAGATCTCTGGACCACAGGACCCCACCCTGCACTGCCCCCATCCCCGAACTGCCAGCCCCAGTTCATGGTGCAAACTACCCATCCCCATCCTTCCTACTGCTGGATTTGTCCTGCTGCACCATAGCTGAATGACTTGCCTGCCCAACTGGACAAGGTGGTGAGAAAGATCGTGCCCACAGAAGAACAAGCAAAAAAGCATACCCATCCCACCTACCCAGAGATAAGCAAATAAAATTAAAAAGCAGGATGAAATAAACAAATCTACAATCAATAAACAAAGAAAATAATTCCTAAAGGTCCCAGAGACAGAAGATAATATCAAAACATATAAAAAAACAAGAAAGGATTGCTCCAGTAAACAACAAAATAAATCACCAGATGACATTCTGGTAGAAGGAAAGGCACTGGAATTACCAGATAGAGAATTCAAAAGTCTAATACTTGGGGTTCTCCAAGAGATTAGAAAAGAGATAAAGGAAAACATAGATAAAAATAAAGAAAAAAAATCAGTGAAAACACAAAGCAATGGAAGAATTCAGGAAAATAATAAAGGAACAAAATGTCCAAATACATAAAAAAAACTCGAAATCATACAAAAACAACAATTAGAAATCCAAAAGATAAACCAGATTTCAGAAATGGACAGTACGATATAAGGTTTTAAGAACAAATTTAAAACAATGGAAGACAGGATCAGCAAAATTGAACAAAAATTCTTGGATACCATTGTATTTGAGGAAAAATTAAAGAAAGAAAAAAAATAAAGAAACCCTGAAAACTATGTGGGATACAATCAAAAACCAAAATTTACGAGTGATCTGCATTCCGGAACGGGGGAGAAAATGGAAAACATGGAGAAGATCATTGAAGAATTGCTGACAAAAAATTTCCCTAATATCATGAAAGATGAAAAGGTGACAAACCAAGAAGTTCAACAAACCCCAAATAGGATAGACCCTGTCTTAGATAACCAGTGTTTCTATAAAAGAAATACCACAATAGGATGGCTTTAACAAAGATATATTTATTTCTTCACAGTAAGGTAGGTTAAAAGTCCAAAATCAGGGTGTCATCTCCAAGGGAAGGCTTTCTTTCACTTTTGGCTTTCTCATCAATCTTCCCCCAGACTAGGAGATTCTCCATGCAGGGATCCTGGGTCCAAAGGACACGTCTTGCTCCCAGCACTGCTTTCTTGGTGTTATGAGGTCCCCTGTCTCTCTGCTCACTGCTCTCTTTTACATCTCAAGAGATTGTCTCAAGACACAATCCAATACTGCAGATTGAGTCCTGCCTGACTAACACAACTGTCGCCCATCCTCTCTCATTAACATCATAGAAGCAGGGTTTACAACATATAGGAAAATCACACAATACTGGGAATCATGGCCCAGCCAAACTAATGCACACTTTTTTTGGGGACATAATTCAATCCATGACAGACCTCAAAGAAAATCAACATGGCATAGCAATCACACTCGCTAAAACAAAAGACAAAGAAAGAATCCTCAGAGAAAGTCGAGAAAAGTAAATAGTCACATATGGAGGGAAAACAATAAGACTAAGCTCTGATTACTCGGCCGAAACCACACAGGCACCAAGGCAATAGGATGACATATATAAAACCTTGAAAGAAAGAAATTGTCAACCAAGAACAATATATCCTACAAAACTATCACTCAAACGTGATGGTGAAATTAGGACATTTCCAGATAAACAGAAATAAAGAGAACATCTAAAAACCAAACCAAACTTACAAGAATTATTAAAGGGAGTCCTTTGGTAAGAAAAACAACAACATCAGACAACAGCCTGAATCTAGAACACAAGAACACATCAGTCAGATAACAACCTAGGTAATGAACTCTCAAGGATAAAACAAAACTAAAAGATTTACAACAAGAAACCAGAGAGATCAATCTCTAAATGAAAACATCATAACAAAAAAAGTGGGACAGAACGGTGTATGTATAGAAGTTTCAAATGAACAGGATGTCAAGGTGATATCAAGTAAAAAAATACTGGTTCAAATTTAGGAAGATAACGGTAAATTTCAAGGTAACCACAAAGAAAGTTTAAAACTTCATCAAAATAAAGAAGACAAAAATAAAGTCTCACTAAACACAAAATCTTTAAAAATGATAGAAAAAGTAAAAGACCTATACAAAGAAATCTACAAAACACTACTGCAAGAAACCCAAAGGGATCTGCATACATGGAAAAACATACCATGATCCTGGATAAGTAGACTCAACATTTTGAAAATAACAATTCTACCCAAAGCAATTTACAAATACAATGCAATACCAATCCAAATACCAACAACATTCTTCAGAGATAGAAAAACTAAACAGTAACTTTATATGGAAAGGGAAGAAGCCCCGAATAAGTAATGCACTACTGAAGAAGAAGAATAAAGTTGGAGGACTCATACTACCTGCCCACAGAACCTACTATACAGCTACAGTAGACAAAACAGCCTGGTACTGGTACAAAGACAGATATTTTGACCAATGGAACAGAATTGAGAACCCAGATGTAAATCCATCCACCTACGGTCACCTGATCTTTGACAAGGGCCCAAAGTCCATCAAATGGGGA
>NW_004443982.1:1792757-1799320 GCF_000243295.1 Trichechus manatus latirostris | reverse complement strand
ATGAATCTGTGAAGCATCTCATAACATGGATGAAACTGGAGGACATTATGCTGAGTGAAATAAGTCAATTACAAAAGGACAAATATTGTATGAGACCTCTATTGTAAAAACCCATGAAAAAGCTTACACACAAAAAGTAACAATCTTTGTTGGTTACGAGGGATGGGAGGGGTGGGGGTAAATACTAAACAGGCAAAAGATAAGTGGTATCTTTGGGGAAGGGTGAGACAGTACACAATACTGGGGAAATCAGCACAACTTGTAGAAAAAAAAGGTCTTGGAAGCTCCCTAGACACTTCCAAACTCCCTGAGGGACTGGATTACTGGGCAGAGGGCTCTGGGGACCATGGTCTCAGGGAAAGTCTAGCTCAAATGGCATAACACAGTTAATAAAGACAATGTTCTACATTCTACCTTGGTGAGCAGGGTCTGGGGTCTTAAAAGCCTGTGAGCAGCCATCTAAGATACTCCACTCGTCTCACCCCTTCGGGAGCAAGGGAGAATGAAGAGAATAGGATACAAGGAAAAGATTAGTCCAAAGGACTAATGGACCACAGCTACCAAGGCCTCTACCAGACTGAGCCCAGTACAGCTAGATCGTGCCCGGCTACCACCACTGACTGCTCTGAGCAGGATGACAACAGTGGGTTCTGGACAGAGCTGGAGAAGGATGTAGAACAAAATTCTAATGCACACCAAAAAGAACAGACTTACTGGCCTGAAAGAGACTGGAGAAACCCCGAGAGTATGACCCCCAGACACCCATTTAGCTCAGTGAAGTCACTTCCGAGGTTTACCATTCAGCAGGGATTGGACAGCCCCATAAAACAAAAAGGGATTAACGAGGCACAGCAGTCCAGGCACAAGGACTAGAAGGCAGAAGGGGACAGGAAAGCTGGTGACAGGGAACCCAAGGTTGAGTAAGGACAGTGTTGACATGTAGTGGGGTTGTTAACAATTTTCATAAGACAACATGTGTACTGTTTAATGTGAAACTATTTTCTTCTGTAAACCTTCATGTAAACTGAGAATAGCAGCATAACTGGAAGATTGTAATCAATGTCACTGAATTGTGCATGTAGAAATTTTTGAAATGGTGTATCTTTGGCTATGTATATTTTCACCAAAAAAAAAAGTTTGAGAAGGGAGAGGGTTGACATGCCGTGGGGCTGTTAACCAATGTCATAAAACAATATGTGTACTGACTATTTAATGCTAAAATATTTGTTCTGTAAACCTTCACCTGAAGTACTACAAAAAAAAGAGGAAAAAAACAATAGAAACAAAAAAAATCCACAAACAAAAGGAATTCAGCACAGGAAAATAAAAGAAACAGAGAAAAGGTCAGCATCACAAAAAAGCACTACAAAATGACTGCAATAAATTTACTCCTTTCAATGTATTACACTGAACATAAATGGCCTAAATGCACCCATAAAGAAACAAAGAGTGACAGAATGGATTAAAAAACAGGACCTATCAATATGCTGTCTACAAGAGACAAACCTTAGAAACAAGGAGATAAATTTATTAAAACTTAAAAGATGGAAAAAAATGTAACAAGCAAACAGTTACAAAAGAATTTTGCTTTTGATTGTATCCAACATAATTCCCAGGGTCTCTTCATTTTTCTTCGCTCTTTTTTCTGATTTTACCTCAGAGTTGTATCCAAGTGTTTGTCTTCAATTTCACTGATCCTGTCTTCCATCGTTTCAAACCTGCTTCTCAGCTCTTCTGTGACACTGTCCCTTTCTGAAATCTTGCTGTTTATCTTTTGGATTTCTAATTGTTCTTTTGTATGATTTCTAGCTGTGAATTTATTTTGAGATTTTGTTCCTGTATTCTTTTCCTGAATTCTTCCATTTTTTTGTCTGTATTTTCCATGAATTTGTCTATTTTTTCCACATTTTTGTCTGCTTTTTGCTTAAACTCTTGGATAGCTCTGAATATTAGAGATTTGAATTCCCTATCAGGTAGTCCTACTGATTTTTCATCCACTGGAAAGTCATCTGGGGTTTTATTCTGGACACCTACTGGGACAATCCTGTCCTGTTTTTTTAATTTGATATTGTCTGCTGTCTTTGGGACATTCAGTAGTTGTAGATTTGTTTGTTTCATCCTGCTTTTTTGTTTTATATGGTTTTGTCTAAGTAGGCGGGCTTACATTCTTTTTTATGTGCTCTTTTGTGAAAACGGTACTTTTCACCTCCTTGTCCAGTGGGCAGGGTCACTCAGATATGGTGCAGCAGGGCAGTTCCAGCTGAAGGGCAGTTGCTGGGATTGGTTATTTTTGGCACTTACTAGGGCCAACAGTGCGGTCTGGGTATTAGTGCCTGTGCTGCTCGAGGGTGTGATGTTCAGCACACGGTGCAGGTAGGCAGGAAAGGGGGGATTTTGTGATGTGCGAAGCTAAGATGGGTATGGGAAAGAGGAGGAAGTGGAGATACAAGAGCCAAAACAAAAAAGAATGTGAGGGGAGCTTGCCATTGGAATGGAGAGATGACAAACCAAGAAATGGAGAAAAACAAAAATAAAAAAATGAAAAACTGTGAAACACAAAAATAAATAAATAAATAAAAATTTGAAAAAAAAGTCCCCGGGGATCCCACCTGTGCTGCTGCAACAACTGTGGAAGTGGCTCACAGGCCTCGAAGTACAGCCTGGCTAGAAGCAGTAGCGGTGTCACACAGAACCAGGTATTCAGGAGACAGGAAGAGAAGGTAAGTATAGAAAAACGACAAACTGAGACGTGAAAGACAAAAATGAAAAAAAAAATAAAAGAAAAAAGAAATGCCCCCAGTGACCCCACTGCTCAGCTGCACAGAATGGAGAAGTAGCTCCTAAGCTGCGAAGTACAGCCTGGCTAGAAGGGGCTCCCAAGCCGAGAAAAGAAAAAGAAAACAAAGAAACAAAACCAAACAGAACAAATCAAAATGAAGAAACAAAAAAAAAAGCCCTGGGGATCTCAGCAGCATCGTGGCACAGGCCGGGAAGCAGTTCCACAGTCAAGCGGTGTTTCATAGCCTTTCAGAAAGAATCAAATATGGCACACAGAGCCAGGTACTTGAGAGAAAGGAGGGGGAGGTGGTGAGAGGTATGGAAGAAACCAAAAGAGGTAGAAAAAATCAACACCAACAACCAACAAATGGCACTCAGGGAGCCAGCAAGCACAGGCCGGTGGAATCCATGCAGCACAGGGGTGAAGTTAGTGCTTCCTGTCCAAGAAATTGTGGCTGTGGGAAGCAGCAGAGGCTGCATGGGGGTGAAGAAGGGTAGGGGATGGGAAAGAGTATATCCCTGGTAACTGGTTGTTCTGTCTCCTGCTGGGAGCTCCATTGAAGCTGCTTTCCAATACTCCGTTAGCCGATTTCCAACAGGAGTCCAAGATGGTGAGTCCGTGCTTCAATAGCTGATAGGGGACCTCTGCATGCATCTCTCCTCACAATCTGTTCTCTGTCAGTTTCTTATTCCATTAGAAAAAAAGAGCAGGAGTGGCAATACTTAGATGAAACAGACTTTAAAATAAAATCCACAATGAAGGACAAAGAATACAATTATATAATAATTGAAGGAACATTCAATCATGAAGACATGACCATAATAAATATATACACACCCAATGACATGCCTCCAAAATACATAAAACAAACTAAGAGCACTGATAAGAGAAATTGACCGTTCCACAATAATAGTAAGAGACTTCAACACACCACTGTCAGTAAAGGGCAGAACATCTAGAAAGAAACTCAACAAAGATACAAAAGATCTAAAGGCCACAATCAGCCAAACTGACCTCATAGACATAAATAGAACACTCCATCCAACAGCTGCAAAGTACCATCCTTCTCCAAAGCGCTTGGAACGTACTCCAGAATAGACCACATCTTAGGCCACAAAGCAACCAACAACAAAATAAAAAACTAATACAAAGTATCTTCTCTGATCAAAACACCATCAAGGTAGAAATTAACAACAGGAAGAGCAAGGAAAAAAATCACATACATGGGAACTGAATGACAACCTGTTTAAAAAACACTGGGTTATAGAAGAAATCAAAGATGGAATGAAAATCTTCCTATAATCAAACAAAAATGAAAACACACTATACCAAAACCTTTGGGACACAGCAAAGGCAGTCCTCAGAGGACAATTTATAGCAATAGACGCACAAATCAAAAAAGAAGAAAGACACAGAATAGAAACATTAACCACAACTCGAACAAATAGAAGTGGACAAATTTCTAGAAACACACTACTTACCCAAACTAGCATAAACTGAAGTTGAAAATTTGAAGACACCTATAAAAAAGGAAGAGATTGAAAAGGTAATAAAAAACCTCTCAACAAAAAAAGGTCCTGGACAAGATGGCTTCAGTGGAGAATTCTACAAAACATTCAGAGAAGAGCTTAAACCAATACTGCTCACACAATTTCAGAACATAGAAAAGGAAGAGATACTTCTGAATTCATTCTAAGAAGCCAGTATAACCCTGACACCAAATCCAGGCAAAGATAGCACAAAAAAAGAAAATTACAGATCAATATCTCTCAAGAATATAGATTCAAAAATTCTCAACAAAATTCTAGCCAATAGAATTCAGAATCATATCAAAAAAATAATACACCACGACCAAGTAGGATTCATACAAGGTAAGCAAGGATGGTTCAACATTACAAAATCAATTGATGTAATCCACCACATAAATAAAAGGAAAGAAAAGAATCACATGATCATCTCGATTGATGTAGAAAAGGCATTTGACAAAGTGCAACACTCATTCCTGATAAAAACTCTCAATAAAATAGGTATAGAAGTAAAATTTCTCAACATAATAAAGGGCATCTATGCAAAACCAATGATCAAAAACATTCTTAATGGAGAGAGGCTGAAAACATTCCCCTTGAGAACAAGAACAAGACAAGGATGTTCTTTATCCTCACTTCTATTTAACATTGTGCTGGAAGTTCTAGCTAGAGCAATAAGGCAAGAAAAGGAAATAAAGGGCATCCAAATTGGAAAAGAAGAAGTAAAACTGTCCCCATTTGTGGATGATATGATACTATGCACAGAGAACCCAATAGACTCCATGAGAAAACTACTGGAACTAATAGAAAGATTCAACAGAGTAGTAGGATGTAAGATAAACATAAAAAATCAGTTGTTTTCCTACACAGCAATAAAAAGAATGACAAAAAGCAATTTAGGAAAACAATACCATTTATAATACCCCCTAAAAAATAAAATATCTAGGAATAAATCCAACCAGGGATTATAAAGGACACATGCAAAGAATAGTACAAAACACTACTGCCAGAAATCAAGAAAGAGGGGGTGGCGCCAAGATGGCAGAGTAATCAGATGCTCCTTGTGGACCCTCTTACAACAAAGACCCGAAAAAAACAAGTGATTTGATTATATATGGCACTGGTAGCCCTGAAGATCAAAGGCAGAGTTGAAGAACTGGGTTGAGTGGCAGGGTGAGGGAGAGACTGCTCAGAAGCAGCGAGGAGTTGCCAGAACCGACCCGGTTAGAGCCTCAGCCATTTCAGGTCTGATCAGCTCAGGGGTGAGAGGTGAGGTAGGCAAGTGGCAGTGCTCGGGGGCGGCTTTTCCACACTGGGAGAGACCCAGTGCCAAAGAGACCACAAGGCCACCCAGAACCAGTGAGACACAGCCCTGGACTGGTGACAGATAAGTAACTGCGTACGGCATACTGTGCAGATCAAAAACACCTCCCTTAAGGAAAAAACTCTCTCCCCTTTACCTTCTTGCTCCCTGCTCTGCACTGGGTCCTGGAACGGCTTCAGGAACTGCTTAGTCCCCTGGGCCAGAAGTAGGATCTGTCACATGTCCAGAGCCATTCTCCATGCCTTGGAGAGTGAATAAATTAACAGGGAAAAAATAAACTGCCGGCTTCCCTAAGCTAGGAACCCAGGGTAGGCACAGCTCCTTTGCCTAGGCACAGGCATAAAGTATCCATGAACTTTGAGTGACTTTCCCCCTGAATAGACTTGTGTGGGCCCGTCTCAACAGCATAGGCCCTCATTACTTTAGTACAATGGTATATACCAGAAGTCTAACTTTGGGCATATTAAAACAAAACAAGCTAGGACACAGTAAGCAAGCATAAAATAGATAAATATAAAAACCTATTGATGGCTCAAAGACAACAGTCAATATAAAATCACATAAAGAGGCAATCCATGATGGCTTCAGCAAGCTCCCAAAATAAAGAACCTAAAATTTTCAGAGGAGGAAAATTTCTTGGAATTACCAGAGGCAGAACACAAAAGATTAATATACAGAATTCTTCAAGAAATTAGGAAAGTGTAAAACACCTATACAAAGAAAACTACAAAACACTACCGCATGAAACAAAGGGATCGACATAAATGGAAAAACATACCATGCTCATGGATAGGCAGACTCAAAATTGTGAAAATGTCAATTCTACCCAAAGCAATTTACAAATACAACACAATCCCGATCCAAATACCAACAACATTCTTCAAAGAGATGGAAAAACTAATCATTAGCTTTATATGGAAAGGGAAGAAGCCCC
>NW_004443982.1:1783626-1790426 GCF_000243295.1 Trichechus manatus latirostris | reverse complement strand
AATCAGAAATCCAGAAGATTAACAATAAAATTTCAGAATTAGATAATGCAATAGAAAGTCATAGGAGCAGAATTGAGGCAATGGAAGTCAGAATTAGTGAGATTGAAGATAAATCAGTTGATACCGACTTATTTGAGGAAAAATTAGATAAAATGATTTTTAAAAATGAGGAAACCCTAAGAATTATGTGCGAGTCTATCAATAGGAATAACCTGTGAGTGACTGGAGTACCAGAACAGGGGGAGATAACAGAAAACACAGAGAGAATTCTTCAAGATTTTTTGGCAGAAAACTTACCTAATGTCATGAAAAAAGACAAGATATCTGTTCAAGATGCTCATTGGACCCCACATAATGTAGATCCCAAAAGAAAGTCACCAAGACTTATTACAATCAAACTTGCTAAAACCAAAGGTAAGGAGAGAATTTTAAGAACGGCTAGGGATAAACGAAAAATCATCTACAAAGGAGAGTCAATAAGAATAAGCTTGAACTACTCAGCAGAAACCATGCAGGCAAGAAGGCAATGGGATGACATATATAAAGCCTTGAAGAAAAAAACTGCCAGCCAAGAATTATATATCCAGCAAAACTGTCTCAAATACGATGGCAAAATTAGGGCATTTCCAGATAAACAGAACTTTAGGGAACTTGCAAAAACCAAACCAAAGTTACAAGAAATACTAAAGGGAGTCCTCAGGTGACAAAATCAGTAACATCAGATAACAACCCAAGACTAGAACACAAGACAGAGCAACCAGATATCAACCCAGATAGGGAAGTCACAAAAAACAATCAAAGCTAAAACACTGAAAATAGTTAAGCAGATGTCAATATGTAAAAGATGACAATATTAAAACAAAAAAAGGGACTTAAAAAATGTAGACATAGATTTTTCATATAGAGAGGAAGTCAAGGTGATATAAAGAAGTAAAAGACTGGTATAAACTTAGAAAAATAGGAATAAATATTAAGGTAATTACAAAGGAAACTAACAATCCTACAAGTCAAAATATAAAACTAGAAAAATATAAAGACTCAGCAAACACAAAATCAACAACAATGAAAAAGATGAAAAGAAAATAAAGAAAAACGGCTCAGCACAGAAAATTAAGTGGAACAAAGAAACTGTGAACAACACACAAAAAACACATCATAAAGACAGTACTAACCTCACACCTATCAATAATTACACTGAGGACTTCTGGCAACATGGCGCTCTAGGCAGAAGCACCACACCATCCCTCCACAACAAAGATCCGAAAAACTAAGCCAAACAGAGAAAACAGCAATCCTGAAACCCTAAGCATCAAATAAAAAGATAAAGAACTCAGCCAAGTACCAAATGGAATAAGAAAGTGACAGAGAACAGAGAGAAAAGACATACATGGAGAGTTCCCCTATCATCTAACGCACATGGATTTGCCATCTTGGATTCCTATCAGAGACCAGCATACAGGGGGTACAAGAAAGCAGCTTCACAGAGATTCCAGTAGGAGACCAGAATAACCAGTAACAAACAATACACACTTTCCCAACCCCTACCCTTCTTCACCCCCACTTGGCCTCCTCTGCTTACTGTGGACACAATCTCTTGGCCAGGAAGCACCGGCTGCTTCGATTCCACCTGCCTTCACTGGCCAACTCCCTGGGTGCCATCTGTTGGATACTGGTATTGCTTTTTGCCACTTCTTTTGATTTCTTCCTTGCCTCTTGCTGCCTCCTCCTCCTTTCCGTTGAGTGTCTGGCTCCGTGTGCCATCTTTACTATTTCCTGAGAGGCTGTGGAGCTTTGATCAAATGTGGAACTGCTTCCCGGTCAGTCCTGCAGCACTGGTGGGATCCTGGGGCTTTTTTGTTTGTTTGTTTTGAATTGTTTGCTTGTTTTCTTTTTCTTTTCTCAAGCTGAGGGCCTGTTCTGGCCAGGCAGTACTGATTGACCTGGGACCTACCCCGTCAAATTGCCCAGAAGCGCAGAGGGATTCCTGAGCGCATTTTTTGTTGTTGTTGTTGTTTTTCTTTTTTTCGGGAGGGTTTTCTTTTTCTTTTTTTTTAAATTTGTTTTGTTTTCCCTTTTTCCTTTTTGACTTTCTTCATTTCTAAGTTTCTCTTCTCTCTATACCTTCCTTCTTTTCCTGTCCCCTGAATACCTGGTGCTGAGTGACATCTCCCTGCCTTCTAGCCAGGCTGTACTTCAACACCTGGGAACAACTTCCCCAGACCTCGTAGCCACACAGGTGGGATCCCTGGCAGCTTTTCTTTTTTCTTTCTAATTTTTATTTATCCATTCTTTTCTTTTTCTCTTCTTCTTCTCCTTTTTGTTTTTCTACATTTCAGAGTCTCTCATCTCTTCACTCCAATGGCAAGCTCCCTTAGAACTTTTTTTTGTTTCTATGTTTTTGGTTCCTGTTCCTCTCTCCTATCTCCCATACCCATCTTAGCTCCACACATCACAATCCAACCCAACATTTGCCTACCTACACCATGCACTTAACATCACACCACAAAGCAGTACAGGCACGGCCTACTAGAACCTGCCTTGCAGTGATTACTGACCTGCCCTGGTGGCTGTAGTAAGTGCCACATACAACCCATCCAAGTAACTCCTCTGCAGCTAAACCTGTGCTGCTGTACCATATCTGAGTGACTGACCCTGCCAATTGGAGAAGGAGGTAACAGGTATCATGTCCATAGAAGACCAAACAACAAAGAACACACAGCCCACCTGCTCAAAGATGAAACAAACAAATCTACAATAAAGAAATGAGAAAAATAACTACTGAATACCCTGAAGACAGGAGACAAAATCAAAACTTTTACAAAAACAGGACAGGAAGGTTACAGTAGGTTTCCAAAATAAAACACCAGATGACTTTCCAGTAGAAGAAAAGGCACTAGAACTACCTGATAGGGAACTGAAATCTCTAATACTTAGAATTATTCAAGAGTTGAAGCAAAAAGGAGACAAAAATGAGGAAAAAACAGACAAATTCATGCAAAAAGCAGACAAATTCATAGGAAATACAGACAAAAAAAATGGAAGAATTTAGGAAAATAATGCAGTAACAAAATCCCAAAATAAATTCACAACTAGAAATTATACCAAAAAAATTAGAAATCCAAAAATTAACCAACAAGATTTCATAGATGGACAGTGCCATGGAAGGGCTGAGGAGCAGATTTGAGCCTGTGGAAGACAGGATCAGCAGAATTGAAGACAAACACTTGGATACAACACTGAGGAAAATTCAGAAAAAAGAATGGAGAAAAATGAAGAGACCCTGAGAATTATGTAGGATATACTCAAAAGCAAAAGTTTGTCAGTGATCGGAGTTCCAGAACAGGGGGAGAAAATAGAAAACACAGAGAGGATCATTGAAGAACTGCTGACAGAAAACTTCCCCAATTTCATGAAAGATGAAAGGTGACCATCCAAGAAGCTCAAAAAACCCGATATAGGATAGAACACTAAAGAAATTCACCAAGGCATATCATATTCACACTAGCCAAAACAAAAGACAAACGAATCCTGAGAGCAGCTCATGAAAATCAAGTAGTCACATACAGAGAAGAAACAATAAGACTAAGCTAAGATTATTTGGCAGAAAACATGCAGGCAAGAAGGAAATGGGATGACATATATAAAACCCTGAAAGAAAAAAAATTCCAGCCTAGAATAATATATCCTACAAAACTCTTGTTCAAATATGTTGGTGAAAATAGCATATTTCCAGATAAACATAAACTAAGGGAATACGTAAAAACCAAACCAAACTTACAAGAATTATTAAAGGGAGCCCTTTGGTCAGAGAACAAACAACTTCATCTCACAGGCGAAGTCTAGTTCACAGGATCATAGCAACCAGATACTAATCTAGGAAATAAACTCTCAAGGACTATCCAAAACCAAAAGAAATACAACAGGGAATCAGAGCAGTTAATCTGTAAATGACAACAACATCAGAACTATAAAAGAGGGAAAAAAACGTGTAGGTATAGAAGCTTCTAATGAAGAGGAAGGCAAGGCAATACCAAGTAATAACAGACTGCTTCAAACATAGAAAGATAAGGGTAAAATTCACGGTAACCACAAAAAAATTTAACAACTGTATTAAAAAAAATAAAGAGGAAAAACATAAAGTCTCAGCAAAAACAAAACCTACAAAGACAAAAGAAATTTTAAAAAATCCAAAAACAAAAGGAATTCAGCACAGGAAAGTAAGAAGAACAAAGAATATGTCAGCACCACACAAAAAAAAGCACTACAAAATGACAGCAATAAACTCACATCTATCAATAATTACATGGAATATAAATAACCTCAATACACCCACAAGGAGACAGAAAATGACAGAATGGATAAAAAAACAGGATCCATCAATATGCTGTCTATAAGCGAGACACCTTAGAAACAAAGAAGTGAATTTATTAAAAATCAAAGGTTGGAAAAATTATATCAAGCTAACAACTACCAATAAAGAGCAGGAGTGGCAATACTAATCTCAGATAAAATAGATTTTAAAACAAAATCCACCATAAAAGACAAAAAACTACACTATATAATGATAAAGGGGATAATCCACCATGAAGACATAACCGTCAAAAACATCTACACACCCAATGACAGGGCTCCAAAATACATAAAACAAACTCTAACAGTACTGAAAAGAGAAATTGACAGTTCCATAATAACAGAAGGAGACTTCAACACACCACTTACAGTAAAGGACAGAACATCTAAAAAGAAACTCAGCAAAGATACAGAAGACCTAAAGGGCACAATCAGCCAACTAGACCTCATAGACATACATAGAACACTCCATCCAACAGCTGCAAAGTACACATTCTTTTCCAATTCACATGGAACGTTCTCCAAAATAGACCAGATCTTAGGTCACAGAACAATCCTGAACAAGATCCAAAACGTTGAAATAATTCAAAATATCTTCTCTGACCACAATGCCAACAAGGTAGAAATGAACAACAGAAAGAGCAAGGAAAAAAAAATCAGTGATATGGAAACTGAATAACACCCTGCTTAAAAACCACTGGGTAATAGAAGAAATCAGAGATGAAATAAAAAAATTCCTAGAATCAAATGAGAATGAAAACACATCATATCAAAACCTTTGGGACACAGCAAAGGCAGTCCGCAGAGGACAATTTAAAGCGATACCTGCACCATCAAAAAAAAAAAAGGGACAAAATCAAAACATTAACTACATAACTCAAACAAATATAAAGAGAACAGCAAAAAAAGCCCACAGCCACCAGAAGAAAGGAAATAATAAATATCAGATGAGAAATAAATGAAATAGAAAAACAATAGAAAGGATCAACAAAACCAAAACTTGGTTCTTTGAAAGAATCAACAAAATCGACAAACCACTCGCCAGACTGACAAAAGAAAAACAGGAGAGGGTGCAAATAACCCAAATAAGAAATGAAATGGGCGACATTAAAACAGACCCAACTGAAATAAAAAGGAACATAACAATATTATAAAAAAACAATACTCCAATAAATTTGAAAACCTAGAGGAAATGGATAAATTTCTAGAAACACACTACTTACCCAAACTACAACAAAGTGATGTTGAAAATCTGAACAAACCCATAACAAGAGAAGAGATTGAAAAGGTAATAAAAAAAATACCAATAAAAAAAAGCCTTGGCCCAGATGGCTTCACTGGAAAATTCTACAAAACAGAGAAGAGCTTGTACCAGCACTACTCAAAAAATTTCAGAACATAGAAAAGGAAGCAACACTTCCGAATTCATTCTATGAAGACAGCATAACCCTGATACTAAAACCAGGCAAAGACACCACAAAAAAAGAAAATTACAGACCAATATCTCTCATAAATATAAATACAAAAATTCTCAACAAACTTCTAGCCAATACAATTCAGAATCATATCAAAACAAAAATACACCACGACCAAATAGGATTCATACCAGGTATGTAAGGATGGTTCAACATTAAATAATCAATCAGTGTAATCCAGCACATAAATAAAGAAAGAAAAGAATCACATGGTCATCTCAATTGATGCAGAAAAGGCATTGGACAAAGTCGAACACCAACTCCTGATAAAAACTCTCAATAAAATAGGTATAGAAGGGAAATTTCTCAACATAAAAAAGGGCATCTATAAAAAACCAATGGCCAACATCATTCTTAATGGAGAGAGGCTGAAAACACGTCCCTTGAAAACAGGAAGAAGACAAGGATGCTCTTTATCACCACTCCTATTTAGAATTGTGCTGGAAGTTCTAGCTAGAGAAATAAGGCAAGAAAAAGAAATAAAGGGCATACAAATTGGTAATGAAGAAGTTAAACTGTCCCTGTTTGCTGATGATCTGATAATATACAGAGAAAACCCTAAAGACTCCATGAGAAAGCTGCTGGAACGAATAGAAAGATTCAGCAGTGTAGCAGGATATAAGATAAATATATAAAAATCAAATGAATTCTTAAACACCAATAAAGAAAACGATTAGCAGGAAATCAGGAAAACAATACTGTTTATAATAATACTAAAAAAAATTATGAATAAATCTAACCCAGGATGTAAAAGACCTATATAAAGAAAACTACAAAACACTACTGTATGAAAGCCAAAGGGATCTACATAAATGGAAAAACACACCACGCTCATAGATACGTAGACTCAACATTGTGAAAATGACGATTCTACCCATAGCAATTTGGAAATACAATGCAATCACTATCCAAATACCAACAACATTCTTCAAAGAGATGGAAAAACTAATCATTAACTTTATATGGAAAGGGAAG
>NW_004443982.1:1735547-1781727 GCF_000243295.1 Trichechus manatus latirostris | reverse complement strand
TGGAGAATCACCGAGAGTATGGCCCCCTGGCACATTTTTTGCTCAGGGGTGAAGTCACTTTCGAGGTTCACCGTTCAGCTGGGGATTGGTCAGCCGTATAAAACAAAACGGGACTAATGAGGCACAGCAGTCCAGGGACAAGGACTAGAAGGCAGATTGGGACAGGAAAGCTGGTGATAGGGAACCCAAAGTTGAGTAAGGACAGTGTAGTGGGGTTGTTAACCATCGTTATAGGCCAACGTGTGTACTAACTGTTTAATGAGAAACTATTTTGTTCTGTAAACCTCATCTAAAGTCAGAATATCAGGACAACTGGAAAAATGTAATCGATGTCACTGAATTGTGCATGTTGAAATTTTTGAAATGGTGTATATTTGGCTATATACATTTTCACGAAAAAAAAAGTCGAGAAGGGAGAGTGTTGACTTTTAGTGGTGTTGTTAACAAATGTCATAAATCAATATGTGTACTGACTATTTAATGAGAAACTATTTATTCTGTAAACCTTTACCTAAAGTACAATTAAAAACATAATTATACTGAAAGTAAATGGACTAAATGCACCAATAAAGAGAGAGAGAGTGGCAGATTGGATTAAAAAACCACAATCCGTCTATATGCTGCCTACAAGAGACACACCTTTCACTTAAAAACACAAACTAAAACTCAAAGGATGGAAAAATATATCAAGGAAACACACAAAAAAGAGAAGGAGTGGCAATATTAATCTCTGACAAAATACACTTTACAGTAAAATCCACCACAAAGGATAAGGCAAGACACTATATAATGATTAAAGGGTCAATACACCAAGAGGACATAGCTATAATAAATATTTCATCACCCAATGACAGGGCTCCAAAATACGTAAAACAAACTCTAACAGCACTGAAAGGAGAGATAGACAGTTCCACAATAGTAGTAGGAGACATCAAGACACCACTTTCAGTGAACAACAGAACATCCAGAAAGAAGCTCAACAAAGACACAGGAGAGCTAAATGCTACAATCATCCAACTTGATCTCATAGGCATATACTGAACACTCCACCCAACAGCAGCCAAATATACTTTCTTTTCCAAAGCACATGGAACATTATCCAGAATAGGCCACATATTAGGCCATAAAGCAAGCCTTAACAAAATCAAAAGCATTGAAATATTACAAAGCTTCTTTTCTGACCATAAAGCCATAAAAGTAGAAATCAACAAAAGGAAAAGCAAGGAAAAAAAATCAAACACATGCAAACTGAACAACACTTTGCTCAAAAACTACTGGGTTATAGAAGAAATTAAGGATGGAACAAAGAAATTCATAGAATCAAATGGCAATGGAAACACATCCTACCAGAACCTTTGGGACACCGCAAAAGTAGTGCTCAGAGGTCAGTATATAGCAATAAATGCACACATCCAAAAAGAAGAAAGGGACATAATCGAAACATTAACCCTGCAATTGGAACAAGTAGAAAGAGAGCATCAAAAGAAGCCAGGTGCCATAAGAAAGGAAATGATAATAATTAGAGCAGAATTAAATGAAATAGAGAACAGAAAAAGAATTGAAAGAGTTAACAAGTCCAAAAGCTGGTTCTTTGAAAAGATCAACAAAATTGACAAACAATTGGCCAAACTTAATAAAAAAACAGGAGAGGAGGCTGATAACCCGTATAAGAAATGAGATGGACGATATCACAACAGACCCAACTGAAACTAAAAGAATCATGAGAGAATACTATGAAAAACTGTAGTGTAACAAATTTGAAAACCTAGAGGAAATGGACGAATTTCTAGAAACTCACTACCTACCTAAACTAACACAAACAGAGGTAGAACAACTAAGTAAACCCATAACAAAAGAAGATATTGAAAAGGTAATTTAAAACCTCCCAACAAAAAAAAAAAAATCCCTGGCCTGGATGGCTTCACTGGAGAATTCTACCGAACTTTCAGAGAAGAGTTAATAAAACTACTACTAAAGGTATTTCAGAGCATAGAAAAGGCTGGAATACTCCCAAACTCATTCTATGAAGCCAGCATAATCCTGATACCAAAACCAAGTAAAGACACCACAAAAAAGAAAATTTCAGACCAATAATCCCCCATGAACATTCACGCAAAAATCCTCAACAAAATTCTAGCCAATAGAATTCAGCAACATATCAAAAAAAATAATTCACTACGATCAAGTGCGATTTATACCAGGTATGCATGGATGGTTCAATATTAGAAAAACAACCAAAGTAATCCATCACATTAATAAAATAAAAAAGAACCACATGATCTTATCAATCGATACAGAAAAGGCATTTGACAAAGTTTAACACCTATTCATGATAAAAACTCTCAACAAAATAGGAATAGAAGGGAAATTCCTCAATATAATTAAAGACATTTATACAAAGCCAACAACCAACATCATCCTAAACGGAGAGGCCTTGAAAGCATTCTGCTTGAGAATGGGAACCAGACAAGAATGCCCTTTATCACCACTCTTATTCAACATTGTGCTGGAGATCCTAGGCAGAGCAATTAGGCTAGAAAAAGAAATAAAGCACATCCAAATTGGTAGGGAAGAAGTCAAAGTATCTCTATTTGCAGATGATATGATCTTACACACAGAAAACCCCAAAGAATCCACAATAAAACTACTGTAACTAATAGAAGATTTCAGCAAAGTTTCAGGATAAAAGATAAACATACAAAAATCACTTGGATTCCTTTACACCAACAAAGAGAACCTCAACGAGGAAATCACCAAATCAATACCATTTACAATAGCCCCCAAGAAGATAAAATACATAGGAATAAATCTAACCAGAGAGGTAAAAGATGTATACAATGAAAGCTACAAGACACTACTGCAAGAAACCAAAAGAGACCTTCTTAAGTGGAAAAACATACTTTGCTCATGGATGTGTAGGCACAACATTGTGAAAATGTCAATTCTACCCAAAGCAATCTACAGATACAATGCAATCCCGAGTAAATTCCCCCAGAATGTTTTAATAAGATGGAGAAACAAATCATCAACTTCATATGGAAAGGGACGAGGCCTCGAATAAGTAAAGCATTACTCAAGAAGAAGAACAAGGTGGGAGGCCTCACACTACCTGATTTTAGAACCTGTTATACCACCAACATAGTCAAAACAGCCTTGTACTGGTACAACAGATACATAGACCAACGAAACAGAATTGAGAATCCAGACAAATTCATCCATGTATGAGCAGCTGATATTTGCAAAGGCCCAAAATCCGTTAATTGGGGAAAAGACAGTCTCTTTAGCCAATTGTGCTGACGTAACTGGATATCCACCTGCAAAAACTGAAACAAGACCCATATCTCACACCCTGCACAAGAACTAACTCAAAATGGATGAAAGACTTAAATATAAAATCAAAAACGATAAATATCATGGAAGAAAAAATAGGTACAATGGTAGGAGCCCTAATTCATGGCATAAACACAATACGAAGCAAGAGTAACAATGCACAAGCACCAGAAGAGAGACTAGAAAACTGGGAGCCCCTAAAAATAAAACACTTATGCTCATCAAAAGAGTTCACCAAAAGAGTAAAAAGACAACCTACAGACTGGGGAAAAAAATTTGGCTATGACAATTCTGGTCAGCATCTAATCTCTAAAATCTACAAGATACTGCAAAACCTCAACAACAGAAAGACAAATAATCCAATTAAAAAATGGGCAAACTTTATGAACAGGCACTTAGTCAAAGAAGATGTTCAGGTGACTAACAGACACATGAATAAATGCTTACGATCATTAGCCATTAGAGAAATGCAGACCAAAACTACAATGAGATACCATCTCAACCGCAACAAAGCTAGCATTAATCCAAAAAACAGAAAACAATAAATGATGGAGAGGTTGTGGAGCGACTAGAACACTTATACACTGTTGGTGGGAACGTAAAATGGTACAACCACTTTGGAAATTGATTTGGTGCCTCCTTAAAAAGCTAGAAATAGAAGTACCAAACTATCCAGCTATCCCACGCCTTGGAATGTATCCTAGAGAAATAAGAGCCATCAAACGAATAGATATATGCACACCCATGTTCATTGCAGCACTGTTCGCAATACTAAGTAAAAAGATGGAAACAACCTTGGTGCCTATCAACGGACGAATGGATAAATTATGGTATATCCACACAATGGAATACTACACAACAACAAAGAACAACGATGAAGCTCTGAAACATCTTATAACATGGAGGAAGGTGGAACTCATTATGCTGAGTGAATTTAGTCAGTCACAGAAGGACAAATATTGTATAAGACCACTATTATAAGAACTCAAGAAAAGGTTTAAACAAAGAAGAAAACATTCTTTGACGGTTACGAGGGTGAGGCGGGAGGGTGAGGGTTATTTATTAGCTAGATAGAAGATAAGAATTATCTTAGGTGAAGGGAAGGACAGCACACACTACAGGGGAAGTCAGCACAACTGGACTAAACCAAAGCTAAGAAGTTTCCTGAATACAATCAAACACTTTGAGGGACAGAGTAGCAGTGGTAGGTGTCTGGGGACCATGCTTTCAGGGGACATCTAGGTCAGTTGGCATAAGAAAGCTTATTAAGAAAGTGTTCTGCGTCCTACTTTGGTGAGTGGCGTCTGGGGTCTTAAAAGCTTGCAACTGGCCATCTAAGATGCACCAATTTGTCCCAACCACCTGGAGTAAAGGAGAATGAAGAACAACGAAGACACAAGGAAAGTATTAGCTCAAGAGACAGAAAGGGCCACATAAACCAGAGACTTCATCAGCCTGAGACCAGAACTAGATGCTGCCCAGCTACCACCAATGACCACTCTGACAGGGAACACAACAGATTCCCTGATGGAGTAGGAGAAAGGTGGGATGCAGAACTCAAATTCTAGTAAGAAGACCAGACTTAATGGTCTGAGTCTAGAGGAACCCCCGAAAGCATGGCCCCTGGATTCTCAGCCCAGAACTAAAACATTTTCCGAGGCCAACTCTGCAGACAGGGATTGGACTGGACTGTGGGACATAAAGTGATATTCGTGAGGAGTGTGCCTCCTAGCTCATGTAGATACAAGAGACTAAACGGGCAGCTTCTGTACGGAGGTGAGATGGGAAGGCAGAGAGGGTTAGGGGCTGGTTGAGTGGACATGGGGGATCAGGGGTGGAAAGGAAGAGTGTGCTGTCACAGTATGGGAAGAGCAATTAGAGTCACATAACTATGTATGTATAAATTTTTGTTGAGGAAAAAATAAAAAAAAAACTGCATGAATGGAAATACATACCATGCTCACGGATAGGTAGACTCAACATTGTGAAAATGCCAATTCTACCCAAAACAATCTACAAATACAAAGCAATCCCGATCCAAATACCAATAGCATTCTTTAAACAGATGGAAAAAATAATCATTAACTTTATATGGAAAGGGAAGAGGCCCAGGACAAGTAAAGCACTATTGAAGAAGAAGAATGAAGTAGGAGGACTCTCACTACCTGATCTCAGAACTGACTACACAGCTAAGGTAGTCAAAACAGCCTGATATTGGTACAACGCCAGATACATTGACCAGTGGAATAGAATTGGTAGCCAAGATGTATATCCATCAACCTATGGTCACCTGACCTTCGACAAGGGTCCAAAGTCCATCAAATGGGGAAAAGAGACTCTTTTTAACAAATGGTGCTGGCAAAACTGGATGTCCACCTGCAAAAAAAAAGAAACAGGACCCATAACTTAGACCACACAAAAAAGAATTCAACATGGATCAAAGACCTAAATATAAAACCAAAAATTATAAAGATCAAAAAGAAAAAATAGGATCAATGCTAGAGGCCCTAGTATATGGCATTAACAGGATACAAACCATAACTAGCAACACACAACCTCCAGAAGATAAGCTAGACGTCTTAGTCATCTAGTGCTCCTATAACTGAAATACCACAAGTGGAGGGCTTTAACAAAGAGAAATTTATTGTGTCACAGTCGAGTAGGTTACAAGTCCAAATTCAGGGTGCCGGCTCCAGGTGAAGACTTTCTCTCTCTGTCGGCTCTGGAGGAAGGTCCTTGTGATGCATCAGTCTTCCCTTTGTCTCGAGCATTTCAGCACAGGAACCTCAGGTCTAAAGCACGCACTCTTGTCCCAGCACTGCTTTCCTGGGTGGTATAAGTTTCCCATGTGTCTCTGCTCACTTCTCTCTTTTATATCTCAAGAGATTGGCTTAAGACACTATCCAATCTTGTATACCTCATCAGCATAACTGACGCTAATCCATCTTACTAGATCATAGTGATTGTATTTACAACACCTAAGGAAATCACATCAGATTACAGAATGGTACATAATCATACAATACTGGGAATCATGACCCAGCCAAGTTGACAGATCTTTTTGGGGACACAATTCAATCCATGACACTAGATAACTGGGACCTTTTAAAAATTAAACTTATGCTCATCAAAAGACTTCACCAAAACAGTAAAAAGAGAACCTACAGATTGGGAAAAAATTTTGGCCATTACAAATCTGACAAAGGTCTAATATCTAAAATCTACAGGAAATCCAATACCTCTACAACAAAAAGACAAATACTTCATGTAAAAAATGGGCAAAGGATATGAACAGACACATCACCAAAGAAGACATTCAAGTGGCTAACAGATACATGAGGAAATGCTCATGATCACTTGCTATTAAAGAAATGTAAATCAAAACCACAATGAGATACCATGTCATCCCATCATTACTGGCACGAATAAAAAAAAAAAAAAAAAAAAACAGAAAATAACAAATGTTGGAGAGGCTGTGGGAAGATTGGAACTCTTATGCACTGCTGGTAGGAATGCAAAATAGCATAACCATTTTGGAAAATGATATAGCACTTCCTTAAAAAGCAAGAAATAGAAATACCATAGGAACCAGCAATCCCACTCCAGGAATATATCCCTGAGAAATAAGAGTGGTCACACGAATAGACATATGCACACTCATGTTCACTGCAGCGTTGTTCACAATAGCAAAAAGATAGAAACAACTAAATGCCCATCAACAGATGAATGGACAAACTATGGTTCATGCATACAATGGAATATTACACAACGATAAAGAACAATGATGAATCTGTGAAGCATCTCACAACATGGATGAATCTGGAGGGTATTATGCTGAGTTAAATAAGTCAATCATGAAAGGACAAATATTGAATGAGACCACTACTATAAAAACTCATGAGAAAGTTTCCACACAAAAAGAAACAATCTTTGATGGATACAAGGCATGGGAGGGGTGGGAAGGGAAAAACACTAAATAAAGAATAGGTAAGTGGTAACTTTGGTGAAGGGTAAGACAGTACACAACTCTAGGGAAGCCAGCATCACTTGTCCAAGGCAAGGTCATGGAAGCTCCATAGACACATCCAAACTCCCTGAGGGACTGAATTACTGGGCAGAGGGCTGTGGGGACCATGGTCTTGGGGAACACCTAGCTCAGTTGGCATAACATAGTTTATAAAGAAAATGTTCTATATTCTACTTTGGTGAGTAGCATTTGGGGTCTTAAAAGCTTGTGAGAGGCCATCTGAGACAGTCCACTGGTCTCACCCCGTCTTGAGCAAGGGAGAATGAAGAAACCAAAAGCACAAAGGAAAGATTAGTCCAAATGACTATCGGACCACAAGTACTCAGCCTCCACCAGACTGAGTCCAGCACAACTAGATTGTACCCAGCTATCGCCACTGACTGCTGTGACAGGGATCATAATAGAGGATCCCAGTTAGAGCTGGAGAAAAATGTAGAACAAAATTCTAACTCACAAAAATAAAAGAAACTGATCAGACTTACTGGTCTGACAGAGCCTGGAGAAACCCCGAGAGTATGGTCCCTGGATACCCTTATAGCTCAGAAATGAAGTCACTCCTGAGGTTCACCCTTCAGCCAAAGATTAGACAAGCCCATGAAACAAAATGAGACTAAATGGGCACACCAGCCCAGGGGCAAAGATGAGAAGGTAGGAGGGACAGGAAAGCTGGTAATAGGGAACCCAAGGTCGAGAAGGGGAGAGTGTTGACATGTCACGGGGTTGGCAACCAATGTCACAAAATAATGTGTATTAATTGTTTAATGAGAAGTTAGTTTGTTCTGTAATCTAAAGGACAATTAAAAAAAACAAAAAAAGAAAACTACTCAGCCTTGAGGGACTCTGAATCTGGGAGCAGAGGAAAGCAGCAGGGAACTGCTGAGAGGCAAGAATCAACACATCAATAATGATGCATAAGGTAGGAAAATTGCTTCTCGCACCATCCTTGCCCCTCCCCCCAGTCTGGCTTCTGTGAACTGGGGAAGCGACCCTAGCAAAAACATTTTGCCTTCCTAACCACCACATCCCCTGCTTGTGCGAAGAGACTGGACCCCAAACTTCCGCTGTAAAATCAACGAGGCAGACCTCTCCAGGGGTTAATTTGGTGTATGCCAGCACCGCCTCCACCCAGTAATGGTCGGCTGCTGAGAATTACTATAGAAGGGTCCCTGCAGTGTAGTCTACTCCCAGAGTCAGCACCCCGCCTGTCTTCTTGCACACCCCGTAGCTCAGGCCTGTGTTGGCACTGAGGATTGCTGACTGAGGTTGCTGCATGCTGGGAAGTAGGCATCTTGAGTGAAGGCTGCACCCATAGCCAACATACTACCGTGGGGCGGTCACTTAAAGCAACAAGGCAGACCTCCCTGGTGGCCTATTCAGAGCATGCCAAGCCTGTTTCTCACCTGGTAACTGTTGACTGCTGGACTGATATAAACTCCTAAGAAGGTTTCCTGCAGTGGAGCCAGGAGGAGAATCACCTAAATGGAGACTGCTCCCTCAACCACCACAGAGTCGCTGGAGCTCAAAAATCAACAAGACAGATCGCTCGGAGGACCTTCTGGGGTGTGCCACCCCCTCCTCTTCCTGATACAAAGGAAAGTTGGCTTGTGCTTCCTCTAAATGACAGCTCAGATATAAGCAGCCCCCACAGAGCAGGGAAGAAAGCCTCAGGCAAAACCAGAGAGCAATACTCAGCAGCTCAGGGGGCACACTGTGTGTGCACTTTCCATCTGAAAAAGTAGCTGTAGAAACAGAGCAGTGAAGGAAGTAATAATGAGAGAAGACTGCAACCCCTGGTGGACAGATTGATTAGTGTGTGATATCTTCTTACTATCTCACTGAGCGGCGGCACCCACTATTAGACAGATTGATCACAGTGTGTTCTCTAGTGTGTTTAGGACACGTTGAAAGTTAAAAACCAAGATCTGGAACTTTC
Organism: Trichechus manatus latirostris; assembly: GCF_000243295.1. Classification (NCBI taxonomy): domain Eukaryota; kingdom Metazoa; phylum Chordata; class Mammalia; order Sirenia; family Trichechidae; genus Trichechus; species Trichechus manatus. The sequence goes on along the minus strand of NW_004443982.1, from coordinate 1,772,437 downwards.
ATATCCTAACTAAATAAGTGAGAGAGAAAGGGGTAAGGAGTATCACAGAGAGGGAAAGGATGCAGTAAACGAAGGTCAAAGGCTCTGCCCGCCTAAGAGTTTTTTGCAGCAAGTAGGGTCATCTAAAACATCAAATACTGGGGGCAGAGCCAACATGGCGCCATAGACAGATGAACCGTGCCACCCCTCTACAGCAAAGACGCAAAAAACTAAAACAGATATAAACGTCAATCCTGGAACCTTAAGCATCAAATGAAGGGACAAAGAACTAGATCAAACAGTGAATGGAAGAAGAAACTGATAGAAAACAGAGAACGAGCAGAGATATGAAGTGGAGGTGCCCTGCCAACTAACACGGCACAGCATTGCCATCTTGAAGCACAGACAGCAACAACTCTGGACAGGGAGGATGGGTAGGCAACTTCACAGAGCTCCCTACAAGAGACAGAGTAACTGGTAACCAGAGAAACATGCTTTGTCATCCCTCACCCTTCTGGTGAGTAGAAGCAAACCCCCCCCATCCCAGCAGCCCCTACTGCCAGGGTCCACAATAAGAGCACCTCTCCCCTGAACCCCCTGCCCCCTCATGTAGCAAGGCTTTTTTCTCTTTTTTCCTTTTCTTTCTCCCTCCCACCTAGCTCCATATGTCACCTCCCCCCCTTCCCGCTGGGGTCTCACTGCCACAGATAGAGTGCCACTAGCCCACTGCTACCCCAGGTCTGCCCCACTGCCACCCGCTGGCTCCTGCCGTGCCTTTTTTGCACTTTTTTCCCCTTTCCTCATTTTCTTTCTCCCTCCCACCTATCCCAAGTGCCACCTCCCCTCCTTCCCACAGGCCTATGCCACAACACTGTGGCTAGAGAGCTACCAGCCTGCCATCACTCAGGGTCTGCACCACCCCTACCTGCCAGCTCCCACTACACTGCCATTTTTTTCTTTCTTTTCCTTCTCTCTCCCACTTAGCCCAGTATGTCACCTTCCCTCCCTTTCTAGCAGCCCCTGGTTCCACCTGGCCCAACTTGCCAGACACCACCATGCCATTTTTTTCTCGTTTCCTTTCTTACTTTTCTTTCTCCCTCCTGCCTAGTTCTGCTCACCACTTCCCCTCCTTGCTGCATGCCCCCACAATACAGCCATGGATAGAGTGCCACCAGCACACTGGCCCTGACTGCCCCAGGTCCACCCCATCCCAACCTGCTGACTCCCACAGTGCTGCCATTTATTTTCTTTTTACTTTTTCTATCCTTTCTTGTCACCTTCCCCCTGCCTTCCTGCCAGGTCCTGCAACACCACTGTGGCTAGAGCATCTCTCTCGCGCAGGCCTACTGCCACACTGGACCAGCACTGGCCTCCTGCCACTCGACCAGCTGTTGAACAGTGGGAAACAAGCCCATACCACTCCCCACTCAACACTCCTGTCCATCTGGCAAGGAGCTGTAAACACTCCCACTCTGCTGAACCAACATCAGGAGGCAGACAGCATCAACCCAGTCTGACTTCAGCCACTTCAATGAACCAGTGTACATGAAGCAGGCTCGTCCTGTCTGCTGCTACCCTGCCCACCCAGTCAAGGTGGTGAGAGATATTGTGCCCACAGACAAGCAAGCAGCAAAAGCTGCCCAACCTGTCCAGCCTGACATACAAAAACAAAACAAAACGAAGGATGAAACAAATGAACATACAATCAATAAGTAAAGAAAATAATACCTTAATGCCTTGGAGACAGCAGATAGTACCAAAACATAAAAAAAGAAGGACAAGATGGCTCCAGCAAGTGACCAAAATAAAGAATCAGGTAACCCTCTAGTAGAACAAAAGGCAGAGAGACTACCTGATATGAAAGACTAATATTTAGGAATCCCCAAGAGATTAGGAAAGAGATCAAGGAAAACATAAACAAAATCAAGGGAAAAATAGACAAAATCACCGAAAACACAGAGAAACCAATGAAAACAGCCAAAATTAAGAAAAACGAAGGGAAAGCAATAGAAGAATTCAGGAAAATAATACAAGAACAAATCATCAAAATAAATAAATAATTAGAAATCATACAAAACCAGTAACTAGAAATCCAAAAGATGAACAACAGAATTTCAGAAATGGACAACTCAATAGAAGGTTTTAGGAGAAAATTTAAAACAATGGAAGAGAGAATCAGTAAGACTGAAGTCAAATTCATGGATACCACTTGATCTGAGAAAAAATCAGGGGAAAGAATGGAGAAAAATGAAGAAAACTTAAGAATTAAGTGGGACATGATTACTAGCAAAAAATCTGCACGTGATAGGAGTTCTAGAACAGGTGGAGAAAATGGAAATGCAGAGAAGATTGTTGAAGATTTACTGGCAGAAAACTTCCCAAATATCATGAAAGACAAAAAGCTGACTATCCAAGCTCAGTGGACCCCATATAGGATAGACACCAAAAGAAAGTCACAAAGACATATAATCACACTTGACAAAACCAAAGACAAAGAAAGAATCCTGAGAGCAGCTCGAGAAAAATGAAAAGTCACTTACAAAGAAGAAATAACAAGACTAAGCTTTGATTACTTGGCAGAAACCATGCAGGCAATATATGACATATATAAAACTTTGAAAGAAAAAAACTGCCAACCAAGACTAACATGTCCTGCAAAATTCTCTCTCATATATGATGGCAAAACTAGGACATTTCCAGATAAACAGAAATTAAGGGAATTCGTAAAAACCAAACCAAACCTTCAAGAAATACTGAAGTCCTTTAGTTAGATAACAAAAACACCAGACAACATCCAGAATATAGGACACAGAATAGCATCAGCCAGATACCAACCTACGTAAAGAACTCTAAGTAATAAAACAGAGCTAAAAGACTTAAAATAGGCAGAGACGTCAATCTGAATATGACAACATAAAAAAATACAAGGAGAAATAAACGATGTAGGTATAGAACTTTCAAATAGAGACAAAGTCAAGGTGATATCAAGTAATAAAGGTATGGTTCAAACTTAGGAAGATAAAGGTAAATGTCAAGGTAACCACAAAGAACGTTAACAAACTTACTCATCAAAATAAAAAAAGATGAAAAACATAAAGACTAAGTAAACACAAACTCTATAATAACTAAAGAAAAGAAAATCCACAAACAAAAGGAACTCAACAAGGGAAACAAAGAGGAACAAAGAAAACAACAGCACCATGAAAAAAAGCACAAAAATATGACAGCAGTAAACTCATACCTATTGGTAATCACACTGAATGTAAATGGCTTAAATGTACCTGTAAAGAGACACAGAATAGCAGAATGGATATAAAAACACAACTCATCAATATGCTGTCTACAAGAGACCCATCTTAGACACAAAGACGTAAATACATTAAAAATCAAAGGATGGAAAATATATATCAAGCAAACAGTAATCAAAGAAGAGCATGAGTGGTGATTCTAAACTAGGATAAAATAGACTTTACATCAAAATCAACTGTAAAAGGCAAGGAAGGATATTATATAATGATTAAAAGAACAAATCATCAAGAATACATAACCATAATAAATATTTATACACCCAATGACAGGGCTCCAAAATACATAAAACAAACTCTAACAGCACTGAAAAGAGAAATCGACAGCTCCACAATAATAATAAGAGACTTCAACACAACACTCTTGATAACGGACAGAACATCTACAAAGAAACTCAAAGATACAGGATATCTAAAGGTCAAAATCAACCAACTTGACCTCATAGACATGTCTAGAACACTCCACCCAACAGCAGCAAAGTGTATATTCTTTTCCAATGAACACGCAACATTCTCCAGAATAGACCACATTTTAGGCTACAAAGCAAACCTCAACAAAATAAAAAACATAGAAAAATACAAAGCATTTTCTCTTATCACAATGACATAAAAGTAGAAATCAGTAACAGGAAGAGCAAGGAAAAAAATCAAATACATGGAAACTGAATAACACCTTGTTTAAAAGCAACTGGGAAATAGAAAAAAAATCAAAGAAGGAATCAAAAAATTTCTAGAATCAAATGAGAAAGAAAACACATCATATCGAAACCTTTTGGACACAACAAAGGCAGTGCTCAGAGGTCAATTTATAGCAATAAACACACACATCAAAAAAGAACAGACCAAAATCAAAATAGTAGCCCTACAACTCGAGAAAGAGAAAAAGAACAGGAAAAGAAGCCCGCAGGCATCAGAAGAAAGGAAATAATAAAGATGAGAGCACAAATAAATAAAATAGAGAACAGAAAAACAATAGAAAGAACCAAAGAGACCAAGAGAGAGGACGCAAATAACCCAAACAAGAAATGAAATGGGAAATATTACAAAAGACTCAACTGAAATAAAAAGGATCATAAGAGAATGCTATGAAGAATTGTACTGCAACAAATTTGAGAATCTAGAGGAAATGGAAAAATTTCTACAAACACACTACTTACCTAAACTAACACAAATTAAGATAGAAAATCTGAACAGATCCATAACAAGAAAATAGATTTAAGAGGTAATAAAAAAAATCACCCAACAACAACAAAGGTGTGGTGCAGATGACTTCACTGGAGAACCCTACCAAACATTCAGAGAAGAGCTCATACCAGTATTACTCAAACTATTTCAGACCATACAAAAGGAAGAAATATTCCCAGATTCATTCTATAAAGCCAGCATCATAACCTTGACACCAAAGCCAGGCAAAGACATCATACACAGAAAAAGAAAATTACAGACCAATAGCTCTCATGAATACAGATGCAAAAATTCTCAACAAAATTCTAGCCCGTAGAATTCAGCATCATATCAAAAAATACTACATCATGACAAAGTGGGATTCACACCAGCTATGCAAGTATGGTTCCACATTAGAAAATCAATCAACACAATCCATCATATAAGTAGAACAAAAGAAAAGAATCACATGATCGTCTCAATTGATGCTGAAAAGGCATTTGATACAGTCCCTCACCCATTCCTGTAAACACTCTCAATTAAATAGGAATGGAATGCAAATTCCTCAACATAATAAAGGCTATCTATACAAAACCAACAGTGAACATCATTCTCATTGGAGAGAGGCTGAAAGCATTCCCCCGAGAATGGTAACAAGACAAGGATGCCCTTTATTACCACTCCTATTTAACATTTACTGGAAGTCCTAGGTAGAGCAATAATGCAAGAAAAAGAAATAAAGGACAACCACATTGGAAAGGAAGAAGTAAAACTATCCCTATTCACAGATGATCTGATCCTATACATAGAGAACCCCAAAGATTCCACAAGAAAACTGCTGGCATTAATAGAAAGATTCAGCAGAGAAGTAGGATACAAGATAAACATACAAAAATCGGTTAGATTCCTATACACCAAAAAAAGAGAATTTCAAAAAGGAAATCAGGAAAATAATACTTTTTAAGTAGCCCTTAAAAAGATAAAATACTTAGGAATGAATCTAATCAGAGACATAAAAGATCTACACAAATAAAAGAACAAAACACTATTGCAAGAAACCAAAAGAGACCTACATAAATGGAAAAACATACCATGCTCATGGACAGGAACACTCAACATTGTGAAAATGTCAATTCTACTCAAAGCAATCTACAGATATCATGCAATCCCAGTCCAAATACCAAAAGCATTCTTTAAAGAGATGGAAAAACTAATCACCAATTTTATATGGATAGGAAAGAGGCCCCAGATAAGCAAAGCACTATTGAAGAAAAAGAACAAAGCAGAAGGCCTCACACTGTCTGATCTCAGAATCTACTATACAGACATGGTAATTAAAACAGCCTTGTACTGGTACAATCACAGACACATAGACCATTGGAACAGAATTGAGAACCCGGACATAAATCCATCCACCTATGGTCAGCTGAACTTAGACGAAGGACCAAAGTCCATTAAATGGGTGTTATGGCTTGAACTCTGTCCCTCCAAAATGTGTATCAACTTGGCTAGGCCAAGATTCCCAGTATTGTGTGGTTTCCCACCATTTTTTCATCAGATATGATAATCCTACGTGTTGTAAATCCTAACCTCTATGATGTTAATGAGGCAAAACTGAATCTACAAGATTAGGTTGTATCTTGAGACAATCTCTTTTGAGATATAAAAGAGAAAAACAAGCAGAGAGACATGGGGACCTCATACCACCCAGAAAGAAGAGCCAAGGGCAGAGCGTGACTTTTGGACTTGGGGTCCCTGCGCTGAGAAGCTCTTAGACCAGGAGAAGATTGGTGAGAAGGACCTTCCCCAGAACCAACACAGAAGAAAGCCTATCCCTAGAGCTGGCACACTGAATTCGGACTTCTAGCTTCCTAGACTGTAAGATAATAAATTTCTGTTTGTTAAAGCCATCCACTTATGGTATTTCTGTTACTGCAACACTAGATAACTAAGACAGAATTTGGCACCAGGAAAGTGGGGTTTTGCTCTAACAGATACCTAAAATGTGGAAGCAGATTTGAAACTGTCAATGGGTAGAGGCTGGAATAGTTTAAAAGTGCCTAATAATAAAAGCCTACATTACCTTAAAGAGATTGTTGTTGGAATTATGGATGTCAAAGGCAATTCTGGTGAGAGCTCAGAAGCAAGTGGGGAGAGCTATGACACCTGAGATGGCGCAGATGGTGAGAATCAGCAGCAGAGAAATGGCAGCAGCAGAACCAGGAGACCAGTGGAAGATGGAAAGGAAGTTGACCAACAGAGCAAGAGGGTTCAGTGCCTTCAGGCAGGAGGCTTCCTGGCAGAGTGGAATGCCTCCAGGCACTTATCGATGGAGCTAGGTTGCTGACCCACGGTGCAAGAGAGCTGAATGCCTTCTGACCAAGGTCTACTGGTGGAGTAGGGTGCCTCTGGGCACTTAACAGCAGAGCTAAACAACATTGGAAAACTTGTCCGAACAGGGCAGAGGCTGGGACAGCCCAAGGGGCCCAAGGGACTGACAGGTCAATGAACCAGGAAGCAGAAGCTGAAGTGATAAGGAGCACAGGAAGCAGAGCTGCCTCAGTCTCAAAGGGTAGGGACACGACCTCTGGGTCTCAAAGTGTGGAACCATGGCCTGCTGGGTCTCAAAAGGTGGGGACATGGCCTCCTAAGTTTCAAAAACTCAGATCTTGACCAACATGGTTCCGGAGTATGGGGCTGCCATTCACGAGTGTTAGGGAGATGGGGCCCGTTCTGCTACCCAAAGCTAAGGGGTCAGGGCTGCCATGCCCAAGGGGCAGAAGGACAGGGCCTGTTGGTGCCGAGGGGGTAGGGTCACCACTCAGACAGACTAGCAGAATGGGGCTGCCTAAATCGGAGGGAGCAGAGTTGCTGTCCCAGTGGGCCTGGAAGGTGGAGTTGAAGCCCAGGGCTGAGGGGCCTACAGCCAGAATGGAGAGAGCGTGGTCACACCCTGAGTCTGGAGGGCAGGGCCATTGCCAGATGGTCACAGAGAACAGAGAGTTTTTTTTTTTTAAGCCTTGAGAGCTAATGTAAATAGTTTTGGAGGGCTTTGGACTTGCTGGATGCCCATTATCTCCTCTTTCCCTTCAATTTCTCCTCTTTGTACTAGAAATATCTACCTTGTGCCTGTCCCACCACTGTACTTTGGAAGCAGATAACTTGTATTCTAAATTTCACGGATGAGGAATTTTTCAGAAGATGGAATTTGGACTCGGAGCTCATTTAAGACTTTTGGAATGACATAATTTGGTGAATGTGTTTTACATGTGGCAAGGACATGAATTCTGGGGGGCCAAAGGGTGGAATATTATGGACAGAATTGTGTTCCCCAAAAATGTGTTTCAACTTGGCTAGGCCGTGATTCCCAGTATTGTTTGGTTGTCCACCATTTTGTCATCTGATGTGATTATCCTATGTGTTGTAAATTCTAATCTCTATGAAATTAATGAGGCAAGATTAGAGGCAGTTAGGTTAATGAGGTAGGATTCAATCTACAGGATTAGGTTATATCTTAAGTCAATCGCTTTTGAAATATAAAAGAGAGAATCAAGCAGAGGAGAGGGACCTCATACCACCAAGAAAGAAGAGCGACAGGTGGAGTGCATCCTTTGGACCTGGAGTCCCTGTGCTGAGAGCTCCGAGACCAGGGGAAGATTGATGACAAGGACCTAACCCCAGAGCTGACATAAAAAAGAAAGCCCTGCCCTGGAGCTGGCATCCTGAATTCAGACTTCTAGCTTCCTAAACTTTGAGAGAATAAATTTCTCTTTGTTAAAGCCATCCACTTGTGATATTTCAGTTACAGAAGCACCAGAGAGCTAAAACAATGGGGAAAAGACAATCTTCTTATCAAAGGTGCTGGCAAAACTGGATGCCCATCTGAAAAAACACAAAACAAGACCCATACCTCACACCACACACAAAAACCAACTCACAATCGATCAAAAACCTTAATATAAAACCTAAAATGATAAAGATCATGGAAGAAAAAAATAGGCACAATGCCAGGGGCCCTAATACATGGCATAAATATAGTACAAACCATAACCAACAATGCACAAACACCAGAAGATAATCCAGATAACTAGGCGCTCCTAAAAATTAAACACTTAAGTTCATCAAAAGACTTCACCAAAAGAGTAAAAAGAGAACCGACAGACTGGGGAAAAAACTTTGGCTCTGACATATCACAAGGGCATAATCTCTAAAACCTCTAGAGTACAACACCAGTTCAACAACAAGAAGATAAATAATTCAGTTAAAAAATGGGCAAAGGCAAGTGACTCTTATGCGTATTAAACTTTTAGAATGTCTGTGGATTCTTAAATCTCAGCTAAGAATATTGTCTTAGTTAGCTAGTGCTGCTGTAACAGAAATACCACAAGTGGATGGTTTTAACGAAGAGAAGTTTATTTCCTCACAGTCAAAGCAGGCTAAAAGTCTAAATTCTGGGCCTCAGCTCCAGGGGAAGGCTTTTTCTCTCTGTCAGCCTTCTTCTCTTCAGTGTTACCCTGGACTAGGAGCTTCTCTGTGCAGGGACCCCGGTCCAAAGGATGCGCTCTGCTCCCGGCACTGCTTTCTTGATGGTATGAGGTCCCCTGTCTCACTGCTCACTTCTGTCTTTTATATCTCTAGACATTGCCTCAGGATACAATCCAATCTTGTAGACTGAGTCCTGCCTTACTAACAACCGCCGCCGATCCTCCCTCATTAACATCATAGAGGCAGGATTTACAACATATAGGAAAACCACACAATACCAGGAGTCAAGGCCCAGCCAAATTGATATACACATTTTTGGGGGGACATAATTCAAACCATGATATTCCACCCTTTGACCCCCAAAAATGACATCCTTGCAACATGGAAAACATATTCACCCCATCATATCATAGCAAAAGTCTTAAGTTCAGGTCCAAAATCCAAAAATTCCTCTTCATCTGTGAAATCTAGAATACAAGTTATCTGCTTCCAAAGGTACAATGGCAGAACAGGCACAAGCTAGACATGTCCATTACAAATGGGAGAAACTAGAGGAAAAGAAGTGATAACAGGCACCAAGCAAGTTAGCAGAACACATTACGTTAGCCCTCAAGGCTTTGAAAATAATCTGTTCTCCGAGACAATTTACACAATAGCCCTGCCCTCCAGACTCTAGGTATTGGCCACAGTCTCTGGATTTTGAGTGGAGGCCCCTTGGCTCTGGGCTTCAGCTCCGTCTTCCAGGCCCACTGGGATAGCTACTCCGCTCCCATGGCTTTAGGCGCACCATTCTCCCAGTCCATCTGAGTGGCAACTCCACCCTTAGAAACACCAGAGGCCACAGCTCCACCCTTTGAAATCCCTGAGGTCATGGCCATATCTTTTGAGACTGAGGCAGCTCAGCTTCTTGTCTCTTCAGCTTCTGCTTCTGTTTCCTGTGGTCTCTTGGCCCTCGGGCCTCATGTCTGCATCTGCCCTGCTGAGGCAAGTGTTCCAAGGCTCTGTAGCTCCACCAGTAAGTGCCCGGAGGCACCCCACTCCTCCAGGAAGCCTCCTGCACACAGGCACGCAGCTCCCTTGCTCCGTGGGTTGGCAAGCCTAGCTCCACCGATAAGTGCCCGGAAGCACCCCACTGCACCAGGAAGCCTCCCGTTCACAGGCACTCAGCTCTCTTGCTCCGTGGGTCGGTTCCAGTGCTGTCTCGCACTGGTCTCTTGGTTCTGCTGCTGTAGGTTCTCTGCTGCTCCTGGTCCTCTGTCACTGCCGCACGTCTATCCATTCACAGTTTTAAAACTGCTTCCACATTTTATGTATCTGTTAGAGCAGCACCCCACTCTTGGTACCAAATTCTTTCTTAGTTATCTAGTGCTGCTGTAACGGAAATACCACAAGTGGATGGTTTTAACGAAGAGAAGTTTATTTCCTCATAGTCAAAGCAGGCTAAAAGTCCAAATTCTGGGCCTCAGCTCCAGGGGAAGGCTTTCTCTCTCTGTCAGCCTTCTTCTCATCCATGTTTCCCCGGACTAGAAGCTTCTCTGCGCAGGAACCCTGGTCCAAAGGACGCGCTCTGCTCCCAGCACTGCTTTCTTGATGGTATGTGGTCCCCTGTCTCACTGCTCACTTCTGTCTTTTATATCTCAAGACATTGCCTCAGAATACAATCCAATCTTGTAGACTGAGTCCTGCCTTACTAACACAACCGCCGCCCATCCTCCCTCCTTAACATCATAGAGGCAGGATTTACAACATATAGGAAAACCACACAATACCAGGAGTCATGGCCCAGGCAAATTGATACACACATTTTTTGGGGGGACATAATTCAAACCATGACAAATATTATCAAATATATATCACTTAGTTCACACAACTACTGGTCACAAATAGGACCAGGTGATCAAGTGGATGAAATTATTTAATGTATTAATTATGGTCTGCTTCACAAGCTTTGAGTACAAATGAGGAAAATTAGAAGAATCAGGATGCACAAGGGTCACGGACATTCTCCAGTCTCAGTGATTCCCAAGTTTGACTGAATAGAGTCAGGTGGGGTGCTGTAGATAAACAATAGATAGGTAAACAATAGATACCTTGGTGTCAAAATAACCTACTAAATAAGAAACTCTTGGAGGAGAGGTCTGATAATCTATATATTTCACTATTGCATTAAATATTTACCATCAAGGAACACGGGGATATACTTCCTAGAGTAAGCCCAGGCAGGCATTAGCAAATAACAATAACAAATTTGACCTTAATTATTAAGATTTTTAAATGACTCATGGTATTATATTTTTAGTTATCACTGACACTTTGATATTTTTTATTTCTTCACTATTTTAACACTCTACATAGCTTTACTTTTTGTTAATAAAGGATTAAATTAACATTGAAAAAAATGGGCAAAAGATATGAACAGACACTTCACCAAAAAGACATTCAGGTGACTAACAGACGTATGAGGAAATGCTCATAATCATTAGCTTGTGAGAGAAATGTAAATCAAAACTACAAGATACCATCTCACCCAAACAATACTGGCACTAATTCAAAAAACAGAAAATAACAAATGTTTGAGAGATTGTGGGGAGATTGGAACTCTTATGCACTGCTGGTGGGTATGTAAAATGTTACAACCACTATGGAAAACTATATGGCGCCTCCTTAAAAAGCTAGAAATAGAAATATCATATGATCCAGCAATCCCACTCCTAGGAATACACCCTAAAGAAATAATAGCTGAGCAGCACCAACGCGGTCTCATGGACTCTGCACTGTCTCCCAGCCCCACCCAGTCAGCTGCAGTTCGTGCCATGAACTACCCATCCCCATTCTGCCACCCTTGCTGGGCCCATTCTGCTGCGCCATAGATGAGCGACATGCCCTGCCCACCTGGAAAAGGTGGTGAGAATTATTGTACCTGCAGATGAGCAAACAGGGAACACCAAATCCACCTGCTCAGACATAACCAAATGCAACAAAAAAGCAAGATAAAACAAATAAATTTACAATTAATAAACAAAGAAATTAATACCTGTATGTCCTGAAGACAGCAGACAATCTCAAAACATACTTAAAAAAAAAAAAAAAAAAAAAGGACTGGAAGGCTCCAGAAAGCATCCAAAATAATAGAGCAAGTGACCTTCCAGTAAAAGAAAAGGTACTGGAGCTACCTTATAGGGAATTCAAAACTTAATATTCAGGGTTCTCCCACAGATGAAGGAAAAAGCAGACAAAAATAAGGAAAAAATAGACAAAATCATGGAAAATACAGTCAAAATCATGGAAAAGCCAAAGCAATGGAAGAATTCAGGAAAATAATACAAGAACTAAGTTTCAAAACAAACAGACAACTAGAAATCATACAAAAACAACATTTAGAAATCCAAAAGATAAATGACAAGATTTCAGAAATGGACATTGCCATAGAAAGTTTTAGGAGCAAATTTGAAATAATGGAAGAAAAATCTTTGAATACCACTTTGAGGAAACATCAGAGTAAAGAATGAAGAAAAATTAAGAAACCCTGAGAACAATGTGGGATACAATCAAAAGCAAAAATTTGCATGTAATAGGAGTTCCAGAACATGGGGAGAAAACAGAAAAAACAGAAAGGGTCATTGACGGTTTGCTGACAGAAAACTTCCTTAAAATTCTGAAAGATGAAAAGCTGACCATCAAAGAAGCTCAATGAACCCCATATAGAATAGACCCCAAAAGAAAATCACCAAGGCATATCATAATCACACTCACTAAAACAAAAGACAAAGAAAGAACCCTGGAGCAGCTCGAGAAAAATGAAAAGTCACATACAAAGGGGAAATAATAATACTAAGCTCTGATTACTCAGCAGAAACCATACAAGCAAGAAGGCAATGGGATGACATATACAAAACTGTGAAAGAAAAAAATTGCCAACCAAGAATAACATATCATGCAAAACTCTCATTCAAATATGATGATGAAATTAGGACATTTACAGATAAACATAAATTAAGGGACTATGTAAAAACCAAACCAAACTTACAAGAATTATTATAGGGAATCCTTTGGTTAGAGAATCAACAACATCAGACAACAGCCTGAATCTAGGATGCAAGACTACATCAGCCAGATACCAACCTAGGTAATGAACTCTCAAGTATAAAACAAAACTAAAAGAATTACAACAGGGAACCAGAGAGCTCAATCTGTAAATGACAATGTCAGAACAATAAAAGAGGGAATAAATAGTGTATGTATAGATCTGTCAAACAGAGAAGAAATCAAGGTCATATCAAGTAATAAAAGTCTGGTTCAAACTTAGGAAGATAGGAGGAAATTTCAAGGTAATCACAAAGAAAGCTAACAAACCTACTCATCAAAATAAAAATAAAGAAGAAAAACATAAAGTCTCACTAAACAAAAAATCTACAAAAATGAAAAAAATCAACAAACATAAGGAATTCAGCTCAGGAGAGTAAGCAGAACAAAGAAAACGTCAGCACCACAAAAAAAAAGCACTACAAAATGACAGCAATAAACTCACACTTATCAATAATCAATCTGAACATGAATGGCTTAAATGTACCCATAAAGAGACAGAGTGGCAGAATGGATGAAAAATCAGGACCCATCAATATGCTGTCTACAAGAGACACACCTTAGAAACAAAGACATAAATGTATTAAAAATCAAAGGATGGAAAAATATATCTAGCAAATAGTAACCAAAAAAGAGCAGGAGTGCCAATACTAATCTCAGATATAATGAACTTTAAAACAACATCTACCATAAAAGACAGAGAAAAACATTATATAATGACTAAAGGGACAATCCACCATGAAGACATAACCATAATAAATATCTACACACCCAACGACAGGGCTCCAAAATGAATAAAACAAACTCTTCAACAGCACTGAAAAGAGAAACTGACAGTTCCACAATAATAGTAGGAGACTTCAACACACCACTCTCAGTAAAGGACAGAACATCTAGAAAGAAATTCAACAAGGATACGGAAGATCTAAAGGCAACAATTAACCAACTTGACCTCAAAGACATATATAGAACACTCCACCCAACAGCAGCAAAGTACACATTCTTTTCCAAATCATATGGAATGTTCTCCAGAATAGATAGGCCACAAAGCAACCTCAACAAAATCCAAAACATTGAGATAATACAAAGTATCTTCTCTGATCAAAATGCTATCAAAATAGAAATTGTCAACAGAAAGAGCAAGGAAAAAAAATCAAATACATGGGAACTGAATAACACTCTGCTTAAAAACCACTGGGTAACAGAAACAATCAAAGATGGAATCAAAAAATTCCTAGAATTAAATGAGAATGAAAACACATCATACCGAAACCTTTGGGACACAGCAAAGGCAGTCCTCAGAGGACAGTTTATAGCAATAGATGCACACATCAAAAAAGAAGGGACAAAATCAAAATATAAGTTACACAACTAGAACAAATAGAAAGAGAACAGCAAAAGAAGCCCACAGCCACCAGAAGAAAGGAAATGATAAAGATCAGAGCAGAAATAAATGAAATAGAGAGTAGAAAAACAAAGAATCAACAAAACTAAATTTGGTTATTTGAAAGGATTAACAAAATCGACAAATCATTGGCCAAATTGTCAAAAGAAAAACAGGAGAGGATGAAAATAACCCCAAATAATAAACGAAATGGGGGACATAACAACAGACCCAAATGAAATAAAAAAGATCATAACAGAGAACTGTGAAAAACTATTCTCCAACAAATTTGAACACCTAGAGGAAGTGGACAAATTTCTAGAAACACACTACCTACCAAAACTAACACAAACTGAAGTTGAAAATCTGAACAGACCCATAACAAAAGAAAAGATTGAAAAAGTAATAAAAAACATACCAATACAAAAAGGCCCTGACCCAGATGGGGTCACTGAAGAATTCTACCAAACATTAAGACATGAGCTTATACCAGTACTACTCAAACTATTTCAGAACATAGAAATGGAAAGGATATTTACAAATTCTTTCTATGAGACCAGCATAACCCTGATACTGAAACCAGGCAAAGACACCACAAAAAAGAAATTACAGACCAATATCTCTCATGAATATAGATGCAAAAATTCTCAACAAAATTCTAGCCAATAGAATTCAGCATCATATCAAAAAAAATAATACACCACAACCAAGTGGGATTCATACCAGCTATGTAAGCATGATTCAACATTAGAAAATCAATCAATGTACTCCACAACATAAATAAAATAAAAGAATCAAAAGATCATCTCAATCAATGCAGGAAAAGCATTCACCAAAGACAACACCCATTCCTGATAAAAACTCTCAATAAAATAGCAATAGAAGGGAAATTCCTCAACATAATAAAAAGCAGCTTTCCAGTCTAGTGGTGCTTCACAGCCTTTCAAGAAGAATCAAAGATGGCACACAGAGCCAGGTGTTTGAGAGAAAGGAGGGGGAGGTGGTGAGAGGCATGGAAGAAACCAAAAGAAGTGGAAAAAAGCAACACCAGCAACGAACAAATGGCACTTGGGGAGCTGGCCAGTGTGGGCAGGGTGAATTCAAGTGGCACGGGGCCAAAGCCGGTGCCTTTCGGCCAAGAGACTGTAGCTAGCAGGAAGCAGAGGAGGCCGAGCAGGGGCGAAGAAGGCTGGGGGTGGGTGGAAAGGCATATATCACTGGTGACCGGTGCTCTGCCTCCTGCTGGCAGCTCCGTGAAGTCACTTTCCCGGACTCCCTGTCCGCTGATCTCTGATGTGGGCGAGGTGAATTTAAGTGGCAGAGACCCTGCAATTCCCGGCCGTTGGAGTGACTGCAGCCAGCTAGGAAGTGGCAGACGAAGAGCAGGAGGTAGAAGGATGGGGCGTGGGAAAGCATATGTCGCTGGTTACCAGGTGTCCCGTCTCCTGTTGGGAGCTCCCTGAAGCTGCTTTCCCATATTCACTGTCCACCAATCTCTGACAGGAGTCCAAGATGGCAAATCTGTGCTGTGTTAGCTGATAGGGGACCTGCACACGTATCTCTCCTCACTCTCTGTTCTCTGTCAGTTTCTTATTCCATTCCATGCTTGGCTGAGTTCTTAATCTCTTCATTTGATGCTTAGGGTTCCAGGATTGATGTTTGTCTCTGCTTTATTTAGTTTTTTTGGATCTTTGCTGTGGAGGGACAGTGTGGTGCTTCTGTCTATAGTGCCATGTTGGCTCCGCCCTCCTTTACCAAATATTTAGAAAAGTATTGACATCAATACTGTTTAAACTCTTTCTAAAGACAGAGAAAGAAGGACTACTCCCTAATTCATTCTATGATGCAAGTATAAACTTGACACCAAAACAAAGACACCACAAGAAAAGAAAACTGCAGTCCAATATGTCTTATGAATATAGATGCAAAAATCCTCAGCAAAATACTAGAGAAGAGAAGCCTGTTGGCATATTAAAAGAGTTATACACCATGACCAAGTGGGATTGATTCCAAGAATGTAGGGATGGTTCAACATTAGAAAATCAATCCAAGTAAAACACCACATTAATAGAACAAAGGGAAAGAATCATACGATCATCTCTATGGATGCAGAAAGAGCATTTGATAAAATGCAATACCATTTCTTGATGAAAACTGTAAAGAAGATTGGAATAGAATGGAACTTCCTCAATGTGATTTAGGGCATAGATGAAAAGCAGCCAACATTATACTTAATGGAGAAAGACTGAGAGCTTTCCCCTTAAAATCCAGAAGACAAGAGTGCCTGCTCTCACCACTTCTACTCAATATTGTATTAGAATTCCTAGACAAAGCAATATGACGAGAAAAAAAAGTATCCAGATTGGAAAAGAAAATGATCTCTATTCACAGATGGTATGATCCTATACATAGAAAATCCAAAAGAGTCTGCAAAACTTAATCTAGAGCTAACGGAGGAATTTAGAAATGTTGCAGGGTACAAGGTCAACAAACAAAAATCAGTTAGGTTTCTATACACCAGCAATGAGAAATCTGAAATGGAAATTAGGGAAACAATTCCATTTACAATAGCATCTAAGAGAATAAAATACTGAGGAATAAATCTAACTAGAGACATGAAGGATTTATACAATGAAAATTATAAAACACTGCTGAAAGAGACTGAAGACTTAAATGACTAGAAAGAGGTTCCGTGTTCTTGGGTTGGAAGAATTAATTTTGTTAAGATGGCAATACTACCCAAAGTGATCTATAGATTCAAAGCAATCCTGATCAAAATTCCAACAGCCTTCTTTACAGAAATAGAAAAACCAATCCTCAACTTTATATGAAATGGTAAGAGGCCCCAAATATCTAAAGCAATGTTGAAATATAAGAACAAAGTTGCAGGACTCACAATTCCTGATTTTAAAATCTGTTATACAGCTACAGTAATTAAAACAGCCTGGTACTGGCATAACAATAGACTCATAGACCAATTGAATAGAATTGAAAGTCCAGAAATAAACCCACACATCTATGGTCAACTGATTTTTGACAAGGATGATAAGTTCATTTGATGGGGAAAGAAGAATCTCTTCAATAAATGGTGTTGGGAAAATTGGATTTCCAAATGCAGAAAAATGAAACAGTATCCAAGCCTCACACCACACACAAAACCAAATTCAAAATGGATTAAGGATCAAACTAAAACCAAAAAATTCTGAGAAGAAAATGCAGGGGCAAGGGTGTCAGACCTAGCTTTCAACAATGGATTATCTACTTTAATAATTAAAGTAAAAACATCAAAACAAAAAAAATATATAAATGGAACCTCAAAAAATTTAAAACTTTTGTTTATAAAAAAGATTTTACTGAAAAAGAAAAAAGACAAGCTACCAACTGAGAGAATATCTTTGGAAACCATACATCCAGTAAGAATCTAATAACTAAAATATATCTAAAACTTAGGCAATTTAACAACAAAAAGACAAATAATCCAATCATAAAATTGGCAAAGGACTTGAACAGACATTTCACCAAAGAGGTCATTCAAATAGCCACCAAACGCAAGAAAAGATGCTCAACGTCATTAATCATCAGACAGATGCAAACCAAAACCACAGTGAGATACCATTTCACTCCTACTAGGATGGCAAAAAAAAAAAAGAAAATAACAAGTGTTGGTGAGAATGTGGGGAAATTGGAACACTTCTCCATTGCTTGTGGGAATGCAAAATGGTATAGCTGCTGTGGAAAACAGTGTGGCAGTTCCTCAAAACCTAAAAATAGAACTACATATGACCCAGCAATTCTACAGTTAGGAGTATGCCCAAAGAACTTGAAAGCAGAGACACGAACAGACGTATGTACACCAATGTTCAGTGTAGAACTATTCGCAATAGCCAAAAGGTGGAAACCACCTAAATGTCCATCAAAGGATTATGGATAAACAAAATGTGGTATATACATACAATGGATTACTACTCAGCAAGAAAGAAAAATGAAGTCTTGTTGCATATGACAACATGGATGGAGCTTGAAGACATTATGCTGAGTGAAATAAGTCAATCACAAAAGGAGATATTGTATGATCTCACTTATATAAAAAAGCGAGAACAGGCACATGTTTTGAGAACAAAGTTAATTAGCGATTACAAGGCACAGGAGGGAGGGGGAAAGGGAAGAGGGTTATTGCTTATGGACCACTGAATTTCAGGTTCCTTTATTTTTATTTTATTGTACTTTACGTGACAGATTACAATTCAAGTTAATCTCTCATACAAAAATTTATACATACATTGTTATGTGACCCTAATTGCTCTCCTTATACTGTGACAGCACACTTCTCCTTTCCACCCGATTTCCCATGTCCATTCAATCAGCTATTGACCCTCTCTGCTTTCTCATCTCACCTCTGGACAGGAGCTGCCCATTTAGTCTCATGTATCTACTTGAGCTAAGAATAAGAAGCACACCTTTCACGAGTATCATTTTATGTCCCATAGTCCAGTCTAATCTTTGTCTGAAGAGTTGGCCTCAGAATGTTTTTAGTTCTGGGTTGACAGAGAGTCCAGGGAACATGCTTTCCGGGGTTCATCCAGTCTCAGTCAGGCCATTAAGTCTGGTCTTTTTAATAGAATTTGAGTTCTGCACCCCACATTTCTCATGCTCCATCAAGGACTCTCCGTTGTGTTCCCTGTCAGGGCGGTCATTGGTGGTAGCCAGGCACCATCTAGTTCTTCTGGTCTGAGGCTGATGCAGTCTCTGATTTATGTGGCCCTTTCTGTCTCTTGGACTAATATTTTCCTTGTGACTTTGGTGTTCTTCATTCTCCATTACTCCGGGTCGGATGGGACCAATGGATGCCTCTTAGACGGCCGCTGGCTAGCTTTTACCACCACAGACGCCACTCACCAAAGTAGGATGCAGAACATTCTCTTAATAAACTTTGTTACGCCAACTGACCTAGATGTCCCCTGAAAGCATGGTCCCCAGACCACTGCCCGTGCTACTCTGTCCCTTGAAGTGTTTGGTTGTATTCAGGAGACTTCTTAGCTTTGGTTTAGTCCAGTTGTGCTGACTTCGCCTGTAGTGTGTGTTATTCTTCCCTTCACCTAAGACAATTCTTCTCTACTATGTAGTTAGTGATTAACCCTCTCCCTCCCTCCCCACCCTTGTAACCATCAAAGAATGCTTTCTTTTGTGTTTAAACCTTTTCTTGAGTTCTCACAATAGTGGTCTTATATGGGCTAAATTCACTCGGCATGATGCCTTCCAGATTCCTCCACGTTATGTTTCACGGATTCATCGTTGTTCTTTATCGTTGTGTAGTACTCCATTGTGTGGATACACCATAATTTGTTTATCCATTCGTCTGTTGATGGGCACCTAGGTTGTTTCAATTTTTTGCTATTGTGAACACTGCTGCAATGAACATGGGTCTGCATATACCTATTTGAGTGACAGCTCTTAGTTTTCTAGGATATATTCCAAGGAGCAGGATAGCTGGATCACATGGTACTTCTATTTCTAGCTTTTTAAGGAAGCACCAAATCAATTTCCAAAGTGGTTGTACCATTTTACATTCCCACCAACACTATATAAGTGTTCCAGTGTCTCTACAACCTCTCCAACATTTATTATTTTGTGTGTGTGTGTGTTTTTTTTTAATTAATGCTAGCCTTGTTGGGGTGAGATGGTATCTCATTGTAGTTCTGATTTGCATTTCACTAATGGTTAATGATCGTATTTCTTCATGTGTCTGTGAGCCACCTGAATGTCTTCTTTGGCAAAGTGCCTGTTCATATCCTTTGCCCATTTTATAATTGGGTTATTTGTCTTTTTGTTGTTGAGGTTTTGCAGTATCTTGTAGATTTTAGAGATTAGACACTGATCGGATTTATCATAGCCGAATTTTTTTCCCAGTCTGTAGGTTGTCTTTTTACTCTTTTGGTAAAGTCTTTTGAGCATTAGTGTTTGATTTTTAGGAGCCCCCGGTTATCTAGTTTCTCTTCTGGGGTATGTGCATTGTTAGTTATCTTTTGTATTCTGTTTATGCCATGTATTAGGGCTCCTAGCATTGTCCCTATTTTTTCTTCCGTGATCTTTATTGTTTTCAATTTTATATTTAGGTCTTTGATCCGTTTTGAGTTAGTTTTTGTGCATGGTGTGAGGTATGGGTCTTCTTTCAGTTTTTTGCAGATGGCTATCAAGTTATCCCGGCAACATTTGTTAAAGAGAGTGTCTTTTCCCCAGTTAATGGACTTTGGACCTTTGTCAAACATCAGCTGCTCATAGGTGGATGAATTTATGTCTGGATTCTCAATTCTGTTCCATTGGTCTATGTATCTGTTGTTGTACCAGTACCAGGCTGTTTTTACTACTGTGGCGGTTTAATAGGTTCTAAAATCAGGTAGTGTGAGGCCTCCCACTTTGTTCTTCTTGAGTAACGCTTTAGCTATCTGGGGCCTCTTCCCTTTCCATATGAAGTTGGTGACTTGTTTCTCCATCTCATTAAAAAATGCCACTGGAATTTGTGATCAGATTCCATTGTATATGTAGATCACTTTGGGTAGAATTAAGATTTTCGCAAGTTGAGTCTTCCTATCCATGAGCAAGGTATGTTTTTCCACTTATGCAGGTCTCTTTTGGTTTCTTGTACTAGTGTCTTGTAGTTTTCATCGTATAGGTCTTTTATGTTTTTGGCTAGATTTATTCTTACGTATTTTATCTTCTTGGGGGCTATTGTAAATGGTATTGATTTGGTGATTTCCTCTTCGAGGTTCTATCTGTTGATGTAGAGGAATGCAACTGTTTTTTGTATGTTTATCTTGTATCCTGATACTCTGCCAAAATCTTCTATTAGTTCCAGTAGTTTTCTTGTGGATTCTTTGGGGTTTTCTGTGTATAAGATCATATCATCTGCAAATAGAGATATTTGCCTACTTCCCTACCAATTTGGATGAACTTTATTTCTTTTTCTAGCTTAATTGCTCGGGCTAGGATGTCCAGTACAATGTTGAATGAGAGTGGTGATAAAGGGCATCCTTGTCTGGTTCCCGTTCTCAGGGGGAATGCATTCAAACTCTCTCCATTTAGGATGATGTCAGCTGTTGGCTTTGTATAAATGCCCTTAATTATGTTGACAAATTTCCTTCTATTCCCGTGTTGTTGAGTTTTTAATCATGAATGGGTGTTGGAATTGTTATATGCCTTTTCTGCATCGATTGATAATATCATGTAGTTCTTCTCTTTTGTTTTATTAACGTGATGGACAACATTAATTGTTTTTCTAATGTTGAACCATCCCTGCATACCTGGTATAAATCCAACTTGATCATGGTGAATTTTTTTTTATATGTTGCTGAATTCTATTGGCTAGAATTTTGTTGAGGATTTTTCCGTCAATGTTCATGAGGGATATTGGTCTGTAATTTCCTTTTTTTGTGGTCTCTTTACCTGGTTTTGGTATCAGGGTTATGCTGGCTTCATAGAATGAATTTGGGAGTATTCCTTCCTTTTCTATGCTCTGAAATACTTTTACTAGTAGTGGTGTTAACTCTTCTCTGAAAGTTTGGTAGAATTCTCCAGTGTAGCCATCAGAGTCAGGGCTTTCTTTTTGTTTGCAGTTTTTTAATTACCTTTTCAATCTCTTCTTTTGTTGTATGTTTATTTAGTTGTTCCACCTCTGTTTGTGTTAGTTTAGGTAGGTAGTGAGTCTCTAGAAATTTGTCCACATCCTCTAGGTTTTCAAATTTGTTAGAGTACAATTTTTCATAGTATTCCATTATGATTCTTTTAATTTCAGTTGGGTGTGTTGTGATATCCTCCATCTCATTTCTTAGATGGGTTATTTGCTTCCTCTCTTGTTTTTCTTTTGTCAGTTTGGCCAATGGTTTATCAATTTTGTTGATCTTTTCAAAGAACCAGATTTTGGTCTTGTTAACTCTTTGTTAACTAATTGTTTTTCTATTATCTCATTTAATTCTGCTCTAATTGTTATTATTTCCTTTCTTCTGGCGCTTGAGAGCTTCTTTCGATGCTTGCTTTCTGCTTGTTCCCATTGTAGGGTTAATGTTTTGATTTTGGCCATTTCATCTTTTTGGATGTGTACATTTATTGCTATAAACTACTCTGAGCACTGCTTTTGCTGTGTCCCAAAGGTTCTAGGAGGATGTGTTTTCATTCTCATTTGATTCTATAAATTTCTTTATTCCATCCTTAATTTCTTCTATAACCCAGTAGTTTTTGAGCAAGGTGTTGTTCAGTTTCCATGTGTTTGATTTTTTTACTTGCTTTTTCTGTTAGTGATTTCTACTTTTATGGCATTATGGTCAGAAAAAGATGCTTTGTAGGATTTCGATGCTTCGGATTCTGTTAAGGCTTGCTTTATGGCTTAATATGTGGTCTATTCTGGAGAATGTTCCATGTGTGTTGGAAAAGAAAGTATACTTGGCTGCTGTTGGAAGGAGTGTTCGTTATATGTCCATGAGATCAAATTGGTTGATTGTAGCATTTAGATCCTCTGTGTCTTTATTTAGCTTATTTCTGGATGTTGTGTCCTTCACCTAAAGTGGTGTGTTGAAGTCCCCTACTATTATTCTGGAGCTGTCTATGTCTCTTTTCAATGCTGTTAGAGTTTGTTTTATGTATTTTGGAGCCCTGCCATTGGGTGTGTAATTATTTACTATAGTTATGTCCTCCTGGTGTATTGAGACTTTAATCATTATATAGTGTCCTTCCTCATCTTTTGTTGTGGATTTTACTTTAAAGTCTATTTTGTCAGAGATTCATATTGCCGCTCCTGCTCTTTTTTGAGTGTTGTTTGCTTGAAATATTTTTTTTCCACCCTTTTAGTTTTAGTTTGTTTGTGTCTTTAAGTCTAAGCTGTGTTGTTAGTAGGCACCATAGATGGATCGTGTTTTTTATCCATTCTGCCACTCTCCTTATTGGTGCATTTAGTCCATTTACATTCAGTGTAATTATGGATATATATAAGTTTAGTGCTGTCATTTTGAGATCTTTTTGTGTGTGTTGTTGACTGTTTCTTTCTTCCACTTAATTTTCTGTATTGACTTGTTTTATTTATGTATTTTCTTTTCATCTTTTTCATTTTTGTTGATTTGTATTTGCTGAGTCCTTTTGTTTTTCTTGTTTTTTTATTTTGATGTGTAGGATTGTTAGTTTCCTTTGTGAGTACCTTAATATTTACCCCTATTTTTCTAAGTTTAAACCAGTGTTTTATTTTTTTATATCACCTTGACTTCCTCTTCATATGAAAAAATCTATGTCTACATTTTTTCAGTCCATTTTTTTTTTAATGTTGTCATTTTTACATATTGACATCTGTTTCCTTATTTTCAGTGTTTTAGCTTTGAGTTACTTTTGTGACTTCCCTGTCTGGGTTGATAGCTTGTTGCTCTGTCCTGTGTTCTAGGCTTGGGTTGTTAT
Organism: Trichechus manatus latirostris; assembly: GCF_000243295.1. Taxonomy (NCBI): domain Eukaryota; kingdom Metazoa; phylum Chordata; class Mammalia; order Sirenia; family Trichechidae; genus Trichechus; species Trichechus manatus. The sequence goes on along the minus strand of NW_004443982.1, from coordinate 1,748,605 downwards.
CTGATGTTATTGATTTTCTAACTGGAGGACTCCCTTTAGTATTTCTTGTAATTTTGCTTTGGTTTTTGCAAATTTCCTAAACTTCTGTTAATCTGGAAATGCCCTAATTTTGCCATCATATTTGAGAGACAGTTTTGCTGGATGTATAATTCTTGGCTGGCAATATTTTTTCCTTCAAGGCTTTATATATGCCATTTCATTACCTTCTTGCCTGCCTGGTTTCTGCTGACTTGTCAGAGCTTAGTATTATTGACTCTCCTTTGTAGATGAGTTTTTGTTTTCCCCTAGCTGCTCTTAAAATTCTCTTTTTCTTTGGTTTTTGCAAGTTTGATTATATTATGTCTTGGTGACTTTCTTTTGGGATCTACATTATGTGGGGTTCGATGAGCACCCTGGATAGATGTTTTCTCATCTTTCATGATATCAGCGTTTTCTGCCAACTAATCTTCAACGAGTTCTTTGTATTTTCTGTTATCCCCTCTTCTGGTACTCCAACCACTCGTAGGTTATTCCTCTTCATAGATTCCCACATAATTCTTAGGGTTTCTTCATTTTCTTAAAATCCTTTTATCTGATTTTTCCTCAAATAAGTTGGTATCAAGTGCTTTATCTTCAATCTCACTAACTCTGACTTTCATTGTCTCAATTCTGCTCCCATGACTTTCTATTGAATTGTCTAATTCTGAAATTTTATTGTTGATCTTCTGGATTTCTGATTGCTGTCTCTCTATGGATTCTTACAGCCTGTTAAATTTGTCATTATGCTCTTCTCTAATCTTCTTATGTTTGTCTATTGCTTGGTCTGTGTTTTGCCTGATCTCCTTCCTGATCTCTTGAAGAGTTCTGTATATGAATCTTATGTGTTCTGCCTCTGGTAATTCCAAGAAATTCTCTTCCTCTGGAAAGTTCCTTGATTCTTTATTTTGGGAGCTTTCTGAAGCCATCAAGATCCATCTCTTTATGAGATTTCTTATTGACTGCTGTCTCCAAGCCATCAGTAAGTTATTATATTTATTTATTTTATGTTTACTTACTGTGTCCTAACTTCTTCTGTTATGCCAAAATAGGCTGCTTGTGTGAGCTAGCCCAATCACTGGCGCCCCTGAAGCTCCAAGTATGTGAGCCCAGGAGTGTGCCCACTCCTCCTGTATGGATTCAGCTCAGGTGTCCAGGTAGTCGGCCACCAAGTGTGTGGTGCAGGCTCTCACGTACAGTCCTAGACAGGCATTGCTGATTGGTGTAGGCATAGGAATCCAGCTGCATCGAGGATCATGTGCTGAGCAAGGCAGGGGGCCGATGGCCACCCCTGAGTGTCTGGGAGGAAAGCATGTCCCTGTTCCCTAGAGCCATAGGTGGGTGGGTTTTGTAGCCAGAGTATGAGCACCCAATGCTGTTGGCTGTAAGGACTAGGGGGCACCACTTATTCTTGGGCCAGTCACAGGTGGCTAGGTTGTGTGAGTGGAGCCACCAGTCCTCCAGCCCCTGATGTGGGTAGGTGAAGACCCTGTTTAATGAGCAGAGCAGTGTCAAATGTCACGAACCTGCCACTTCACAGCTGTAACAGTTGAAGTTAGACTTCAGATATATACTCTGTTGTACTGTGGTAATGAGGGCCTACGCTGTTGAAATGGGCCCACACAAGTCTATGCACTCAAAGTCCGTGGACCCCTTATGCTTGTGCCTAGGCAAAGGAACTGTGCCTATGCTGACTTCCTAGCTTAGGGGAGCCAGCAGATTATGTTTTCCCCTGTTTGTTAATTTGTTCCCTCTCCAAGGCTAGGAGAATGACTCAGGGCCAGTGACAGGTCCTACTTTCAGCCCAGGGAACTTGGAAATTGCTGAAGCCCTCCAAGACCCAGTGCAGAGCAGGGAGCAGGGAGGTAAATGGGAGAGAGTTTTTTTCCAAGGGGGATGTTTTTGATCTGCGCAGTAGACCAGACACAAGTACTTATCTTTCACCAATCAAGGGTGGCTTCTCACTGGTTCTGGATCGCTGAGTAGACTCTTTGCTGGTGGGTGTCTCCTGATGTGGAAAATGCCTCCTGAGTGCTGCTACTTGCCTCACTGTGCACCATGAACTGATCCGGCCTGAAGGGCTTCTGCTCCCATGGGTCAGGTCTGGCAACTCTTCGCTGCTTCCAAACTGTCTCTTCCTCTCCATGCCACTCAGTTACATTCCTCAAGTTTGCCTTTGATGTTCAGGGCTCCTAGATTGTCATATAGAATCGATTCACTTGTTTTGTTTGGTCTTTGTTGTAAGAGGGACCACCGGAAGCACCTGACTAGTCCACCATTTTGGCTCCACCTCCTCTGAATTTCGTTTTATGGTGATAAAAAATTTGCATTGATTAAGGGTTGTGTTGCACAGCCAATTAATGTAATTGCTGTCAATATGTTGTACACCTGTAAAAAGTTGAATTGGCAAAAGTTATTTGATAGATATTGTCATGGATTGAATTGTGCCCCCATAAAATAACTGTCAACGTGGCTAGGCCATGATTCCCAGTCTTGTGTGATTGTCCACCATTTTGTCATCTGATGTGGTTTTCTTATGTGTTATACATTCTTTCGCTATGGTGTTATGAGATGAGATTAGCAGCAATTATGTTAATGAGGCAAGATTCAATCTACAAGATTGGATTGTGTCTTTAGTCAATCTCTTTTGAGATATCAAAGAGAGAAGCGAGCAGTGAGACGGGGGACCGCGTACCACCAAGAAACAAGAGCCAGGAGAATAGCATTTCCTTTGGACCTGAGGTCCCTGCGCTGAGAAGCTCCTCAACTTGGGAAAATTGATGACAAGGACCTTCCCCCAGAGCCTATAGAGACGGGAAGGCTTCCGCTGAAGCTGGCACCCTGAATTTGGACTTCTAGCCTATTACACTGTGAAAGAATACATTTTTCTTTGTTAAAACCATCCACTTGTGGTATTTCTGTTGTAGCAGCCTTAGATAACTAAGACAGATATATTTACAATAACAACAAAAGAACAGTGACTGAGGCTGCTTATGTACAACTAAACACCTTATGGGATTTGGTTTCTTGGTTTGGATCATCAGTTAATGGGATTTCCCAGTTAATTGGCCAGTATCCTGTTTAGTGCTTCTGTTCTACCCTTGGTAGTGCCTGAGGTCTTAAAAGCTTGCAAGAGGCCATCCAAGGTACAATATTTTGTCCCCATTTTCCTGGAGCAAGAGAGGAAGAAGGAGAGTCAGGAAGAGGTGGAGGAAATGGAATGTGTGGCTAATTGCCTCCATGAACAACTGCTTCCTTTGTTATGAGACCAAAAGAACTGGATGGTTCCCAACTACCATTACTGAAAATTTTGATTAAGTGGGAAAATGAAGAGTTGATTTTCAAATTCTCATAGGATCCAGACTTTCTGGAGCCATGGCTACGGCTTGAACCCCCAAAACCATTGCCCTAAGATAATCTTTAAACCTTAAACAAAAATATTCTCTGAAGTCTTCTTAAAACCAAACAATAGTTTAGCTGAACTCGTGAAGAATGTCTGCCTTGAGAGTTATGCTCTTTTAAGAACCATCTATAAGGGATCAACTTGAAAACAGAAACTTGAATGATAAGATAAGAAACTTACGGGGGTAGTGAGTTTATATTAATAGAGGATGAACAATTCAGAAAGGTAGGGTGAGAATCGTTGCACAATTTGAAGAATGTAGTCGATGTCACTGAATTGCCCATGTAGAAATTGTTGAATTGGTGTATGTTCTACTGTGTATATTCTCAAGAACAACAAAAAATAACGTATAAAAATTTTACTTTTTAAAACAGAATGTCAGCTCTCTATAAGTTTAAGGTTTAATTTAAAGCCATACATTATTAGCCTTCAAAACTAAAATCAAAGCAGGGCCCCAATACAAACCATGACAATTAAATACTACAGCCTTTTTGTGAAAGACCTGTGAACCAGTCCTACCAAAGAAGCCAGGAGACACACTAATGGCAGTTCAAAACAAACAGAAATAAGAATACTCTGGGTGGGACAAGAAATGGTTGACAATGTTAAAGGAGAATAGCTTTCATTTTAAGCAGCACAACCAACAAATCAAGAGGAATTTAAGCCGTGAAAACTTGGCTGTGATGACAAGAAGATTTTTAAAAGCAAGTGAAGAATTTCCCACCTTGGATCTGTTCCTTAGTTGGGGCAAGGGTGTTAATTCTGCTTGTGTGATGTTGGAAATAATAATCCAGAAGTGCTGAAAGGAATTCCTGAATGGGAGCCATTCTTTGATTTTTGGCCATTCTGCAAATTCCTTTATTTTTTCATATGTAAAAGCAGTATTAATGAATCTGTTAATCTTTTTCAGTACCTATGAACATAAGCTGCTTAGTGTTTTGGTCAACAACAAATAGTGTATACACATTAATTCTACTTTAATAGGTCCAAAGATCCACACACGCTGAGCACCTTAAATAAAAATGGGAGGCAAATTGATGGACAGGAAAGAAAAGAGAGCTTATGAAACCTCAGAATCAGAATCCATATCTGCTGAGGTCTGGCACTGACAGTCTGGTATACATTTATATGAATTAGTATGGCAGATTGATAAATTTCTCATCACAAAGTTGGGTTTCTTGAACTCTCAGGAAACTGAAATAGAATATTTGGACAACAATCATACCAGCAGCAGGCCAGGAGGTTGAGAACTGCAGGAGATGTTGGCTGAGCCATTTCCTGAGCAGAATGGAAGGGAATGATTTCAATTATTGTCACACAGTGCTCCCTCTTGCCCTAGCCTCACTATGCTTCCCCTTCTGAAAGAAAGGAAGAGAAAGACAGGAAGGAAGGAAGGAAGGAAGGGAGGAAGGGAGGGAGGGAGGGAGGAGAAGGGAAGAAGAAATAAAGGAAGATGAATGTTGCAATTAAGTCAAAGCAAGGATTAACAACTATAAAAAATATGAAGGTTACTACTGCATAAAATGAAAATAGAAAAGGTCAGTTCAGGAAATGTTAAACTAGCTCAGTTACTGTTAGTTCATAGCCCTGAGTCCTTAGGCTTAGCAGGCCCAGGGAATAGTACCAAAGCTTTGTCGCTTGCAATTTTATGAAGCACATCTGTGCTGGTGGCAGCTAGCATACTGGCAAGGCTACAAACTCGCATGCCCTTAGGTCATAAACTAATTAGGGCACAATCCTTCACTTGTTCTAGCCATTCTGCCAATTGCTTCATGGGTGGGGGCAGGCGGGACCCTTGTTTAAGGCCACCTCTGGAAACAAGATTTTCTGGGCTTAAGCCTTCCTTCCTGAGGAGTTATGTGGGAGTCTGCAGGACCATCAAAGGTCTAAGTAAGCCTGGCAGTCTATCCTTCTGCCTTAATAATCCATTAACTAATTACTAAGTGCCTATGTTGTACAAGACCCAGTGAGGAAATGTAAAAGTAAGGAAGAAAGTACCCTCAAGGGGCTTAGAGTTTAGTAATAGTGGGGAACGTAAGAACCATTCAAAATCGTCGCTTTTCTTAAGCCCACTTGCACATCTCAAATTTCATTCCTAAATACATCCCACATGTTCTGGAAAAAAAAAGGAAGAGATTTTCTTCCAAAGTCAGTGTAACCTTCCATCTTTTCCCCAAGGATGGGGTATGAGCTTCCCTGTTCTCCAAAATCATAATTCAATTAAAGGCTTTCCAAAGCCTGCCTGTTCAAAAGAAGGGCCAATCACTCCCCTCCAGCACAACACCTCTTTTGCCTGTAGGCCTATGCCCATTGCATTCACAGTCAAGGTTCTTGACATGGTACACACAGGTGAGACACACCCCTTTACATCCAAGAAGGCATACCCACATGGCTGCAGACTTACAAATAGTGTCCATCCGACAAAGCTTGCATACCCAGAAATTCATGTGGACACATCAAAAGATATGCACATAGTTTGCTTACAAACATAGACAGAAGAGAAAGTAAGCAGAGTGGGAAAGGGTGGCAAAACTTCACAGCTCAGTGAGCTGGAGACCTGGGTAGAAAGAAGGATGAATGAGTTGAAAATATCCGCAGGGTGCTGCTTTCCATGGCAGCAGCATACACACAGCCAGTGGTGACAACTGATTTGCTAGAATTAGAGAGAATGGACTTGTCAAGAGAACTCAGGAAAACAGTTTGGAGATCAATAGGCCCCATCAGTATGCCAGTGATTTAGTAGTAATACAGTCAAGGTCCCAGATTAAATCATTTCCATGCCCATTACTGCTTATGGGAAACATCAGACTCTTCAGACTTAGAGGTTCAAACAGCTCAACCCCCCTGACAGGGATCATTGAAAACATTCCTGCAAGGAGCACCCTCTGTAAAGAGGAGCCTGGCCAAGCACACAGGCATCTGAACTCCTCCATGATCACGTATTTTCCCGCTGCCTTCCACCCTTGTGCAGGCCCCCACAGTTTGTTTGCATTCCTGCACCTGGACCCACCTTCTAGCAGAGGCCAAGAGCATAATTCCTGGATGAATGCCCAGCCTTTGAAGTCAGAGAGAATTCAGGCTGTTAGATGAGGAGATCCAGATTCAAGACTCCTCAAAAACACACTTCCCCCTACTCAACAATGCATACAATAAAGTTACACTCAAGAGGTTCTCTGGCTGCTAGACCAACAGGAAGCCAGAAGAGTGGGTGTGTGAGTTATTCTCCCTAGGCTGGCCTGAGCTCTATGGAGTGTCAGGCTGGCTGGAAAGTTGAGTCTCTCCACTGAAGGTGTGACCAAGGTATCCTTAATCTGGGCACTGACCAACTAGTCTTGCCTTAAAAAGTATATCTCCCAAACCCCAACCTCCTTCACCCACGGAAATTATCCAGGTCCTCAGGCTTGGTACTCTCAAGTGTTGCAGAACAACTCAGGGCAGAAGCAACTTGGGAGAACTTGTTCTCTCTAATCAAGTGTTTTCCTATAATTTGAGATTGGCAAAGAATGGGTCTGAACAAGCAGCCATCTTCAAAAGCAATTGTTTCACTTCAAGATTACAAGATTCTTTCTTCATCTTGGCAGTCTGGGGGAGGGCGTGAAGTTACAGATCCTTTAGAATAAAAGGTAACCACCCACTTATGCATGCATGTTTAAATAGGTGTATTTTATGGGAATCAGGGACAAATCAACTTTCTCCGCTTACCTAGCCCTTAAGGTCACCAGTTTGCCATGCCTCTAACAATAACAACTGTGATACAATAATTCATTTTTATATGACACTTGACACTGTACAAAGTATCCTCCCAGTCATTATCCCATTTAATAAAAAAAAAATCTAGTGTGTGTCATAATTAATAAAGGGGATAATTTTTCATTTATATTCCCTTTGACCTGGCAATTCTGCTTGTTCTATGAATATTTCTTAGTTAAAATAATCAGGTAAGTGTATGAAGACGTATGTACACAAATGACCAACTGCAGCACTGTTTATAATAGCAAAACACTGTTGTTTGTAGTTGCTGTTGCATTGGCTCGAACTCATGGTGACGCCATGTACAAGAGAACAAAATATTTCTAGTTCCACACCATCTTCACAACTGTTGGTCCATTGTTGTGGCTGCTGTATATTTTAAGTACCTTCTAACCTGAGGGCTCATCTTCCAGCACTATATCAGACAGTATTCTGTTGTGATACATAGAATTTTTATTGGCTAATTTTTAGAGGTAGATCCCCGGGCCTTTCTTCCTAGACTGTCTTAGTCTGGAAGCTCTGCTGAAACCTGTCTACCATAGGTGACCCTGCTGGTATTTGAAATACCAGTGGCATAGCTGCCAACATCATAGCAACACACAAGCTGCCACAGTATGACAAATAGACAGGTGATAGGGCAAAACATCAGAAGCAAATTAAACATCAATTAATATGGTACTGGTTAAATAATTATAGTATTGATATAGTCATACAGCATGATACTATGAATTCCTTAAAATGACCATTAGATATGAAAATATTTCTACAATGTACTATTACGTGTAAAAATATGGGCTACAAAACAACAAACACCATTAAAAAAAAAAACCCAAAAATCATTGCCTGAGTCGATTTCTACTCATAGTGACCCTATAGGACAGAGCAGAACTCCCCCATAGGGTTTCCAAGGAGCGGCTGGTGGATTTGAACTGCCAACTTTTTGGTTAGCAGCCAAACGCTTAACCACTATGCCACCAGGGCTCCATAAATACCATATTACATACCATACGATCCCATTTTAATGTATGTGCATGTACATAAATAAACATAGAAAAATACAATGTAAAATATACATACACCTAAATATCAATGCTGGTTATATCTAGGTGGTAGGAATGTAGGTAATTTTCATCTTCTTTTTTAAACTTTTATGTATTTTCTAGGCTCTAAGAGGACGTGGAACCAGGGATATCATTGCTGATGTCAGATGGATCCTGGCTGAAAGCAGAGAATACCAGAAAGATGTTTCCCTGTGCTTCATTGACTATGCAAAGGCATTCGACTGTGTGGATCATAACAAATTATGGATACCATTGCGACAAACGGGAATTCCAGAACACTTAGCTGTGCTTATGAGGAACCTCTACATGGATCAAGAATTAGTCATTGGACCAGAACAAGGGGATACTGCGTGGTTTAAAGTCAGGAAAGGTGTGCGTCAGGGTTGTACCCTTTCAACATACTTATTCAATCTGTATGCTGAGCAAATAATTTGAGAATCTGGATTATATGAAGAAAAACGGGGCATCAGGATTGGAGGAAGACTCATTAACAACCTGCGTTATGCAGACCACACAATCTTGCTTGCTGGAAGTGAAGAGGACTTGAAGCACTTACAGATGAAGATCAAAGACCACAGCCTGCACTATGGATTACACATCAACACAAAGAAAACAAAAAACCTCACAACTGAACCAATAAGCAACATCATGATAAATGGAGAAAAGATTGAAGTTGACAAAGATTTCATTTTACTTGGATCCACAATCAACACTCATGGAAGCAGCAGTGAAGAAATCAAAAGACTCATTGCATTGGGCAAATCTGCTGCAAAAGACTCTTTAAAATGTTGAAAAGCAAGGATGTCACCTGGAAGACTAAGGTGCACCTGACCCACACCATGGTATTTTCAATTGCCTCATACGCATGTGAAAGCTGGACAATGAATAAGGAAGACCAAAGAAGAATTGACACCTTCAAATTGTGGTGTTGGTGAAGAATATTGAATATACCATGTACTGCCAAAAGAACGAACAAGTCTGTCTTGGAAGAAGTACAACCAGAATGCTCCCTGGAAGCAAGGATGGCGAGACTACATCTCACATACTTCAGACATGTTATCAGGAGAGATCAATCCCTGCAGAAGGACATCATGCTTGGTAAAGTAGAGGGCCAGTGAAAAAGAAGAAGACCCTCAACAAGATGAGGTGATACAGTGGCTGCAACAATGGGCTCAAGCATAACAACGATTGTGAGAATGGCACAAGACCATGCTGTATGTAGGGTCGCTATGAGTTGGAACTGACTCGACAGCACCTAACAACAACAACAAGCTCATATTAAAACAACATACATTATTACTTTCCATGCCATGGAAAACAATAGAGCTATATTCATTTTGAAAAAGAGAGATACAGTATACAACAATAGTAGGAGCTAAAATTTATTGAGCAATTACTATACCCAATGATTTAAATACACTTATCATATTTTAATCCTTATAACAACTCTATGAGATACATAATATTTCTCCCATCTTACAGATAAGGGGAGAAGACAGAAGCTCAGAGGGTTTAAGGGATTTCAGCCAGTATGTGTCAAAACTAAGATTTGAATGAATGTTTCTCTTGACTCTAAATCTCATTCTCTTATTTGCTGCTCTACTACCTTCCTTCTCAAGGGCCATTTCTCCCCTGAAGGGCTCAAAGCAATGTATCAAAACCAGATTTTATACTTTTTAGTACTTACACCAGATAGACCCCATTGAGAGTCTGTTTTCAGCTCAGAACACGGTTTCAAGGAATATGCAGAACCATCAAGGCCTGATGCCAAAGCCTAGGTGACAGGAAAATAAGTAACAGTTCAAATTGAACCCTGGTCCCTTAAGTCTCACAAAGGCAATGGAAGTCCTTTTTTTGATTAAAACCTTTGCTTCCTCCATCCATTCATTCCATCACTGAGTAATTATCAAGTGCCAGGAATGTAGGGGTGCAAAGATGAATAAAGCAGACTCTCAGCCCTCAAGCCCTGTGTAACCTGTTCCCTGGTGGGGAAGCATCATAGGCCATTGACCTTAGAGGCTTACTTGAGAACCAACTACAAATTGAAATGTGACCAGGGACCAAGGAGCCACATCAGGAAACTTGGAAGGACAGAAAGCAGGTAGCCAAATCCTTCTTTAACTGCTTTTTTAAAATTATGTTGGTGAAAACATACACACCAAAACATTCATCAACACAACAATTTCCACATTTACAATTCAATAACATTAATTACATTTTTCATATTGTGCCACCATTATCACTATCTTTTTCCAAAATATTCCACCACCATTAATCGAAACAAACAAAAACAAAACCCGTTGCTGTCAAGGCTCTTCCGACTCATAACGACCCTAACGGACAGAGTAGAACTGCCCCATAGGGTTTGCAAGGAGCAGCAGGTAGATTTAAACTGCCAACCTTTTGGTTAGCAGTTGTAGCTCTTAACCACTGCGCCACCAGGGCTCCACCATTCATCTACTGCTTTTTACAGAATAGTATGCATATGGATCTAATTAATCAAAATCCAGCAAAAATTGTTGAGCACTGACTATGTACCAGGACTTGTGCAAGGCGTTGTCACATATCTTACAGTAACGACTACAACTACTACTACTATGAAAAATAGCAGCTAACATTTTATTAAGGCCTTACGATGTACTATGTGGCAGAAACCGGCTAAGTGCTTTACATACAAGTCTTCACAACCACAACTCTACTAATAAGGATTAAATTAGAGATTTAATATGAAAACAGAATATAATAAATCCAACAACAATACAATAGAATTCTCCACAGATCCCCTATATCCCTCACAAGAAATTTGATGGTCATCTTATAGGCAGAACGGTTTGAATGCCCAGATACCTACATAAATACTTTCCATTTGTTCCTTTCTTTATTCTAGCTCAGTGGTTCACAAACTTAAAAACTGCCATGTAGGATTCTGTCCACAGATGAAGTGTTTTATGACAATACAAGAGATTTTTAAAGGTAATTTCAATAATTCATAACTATTGACTTATGTGCTAATTTTAGTACCTGACTTAAAGGGTCCGTGAGATAATAATAATGACAATATGAATAGTGTATGATCAATAAATGGTAGATGCTGCCTTAATACACTAAACTTCACAACCCTATCAAGGTTATCACATTTGACTCCATTATACAGGTGAGGAAACGGGTCTCCCAGAGGTTCAGCTCCCACCGTTTTGGTGTGACAAAGCCAAAGTTTAAACCCAGGTCTAACCGACACTAAGACCTATGTTCCTTGAACAGTTTCATGAGATGTATCTCCTTTCTGGTAAATAAATTATGTTTTACCTAAAAACAATGAATGACCAGGGCACAACGAGCAATATGGATCAGATGGGGTGAACATGCAGGCAGACCCAAGGAAGAACGGTTAGCAGAAAAGTGACATTATCGAAGTTAGGCTTTAGGAAAATTAACCTAATGGCGGTGATGCCTGTACTCTGAGGCCATGTCATCACTCTTCTGAGTTTGAATGAAGGCAGAAAAGCCTAGACAAAGATGCAGAAAAGCCCTTTTACTGGTGGAAGTCTTGAAGGTGCTAATGCGCCCAGCTGAAGCTAAATTATTTCCTTGAATTCCCAAACTGAGGACTTGGCAACCACAGTTTGCAACTACACTTCCAACCACCTCAAAGGGAAGTGAGACAGGAAACTAGGGACCTGGCTACCTGTCACTGGATGTCCAAAAGCCTTGGTTAAAAACTTCAAAGTGAATAAGTCACCTCAGCCTCCCTAGTATCTCAGAATGCTATCAGGTAACAATAACATTGTTACTGACATGTCTAAAATGTGCTAATTTTCATCTGAACCATCTGTATGTAATTTCAAAAAAGACCATCTAGGCTGGAGAAAAGAGACCATGAAAAGCAAAATACCAAGGACCATGTACAGCTGCTTCCACCCCAACTAAGCAAACTGGTACATCAACCCACAAAGTCTGCTGCTGTGCCCAAGGGAGACTGAAGAGCTTTTCCTACACTTTTGCCTACTTCCTAGGATGGCCAAAAATCAAGGCTGACAATTCCCCACCCACCAAGTGCCCTACGTATATCCAAAGAATGTGAAGTAACTTGCAATAAAAATTTTCACAGCACACAACATCAGAACAATAAAAGAAGGAATAAACAGTGTAGGTATAAAACCTTCTAATGGAGAGGAAGGCAAGGCAATACCAACTAATAATAGATTGCTTCAAACTTAGAAAGGTAAGGGTAAATTTCACGGTAATCACATTTTCAGAATATGGAAAAGGAAGGAATACTTCAAAATTCATTTTATGAAGCCATCATAACCCTGATACCAAAATCAGGCAAAGAAGCCACAAAAAAAGAAAATTACAGACCAATATCTTTCATGAATATAGATGCAAAAATTCTCAACAAAATTCGAGCAAATAGAATTCAGGATCATATCAAAAAAAAAAAAAAAAAAATACACCAAGACCAAGTAGGATTCATACCAGGTATGCTAGGAAGGTTCAACATTAGAAAATCAATCAACAAAATCACCACATAAATAAAGAATCACATGATCATCTCAAGTGACACAGAAAAGGCATTTGACAAAGTCCAACACCCATTCCTGATAAAAACTCTTAATAAAGTAGGTATAGAAGGGAAATTTCACAACATAATAAAGGGCATCTGTGCAAAACCAACGGCCAAAATCATTCTTAATGGAGAGAGGCCGAAAACATTACTCTTGAGAACAGGAAGAAGACAAAGATGCCCTTTATCTCCACTCTTATTTAACTTTGTGCTGGAAGTCCTAGCTATAGCAATAAGGCAAGAAAAAGAAATAAAGGGCTTCCAA
>NW_004443982.1:1729274-1733207 GCF_000243295.1 Trichechus manatus latirostris | reverse complement strand
GTTTCTGAGGTTCACCGTTCAGCCGGGGAGTGGACAGCCCCATAAAACCAAATGGGACTAATGAGGCACAGCAGTCCAGGGACAAGGGCCAGAAGGAAGAAGGGGACAGGAAAGCTGGTGATAGGGAACCCAAGGTTGAGTAAGGATAGTGTCGATGTGTTGTGAGGTTGTTAACCATCGTCATAGGGCAACATGTGTACTAACTGTTAAATGAGAAACTATTTGGTTCTGTAAGCCTTCATCTTAAGTGAGAATAGCAGCACAATTGGAAGAGCGTAGTCAATGTCATTGAACTGTGCATGTAGAAATTTTTTAAATGGTGTATCTTTTCAACAACAACAAAAAAAGGTCGAGAAGGGAGAGGGGTGACATGTTGTGGGGTTGTTAACCAATGTCATAAAACAATATGTGTACTACTGCTTCATGAGAAACTATTTGCTCTGTAAGCCTTCACCTGAAGTATAATAATAAAAAAAAAAGAGCAGACTTAATGGCCTGACAGACTGGAGAAACCCCGAGAGTATGGCCCCCGGACACCCTTTTAGCTCAGTGGTGAAGTCACTGCCGATATTCACCATTCAGCCAGGGATTGGATAGCCCCATAAAACAAAATGGGACTAATGAGGCACAGCAGTCAAGGGATAAAGACTAGAAGGCAGGAGGCGACAAGAAAACTGGTGATAGGGAACCCAAAGTTGAGAAGGGACATTGCTAACATATCGTGGGGTTGTTAACCATTGTCAGAGGGCAATATGTGTACTAACTGTTTAATGAGAAACTGTTCTGTAAACCTTTATCTACGGTACAAACAGAAGAATTATCTTTGTGAGATCAAATTGACAACAGCAACTCAAAAGTTTTGATGGGAAGCCTAGGGGGCAGTAAGTTGAAGATAATCATGATGGAATAACTTGGAAAAGGATAGTGAGAACAGCAGCACAACTGGAAGAATGTAATCGATGTCACTGAATTGTACATGTAGATACCTTGGAAATGGTGTAACTTTGGCTATGTATATTTTCGCCAAAAAAGAAAAAAAGGTCCTCCAAGGTCGAGAAGGGAGAGTGTTGACATGTCATGGGGTCGTTAACCAATGTCATAAAACAATATGCGTACTGACTGTACTGACTGTTTAATAAGAAACTATTTGTTCTGTAAACCTTCATCTAAAGTGCAATAAAAAAAATTTTAAAAAAAGAAAAATCAAGAAAACAATACCATGTATAATAGCCCTTAAAAAGATTAAACAACAACAAAAACCCAAAGCCATTGCCATCAAGTAAATTCTGACTCACAGCGACCCTACATGACAGAGTAAAGCTGCCTCACAGGGTTTCCAAGGAGCAGCTGTAGGATTCAGTCTGCCAACCTTTTGGTTAGCAGCCAAATGCTTAACCACTATGCCACCAGGGCCCCAAAATATAAAATACTTAGGAATAAATCTACCCAGGGACATAAAAGACCTATACAAAGAAAGCTACAAACCACTAATGCAAGAAACCAAGAGACCTACACAAATGGTAAAACAAACCATGCTCATGGAGACGAAGAATCAACATTGTGAAAATGTCAATCCTATCCCAAGCGATCTATAAATATAACACAATCTCAATCCAAATATCAACAGCATTATTTAATGAGATGGAAAAACTAATCACCAACTTTTTATGAAAAGGAAAGAGGCCCTGATAAGCAAAGGATTACTGAAGAAAAAGAACAAAGTAGAATGACTCACATTACCTCATCTCAGAACCTACTATACAACCACAGTAGTCAAAACAACCTGGTACTGGTACAATGACAGACACATAGACCAATGGAACCTACATATAAATCCATCCACTTATGGTCAGCTGCCCCTACGCATCTGTCAGTTTGTTGTACTGTCAGGGCTTGGATGTTGCTGTGATGCTGGAAGCAATGTCACCAGTATTCAAATACCACCAGGGTCACCCATGGTGGACAGGTTTCAGCTGAGCTTCCAGACTAAGACAGAGTAGGAAGAAGGACCTGGTGGACTACTTTTGAAAAGAAATAGCTAGTGAAAACCTTATGAATATCAGCTGAACATTGTCTGATATAGTGCAGGAATATGAGCCCCTCAGGTTGGAAGGCAATCAAAAGACAACTGGGGAAGAGCTGCATCTTCAAAGTAGTCAACCTTAATGATGTGGATGGAGTCAAACTATTAGGATCTTCATTTGGTGATATGGCACAACTCAAAATGAGAAGAAACACCTGTAAACATCCATTAATAATAGGAACATGGAATGTACGAAGTATGAATCTAGGAAAATTGGAAATCATCAAAAATGAAATGGAACACATAAACTTCAATATCCTAGGCATTAGTGAGCTGAAATGGACTCGTATTGGACATTTAGAAACAGATGGTCTACTATGTCAGGAATGACAAATTGAAGAGCAATGGTGTTGCATTCATCATCAAAAAGAACATTTCAAGACCTATCCTGAAGTACAACACTGTCAGTGATAGGATAATATCCATACACCTACAAGGAAGACCAGTTAATATGACTATTTTCAAATTTGTGGACCAGCCACTAAGGCAAAAGATAAAGAAATTGAAGATTATTACCAATTTCAGCAGTCTGAAATTGATCGAACATGAAATCAGGATGCATTGATAATTACTGGTGATTGGAATATAAAAGTTGGAAACAAAGAAGGATTGGTAGTTGGAAAATATGGCCTTGGTGATAGAAATGATTCCGGAGATCACATGCTAGAATTTTACAAGATCAATGATTTCCTCATTGCAAATACCTTTTTTCACCAACATAAATGTCAACTATACATATGGACCATGCTGGATGGAATATACACGAATCGAATCGACTACGTCTGTGGAAAGAGACGATGGAAAACTCAATATCATCAGTCAGAAAAAGGCCAGGGGCCGACTGTGGAACAGACCATCAATTGCTCATATGCAAGTTCAAGGTGAACACGAAGATAATTGGAACAAGTCCACAAGAGCCAAAGTACGGCCTTGAGTCTCTATCACCTGAATTTAGAGACCATCTCAAGAATAAATTTGATGCATTGAACACTAATGATTGAAGACCATACAGGTTGTGGAATGATGTCAAGGACATCATACATGAAAAAAGCAACAGGTCATTAAAAAGACAGGAAGGAAAGAAAGAAAAGAGCAAAATGGATGTCAGAAGAGACTCTGAAACTTACTCTTGAACATCGAGTAGCTACAGTGAAAGGAAGAAATGATGAAGTAAAAGAGCCCAACAGAAGATTTCAAAGGGCTGTTCAAGAAGACAAAGTAAAGTATTATAATGAAATGTGCAAAGAACTGGAGTTAGAAAACCAAAAGGGAAGAACACTCTTGGCATTTCTCAAGCTGAAAGAACTGAAGACAAAATTCAAGCCTTGAGTTGTAATAGTGAAGGATTCTGTGGGCAAAATACTGAACCACACAGGAAGCATCAAAAGAAGATTGAAGGAATATACAGAGTCACTGTACCAAAAGGAATTGGTCAACGTATAACCATTTAAGGAGGTAGCATTTGATCAAGAACCGATGGTACTGAAGGAAGAAGTCCAATCTGCACTAAAGACATGGTTGAAAAACAAGGCTTCAGGAATTGGCGGAATGCTAATTGAGAGGTTTCAACAAACAGATGCCCCACTGGAAGTGCTCACTCATCTCTGCCAAGAAATTTGGAAGACAGCTACCTGTCCAACTGACTGGAAGAGATCCATATTTATGCTTAGTCCAAATAAAGGTGATCCAACCAAATGCGGAAATTATACAACAATATCATTACTATCAGAGACTTCCGGCAAGATGGCGCTCTAGGCAGAAACACCACGCCGTCCCTCCACAACAAAGATCCGAAAAACTAAGCCAAACAGAGAATCAACAATCCTGAAACCCTAGAACATCAAATGAAG
>NW_004443982.1:1706132-1718336 GCF_000243295.1 Trichechus manatus latirostris | reverse complement strand
GAGGACTTGAAGCACTTACTGATGAAGATCAAAGACCACAGCCTTCAGTATGGATTACACCTCAACATAAAGAAAACAAAAATCCTCACAATGGGACCAATAAGCAACATTATGATAAACGGAGAAAATATTGAAGTTGTCAAGGATTTCATTTTTACCTGGATCCACAATCAACACTCGTGGAAACAGCAGTCAAGAAATCAAAAGGCACCTTGTATTGTGCAAATCTGCTGTAAAAGACCTCTTGAAAATATTAAAAAGCAAAGATGTCACTTTGAGGACTAATGTATGCCTGATCCAAACCATGATGTTTTCAATTGCCTCATATGCATGTGAAAGCTGGACAATGAATAAGGAAGACTGAAGAAGAATTGACACCTTTGAATTGTGGTGTTGGTAAAGAATATTGAATATACCATGGACTTCCAAAAGGACGAACAAGTCTGTCTTAGAAGAAGTACAGCCAGAATGCTCCTTAAAAGCGAGGATGATGTGACTTTTACATATTTTGGACATGTTATCAGGAGGGAACAGTCCCTGGAGAAGGACATCATGCTTGGAAAAGTGGAGGGTCAGCGAAAAAGAGGAAGTCCCTCAACGAGATGTATTGACACAGAGGCTGCACCAATGGGCTCAAGCATAACAAAGATCATGAGGACCAGGCAGTGTTCTGTTTTGCTGTACATAGGGTTGTGACAAAACAGGATGTTCAACTGTAAAAAAATGAAACAGGACCCATCCCTAAAACCATACACATAAGTTAACTTAAAAATGGATCAGACCTAAATATAAAACCTAAAACCATAAATGTCACAGAAAGAAAAATAGGGAAAATGCTAGGGCCCCTAATAGATGGCATAAATTCAATACAAACCATACTAACAATGCATAAACACCAAAAGAGAAACTAGATAACTGAGAGTTCCTAAAAACACTCATGCTCATCAAAAGACTTCACCAAAAGAGTAAAAAGAGAACCTACAAACTCAGAAAAAAATTCTGGCTATGACATATCTGACAAGGGTCTAATCTCTAAAATCTATAGAATACTTCAACACCTCAATAACAAAAAGGTAAATAATCAATTTAAAAAATGGCAAAGGATATGAACAGACACTTCGCCAAAGAAGACATTCAGGCGGCTGTCACATAAGGAAATGCTCACTATCATTAGCCATTAGAGAATTGCAAATCAAAACTACGAGATAACATCTCACCCTGACATTACTGGCACTAATCAAGAAAACAGAAAGCAACAAATATTGGAGAGATTGTGGGGAGATTGGAGTTCTTATGCACTGCTGGTGAAAATGTGAAATGGTACAAATACTATGGAAAATGATATGGCACCTCTTTACGAAGCTAGAAATAGAAGTACCATATGATCCAGCAATTCTACTCCTAGGAATATATTCTAAAGAAATACGAGCCATCACAAGAATAGACGTATGATATGCACACCCACGTTCACTGCAGCATTATTCACAATAGCAAAATGATGGAAACAACCTGAGTGCCCATCAACAGATGAATGGATAAACAAATTATGGTACATAACACAATGGAATACTAAGCAATAATAAAGAACAATGATGAACCTACAAACCATCTCAAAACATGGATGAATCTGGAGGGCATTATGCTGAGTCAAATAAGTCAATCACAAAAAGGACAAATATTGCATGAGACCACCATTACACAAACTCAAGAAAAGGTTTACACATAAAAAAACAATCTTTGATAGTGAGGAGGGAGGGGAGGGTTGGGGAGGGTACATCACTAACTAGATAATAGACAAGTGTTAACTTTGGTGAAAGGAAAGACGACACACAATATAGGGGAAGTCAGCACTACCTGACCAAGGCAAAGCCATAGAAGCTTCCTGGACACAACCAAACACCTTGAAGGTCCAAGTTACTGGGGCTGAGGGCTAGGGACTATGGTCTCAGGGAACATCTAGGTCAATTGGCATAACATAGTTCATAAAGAAAATGTTCTACATTCTACTTGGGTGAGTAGTGTCTGGGGTCTTAAAAGCTTGCAAGAGGCCATCTAAAATACATCTATTGTTCCCATCACATTCAGAGCAAAGGAGAATGAAGAAAACCAAAGATGCAAGGAAAATATCTGTCCAAAGGCCTAATGGACAACATGAGTCACAGCCTCCACCAGCCTGAGCCCAGAAGAACTAGATGGTGCCTGGCTACCACCACTGATTGCTCTGAAAAGATTCACAGTAGAGGGTTCCAGACAGAGAAGGAGAAAAATGTAGACTGCAGAGATTAATGTTACCATCGAGGACTTGAAGAATGCAGGAGTGGTGATTCCCACCACATCCCCTTTCAACTCATTTATTTGGCCTGTACAAAAAACAGATGGATCTTAGAGAACGACAATGGATTATCAAACACTTAGTCAGGTGGTGACTCCAATTGCAGCTGCTGTTCCAGATGTGGTTTCATTGCTTGAGCAAATAAATACACTTCCTGGTACCTGGTATGCAGCTATTCATCTGGCTAATGCCTTTTTCTCCATACCTGTTTTGAAGGACCATCAGAAGCAGTTTGCCTTCAGCTGGCAAGGCCAGCAATACACCTTCAGTGTCCTACCTTAGAAGTATATCAACTCTCCAGCCCTATGTCATGATTTAGTACACAGGAACCCTGATCGCCTTTCCTGTCCACAAGATGTCACACTGTTCTATTACATTGATGACATTATGCTGATTGGACCTAGTAAGGAAGAAATGTCAATGACTCTGGACTTATTGGTAAAACATTTATAGGGTGAGAAATTAATCCGAGAAAAATACAGGTGCCTTCCACCTCAGTGAAAATTCTAGGGGTCCAGTGGTGTGGGGCATAGTGAGATACTCCTGCTAAAGTGAAGGATAAGTTTTTGCATCTAGCCACTCCCACAACTAAAAAGGAGGTACAATGTGTAGTGGGCCTCTTTGGATTTTGGAGGCTACACATCCCTCATTTGGGTGTGCTACTCTGGCCTATTTATCAAGTGACTGGAAAAGCTGCTAGTTTTGAGTGGGGCTCAAAAAAGAGAAGGCTCTGCAGCAGGTTCATGCTGCCATGTAAGCCACTCTACCACTTGGGCCATATGATCTGCCTGATTCAGTGGTGCTTGAAGTATCAGTGGCAGACAGAGATGCTGTTTGGAGTCTCAGAGAGCCCCTGTTGGTTAATCACAGTGCAGACCCTTAGGATTCTGGAGCAAAGCCCTGCCATCCTCTGCAGATAATTACTCTCCTTTTGAGAAACAGCTTTTGGCTTGTTACTAGGACTTAGTACAGACTAAACACTTAACCATGGGCCACCAAGTCACCATGTGGCTTAAGCTGTCCATCATGAACTGGGTGTTGTCTGACCACAGAGCCATAAAGTTGGACTTTCACAGCAGCACTCCATCATTAAATGAAAGTGGTTTATATGAGAACAGGCCCAAGTAGGACCTGGAGACACAAGTAAGTTGCATGAGGAAGTGGCCCAAATGCCCATGATCTCCACTCCTGTCACATTACCTTCTGTCTCCCAGTCTGAACCTGTGGCCTCATGGGGAGTTTCTTATGATCAGTTGACTGAAGAAGAGAAAACTCGTGCTTAATTTACTGATGGTTCTGCATGATATGCAGGCACCACTCAAAAGTGGACAGTGGCTGCACTACAGCCCCTTTCTGGGACCTCTCTGAATGGTAGTGAAGGGAAGCTGTGTTAGTCATCTAGTGCTGCTATAACAGAAACACCACAAGTGGATGGTTTTAACGAAGAGAAGTTTATTTCCTCACAGTTAAGTAGGCTAAAAGTCCAAATTCAGGGCATCAGCTCCACGGGAAGGCTTTTTCTCTCTGTCAGCCTTCTTCTCTTCAGTGTTCCCCCAGACTAGGAGCTTCTCTGTGCAGGGACCCCGGTGAAAAGGATGTGCTCTGCTCCTGGCACTGCTTTCTTGATGGTGTGAGGTCCCCCATTCTCTGCTTGCTTCCCTTTCCTTTTATCTCTCAAGAGATAAAAGGTGGTGCAGGTCACATCCCAGGGAAACTCCCTTTACATTGGATCAGGGATGTGACCTGGGTAAAGGTGGTGTTACAATCCCACCCTAATCCTCTTTAACATAAAATTACAATCACAAAATGGAGGCCAACCACACAATTCTAGGAATCATGGCCCAGCCAAATTGATACACACATTTTTTGGGGGACATAATTCAAACCATGACAGAAGCCCTCCCAATATATGCCTTAACCTGGAGGCCCAGGTGAAGGCAGAGGCCTTCCAACACCTGTAGTAAGCTGGAAGAGAGAAGATAAATCTGGAGCAACATCTCTATTTGCCCTCAGCAAGCTATCTCCCTCCTTTCCACCATATTTGTATCACTAAATGCAGCTAATAGCCAGATACCCTAAAGTTCAGGAATGAAGGTAATTAAAGATAGTGCAGCGTTCAGGACAACAAGAGTTCACTATGTGATCTGTGACAATGAAAGGTGCTTGGGTAACCTCCTCAAGCCCTAGGCTGACCTCATGATCCTCTATCAAGCAACAAATCAGCCAGTAGTAAATCTGTAAGAAGACTTTTTAATGAGTTGACAAGCCCTTAAGTAAAGAATTAGATGCTTGGACAAGGATGTATGTACAAAGATGTTCTCCACAATATTATTTATAATAGCAAAAAAATGAAAACCTAAATGGTCAATACATAGAACTAGTAAAATAAATTATAATGCATTCATATGATGGGCTGTCATGCAGTAATTTAAAATTAAGCTGTCAAAAATGTCTAATGATACAGGAAAGAGCCATAATAAGTTAAATGGGAGAAGCAGAGGAAAGGACACGGCAATATGACCATGTAGTATGATCTCAAATATATATTATTTTTATAATCAAAATACATCACTTTGTTAATGATAAAACAATCAATTTTATAAAAACAAGATGTTGACCTTTTTACAGTGCCTTCTGTCTTGCAATTAGCTTTGCCTTTTCTCTGACATGGTTTAAGTAACTGCAACAGTGTCTCAGTTTCTTTTGTAAAATGGAGGTGAAAATAACCACTAATCTCCCAGAGTTGCTGTGTTGAAGAAATTAGATAATGGAGATGGAAGCAATTTTTTCAAACATTGGAGTGCTATTTGGTTCTGAGATATTACTGAGGATATCTTAAATGTACTGAATGTTCAGTGGTTTGAAGTACTGTAATCAATCTCTCTTGGAGTCAAGTCTTCCTGCCCATTTCCACTGCCATAATCACACCACTCCACTCCTTTACCCACTCATTGCCTGAACTTCCACACCACTTTCTGAGCTGGTCCTCCTCCAGCCTCTGGCCCCCTCTGCCTACCCTTCACAGAGTACCATGAATCATCTTTCATGACCAGTTAAGCACTGTATCATTTCAGTGGATTCTCAATCCAAACCCATTGCCGTCGAGTTGACTCCAACTACAGCGACCCTATAGGAAAGGGTAGAACTGCCCCATAGGGTCTCCAAGGAGTGGCTGGTGGATTTGAACTGCTGAACTTTTGGTTAGCAGGTGTAGCTCTTAACCACTATGCCACAAGGGCTCCAGATTCTCAATAGGTGGTATCTATTAGTAAGTAGCAGTATGCTACCTTTCTGCTCAAAGTGTGTCTTTAGAGCAACAGCAACAGCTTCACCTGGGAGTTTGTTAGACATACAGAATCTCTAGCTCCATCCTGACCTATTGAATCAAAGTCTGCATTTAACAGCATTCCCCCAGGTGATATGTATGCACAGTAATGCTTAAGAAGCACTGGCCTCTAAACCAAAGCAAACCCATTGCCATTGAGTTGATTCCAACTCATAGTGACTCTGTAGGACACAGTAGAACTGCCCCATAGGGTTTCTAAGTCTGTAAATCTTTACAGAAGCAGAAAGCCACATCTTTCTCCCACAGAGAGTCTAGTGGGTTCGAAACACTGACCTTTTGGTCAGCAATCAAGTGCTTAACCACTGTGCCACCAGGGCTCTCTAGCACTGGCCTAGAGGGCCTGAAAGTTGGCAGGTAAAGCAAAGTGTCCACAGCTGTAATTAATTGATATGGATTTATTTACTCTTTCCAAGCTGTCCTTGTGTCTCTCACGTGTATTTGTCCATCTCCTCTCGTATATGGTCAGATGCTTAAAAAGTAGTAACATATCCTTTTCTTCCTTTGTCTCAACTCCTACTATCCAGGGGAGCCTCAGTAAGTGCTCTTCAACATAAAATAGTTTTAAAGGTCATATTTAAAAGTAATCATGATCAAATTTATTTAAAATTGCGTAGTAGTTAAGAACATGGAATCTGAGGCCTGTCGGCCTAGAATAAAAAAACCTGGCTTCACCACTTTCTAGTTGAGTGACCTTGGGCATGTTGCTTAACTTCTGTGTGCCTGAATTTCCTCATCTGTGAAATGGAAATACTAATAGTACCCACCTCAAAGGTTTGCTGTGAGAATTATTTGAGTAAAGAGATGTTAAGCTCTTAGAACAGCATCTGGAACAGTTACCACTGTATAAGCTTTAGGTATTATAAATGTTGCCTTACATGATAATAATTTTAAGTATTTCAAAATTTAGGCCATTAATAGCCATGACCAGAGAACTGTTTCCACGATAGACTCTGTGCTAGGAATTTAACACACAAAGTCTTACTGAATTCTCACAGCACTTCAATGAGGTTGGTGATTGTAAAAATGGCATGGGGGCCATTTAACTCCTCTAACTTCACAAAGAAGAAGGAGAATCAAGATCCACAGCCCAGAGAGTGGGCAACATGGCGCTACAGACAGAAGCACCTTGCCATCCCTCCACAGCAAAAATCCGAAAAACTAAGTTAAACAGAGACAAACGTCAATTCTGAAACCCTAAGCATCAAATGAAGAGATAAAGAACTCAGCCAAGCACTGAATGGAATAAGAAACTGACAGAGAACAGAGAGTGGGGAGAGATACATACAAAAGTCCCCTATCAGCTAATGCAGCATGGATCCGCCATCCTGGACTCCTATCAGAGATTCGTGAACAGGGGGTACAAGAAAGCAGCTTCACGGGGCTTCCAGCAGGAAACATAACAAATGGTAACCAGTGATATACCCTTTAACACCCCCCACCCTTCTTCACCCCGACTCGGCCTCCTCTGCTTCCTGCGGCCACAGTCTCTTGGCTGGGAAGCACCACTCACCCCTGTGCCACTTGGATTCCACCCGCCTATACTGGCCGGCTACTCGAGCATCATTTTTTGGTTGCTGGTATTGCTTTTTCCCACTTCTTTTGATTTCTTCCTTACCTCTCATCATCTCCCCGTCGTTTCTCTCAAATACTTGGCTCTGTGTGCCATCTTTGCTTCTTCCTGAAAGGCTGCAAAACACTGCTTGATGGTGAAACTGCTTCCTGGCCCATGCTGCAACGCTGGTGGGAACCCTAGGGCTTTTTCATTTGTTCTGTTTTGATTGGTTCGTTTGTTTTCTTTTTCTTTTCTCAGCTTGGGAGCCCCTTCTAGCTGGGCAGTACTGCATAGCTTGGGAGCTACTCCCTTACACCGTGCAGACACGCAGTGGGATCCCTGAGAGCATTTCTTTTTTTTTTTTTTTGGGTATTTTTTGTTTCATTGTTTTGTTTTTTTTTTCTCTCTTTTGCTTTTTGTCTTTCTTCATTTCTCAGTTTCTTGTCTCTCTATACTTACGTTCTCCTTCTGTCTCCTGAATGCCTGGCGCTGTGTGACATTTCTATCCCTTCTAGCCAGGCTGTAATTCACGACCTGGGAGAAACTTCCGCAGTCCTCACACCCACACTGGTGCGAACCCTGGGGGCTTTTCTTTCTTTCTTTTTTCTAATTTTTATTCGTTTTTTTGTTCTTTTACCCTTTTTTTTTCCTTTTTTTATCCATTTCTCAGTCTCTCATCTCTCCACTCCAATGGGAAGCTCCCTTATCACTTCTTTTGTTTATTGTACTTTAGATGAAGGTTTACAAAATAGTTTCTCATTAAACAGTTAGTACACATATTGTTTTATGACAATGTTTAACAACCCCATGACATGACAACACAGTCCTTTCTCAATCTTGGGTTCCCTATTACCAGTTTTCCTATCCCCTCCTGCCCTCCAGTCCTTGTCCCTACACTGTTGTGCCCCATCAGTCTTGTTTTGTCCTTTGTGGCTGTCTAATCTTTGGCTGAAGAGTATTTGGGAGTGACTTCATTAGTGACCTAAAAGAGTGTCTGGGAGCCTTGGTCTCGGGGTTTCTCCAGTCTCTGTCAGGGCAGTAAATCTAGTCTTCCTTTTTGTGAGTTAGAATTTTGTTCTACATTTTTTCCAGCTCTGTCCAGGACCCTCTGTTGTGATCCCAATCAGAGCAGTCAGTGGTGGTAGCCAGGCACCATCTAGTTGTACTGGACACAGTCTGGTGAAGGCCATGTTAGCCGTGGACCGTTAGTAGTTTGGACTAGTCTTTTCCTTGTATCTTGTTCTCTTCATTCTCCCTTGCTTCCGAAGTGGTGAGACCAGTGGATTATCTTAGATGGCTGCTCACAGGCTTTTAAGACCCCAGACGCTACTCACCAAGGCAGAACGTAGACCATTGTCTTTATAAACTGTGTTATTCCAATTGAGCTAGATGTTCCCTGCGACCATGGTCCCCACAGCCCTCTGCCCAGAAATTCAGTCCTGCAGGGTGTTTGAATGTGTCTATGGAACTTCCATGACCTTTCCTTGTACAAGCTGTTGGCACTCTTTTTGTTTGTTTGCATGTTTTTGTCTCCTGTTCCTCTCTCCTCTCTCTTTCCCATACCCATCTCAGCTCCACACATCACAATCTCCTCCCTCCTTCCTGCCTAACTGCACTGTGTGCTGAACATCACACCCCCAAGCAGCACAGGCAAGGCCTACCAGAACCTGCCCTTCAGTGATTCATAACCCACCCTGTCGGCCCTAGTATGTGCCACAAACAACCCATCCCAGCAACTCCCCTTCACCTGGACCTGCCCTGCTGTACTATATCTGAGTGTCTGACCCTGCCCATTGGAAAAGGAAGGGAAAAGTATTGTGCCTACAGACAAGCAAACAACAAAAACCACAGCGCACCTGCTCAAAGACAACAAAATAAAACTAAAAACCAGGACAAAACAAACAAATCTACAATCAATAAATGAGGAAAATATCTACTGAATGTCCCAAAGACAGCAGACAATAACAAAACATCTACAAAAACAGGACAGGATAGTTCCAGTAGGCAAACAAAATAATACACCAGATGAGTTCCCAGTGGAAGAAAACACACGAGAACTATCTAATACAGAATTCAAATCTCTAGTATTCAGAGCTATAAAAGAGTTGAAGCAAAAAGCAGAAAAAAAAATAAGGAAAAAATAGACAAATCCATGGAAAAGGCAGACAAAATCATGGAAAAGGCAGACAAATTCATGGAAAATACAGACAAAAGAAAGGACGAATTCAGGAAAGTAGTACAGGAACAAAATGCAAAAATAAATTCACAACTAGAAATCATACAAAAACAAAAATTAGAAATCCAAAAGATAAACAACAAGATTTCAGAGATGGAAAGTATCATAGAAGGCCTGAGAAGCAGGTATGAAATAATGGAAGACAAGATCAGCAAAATTGGAGACAAACACTTAGATACAACTCTGTTTGAGGAAAAATGAGAAAAAAGAAACAAGAAAAATGAAGAAACACTGAGAATTATGTGGGATACAATCAAAATCAAATATTTGCGAGTGATCGGAGTTCCAGAACAGGGTGAGAAAAAGACAACACAGAGAGGATCAATGAAGAACTGCCAACAGAAAACTTCCCCAAGATTATGAAAGATGAAAAGCTGACCATCCAAGAAGCTAAATGAACCCTGTCATGGTTTGAATTATGTCCCCCAAAAAATGTGTATATCAATTTGGCTGGGCCATGATGCATGGTATTGTGTGGTTTTCCTATATGTTGTAAATCCTGCTTCTATGATGTTAATGAGGGAGGATGGGTGGCAGTTGTGTTAGTAAGGCAGGACTCAGTCTACAAGATTGGATTGTATCCTGAGGCAATATCTTGAGATATAAAAGACAGAAGTGAGCAGAGAGACGGGGACTGCATACCATCAAGAAAGCAGTCCCGGGAGCAGAGAGCGTCCTTTGGACTGGGGGTCCCTGCGCAGAGAAGCTCCTAGTCCAGGGGAACACCGAAGAGAAGAAGGCTGACAGAGAGAAAAAGCCTTCCCCTGGAGCTGATGCCCTGAATTTGGACTTTTATCCTACTTTGACTGTGAGGAAATAAATTTATCTTCGTTAAAACCATCAATTTTATGGTATTTCTGTTATGGCAGCACTAGATGACTAAGACAAACCCCGTATAGGACAGACCCCAAAGGAAAATCACCAAGGCATATCATAATCACACTCGCTAAAATTAAAGAAATACAAAGAATCTTGAGAGCAGCTCGAGAAAAACAAAAAGTCAAATACAGAGAAGAAAAAATAAGACTAAGTTTGGATTATTTGGCAGAAATCATGCAGGCAAGAAGGCAATGGGATGACATATGTAAAACCTTGAAAGAAAAAAACTGCCAGCCAAGAGTAATATATCCTGCAAAACTCTCATTCAAATATGATGGTGAAATTAGGACATTTCCAGATAAACAGGAATTGAGGGACCATGTAAAAACCAAACCAAACTGATAAGAATTATTAAAGGGGGTCCTTCAATCTGAGAACAAACATAATCAGACCACAGGCTGAATGTAGGATGCAGGATCTTACCAGCTATATAGCAACCTAGGAACTGAACTCTCAAAGACTATCCAAACCAAAAGATTTACAGCAGGGAACCAGAGAGGTTAATCTGTAAGTGACAACAACATCAGAACAATAAAAGAAGGAATAAATGGTGTAGGTATAGAACCTTCTAATGGAGAGGAGGCAAGGTGATACCAAGTAATAATAGATGAGTTCAAACCTAGGAAGATAAGGGTAAATTTCAAGGTAACCACAAAGAAAGTTAACAAACTTACTCCTCAGAATAAAGAAGAAAAACATAAACTCTCAGTAAAAACAAACTACAAAAACAAAGGAAGTGAAAAAAATCCACAAACAACAGGAATTCAGCGCAGGAGAATAAGAGGAACAAAGAAAATGTCAGCACAATGAAAAAGCACTACAAACTGACAACAATAAACTCACACCTATCAATAATTATACTGAATGTTAATGGCCTAAATACATCCATAAACAGACGAAGAGTGACACAATGGATAAAAACACAGGATCTATCAATATGCTGTCTACAAGAGACACACCTTAGAAAAAAGATGTAAATTTATTAAAAATCAAAGGATTGAAAAATACATCAAGCAAACAGCTAACAAAAAAAAGCAGGAGTGGCAATACTAATGTCAGAAAAAATAGACTTTAAAACCAAATCTACCATAAAAGACAAAGAAGGACACTATATAATGATTACGGGGATGATCCATCACGAAGACATAATCATAATAAACATCTACCCACCCGATCACAGGGCTCCAAAATACATAAAACAAACTCTAACAGGACTAAAAAGAGAAACTGACAGTTCCAGAATAATAGTAGGAGACTTCAACACACCACTCTTGGTAAAGGACAGACTATCTAGAAAGAAACTCAGCAAAGATACAGAAGACGTAAAGGGTACAATCAACCAACTTGACCTCATAGACATATATAGAACACTCCGCCCAACAGCGGCAAAGTACATAGTCTTTTCCAATGCACATGGAACGTTCTCCAGAATAGACCACATCTTAGGCTACGGAGTAATCTTCAACAAGATCCAAAACGTTGAGATAATACAAAGTATCTTCTCTGATCACAACGCCATCCAGGTAGAAATTAACAACAGGAAGAGCAAGGAAAAAAAGTTAATTATGTGGAAACTGAATAACATCTTGGTTACAAACCACTGGGTAATAGAAGAAATCAGAGGTGGAATCAAAAAAGTCCTAGAATCAGGTGAGAATGAAAACACATCATACCAAAAACTTTGGGACACAGCAAAGGCAGTCCTCAGAGGACAATTTATAGCAATAGATGCACACATCAATAAAGAAGAAAGGGACAAAATCAAAACATTAACTACAGATCTCAAACAAATAGAAAGAGAACAGCAAAAAAGGCCCACAGCCACTAGAAAAAAGGAAATCATAAAAATCAGAGCAGAA
>NW_004443982.1:1692551-1704840 GCF_000243295.1 Trichechus manatus latirostris | reverse complement strand
AGAAGAATAAAGTAGGAGGACTCACACTACTTGACCTCAGCACCTACTACAGCTACGGTAGTCAAAACAGCCTGGTACTGGTACAATGACAGATACATTAACCAGTGGAACAGAATTGAGAACCCAGATGTAAATCCATTCACCTATGATCACCTGATCTTCGACAATGACCTGAAGTCCATCAAATGGGGAAAAGACAGTCTTTTTAACAATTGGTGATGGCAAAACTGGATGTCCATCTGCAAAAAAATGGAACAGGATCTATACCTCACATCATACACAAAAACTAATTCAAAATGGATCAAAGACCTAAATGTAAAGCCCAAAACTATAAATTTCATAGAAGAAAAAATAGGATCAATGCTAGAGGCCCTAATACACGGTATTAACCAGATAGAAACCTTAATCAACAACACACAAACTCCAGAAGATAAGCTAGATAACTGGGATCTTCTAAAAATTAAGCACTTATGCTCATCAAAAGACTTCACCAAAAGAGTAAAAAGAGAACCTGCAAACTGGGAAAAAAATTTTGGACAGTACAAGTCAGACAATGGTCTAATCTCTAAAATCTACAAGAAAATCCAACCCCTCTACAACAAAAATACAAATAATCCAATTAAAAAATGGTCAAAGGAAATGAACAGACACTTCACCAAAGAGGACATTCAAGTGGCCAACAGACACATGAGGAAATGCTCGCGATCACTAGCCATTAGAGAAATATAAATCAAAATCACAAAGAGATACCATCTCATCCTGGCATTACTGGCACGAATCAAAAGCACTGGAAATACCAAATGTTGGAGAAGCTTCAGGGAGATTGGAACTCTTATGCACTGCTGGTGGGAATGCAAAATGATACAACCATTTTGGAAAATGATATGGCACTTCCTTAGAAAGCTAGAAATAGAAATATCATAGGATCCAGCCATCTCACTCCTAGGAATATATCCTAGAGAAATAAGGGCGGTCACACAAATAGACATATGCACACCCATGTTCATTACAGCATTGCTTACAATAGCAAAAAGATGAAAAGAACCTAGATGCACATCAACAGATGAATGGATAAACAACCTATGGTACATACACATAATAGAGTACTATGCAACAATAAAGAACAATGAGGAGGAGCAAATACCACCAAGAAAGCAGTGCCAGGAGCAGAGTGTGTCTTTTGGACCTGGGGCCCCTGCGTGGAGAAGCTCCTAGTCTGGGGGAACATGGATGAGAAGGCTGACAGAGAGAGAAAGCCTTCCCCTGGACCTGACACCCTGAATTTGGACTTCTAGCCTACTAGACTGTGAGAGAATAAATTTCTCTTTGTTAAAACCATCCACCTGTGGTATTTCTGTTATAGTAGCACTAGATGACTAAGACAGAATTTGGTACCGAGACAGTGGTGTGCCGCTCTAACAGATACCTATAATGTGGAAGCGATTTTAAAACTGTGAATGCATAGAGCAGTGGCAGCAGCAAAGGACCAGCAGCAGCAGAGAACCTACAGCAGCAGAGAAGCGGCAGCGGCAGAGAACCAACAGCAGCAGAACCAGGAGACCAGTGCAAGACGGCGCTGGAGCCGGCCCATGGACTGAGACAGCTGAGTGCCTGTGCATGGGAGGCTTCCTGGTGTCGTGGGGTGCCTCCAAGCACTTATTGGTGGAACTAGGCTTGCCGACCCATGGAGCAAGGGAGCTGATTATCTGTGCGAAGGAGGCTTCCTGGTGGAGTGGGGTGGCTCCGGGCACTTACTGGTGGAGCTACAGAGCTTTGGAACACTTGCCCTGCAGGGCAGATGCAGGCATGAGGCCCGAGGGACAAGAGGCCACAAGAAACAGAAGCAGAAGCTGAAGAGACAAGGGACACAAGAAGCTGAGCTGCCTCAGTCTCAGAAGGTATGGCCATGACCTCAGGGGTTTCAAAGGGTGGAGCTGTGTCCTCTGGTGTTTTTAAGGGTGGAGTTGCCACTGAGATGGACTGGGAGAATGGTGCGCCTAAAGCCAAGGGAGCAGAGTTGCTATCCCAGTGGGCCTGGAAGATGGAGCCGAAGCCCAGGGCCGAGGGGCCACCACTCAGAATCTGGAGAGTGTGGCCAATACCTAGAGTCTGGAGGGCAAGGCTATTGTGCAAATTATCTCAGAGAACAGAGTATTATTTTCAAAGCCTTGAGGGCTAATGTAATGTGTTCTGCTGACTTGCTTGGTGCCTGTTATGCCTTCTTTCCCTCCAGTTTCTCCCATTTGCAATGGAAATGTCTAGCTTTTGCCTGTTCTGCCATTGTACCTTTGGAAGCAAATAACTTGTATTCTAGATTTCAGAGATGAAGAGGAATTTTTGGATTTTGGACTTGCAGTTAATACTTTTCCTATGATATGATGGGGTGAATATGTTTTCCATGTTGCAAGGATGTGATTTTTGGGGGGCCAAAGGGTGGAATGTCATGGTATGAATTATGTCCCCAAAAAAAAGTGTGTATCAATTTGGCTGGGCCATGATTCCTATAATTGTGTGGTTGGCCTCCATTTTGTGATTGTAATTTTATGTTAAAGAGGATTAGGATGGGATTGTAACACCACCCTTACCCAGGTCACATCCCTGATCCAATGTAAAGGGGGTTTCCCTAGGGTGTGGTCTGCACTACCTTTTACCTTACAAGAGATAAAAGGAAAGGGAAGCAAGCAGAGAGTGGGGGACCTCATACCACCAAGAAAGCAGTGCCGGGAGAAGAGTGTGTCCTTTGGACCTGGGGTCCCTGCGCAGAGAAGCTCCTAGTCCAGGGAAACATGAATGAGAAGGCCGACAGAGAGAGAAAGCCTTCTCCTGGAGCTGACACCCTGAATTTGGACTTCTAACCTACTACACTGTGAGAGAATAAATTTCTCTTTGTTAAAACCAAAATAATAATAATAATAAACAACAATGATGAATCTGTGAAGCATCTCATAAGATGGATGAAACTGGAGGACATTATGCTGAGTGAAATAAGTCAATCACAAAAGGACAACGATTGTATGAGACCTCTACTGTAAAAACTCATGAAGAAATTTACACACAAAAAGAAACAATCTTTGTTGGTTATAAGGATGGGAAGGGTGGGGGGAAATACTAAATAGACAATAGATAAGTGATAACTTTGATGAAGGGTAAGACAGTACACTATACTGGGGAAGCCAGCACAACTTGTACAAGGAAGAGTCATGGAAGCTCCACAGACACATCCAAACTCCCTGAGGGACTGAATTACTGGGCAGAGGGCTGTGGGGACCATGGTTTTGGGGAACATCTAGCTCAACTGGCATAACACAGTTTATAAAGACAATGTTCTACATTCTACCTTGGTGAGTAGCGTCCGGGGTCTTAAAAGCCTGTGTGCAGCCATCTAAGATACTCCATTGGTCTCACCCCTTCGGGAGCAAGGGAGAATGAAGAGAACACGATACAAGGAAAAGATCTGTCCAAAGGACTAATGGACCACAGCTACCACGGCCTCCACCAGACCAAGTCCAGTACAGCTAGATGGTGTCTGGCTACCGACCGGGATCACAATAGAAGGTCCTGGACAGAGCTGGAAAAGGATGTAGAACAAAATTCTAACTCACACACACACACAAAAAGACCAGATTTACTGGCCTGACAGACTGGAGAAACCCTGAGAGTATGGCCCCCAGACACCCTTTTAGCTCAGTGGTGAAGTCACTCCGGAAGTTCACCGTTCAGCCAGGGATTGGTCAGCCTCATAAAATAAAACGGGACTAATGAGGCACAGCAGTCCAGAGACAAGGACTAGAAGGCAGGAGGGGACAGGAAAGCTGGTGATAGGGAACCCAAGGTTGAGAAAGGACAGTACTGACATGTCCTGGGGTTGTTAACCATTGTCATAGGGCAATATGTGTACTAACTGTTTAATGAGAAACTATTTGTTCTGTAAACCTTCATCTAAGGAAAAAAAAAGAATTATTCTATGTGAGATCAAATTGACAACAGCAACTCAAAAGGTTTAATGGGAAGCCTAGGGGACAGTGAGTTGAAGATAATGGTGATGGAATAATTTGGAAAAGGATAGTGAGAATAGCAGCACAACGGGAAGAATGTAATCTATGTCACAAATTGTACATGTAGAAACTTTTGAAATGGTGTAACTTTGGCTATGTATATTTTCACCAAAAAAAAAAGTCCTCCAAGGTCGAGAAGGGAGAGTGTTCACATGTCGTGGGGTTGCTAACCAATGTCATAAAACGATGTGTACTGACTGTTTAATGAGAAACTATTTGTTCTGTAGACCTTCATCTAAAGTACAATAAAACAGTTTTTAAAAAATTTTACAGACCAGGAAAATTCTGTGGTTTGTTTAGCAGAAAAAGCTTACAAAAAGTACCATGATCCCATATTAGACATACATCTTCTCAAAACATTTCTGATTGTATTATGTTTTGAGCATAGGAATATGATACAGAGAATATAATTATATCATAATTGGGTCAAAATACATTAGAGGTGGCAGTTTTGGATATTACTATTCTGTAGGAGTCCTGGTGGTGCAACAGTGTGGTGCCATAGATCACTTTTGTGTGGTCTTCTAGCCATGCTCTTGTAACTCCCACTCAGGTCATTGGGCAGGACCATGCAGATAGGGTAATTGTGGTCCACCAAAGGGATTGGTCAGTTTTGCCATCCCGCTGGGCTTGAAATGAGCCACCCCAGAGGCAGGAAAGAGAATCTAACTACCATCAAGGAAGAACAGCCAGGAGCCAGCATGCCCTTTGGACCCGGGATCCCTGTACTGAGAAGCTCCTGGAACCAGGAGACAGAGAGAGGGTGAGCTGTAACTCTGAAGGCAGCAAGACCTGGTAGCAGGAGATGGCTTGGTGGGCTTTCCAGCCTATGGAGAGAAAAAACAGAGTGCCTTTTGGGATTGGCCTAGGGCCAAGGAGAGGCGTGCCTGCAAGCATGGCTGGGAAGGGACTGTCCTGATGGAAGAACTGTATCCAGAGCGTTCTTGAACCTGAATTGTAATCTGTTACTTCCCTAATAAACCCAATAATCACAAAAAAAGAAATCTTCAGAAGAAAAAATATCCTCTGAAGTCTTCTTAAAACCAAACAATAGTTTAGCTTAACTAGTAAAGAATGTCTGCCTTGAGCATTCTGCTTTTTAAAGAGCTATCTACATGGGATAAAATTGACAACAGCAACTCAAAAGATTAGATAGGAACCTTAGGGGCTGTGAGTTTATGTTACTGGAGGTTCAATTAAGGAAAGGAGGGCGATAATGGTTGTACAACTTGAAGAACATAATCAATGTCACTGAAATGTACATGTAGAAACTTGAATTGGTGTATGTTTTTGCTGTGTATATTCTCAAAAACAAAAACAAATAATTTTTAAAAAGTAGCCTTGATTTTTTAAAAATTCATTTAAGAAGTCATAACCATTAATTATTCAAGAGTAGTAAAAGAAGAAGAATTTCCCATATGCTGTTGTTAGGTGCTGTTGAGTCGATTCTGACTCATAGCTACCCTATGTACAACAGAGCAAAACACTGCCCAGTCCTGCGCCATCCTCACAATCGTTATGCTTGAGCCCATTGTTTCAGCCACTGTGTCTTTAGAGTGCCTTCTAACCGGAGGGGCTCATTTTCCTGCACTACATCAAACAATGTTTTGCTGCTGTTGGTAATGTTTTCACTGGTTAGTTACTTTCAGAAATAGACCGCCTAGTCTGTCTTAGTCTGGAAGCTCAGCTGAAACCTGTCCACCATGTGACCCTGCTGGTATTTAAATACTGAATGCATAGCTTCCAGCATCACAACACACAAGTCCCCACAGTACCACAAACTGACAGATGCATGGGGGTGGTTCTCATATGGTTCAGTAATAATCACACCAGTCTATGACTCCCTTAAAGCATCTGATGAAATATGTGAGGGGAGGGGAGGAGGAAAGGGGGCCCTGTGAAAGTTGTTACTGGGTTTGGAGGAAGGAGTGTAGACAAAGATATTTTGGGGCCAGAGAGAGAAATCAAGAGCAGTTTTTTACTTTGGGAAACCAAGTTAGAGACCCTTAGGTAGGTGTCCTGGACTAAGAGCCAATCCATCAACAGATTTTTTAAAGTACCTACTAGTGACATATAGTTAATTCTTAGTGAACTAGAACACTGCAACTGGAACTACACACAAATGTTTCTGACTTCTGAAATGTAATTAAATTGGTACACAGAGGGAATTAGCAACAGTTATCATGATCCTTTTGAGAACTACGTGTTATTCATTGAATTAGCCTGTCTGGGTAGTAAATCATGTTCTTGTCTAACATGCTAGATAAGCACATCTCACTCAACCAAGGAGCTTGGCAAACTTCAGACGGAAATCATATACTAAATACAGGAAACCACAATCAGTATGAAAAGAAAGGAGGAAATGGGAAAAGAGAAGAGAGAGAAAGAAACAAGAAGGAGGAGGAGGAAGAGAGAGGAGAGAATGAGAGCAGAAGGGGAGGACGAGGAGTAAGAGGAGAGGGAGAAAGAAGCAGAAGAAAAAGTAGTTTTGTAGGATGCAGCATTTTAAAGGGACTTTTTATAGTACAGAAGACAAGAATCTCTCTACTCCAAAAGAATCACTCCCCCAAACCACCACCACTATCCATCTCTCTCTCTCTCTCTCTGTGTTTGTGTGTGTGTAGTATGACTATGGTGGCAATACTTGAACTGTTTATTTTCTGGCCCTGTCCCTGATGGTATCTGGGAATAAATGTACAAGCCACAGGGCAAGGACAGAAATGTAATTTAGAGCCTAAGAAAGAAACTAAATTCAAAAAGAAGAGATTAACACAAACTTAAAATATGAAAATCAGTAATCTCAAATCGTATAGAAATTCCTAAAGCCTACAGCTACTTGTTAAATGCTCTATGGAGCACATTTGGGGTGAAAAGCCTGATCCAGTGGTTTATATCAGTGGGTTCTTCCCTCAAGGAGTTGACATATCCCATAAATGATATAAAACTTGTGCACAAGCCCCATTAGAAAGAACATGATAAGCACTAGAATAGAGGTACAGAAAGCTCTAAGGATTTTGTAGAGGGAGGAAGACCACATACTGCTTTGAAGAATGGAAGACAAGGTAGAATGCAACCAGAAGGAAATATAATTTGTGGTGTAGCTCAAAGAATATATAGTATTTAAACAGGTAGACAGGACTAGAAAGGCGTTAAGAGGCCGTCATGAACAAAGCACAAGGCATGTTTGGGAAACAGTGAATTGTCATGTTTGGGGCTGACAGTATATGGCAGTGATTAAGGGCATGGGCTTCAGAGTCATTCTTTCCAGGTTAAAATCCTAGCTCTACCATTACTAGCTGTGTGACTCTGTGCAAATCATTTGGATTCCATGTGCCTCATTTCTGTCTCTATAAAATGAGGAAGAATAATAGAAACTTACTTGATTTCTGTGTGGGTTACATGAAATAATACATGTAAAAGCATTTAGAACAGTGTCTGACATCCATAAGTGCACAGCAAATGTTAGCTATTTTTTTTAATTTGATGAAGCAAAAAAGTAGCTAGAATTTAAGTCTGAAAAGGAAGGTAGGAGCAATATTATAGAGAATGTGGGATGCCAGACTTGAGGGGATTGCACTTAAATCAAGAAAAAAGGGGCTTTGAATAATAGAGTGTCATAAAGACAGACTACGTGGTGTCAGTTTGTGGTAGAAGATACGTAACAACTCTAGCTACCTGACGATGCAAAAGGCTTCCTTGTGAGAGACTGTTTCCCTTCACTGGAAATGTCCAAGCACAGCTTGGTCCAAATTCAAGGGTGCTATAAATGGTACTCAGGCATTGGGTCAGTATTGGTCAGCTTGAATGGCCTCTAATACTCTTTTCAACTGTAAGTTGATTTGCGATGAAGACTCTAGGAACAATATGGAGGAAAGACTTGTGCAAAGCAATGCTAGGAGCACAGAGCACTGCAACCATTCAAGCGACAGAGGGAAGTAAAAGGGAGTGGCAGTGTTGGGAAGTGGGGACACACTATTTAGGAAGATTGCTGGTCTAGAATTTCAGTACTGGAAAGGACCCCAGAGATCAAATGGTCAGTCCAGCTTCCTCATTGTACAGACAAGAAAACTAAAATTTTCAGAAAAGGGAAGTGACTTGCAGGAAAAATTTAAAAGGGTGGGGCTAGAGGCAGAGAAGCCAGCCAGAAATCAAGATATAAAGTAACAACAGCTTGGAAGAAGGTGAGAGTAGCAGGAATTGAAAGGAAAGGGGTGGATATAAGGGCTATTTTGAAGGAAGAAAAACTGACAGGATGTGGTGACAGACTGGATATAAACCCTGTTGCCATCAAGTCGATTCAGACTCATAGTAACCCCACATAGGTCATAGTAGAACTGCCCCATACGATTTCCAAGGCTGTAATCATTACAGAAGTGGACTTCCATATCTTTCTCACGTGGAGTGGCTGGTGGGTTAAAAACACCAACCTTTTGGTTAGCAGCTGAGGCAACTGTTTAAAAAAAATGCCTCCCCCGAGTGTAATACTGAAGTGCTGTCTACTGTTCCTAATCACAAGAAGGTTGTGATGTGCCTTACAGACCATGTATAGATAAACTTAGTTTAGGCATGAGTTATAGTGCTGTTGGCCGTGAGTTCAGTATTAATGAATCAACAATATATATTAAATAACGTGCCTTTAAACAGAAATACACATAAAGCAAGTTTACGTATTGATCAGTTGACAAAAATGTTGTGACTAGGAGGTGAGGCCAAGACGGCGGAGTACTCAGATGCTTCCTGTGGTCCCTCTTACACAAAGACCCAAAAAAACAATGAATCGATTATATATGACAATCTAGTAGCCCTGAACATCAAAGACAAAGTTGTGGAACAGGACTGAATGGCAGCGGGAGGGAGACGGTTCAGAAGCAGCAAGGAGTTGCCAGACTTAACCTGGCCAGTACCAGCACCCTGCAGGCTGGATTGGCTTGCATGAGTGGAGAGGCAAGCAGTGGTGCTCGGGACACATTTTCCACATCGGTAGAGACTGAGCGGTGGAAAGTCTGCTCAAACCTCCAGAGTCAGTGAGAAACGGCGATCAATTGGAGAAAGGTAAGTACAAGTGTCTAAACTACCAGGCAGATTTAAAAAAAAAAAAAGCTTTTGGGAAGTACCACTCTCCCATTTACTTGTCCCCTCCCTACTCTGCTCCGGATTCAGTCGGCTTCAGAGATTGCTGCGCTCCTGGGCAAGAAGGACCTGTCACGTTCCCTGAATCATTCTCCCAGCTTTGGAGAGGGAACAAATTAACAAACAGGAAAAAATACTCTGCCAGCTCCCCTAAGCTGGGAACTCAGGGCAGGCATAGCCCTTTTGCCTAGGCACAGACGTAAGGGGTCCATAGACTTTGAATGCCTTTCACCCATGGAAAGACCTGTGTGGGCCCATTTCAACAGTGTAGGCCCCCATTTGCACAGTATAACAGGGTATATACCTGAAGTCTATTTTCATCTGTACCTGCTGTAAGGGGGAGTGGCAGATTCATGACATTTAACACTGCCTTGCCTATTAAGCAGCGTCCTCACCTACCCACATCAGGGGCCAAAGGACTGGTGGCTCCACACACTCCACTGAGCCACTTGTGACAGGGGTCCAAATATAAGTGGTCACTCTCAGTCCTTACAACCAACAGCATTGGGTGTCCATAGTCTGGCTGCAAAACACACCTACCTACATGGTCTAAGGAACAGGGACACAAATCCCGCCTAGACACTCAGGGGCAGCAGTCAGCCCCCTGCCTTGCTCTGTGCATGACCCCACACTGCAGCCAGATACCTCTGCCTAATTCAATCACTCCTGCCAGTCTAGGACTGTAGGTGAGAGCCTGTACCACACACTCAGTGATCAACAACCTGGACAAATGAGATGAATCCACCCAAAAAAATGAATGGATTCCAGGGCTCACATACCTGGTAACAGCTCTAGCCTCCTGGACACAGGATGTGAGAGCTTCAAAGACACCACTAAACAAATGAGCTCACATAACTAGCCTAATTGGGCATATCAAAAAAAAGCAAGAAACTAGGACACAGTAAGCAAACATAAAATAAATATAATAACTTCTGATGGCTCAGAGACAACAGTCAATATCAAATCACATAAAGAGGCAGACCATGATGGCTTCAGCAAGCCACCAAAACAAAGAAAACAAGAAACCTCCCAGAGGAAGAGAACTTCTTGGAATTACCAGAGGTAGAATAAAAAAGATTAATATACAGAACTCTTCAAGAGATCAGGAAGGAGATCACTCAAAATGCAGAACAAGCCAAGGAACTCAAAGACAAGGCCATAGAGGAACTTAAGAAGGTTATACAAGAGCATAATGACAAATTAAACAGGCTGCAAGAATCCATAGAGAGACAGCAAACAGAAATCCAAAAGATTAACAATAAAATTTCAGAATTAGACAACTCAAAAGAAAGTCATAGGAGCAGAATTGAGGCAATGGAAGTCAGAATTAGTGAGACTGGAGATAAAGCACTTGACACTAGCTTGAGGAAAAATCAGATAAAAGAACTAGAAAAGAATGATGAAACCATAAAAATTATGTGGAACTCTATCAAGAGGAATAATCTACCAGTGATGGGAGTACCAGAACAGGGGAGATAACAGAGAATACAAAGAGAATTGTTGGCAGAAAACTTCACTGATATCACAAAAGATGAGAAGATATTTATACAAGAAGCTCATTGAACCCCACACAAGGTAGATCCCAAAAGAAAGTGACCAAGACATATCATAATCAAACTTGCCAAAACCAAAGGTAGAGACTTTTAAGAGTGGTTAGGGATAAACGAAAAGTCAACTACAAAGGAGAATCAGTAAGACTATGCTTTGAATACTCAGCAGTAACCATGCAGTCAAGAAGGCAATGGGATGACACATATAAAGCCTTGAAGGAAAAAAATTGGCAGCCAAGAATTATATATCCAGCAAAACTGTCTCTCAAATGTGATGGTGAAATTGGGGCATTTCCAGATAAACAGACATTTAGGGAATTTGTAAAAACCAAACCAAAATTACAAGAAATACTAAACGGAGTCCTCTCCTTAGAAAATCAATAATATCAGATAACAACCCAAGACTAGAACACAGGACAGAACAACCAGATATAAACCCAGATAGGGAAGTAACAAAAATAAGTCAAAGCTAAAAAACTGAAAATAGGGAAACAGAGATGTTAATATGTAAAAGATGACAACATTAAAACAAAAAAGAGGTACTAAATAATGTAGTCATAGAACTTTCATATGGAGAGGAAGTCAAGGAAATATCAAGAAATAAAAGATTGGTTTAAACTTAGAAAAATAGAGGTACTAAGGCAATCACAAAAGCAACTAACAATCCTACACATCAAAATAAAAAAAAACATAAAAACGCAGCAAATACAAAATCAACAACAATAAAAAAGATGAAAATAAAATACATAAAGAAAAATGACTCAGCACAGAAAATTAAGTGGAACAAAGAAATTGTCAAAAACACAAAAAAAAGGCATCAAAATGACAGCACTAAACTCTTACCTATCAATAATTATGCTGAATGTAAATGGACTAAATGCACCAATAAAGAGAGAGAGAGTGGCAGATTGGATTAAAAAAAACACGATCTGTCTATATGCTGCCTACAAGAGACACACCTTAGACTTAAAGACACAAACAAACTAAAACTCAAACGATGGAAAAAAATACATCAAACAAACAGCAATCAAAAAAGAGCAGGAGTGGAAATATGAATCTCTGACAAAATAGACTTTAAAGCAAAATCCACCACAAAGGATAAGGAAGGACATTAAATAATGTTTAAAGGGTCAATACAAAAGGAGGACTTAACCATAATAAACACTTATGCACCAAATCACAAGGCTCCAAAATAAATAAAACAAACTCTAACAGCATTGAAAAGATTGTATTGAGGAAACTTCTAAGCTTTGGTTTAGTCCAGTTGTGCTGGCTTCCCCTGTAGAGTGTGCTGTCCTTCCCATCACCTAAGGTGATTCCTATCTACTATCTAGTTAGTGAATAACCCTCACCCTCCCTCCCCACCCCCGTAACCATCAAAGAATGTTTTCTTCTGTGTTTCAACCTTTTCTTGAGTTCTTATAATAGTGGTCTTATACAGTATTTGTCCTTCTGTGACTGACTAAATTCACTCAGCATAGTAAGTTCCAGCTTCCACCATGTTATACCATGTTTCACAGCTTCATCATTGCACTTTATTGTTGCATAATATTC
>NW_004443982.1:1686382-1687883 GCF_000243295.1 Trichechus manatus latirostris | reverse complement strand
TTCTGGTACTCCAATCACTCGTAGGTTATTTCTCTTGATAGAGTCCCACATGACTCTTAGAGTTTCTTCATTCTTTTTAATTCTTTTATCTGATTTTTCCTCAGATATGTTGGCATCAAGATCTTTATCTTCAATGTCACTAATTCTAACTTCTACTGCCTCAGTTCTGCTCGTATGACTTTCTACTGAGTTGTCTAATTCTGAAATTTTATTGTTAATCTTCTGGAGTTCTCTCTCTATGGATTCTTGCAGCCTATAAAATTTGGCATTATGTTCTTGAATAACTTTTTTAAGTTCCGCTACTACTGTGTCTGTATGTTCCCTGGCTGTTTCTGCATTCTGTAAAATGTCCGTTCTAATTTCTAAAAGAGTTCTGTATATTAATCTTTTGTATTCTGCTTCTGGTAGTTCCAAGAAGTTCTCTTCTTCCAGAGAATTTATTGATTATTTTGGGTGCTTGTAAAGCCATCATGGACTGCCTCATTATGTGACTTGATATTGACTGTTGTCTCTGAGCCATCAATAATTTATTATAATTTTATTTTGTATTTGTTAGTGAGACCTAGCTTCTTATTTTGTTTTGTTCTGATATGCCCAGATAGGCTGCTCCTGTGCACTAGTTTGATTTTTGACTCCTTTGAATCTCTAACGTCCTGTCACCAGGTAGTCAGTTCTGTAATTAAGTATGTGCACACAGGAGTCTGTTAAATTTTCCTATATGAGTTCAGCTCAGGTGTTCAGGCAGTTGGTCACCAAGTGTGCGATGCAGGCTCTCACCCCCAATCCTAGAGAGGCATGGGTGATTGGTGCAGGCACTGGAGCCTGGCTGTGGTAGGGGATCACGTGCTGAGCCAGGCAGGGGGCTGATGGCTGCCCCTGAGAGTCTGAAAGTAAAGCGTGTCCCTATTCTCTAGGGTGAGTAGGTA
Organism: Trichechus manatus latirostris; assembly: GCF_000243295.1. Taxonomy (NCBI): domain Eukaryota; kingdom Metazoa; phylum Chordata; class Mammalia; order Sirenia; family Trichechidae; genus Trichechus; species Trichechus manatus. Next base: position 1,686,957 of record NW_004443982.1, on the reverse strand, counting down.
GGTGAGTTTTGCAGCTGCATTATGAGCACCCCACTCTGTTAGCTGTGAAGACTCGAGGGCACCACTTTTTCTTGGACCCCTGTAGCAGGTGACTAGGAGCTTTAGGTGATACCACCAGTCCTCAAGCCCCTACTGCAGATCGATAAAAGTGCCTACTTAAGGGGCAGGGCTGTTTCAAAAGATACAAATCTGCCAGTTCACAGCTGAAACAGTTGAACTTAAACTTCAGTTGTTTGCCCTGTTGTACTGTGGTAGTGAGGAATAACGCTGTTGAGATGTGTCCCCGCAAGTCTATACAGGGGGGTAAGGCACTCAGAGTCTGTGGACCCCTTATACCTGTGCCTAGCAAAGGAACTGTGCTGACCCTGTGTTCCTGGCTTAGGGGAGCCAGTAGCTTATTTGTTCCCTCTCCAAGGCCAGGAGAATGGGTCAGGGTGCCTTTTGGGATCTACTTCCGGCCCAGCAGACTCCTGATGCAGAGCGCGGAAGGAGGAGGTAAAAGGGAGAGAGGTTTTTCCTTAATGGGCTTTTTTTTTTTTTAAATCTCCATGAAAGACTGCACACATGTACTTATC
>NW_004443982.1:1668959-1685717 GCF_000243295.1 Trichechus manatus latirostris | reverse complement strand
TGCACATGGAACATTTTCCAGAATAGACCACATATTAGGGCACAAAGCAAGCCTTAACAGAATCCAAAACATCAAAATATTACAAAGCATCCTTTCTGACCATAAAGCCAAAAAAGTAGAAATGAATAACAGAAAATGCAAGGAAAAAAAATTAAACACATGGGAACTGAACAAGACCTTGCTTAAAAACTACTGGGTTATAGAAGAAATTAAGGACAGACTACACAAATTCAAAGAATCAAAAGAAAATGAAAACACATCCTACCACAACCGTTGGGACACAGCAAAAGCAATGCTCAGAAGTCAATTTATAGGAATAAATGCACACATCCAAAAAGAAGTGCCAAAATCAGAACATTAACCTTACAACCGGAAAAAGTAGAAAGAGAGCAGCAAAAGTAGCCCTCAGGCTGCAGAAGAAAGGAAGTAATAAAAATTAGAGCAGAATTAAATGAAACAGAGAATAGAAAAACAACTGAAAGTGTTAACAAGTCCAAAAGCTGGTTCTTTGAAAAGATCAACAAAATTGATAAGTCATTGGCCAAACTGACAAAACAAAAAGTCGGACAAAGCAAATAAGAAGTGAGACAGGCAATATCACAACAGACTCAACTGAAATTAAAAGAATCATAATAGAACACGATGAAAAATTGTACTCTAACAAATTTGAAAACCTAGAGGAAATGGACAAATTTCTAGAAACACATTAACCAACTAAACTAACACAGAGATAGAACAACTAAATAAACCTATAACAAAAGAAGAGATTGAAAAGGTAATTTAAAAACTCCCAACAAAAAAAAAGCCCTAGCCCAGATTGCTTCACTGGAGGATTCCAACAAACTTTCAAAAAAGAGTTAACACCACTACTACTAAAGGTATTTCAGAGCATAGAAAAAGATGAGATACTCCCAAACTCATTCTATGAAGCCAGCATAACCCTGATACCAAAACCACGTAAAAGACACCACAAAAAAAGAAAATTACAGACCAATAACCCTCATGAACATAGACTCCAAAACCCTCAAAAAAAATTTTAGCCAATAGAATTCAACAACATATCAAAAAAATAATTCACCATGACCAAGTGGGATTCATAGGAGGTATACAGGGATGGTTCAACACTAGAAAAACAATCAATGTAATCCATCATATAAATAAAACAAAAGACAAGAACAACATGATCTTATCAATTGATGCAGAAAACGCATTTGACAAAGTCCAACACCCATTCATGATAAAAAAAACTCTCAACAAAATAAGAATACAAGGGAAATTCCTCAATATAATTAAGGGCATTTATACAAAACCAACAGCCAACCTCATCCTAAAGGGAGAGAGTATGAAGGCATTCCCCTTGAGATCGGGAACCAGACAAGGATGCCCTTTATCACCACTCTTATTCAACATTGTGCTGGAGGTCCTAGCCAGGGCAATTAGGCTAGAAAAAGAAATAAAGAGCATCCAGATTGTTAGGGAAGAAGTCAAAGTATCTCTATTTGCAGATGACATGATCTTATACACAGAAAACCCCAAAGAACTCACAAGAAAACTACTGGAATTAATAGAAGATTTCAGCAAAGTTTCAGGATACAAGATAAACACACAAAAATCATTTCGATTCCTCTACACCAACAAAGAGAACTTTGAAGAGGAAATCACCAAATCAATACCATTTACAATAGCCCCCAAGAAGATAAAATACTTAGGAATAAATCTAACCAGAGACGTAAAAGACCTATACAATGAAAACTACAAGACACTACTGCAAGAAACCAAAAGAGACCTACATAAGTGGAAAAACATATCTTGCTCATGGATAGGAAGACTTAACATTGTGAAAATGTCAATTGTACCCAAAAGTGAACTACAGATACAATGCAATCCCGATCCAAATTCCAATGACATTTTTTAATGAGATGGAGAAACAAATCACCAACTTCATGTCGTAAGGGAAGAGGCCTCGGATAAGTAAAGCATTACTCAAGAAGAGGAACAGAGTTGGAGGCCTCACACTACCTGATTTTAGAACCTATTATACCGCCATGGTAGTGAAAACAGCCTAGTACTGGTATAACAACAGATACATAGACCAATGGAACAGAATTGAGAATCCAGACATAAATTCATCCACCTATGAGCAGCTGATATTTGACAAAGGCCTAAAGTCCGTTCATTGGGGAAAAAACAGTCTCTTTAACAAACGGTGCTGCCATAACTGGATAGACATCAGCAAAAAACTGAAACAAGACCCATACCTCACACCATGCACAAAAACTAACTCAAAATGTACCAAAGACCTAAATATAAAATCAAAAACGATAAAGATCATGGAAGAAATAATAGGTACAATGCTAGGAGCCCTAATACACGGCATAAACTGAATACAAAACATAACTAACAATGCACAAACCCCAGAAGAGAAACTAGATAACTGGGAGCTCCTAAAAATCAAACACTTATGCTCATCAAAAGACTTCACCAAAAGAGTCAAAAGACAGACTAGGAAAAAAATTTTAGCTACAACAAATCTGATCAGTGTCCAATCCCTAAAATCTACAAGATACTGCAAAACTTCAACCACAAAAAGACAAATAATCCAATTAAAAAATGGGGAAAAGATATGAACAGGTATTTCACCAAAGAAGACATTCAGGCAGCTAACAGACACATGAGGAAATACGATCATTAGCTATTAGAGAAATGCAAATCAAAACTACAATGAGATACTGTCTCACTCCAACAAGGCTAGCATTAATCAAAAAACCACAAAAGAGTAAACGTTGGAGAGGTCGCGGAGAGACCGGAACACTTATACACTGCTGGTGGGAATGTACATCCACTTTGGAAATCGATTTGGCGCCTCCTTAAAAAGCTAGAAATAGAAGTACCATATGATCCAGCAATCCCCCTCCTTGGAATATATCCTAGAGAAATGAGAGCCATCACATGAATAGATATATACACACCCATGTTCATTGCAGCACTGTTCACAATAGCAAAAAGATGGAAACAGCCTTGGTGCCCATCAATGGATGTATGGATAAACAAATTATGGTATATTCACACAATGGAATATTATGCAATGATAAAGAACAATGATGAATCTGCAAAACATCTCATAACATGGATGAAGCTGGAAGGCATTATGCTGAGTGAAATGAGTCAGTCGCAAAATGACGAATATTGTATGAGACCAGTATTATAAGAACTCAAGAAAAGGTTTAAACATAGAAGAAAACATTCTTTGATGGTTACGAGGGTGAGGAGGGAGGGAGAAGGGCATTTACTAACTAGATAGTACACAAGAATTATCTTAGGTGAAGGGAAGGATATCACACAGTACAGGGCAAGTCAGCACCACTGGACTAAACCAAAAGCTGAGAAGTTTCCTGATCACAACCAAACACTTCAGGGGACAGTGTAGCAGGGACAGGGGTCTCGGAATCATGGTTTCAGGGGACATCTAGGTCAAAGTTTATTAAGAAAATGTTCTGCATGCCACTTTGGTGAGTGGCGTCTGGGGTCTTAAAAGCTAGCGAGCGGCCATCTAAGTTGCATCAATTGATCCCAACCCACCTGGAGCAAAGCAGAATATAGAGCACCAAAGACAAGGAAAATATTAGTCCAAGAAACAAAAGGGGCCACATAAACCAGAGACTCCATCAGCCTGAGACCTGAACAACTAGATGGTGCCTGGCTACCACAAATGACCCCCTTTGACAGGGAACACAACAGAGAGTCCCTGATGGAGCAGGAGAAAAGTGGGGTGCAAAACTCAAATTCTAGTTAAAAGACCAAACTTAATGGTCTGACTGAGACTGGAGGACCCCCAGAAGACATGGCCCCCGGGCTCTCTGTTAACCCAGAACTAAAACCATTCCCAAAACCAACTCTTCAGACAAAGAGTAGACTATGGGACATAAAATGATACTTGTGAAGAGTGTGCTTCTTAGTTCAAGTAGATACACAAGACTAAATGGGCAGCTCCTGTCTGGAGGCAAGTTGAGAAGGCAGGAAGGGATAGGAGCTGGTTGAATGGGGACAGGAAATCCAGGGTGGAAAGGAGGAATGTGCGGTCACATTATAGGGATAGCAGCTAGGGTTACATAACAATGTGTGTATAAATTTTTGTATGAGAAACTAACTTGAGTTGTAAACTTTCACCTAAAGCACAATAAAAATAAATAAATAAAATAAATATGTTGTGACCAGAGGCTTATAGGAATCTAACCCTATATTTCCCCTAGGAGCAAAGGTTCAGCATTCACTAACCCAGTGTTCATGGTGACTTTATGGAACATAATTAGTGCAAATGACAATAACTGAATGTAACTGAACACAATATGGCTGTTAAAAAATGGAGGAAGCCGTCCATCTACTAACAGGGAAAGGTATATATATTCTGTCCTATAAGGTCTCTATGAGCGGGGATTGACTCGACTGCCGTGGGTTTACCTTTGAGTAAATAGCAAGCAAATTATATTTACATTTGCTTATGTATTCATAGAAAGACTCTGGAAAGATACTTAAAAAAAATCTAAGCACAGTGGAGGGTGGTGAAACTGGGTATATGAGGGACAAGGATGGGTGGGAAATTATTCCCTGTCTACTTTTTCATACTAAATGGTTTTTGAACCATGTGGATACACTGCCTATTTAACAAACAATTAAAATAATAAAATAATTCTGCAGAGATGTCAAGGAGGATGAAGACAGAGAAAAGGCCAAGCACCTGTGAGGTCATTCAAAGAATTCTCCTCTGCCCTTTTAACCTTTAATTTGTTCTTAAACGATTTATTGGTTGTTTGGCCTCCGAATGATCATACCAGCAGCCATGTTCTTCCTTTCTGAAATGTTATCCCTTTGATAACAACAGTGCCCCTGATGGATTTTCTCATTCCCACACTCCAGGATCATTCTTCTAAGACAAATTTTCAACTTTGGAAGACCTTAATGGGAACAGCAGTAAGGAGCAAGCTCATCTTCTATGCACCTGTCCCCAATGCCTGCAAAGGCTGAATCATCTCCTTTCTAAGACTTTCTTAGATTGTACTCTTTTCATACTTACTAAATGATCCTGATAAGGACAAGCACTTCCCGGGGTCCCTTTCAAGGCCTGTTCCTAATATTCTTCCAGTGAGTCAAACTCTCCAGCAGTAGTCTGGGAAGGAACATGATAAGAGAAGCCCCCTTAGCGTGTCTTTCAAATTGCCATAGTACTACCACTGTGAGTTTCAATCTGTTCCTGTTAGTGCCCTGACATAACCTAAATGACTACCACAAAGACAGTTAGCCACCAATGAGATTATCCCCCATTAGGAAGAAGGACAGAGCCAGTTCTTTTTGGCCCTTCTCAGCATTTTCAGCTTTGAGAAGAATAATGAGAAAAAGAATGTCATGGTCAAGGACACTTAAGGCACTGGGCATAAATACCAGACGGTGACTCACACCCAAAGCCAGTCAGACAGAACACGTTAGGGCTTGCTAAAGCAACAGTGAGCACACACACATACACACACATACACATATGCAGTACGTTCACTTAAAGCTATCTCTTTTCAGCTGAAGCAGTGAAAACACTTAAGACAGAAGACTCATGCTACACCTACCCTAAACACATAGCAACAAAAGAAGTGGCTGCTGTTTTAATAGTTTCACAGTAACACATCCCAACAGCATGGGGAGTGTTGTAGTCATCTGCTAGCAGACCTCTCTCACATGCAAACCTTGGGAACACAGCTCACACACAGGAGATGCAGAAGCAAGAAACCCAATTGTTGCAAACCAAAATCCAGGCAGCTCTGGGACAAGCAGGTAACTACGCCTATCCTCCACTCCTGCCATCTTCCCTCTCATCCAGGGTTGTATCTGGGATCCCTCTCAACTTCAACCCCCACCACCATTCCCCTCTATCTTAGTTATCTAGTGCTGCTATAACAGAAATACCACAAGTGGATGGCTTTAACAAACAAAAATTTATTCTCTCACAGTTTAGGAGACTAGAAGTCCAAATTCAGGGTGCCAGATCCAGAGGAAGGCTTTCTCTCAGCCATCTCTGGGGGAAAGTCCTTGTCATCAATCTTCCCCTGGTCTAGGAGCATCTCAGCGCAGGGACCTCGGGTCCAAAGGATGCATGCTCCCAGCTCTTCTTTCTTGCTGTTATGAGGTCCCTCTCCCCTCTGCTCACTTCTCTTTTTTATATCTCAAAAGAGATTGACTCAAGATACAACCTAATCCTGTAGATAGTGTCCTGCCTCATTAACATAACTGCCTCTAATCCTGCCTCATCAGCATCATAGAAGTTAGGATTTACAACACATAGGAAAATTATATCAGATCACAAAATGGAAGACAACCACACAATACTGGGAATCATGGCCTAGCCAAGTTGGCACACATTTTTGAGGGACACAATTCAATCCATAACACCCTCTAAGTGTTCCCACTGTCCCTAGCTCACATGTGTGTGTCACTTAAGGCTCCTCCCTCCAAACTTACAGGTATCACACAAAGATTTCAAAACTTGGCTAGCATATCCAGATCTTCAAGTCATATCATCTTCCTAATTTGGTGCTTGGGAGTGCAAAGGGGAAAGATGACCAACTATCGAGTACAAAATTTTTGCTTGACTCTTTCTACATATTCTCTCACTCAGAAAACCCTTATGAAGAGTCTATGCTGTATTCTGTGCTGAGGATGGTAAGCACAGAAGATAGAGCCATTGTCCTCCAGGAGATTTTGGAGCCAGACACAAGGCAGCCAAAGTACGCAAAGATTGTTACTGGAAAATCAGAACTCCAGCATACCAAAGAGGGAGAGACTACTTCTACCTGGAGCAATCTGAGATGACGCCCTTGAGGTTTAGTGCTAGGGTTTGAAGGTTCAGCCCAATTTGGAGGGGCAGCGAAGAGAGGAAAAGTCCTCCCAAGTATTCAGTGTGAAGCCTAGCCACTTGGGGGACCATTGGAATGGGAAATTGGGAGGCCATTAAAAACCAAGTGTGTTTGGAGGCCAGAAAGGCCATTCTGCCTGAAAACCTGGGTCCTGGAAGGAATACGATTATGTGAGAGTAAAGTCAGATGGAGAATGCTTCACAACACCAGGCTAAAGTAGTCTGGGTTCTATTCTACAGGCAGCAGGGAGCTATTAAATAATTTTAAGTGGAGGGAGAGGATGATTAAAGGGAAGAAACCACTGAGGAGGCGACTACAGTAGTCTAGTTGTTCCAGAAGAAGGCTTCTTCCTGCCTGTCCCAGCTCTTGTAAGATCCTCTTTCAAAGCTGCTCTCTTCCATCTGAGCTCAAGATCTCGGAGCTCATTATTATACATCTCCTTTGAGCTGGGAGAGATTTCAATGACATTTCTTATTCTGAATGAGACTCCTAATGTTGTACTGAAGTTGGGTCAGGGACTTAAATTAAAAAAAAAAAAAAGCAGACGCTTCATCTGAATCTCCCAGTATAGATGAAAGGAACTGAAATACACCATTTCCATTTAATAGCATTGGTTGGCTTGGCCGCTGGGGTCAGTGGTCTCCTCTAAGAGCCCAATAGAGGAGCAGGAGGGGAAGAGTGAAAAAGTTATAAGAGAAGGAGGAGAATGTCCAGCATAGGGCAAAACCTGACTGACAAGTGCTTTTCTGGGCCTGTTCCAGATCACTGTCACTTATAGGCTCAGACTAGGGCTTAGCCCTAAATGAAGACTCTAACCTAGAACCAGGAATGGGAGCTGGAAAGGCCCCACTTGGGTCTTAGCACTGGAAATTAAATCTCCCAGATCCTTAATTCTTTTGACTTTTATTAGTAACTGGAAGGGGAGAGGGATGTATCCTGAACACTAATGCAGCTGAGAAGATCTAAGAGCCAAAATCTTCCTTAGACAGATACAGTATGCGCAGGGCCTGGGCAAGTTTCAGAGCACTGCACATTTCTCCAGCCAAAAGCACAGGAAAAAGCAAAAATTACATATTTAACTCTTTACATCCAGAGGAGAAGAGCATTCCTGTTTGTCACCAGGACTCACAGAGCAGAGAGAAAGTAACAAGCTGGCTCTTGTAAAAGCCAAGGCACTAGGACAAGTCTGTTTCACAAAAATATCCCCTAGAAGCTAGATATGCAAATAGATTCCAAAATAAGTTTCATGCTATTTCACCATGCCAAAGAGAAGAGCCAGGTAAAGGAACCCATGTTCCCATTAGCCTTTAAGCAAGAAGGAAGTTTTGTCTACAAGGAGATAGAGAAGTGGTGAATTTAGACCAAGTTCCATAGTACAAGCATCTTTACAACATTCTAAATTTCAGTTCTTTACTATATAGAAAAGCAGATGATACTTCACAAAAGTTGTAACAGATCTATAAAGCAAATCCAAGAAGGATGGGGTGAAGGAGAATGAACTAGTCCTCACATTGGCAGGTTCGTTTGCACACAAAGTTAACCTTTCTCTGGGAATTTCATCTAGGGTCCGTGGGTGACACAAACGGTTTGGTCTCGACTACTAACCTAAAGGTTGCCAGTTCGAACCCACCTAGCAGTCCCTCGGAAGAAAGACCTAGCAACCTGCATCTGTAAAGACCGTTTTTGTTGTTGTTAGGTGTTGCCAAGTAGATTTCGACTCATAGCGACCACATGTGACAGAGTAGAACTGCCCCATAGGGTTTCCAAGGAGCAGCTGGTGGATTCAAACTGCGGACCTTTTAGTTAGCAGCTCAGCTCTTAACCGTTGCACCACTAGGGCTCCATCTTCTGTAAAGATTACAACCAAGAAAACTCTATGGAGCACAGTTCTACTTTGTAACACATGGGGTCGCCATGAGTTGGAATCAACTTGATGGCAATGGTTTCTTTTTTTTTTTTTATACAAGACAGCAGTGCTAGGGTTTGAGTAAAAAAATTACCCCAAATTTGTAAAGGTCTCTGTTAATAATACAACTAATGTTTTCCAGCCAGATTTGCAGCAAATGCATTTTTGAAGTAAATCCCTATCTCTTCTTGATTTTAATACAAAAATCAGGGTGAGGGTATGGTAAGGACACAACTGAAGGCAATGAAACCACACTTGCAAACTTCACAAAGCTTTTTAAAAAGATCACATTTAAGAACCAAGACTATTATAAAAATATTAATAATGATCTTCACAGATTAATAATACCACACTATAACAAAACAACCCATTGCCGTCGAGTCAATTCCAACTCATAGCGATCCTATAGGACAGAGTAGAAAAGCCCCGTAGGGTTTCCAAGGAGCAGCTCGTGTATTCAAACTGCCAACCTTTTGATTAGCAGCCAAGATCTTAACCACTGTGCAGATAGGATAAAACTGCTAACATTAAAAAATGCAATACAGATGTGAAACTCCGGGGGTTTGAGGTTTGTCTCCACATTTAGTTCTTCATATAGAGGAAGCAACCCTTAAACATCTTGGCAAGTCAACTGATTTTTTTAATCAGCCTCAAACCATTTTAACATTTCAAACTTCGTGTCCAAAATTGGCTTTTTGACAGTTTCTTCTCTCTGTTTTGTTTGTTTGTTGTTTGTTGGACTTCCCCATCACTTGAAAGTACTAAGTTAACAGAAAGAACTTAAGCCAGTAACATGTAAGTGACTAGGCATCTTTAAGATTGGAGGAGATAAGACAAAGCTAAGGCCAGAAACTCCCATTAAAAAACAAAGCAGGCCTGTTCCAAGGTCTGCTGGGGCATGAGATTATCTGGCAATTAACTAATTTTCACAACAATCAGCAGATTAGTAAATTGTCTGTGTTGACCATTATGTTCCTAAACTAACGATTTGTTGTTTTAACTGTTTGGTGGCTGTCATGGATTGAATTACCTCCTCCAAAAAATGTGTGTATCAGTTTGGCTAGGCCATGATTCCTGGTATTGTGTGATTTTCCTGTATGTTGTAAATCCTGCCTCTATGATGTTAATGAGGGAGGATGAGCGGCAGTTGTGTTAGTGAGGCAGGACTCAATCTACAAGATTGGGTTGTGTCCTGAGGCAATCTCTTGAGATATAAAAAGTGAGCAGAGAGACAGGGGGACCTCATACCACCAAGAAAGCAGTGCCAGGAGCAGAGCGCGTCCTTTAGACCTGGGGTTCCCTCGTGGAGAAGCTCCAAGTCCGGGGGAACACTGATGAGAAGAAGGCGGACAGAGAGAGAAAGCCTTCCCCTGGAGCTGAGGCCCTGAATTCGGACTTGTAGCCTACTGGACTGTGAGAGAATAAATTTCTCCTTATTAAAACCATCCACTTGTGGTATTTCTGTTAGAGCAGCACTAGATGACTAAGACAGTGGCCATAAATAAACAAATCTTATCTTTTTCTTTTTTTGAACTGCCTTTGCAACTTGTTGACTGTCCTACAGACACCTCAGTCTCAAAAGATCCAAAACTGAAGGAAAACTGGTTCCTCCTTCCAACTCCTATCACCACTAAGAGCCTTCCAGATTCAAAACATTGGATTTGTTTCTGACTCTTACTCCTTCATTCCCCCAAATCCAAATGGTACATATTATTGCTATTACTCTGGCAACTCGCTAACATACAATAGTCAGCACATAGCCACAGTGACTGAACTTGGGTTTGTTCCTTCAAAATGCCCCTTCGTATCTATTGTTCAATTCAGGTCTTTGGTCATAGAAGCTGTTTTGTGGCTGCTACTATGCTAAGTGCTTTATTTCTAGTACATTAACTCTAATCTTCCAAATCAACAAAATGGCTACCTATTTCTAAACTGCACTGATTCAGTTTTCTGGGTTCTCAAGAATACCTGACTCAAAACCATTCACCTTTACATTCTATTACTCTGCAACAATCAAGTAGATCTCCATTGACTAACTTATTTATTCAGTCACACAAGCAGTGTGACATTGGGTAAATTACCATTCTATGCCTCCATTTCTTCATTGTTATGGATTGAATTGTGTCCCCCAAAAATGTGCCTCAACTTGGCTAGGCCAATATTCCCAGTATTGTGTGACTGTCTACCATTTTGTCACCTGATGCGATTTTCTTATGTGTTGTAAATCTTACCTCTATAATGTTAGTGAGGCAGGATTAAAAGCAGTTATGTTAATGAGGCAGGACACAATCTACAAGATTAGGTTCTATCTTAAGTCGATCTCTTTTGAGATGTAGAGAGAAGCAAGGGGAGAGACAGGAGGACTGCCAACCACCAAGAAAGCAGAGCTGGGAGCGGAGTGCTTCCTTTGGACCTGGGATCCCTGCACTGAAATGCTCCTAGACCAGGGGAAGATTGATGACAAGGATCTTCCTGTAGAGCCAACAGAGAGAGAAAGCCTTCCCCCTGGAGCTTATGCCATGAATTCGGACTTCCACCCTACTAGGCTGTGAGAGAATAAACGTCTGTTTGTTGAAGCCATCTACTTGTGGTATTTCTGTTACAGCAGCACTAGATAACTAAGACAGCATTTGGTATTGAGAGTTGGGTGCTGCTCTAACAGATACCTAAAATGTGGAAGCAGTTTTGAAACTGTGAATGGATAGAGGCTGGAAGAGTTTTAAGATTGCCTTGAAGAGACTGTTGGTGGAATTATGGACATCAAAGACAATTCTGGTGAGGACTTAGAAGGAACTGAGGAGAGCTGTCACACTGGAGACAGAGCAGGCAGTGAGAAGCAGCAGAAGAGAAATGGCAGCAGCAGAACCAGGAGACCAGCGAGAGATGGTGCTGGAGCCCACCCACGGAATGAGATAGCTGAGTGCCTTTGTGCAGGAGGCTTCCTGGCTATGTGGGGTACTTCCGAGCACTTATCAGTGGAGCTAGGCTTACCAACCCACAAAGGAAGAGAGCTGAGTGCCTTCCTGCCAAAGTTTATGGGCAGAGTGGAGTGCCTCCAGGCACATATCGGTGGAGCTACAGATCTTTGGAACACCTGGTCCAGCAGGGCAGATGTGGGCGGAGAGGCCAAGGGACCAGGAAGCAGAAGCTGAAGAGACAAGGAACACAGGAAGCAGAGCTTCCTCAATCTCTAAGGGTAGAGCCAAGATCTCTGGGGTCTCGAAGGGTGGAGATGCCACTCAGATGGACTAGGAGAATGGGGCTGACCAAATTCGAGGGAGAAGAGTTGCCATTCCAGTGGGCCTGGAAGGCGAAGTTGAAGCCCAGGGCTGAGGGGCTTCCACTTAGAATCTGGAGATTATGATCAATACGTAGAGTCTGGAGGGCAGGGCCATTGCCTAAATGGTGTCAGAGAACAGAGGATTGTTTTCAAGCCTTGAGAGCTAATGTAATGTGTTCTGCTGACTTGCTTGGTGCCTGTTATCCCTTCTTTCCCTCTAATTTCTCCCATTTGTAATAGAAATCTCTAGCTTGTGCCTATTCTACCATTGTACTTTGGAAGCGGTTAACTTGTATTCTAGATTTCACAGATGAAGAGAAATTTTTGGAGTTTGGACTTAAGAGTTGATTTAAGACTTTTGCTATGATATGATGGGGTGAATGTGTTTTACACTTGGCAAGGACATGAATTTGGGGGGGCCAATGGGTGGAATGTTATGGATTGAATTGTGTCCCCCAAAAATGTGTGTCAACTTGGCTATGATTCTCAGTACTGTGTGATTGTCCACCATTTTGTCATCTGATGTGATTTTCCTATGTGTTGTAAATCCTAACCTCTATGATGTTAATAGGCAGGATTCGAGGCAGTTACTGAGGCAGGACACAATCTACAAGATTAGGTTGTATCTTGAGTCAATCTCTTTTGAGATATAAAAAAGAGAGAAGTGGGCAGAGAGGAGAGGGACCTCCTGCCACCAAGAAAGCAGAGCTGGGAGTGGAGTGCATCCTTTGGATCTGGCGTCCCTGCACTGAGACGCTCCTAGATCAGGGGAAGATTGATGACATGGACCTTCCTGCAGAGCCAACTGAGAGAAAAGCCTTCCCCTGGAGATGATGCCCTCAATTCGGATTTCTAGCCTGCTAGAATGTGGGAGAATAAATTTCTGCTTGTTGAAGCCCTCCACTTGCGGTATTTCTGTTATAGCCGCACTAGATAACTAAGACACTCATCTATAACATGGGGTTAATAAATAAGTTAATATGTATTAAGTTTGATAACAAGTATCTGGCTCAGGGTAAGCACTGTAAAAGTATTTGTTAGAAAATGAAAGCAACATTTATAGATCTCTGTGCTAGAGTTTCATGGGCCATAGGAAGAATAGCTCAGCTTCTTTAATGAGCACTCAATAAAATTAATGAATGAATTAATAAGTGTTAATAAGTGAATAAATGAACAAAAAACACATGCCTTGCCCTTGGGGAGCTTATGTTGTTAGCTCACTGAGGGGTGGACAAACTGCCCTCAGCCTCCTGTTTGTGTCTTTAGGACAGGCAGTACTCGCACTAACTGGAATGTATGCATTCCTTCCTTCCCAGGCAACTTAAATCCTATATATCCCTCAAGGCCTAGCTCCAATCTTTCTTCCTTTTTCTACAAAGCTCTCTGACCACATCAGTCCACAATGAAATCTCTTACCACTAAATAAAAACCACTTAAAGTTTTTTATTTCTTGGACTTGCAGTAGTACCTCTCTTCTACAAAACTGTAATCTCTCTGAGAATCCAGAGATCACATCTTCCATGGTAGCTATCTATAATATTCTCTAGTTTAGGGTTAGGTACTTTACAACCAAACCTGTTGCCCTTGAGTTGATTCCGACTCATAGAGACCCTATAGGACAGAGTAGAACTAATCCATAGGGTTTCCAAGGAGCGGCTGGTGGATTCAAACTGCCACCCTTTTTGTCAGCAGACGAGCTCTTAATCACTGCACCACTAGGGCTCCAGGGCACTTTTACAAAGTGCTTAACAAATATGTGTTGACTAACTGATTGGTTGGAGGCTCAATTGAGAGCAATTAGGGGAGCCAAACAGGGTTTTGTGTAGCTTTGTAAAGTGTTGGCTATTCAGACGTTAGTCAGCAGATCTCATATGGTCTTCCAACATGATCAAAGCAGCAGCAGACATCACATTAAAGGTGTCCTGCCATTTCACAAAACCCCCAAATTCGCCAAGTCTTGGAATGATTTGGTAACTTCATAAGCTTAATTCTTTAAGTTCAAAATTATCTTAAAAGAATGTTTAATAAGGGACATTTGTGGAATGTTTTTAATTTCTTTCTTAAATCACATACACATTGAGTATTTATGAGTTGTTGTTAGCTGCTCATGAGTCACATCAGAATTAAATGTTGCCCACATCCCCATAATTGGTTGTGGATTGGAACGTTGTGATTCACAGGGCCTTTTTTTTAATTTATAATGAATTTAATGTAAACAAAAATAATCTTTTCTACTTTTAAACTTATTGAAATTATTGCACATATTTTTGTCATAATTCTTCTTGAGCAATTTATCAAGCATCTCTATAGTCCATTTTTTTAAATTTGTTATTCTGAAAAGATCATACTTAACTAAGAAAATGTTAATTAAATTGTCTTTCAGGAGTCCAGGTGAGTAGTCCTTGACATAACATGTTCCCACCTTAAATTCAGTTGATATGTTCTAAGAAGAGATTGTAAACTAATCTCTGACATGTGGATTAAATTTTCAAATTATAAGAGGAAATGGTGCTATATAGCCATGCTTCCTCCTGATATCTAACTATCTTGTCCCTCACCTGAAAGAAATTAATTGTTCTGGATACCTACATTCGAATGAGTTACAAAATAAAGGAAGGTAATAAACATCTTCTCACTACTTTCTAATTTATGCCTCTTGTCATTAATCAATCTCCCTGGTATGTGGGTAAGTTTAAAATTCTAATTTTTATTAATTACTTAGAGCACTTTGCCCAGTCAAGAGTAGGTGCTGACAGATGCCTTGGGAGCTCCTTTAATCTGAATTTCTTCCCATTAATTTAAGCCAAAAACTTTTGAGAAAGCTTTCTCTCTAGATTATTGAGGCCAGGGGCTATTTGATGAGTCCTTGGGTAAATTTGATGAAAAGACTTCTGAGAATGTTTTTTTTCTTTAATTTTTTTATTATTGTAGTTTAAATGAAGTTTACATTTCAAGTTAGTCTCCCATACAAAAATTTATACATACATTGTTATGTGACCCTAATTGCTCTCCCCATACTGCGACAGCACACACCTCCTTTCCACCCCTGATTCCGCATGTCCATTCAACCAGCTCCTAACCCTCTGTGCCTTCCCATCTCACCTCCAGACAGAAGCTGCCCATTTAGTCTCTAGTATCTACTTGAGCTAAGAGGCACACTCCTCATGAGTATCACTTTACGTCTCACAGTCCATTCCAACCCCTGTCTGAAGAGTTGGCCTTGGAAATTGTTTTATTTCTGGGCTGATAGAGAATGCAGGGGCCATGCTTTCTGGGGTTCCTCCAGTCTCAGTCAGACCATTAAGTCTGGTCTTCTTACTAGAATTTGAGTTCTGCACACAACTTTCTCCTGCTCCATCAGGGACTCTCTGTTATGTTCCCTGTCAGGGCGGTCATTGGTGGTAGCTGGGCACCATCTAGTTCTTCTGGTCTCAGGCTGGTGAAGTCTCTGGTTTATGTGGCCCTTTCTGTCTCTTGGGCTAATACTTCCCTTGGTGTTCTTCATTCTCCTTTACTCCAGGTGGTTGGGAACAATTGATGCATCTTAGATGGCCTCTTGCAAGCTTTTAAGACCCCAGACACCACTCACCAAAGTAGGATGCAGAACATTTTCTTAATAAACTTTGTTATGCCAATTAACCTAGATGTCCCCTGAAAGCAGGGTCCCCAGACCCATACCCCTGCTACTCTGCCCCTCAAAGTGTTTGATTGTATTCAGAAAATTTCTTACCATTTGGTTTAGTCCAGTTGTGCTGACTTCCCCTGTAGTGAGTGCTGTCCTTCCCTTCACCTAAGATTATTCTTATCTACTGTCTAGTTAGTAAATAACCCTTATCCTCCCTCCCCACCTGAGTAACCATCCAAGAAAGTCTTCTTCTGTGTTTAAACCTTTTCTTGAGTTCTTATAAT
The DNA here is from genome assembly GCF_000243295.1 of Trichechus manatus latirostris. Classification (NCBI taxonomy): domain Eukaryota; kingdom Metazoa; phylum Chordata; class Mammalia; order Sirenia; family Trichechidae; genus Trichechus; species Trichechus manatus. The sequence continues at coordinate 1,669,726 of NW_004443982.1, read as the reverse complement.
AGTGGTCTTATACAATATTTGTCATTCTGTGACTGACTAAATTCACTCAGCATAATGACTTCCAGATTCCTCCATGTGATAAGATGTTTCACGGCTTCTTTGTTGTTCTTTATCGTTGTGAAATATTCCATTGTGTGGATATACCATAATTTGTTTCTCCATTCGTCCAATAATGGGCATCGAGGTAGCTTCCATCTTTTTGCTATTGTGAACAGTGCTGCAATGAACAAGGTGTGCATATATCTATTCGTGTGACGGCTCTTATTTCTCCAGGATATATTCCAAGGAGCAGGATAGCTGGATAGTTTGGTACTTCTATTTCTAGCTTTCTAAGGAAGCGCCAAATCAATTTCCAAAGTGGTTGTACCATTTTACATTCCCACCAACAGTGTATAAATGTTCTACTCTCTCCACAACCTCTCCAGCATTTCTTGTGTTTTTTAGATTAGTGCTAGCCTTGTTGGGGTAAGATGATATCTCATTGTAGTTTTGATCTGCATTTCTCTAATGGCTAATGATCTTGAGCATTTCTTCATGTATCTGTTAGCTGCCTGAATATCTTCTTTGGAGGAGTGCCTGTTCATATCCTTTGCCCATTTTTAATTGGGTTATTTGTCTTTTTGTTGTTGAGGTTTTGCAGTATCTAGTAGATTGTAGAGATTAGACACTGATCTGATTTGTCGTAGCCAAAAATTTTTTCCCAGTCTGTAGGTTGTCTTTTGACTCTTTTGGTGAAGTCTTTTGATGAGCATAAGTGTTTGATTTTT
>NW_004443982.1:1665318-1666809 GCF_000243295.1 Trichechus manatus latirostris | reverse complement strand
TTTGGATGTGTGCATTTATTGCTATAAACTGACCTCTGAGCACTGCTTTTGCTGTGTCCCAAAGGTTCTGGTAGGATATGTTTTCATTCTTGTTTGATTCTATGTATTTCTTAATTCCATCTTTAATTTTTTCTATAACCCAGAAGTTTTTGAGCTAGGTATTGTTGAGTTTCCAGGTGTTTGATTTTTTTTTCCTTCCTTTTTCTGTTGTTGATTTCTATTTTTATGGCTTTGTGGAAAAAATGCTTTGTAATATTTCAATGTTTTGGTTTTTGTTAAGGCTTGTTTTATGGCCTGATATGTAGTCTATTCCGGGGAATGTGCCATGTGTGTTGGAAAAGAAAGTATACTTGGCTGCTGTTGGGTGGAGTGTTCGGTATATGTCTATGAGATCAAGTTGGTTGATTGCAGCATTTAGCTCTTCTGTGTCTTTGTTGAGCTTCTTTGTGGATGTTCTTTCACCGAAAGTGGCGTGTTGAAGTCTCCTACTACTATTGTGGAGCTATCTCTCTTTTCAGTGCTGTTAGAGTTTGTTTTATGTATTCTGGAGCCCTGTCGTTGGGTGGGTAAATATTTATCATAGGTATGTCCTCCTCGTGTATTGATCCTTTAATTATTATATAGTGTCCTTTCTTATCCTTTGTGGTGGGTTTTACTTTAAAGTCTATTTTGTCAGAGATTAATATTGCCACTCCTGCTCTTTTTTGAGCATTGTTTGCTTGATACATTTTTTCCCATCCTTTGAGTTTTAGTTTGTTTTGTCTTTAAGTCTAAGGTGTGTCGCTTGTAGACAGCATATAGATGGATAGTATTTTTTTATCCAATCTACCACTGTCTGTCTCTTTTTTAGTGCATTTAGTCCGTTTAGTGTAATTTTGGTAAGTATGAGTTTAGTGCTGTCATTTTGATGTCTTGTTTTGTGTGCTGTTCACAGTTTCTTTGTTCTACTTAATTTTCTGTGCTGAGTCATTTTTCTTTATGTATTTTCATCTTTTTCATTGTTGTTGATTTTGTGTTTGCTAAGTCTTTATATTTTTCTAGTTTTTTATTTTTATTTGTAGGATTCTTAGTTTTCTTTGTTTGTTTGTCAGATTGTTAGTTTTCTTAATATTTACCCCTATTTTTCTAAGTTTATACCATTGTTTTATTTCTTTGTATCACCTTGACTTCCCCTCCATACAAAAAAACTATGTCTACATTTTTAAGTCCCTCTTTTTTTAAATGTTGTCATTTTTTACATATTGGTATCTCTGTTTCCCTATTTTCAATGTTTTAGTTCTGATGTATTTCTGTGACTTTTATATGTGAGTCGATATCTGGTTGCTCTGTCCTGTGGTCTAGTCTTGTGTTGTTATCTGATGTTATTGATTTTCTAACCAGAGGACTCCCTTTTGTATTTCTTGTAATTTTGGTTTGGTTTTTGCAAATTCCCTAAACTTCTGTTTATCTGGAAATGCCCTAATTTTGCCATCATATTTGAGAGACAGTTTT
>NW_004443982.1:1650510-1664757 GCF_000243295.1 Trichechus manatus latirostris | reverse complement strand
CTATGACCTTCTATTGAATTGTCTGATTCTGAAATTTTATTGTTAATCTTCTGGATTTCTGATTGCTGTCTCTCTATGGATTCTTGCAGCCTATTAAATTTGTCATTATGCTCTTGAATAACTTTTTAAACTTCCATTTATGCTTTGTCTGTATGTGCTTTTGATTTCTCTGCTTTTTGACGAATTTCCTTTCTAAATTCCTGAAGTGTTCTGTATATTAATCTTTTGTATTCTGCCTCTGGTAATTCCAAGAACTCCTCTTCCTCCAGAAAATTTATTGATTCTTTCTTTTTGGAGCTTGATGAAGCCATCACGGACTGCCTCTTTATGTGATTTGATATTGACTCTTGTCTCCAAGCCATCAGTAAGTCATTTTAACTTTAGTCTATATTTGTTTAGTGTGTCCTAGCTTCTTGTTTTGTTTTGATATGCCCCAATAGGCTGCTCGTGTGAGCTAGTTTGATTATTGGCACCTTTGAAGCTCTAACGTCCTGTCACCAGGTAGTTAGGTCTGTGACTAAGTATGTGTGCCCAGGAGACTGTTAAATTTTCCTGTATGGATTCAGCTCAGGTGTCCAGGCAGTCGGTCACCAAGTGTATGGTGTAGGCTCTCATCTACAGTCTTAGAGAAGCATGGGTGATTGGTGTAGGCACAGGTATCTGGCTGCAGTAGGGGTTCATGCACTGAGCAAGGCAGGGGGCTAACAGCTGCCCCTGAGTGTCTGAAAAGAAAGTGTGTCCCTGTTCCCTAGAGCAAGTAGGTAGGTGAGTTTTGTAGCCAGATTATGAGCATCCTACTCTGTTGGCTGTAAGAACTGGGGGACACCACTTAGTCTTGGTCCCCTGTAGCAGGTCGCTAGGTGGCGTGGATGGAGCCACCAGTCTTCAAGCCCTTGATGTGGACAGGTAAGGTGCCTGCTTAAAGGGCAGAGCAGTTTCAAGTGTCACAAATCTGTCACTTCACAGCTGAAACAGCTGAAGTTAGACTTCAGGTGTTTACCCTGTTGTACTGTGGTAGTGAGGACTTACACTGTTGAGATAAGTCCACACAAGTCTATACAAGGGTCGAAGGCACTCAAAGTCTGCGGGACCCTTATGCCTGTGCCTAGGCAAAGAAGCTGTGCCAACCCTGAGTTCCGGCTTAGGGGAGCCAATAGCTTATTTTTTCCATGTTTGTTCATTTGTTCCCTCTCCAAGACTACGAGAATGGGTCAGGGTGCCTTAAGGGATCTACTTCCGGCCCAGGGGACTCAGAGATCACTGAAGCAGGCCAGACCTGGTGCAGAGCGGGGAGGGAGGAGGTAAATGGGAGAGAGGTATTTCCCAAATGGGCTTTTTTTTAAAATCCTTGTGAAGGGCCACATGCATGCACATATCTTTACCCACTTGGGTGCTGCTTTTCACTGGTTCAGAGTGTCCAAGCTGAATCTGTACTTCCAGATCTCTCTTGATGTGGCAACTGCTTCCCGAGCAAGTGAGCAGAGCTTTATGACCACCCCTCTGCACAACCTGAGCCATACCAGGCTGAAGGGCTGCAGCTCCCGCCTGGTCAGGTCAGGCAACTCCTTGCTGCTTCGGAACTGTCTCTCCCTCCCCCGGCCACTCAGTCTGATTCCTTAACTTTGCCTTGTTCAGGGCTCCTAGATATTCATATACAATCAAATCACTTGTTTTTTCAGGTCTTTGTTGTAAGAGGGACATAGGAAGCTGTCTGACTACTCTGCCATCTTTGTGATTCATTAGCTGATTTTCAGACATAGATTGCTAGGCCTTTCTTCTTAGTCCATCTTAGTCTAGAAGCTCTGCTGAAACCCATTCAGCATCGTAGCAACACACAAGCCTCCAGTGACAAATGGGTTGTGTCTGCACATGAGGTGCACTGGCTGGGAATCTAACCCAGGTCTCCTGCAAGGAAGGTGAGAATTCTACCACTGAACCACCACTGACCTCAGTAGTTTTTTTATTGTACTTTGGGTGAAAGTTTACAGAACAAATAGTTTTTCATTAAACAGTTAGTATACATATTGTTTTATGACAATGGTTAACAACCCCATGACATGTCAACACTTTCCCTTCTCAACCCTGGGTTCCCTATTACCAGCTTCCCTATCCCCTCCTGTCTTCTAGTCCTTGTCCCTGAACTGTCATGTCCCATTAGTCTCATTTTGTTTTGTGGGGCTGTCTAATCTTTGGCTGAATGGTGAACCTCGGGAGTGACTTCATTACTGAGCTAAAAGGGTGTCCAGGGGCCATACTCTCAGTGTTTCCCCAGTATCTGTCAGGCCAGTAAGTCTGGTCTTTTTTTGTGAGTTATAATTATGTTCTGCATCCTTCTCCAGCTCTTTCTGGGACCCTCTGTTGTGATCCCGGTCAGAGTAGTCACTGGTGGTAGCTGGGCACCATCTAATTGTGCTGGACTGAAGTCTGGTGGAGGCCATGGTAGTTGTGGTCCATTAGTCCTTTGGACTAATCTTTCCCTTGTATATTGTTTTCTTCATTCTCCCTTGCTCCTGAAGGGGTGAGACCAGTGGAGTATCTTAGGTGGCTGCTCACAGGCCTTTAAGACCCCAGATGCTACTCACCAAGGCAGAATGTAGAACATTTTCTTTATAAACTGTGTTATGCCAGTTGAGCTAGATGTTTCCCAAGACCATGGTCCCCACAGCCCTCCGCCCAGCAATTTAGCCCCTCAGGGAGTTTGGATATGTCTATGAAGCTTCCATGACCTTTCCTTGTACAAGTTGTGTTGGCTTTGCCTTCAATATTTATATGAGATATAAGATAAAATGAATCTCCCTCCCTACTTAAAAAAAACAGTGCAAGTTTTATTATTTTCATTTTGCAAATGAGGAAACTGAATTGCACAGAGGGAAATGACTTTTCCAACGTCATACAAATAATGAGTAGCAGAGCTAAGACTAAACTTCAAGTCTTTGGAATCCTAGCACAGTCCCCTTACCCTGTGTCATGCTTAACGTTATGTGTCAACTTGGCTAGGCTATGATTCTCAGTGGTTTGGCAGAATCGATGTAATCATCCTCCATTTTGTGATCTTATGTGAGCAGCCAATTAGTTGAAAGGGGAGTTTCCTTGGGGGTGTGACCTGCATCCAGTATATAAATAAATGTTCTGGTAAAGCGTGCTCTCACTCTGTCTCTCTCAACACTGCAAGCCTGTTAGCATGTGACCTCTGGTTCTTGGCACATAAGCCAGCAGAGGCCTCCAGCCTGTCGCCTGACCTGCAGATTTTGGATTTGCCAACCCTCACAACCCCATGAGCCAGCAGAGGCCTCTAGCCTGTTGTCTGACCTGCAGGTGTTGGGTTAGTCAGTCCCTGCAACCATGTGAACCAGCAGAGGTTGTCAGCCTGTCATCTGAGCCATGTACTTGGGACTTGCAAACCCCTACGTTTGCATACGCTATTTTCTCACAACTGTGTGAGCCATTTTCTTGAAGTAAATGTCTCTCTCTATATATATCTATATACACTTCACTGGTTTTGCTCCTCTAGAGAACCCAGACTAAGGAACTCTGGCTTGAGATTTAGAACAAAACAAACAAAAACCTTTCTTTGACCCTGACCATTAACAGGCGAATATCGGTAATATTACCAGTTTCAACACTAAATTATATTTCCCTTTCTCTCACTCTCTCTCTCCTTCTTTTTCTTGCATTCTTACCCAATTCTCTTTCCTTACCTTTTTTCTTCCTCTTTCTTTCACCTATGTGAACATAATATTGTGGAAAGAGCCTGGGATTTGGAGTCAGACAGAAGTAAATGTTAATGGCAGCTCTTCACTTACAGTGTGACTTAGAGTCCTTACTTAACCTCTTCTGAGCCTCAGTCTCCTCAGCTGCACAATGGGTACAGTAATATCTACCTCAAAGGGTTACTGTAAAGACTGAATGAGAATACACGTAAAATACCTAGAAGAAGCAGTATTTCCCACACAGCAGGTGCTTTTTAAAAACTGGTTGCCTCACTACTGCCTCTCCTATCTCACCATGTCTAAGCATCGACCACCCTTTGGGTTCAATAGGTTGCTGACATCCAACCCCAACTAAATTGCCTCCACTCAGTGAGGCACATACACACAAGTAGAGTAGCCTGGTCCTTCCCTGGTCCACTTTTCAGCCTGTTGTCTTGATCCTCCCTGATTGTGAATTTTAATTAATACAGAGACCCAATCTCTTAGTCAAGGCCTCCAAAGAACATGAGTGTCAAAACCTGATACTTATCCCCTAAGGCTCCAAGATATCATCACTCACACTCTCAGCAGAGATAAGATGCTATCAAAAGCTGCCTACCTTTTAGAAGTTTTCAAAGGGTCTTTTAATTACACCAAACACAAACAAAAAGAGATGGAAAACAGCAAGGCAACCCAACAAAGACAAGGCTTTAGCTTGTTATTCTCTCATAAGCAAAGATGGGACTGCAGCCATGAGACTCTTAACCCCTTTCCAGAATAACTTGTTGAACCAGATTTACTTTCAGCTCTATTCCGTCTCACCCCAACCCCCTCCCCCAAAAGAAAAATTGATTTCTGATGGACCATGAAAGGCAATATAGGAGAACCATTCAAAACTTCCCTGCCAGAGGCTTAGGAAAGAGGGGATCATACAGCTGGGAATCTGCTGAGTGGCATTAGGGTAGGGGCAAGAAGACACTACAAAGTATCTGTCCTTCACTTGCCTTAACCTTGATCCTCTCAAATTAGTCCCACCTCCTGCATTCCTCCCAGATGTAACATTAAAAGACTAGAGTGAAAGTTAACAGACCATGTGGCATGCAGTTCCTGAGAACACACCAGGAAATACCCACTTCTGGAAAGATAGGAAGTAGAAGTGTGCAGAAAAGCAATGCACTGTAAGAACTGCCTGTTGTCAATCAGCTTTCACATTTCCACAGCCTAGACCAGGTGAGGATCCTGGCCCTTTTAGCACCCCTTCAATATAGCAGAAACTTACTCCTAGGAGAGTTTGAGAAGAAACAGGAAGGCACAGAGAGGTGAAGCAACATGGGAAGATTACTCAGCAAGTTGATAAGAGAGTTTAAGGAATGCAACAAAGGTCCCACCCTCCACTGAAACAGGATAGAGAGAAATACAGTGTGAGAAAAATTTTCCCGGATTCTGCTATCAATTTGCTGAGTGTCTTCAAATCTTATCAACCTTAAATTTCTGTGAGTTTCTCTCACCACCACCCCCCCTTCCATGGCTGAGTCAAGAGGGCAAGGCTGGTACAACAGATTAGAAGGGCCCACTGTGACCACAGAAGAAAAAAAGTTGGGTTTTGGACACAGGGCAGGGCAGTCAATGAATCAGCAAAGAGGCAATGGTACTTGAATGAAATAGTCCAAAATGTAAGCCTCAAGCAACAGGTGCTGGTGAGTGGGGTCTGGGAACCAATGACTGGACATGAAAGAAAGACAGATTGGATGCACGGAGAATGTAACTCTGTTGCTACTAGGCAGTGCTCATTCTGTGAAACAGCATAGTCACAGACTCACACTGAAAGAGATGAGGGTGGGGTGACATCAAAGGAGAACAGTTAGGGCTCACTTTAAGAAACAGTCATTTTGGTCCTTGTAACATCCAGCATAACTTCAGGATGGCTATGTGCCCAGGCAAACATGCCAGTGTGATGTGAAAAATGGATCATCCCCTGCAAAACTAACACATAAGACTATCCTTCCACTTGGTCTATTTGCATTGGATGGGGCAAAGGGGCATAAGGAGACAACACTCCTACCCAATCCCAGTCCTTGCAGCCCAATCTTTAGGCAGGAAACATAGTATCTTAACTTATTCACTAATGACTTAAATGAAGGCTGTATGAAGGGAGCATTTCAAGACGCTAACAGGAGACAAAAGATTAGCTCCATAGAAGCTAAGTGAAAGTGATCCAGGTACCAACATAATCAATATAAAAGTGTTACTTGCTGATACAAGGTAACTGTCAGGTAAACCTGGAGTTCAGTTTCAGAGAGAAATTCAACCACACATATGCCACACACATACACACACATCTGGTCCAGCATCAAAGAGATAAGCATCTTGAACATTGATGGTAATAGAAACCCAGACTCAGCCAGATCTGTGTAACAGAGCTATCTAGAGCATTTGTTGTCCTTAACTTTTGAATGGGTTATTTTCCAAGAATACGTTTTGTAAATGAGAAGCTTGTAGTTTTGAATACAGTTTCCTATAGATAGAATATTATAAATGGTGGTTAGATTATATAATATCTTGTCATACACTATGGATTACAGTACATAGGTCTCTCCAGAACTGTTCTGAACCCAACCACTATCAATAACATTGTGTCAGTGGGGATCCATTTCTTAGACTTCATCTCTTTTCCCCAAATACCACACCTTCAGTAATAATGAGAATTAATTCCCATTCTAATCTACTCTCTGAATAGAGCTCTAGTAGCAAGGAAAGATATTTTTCTAGTTCAGGTGACAAATTATTGGTGTGGCGCATGGGGGGATAAGGCTGTGGATGCAAGACTTCTAGCAGAAGTGACTCTGGGTGGGTATTTCAGGTACAGACAGAATACACCAGGACCCAGGGATAGCAGCAACAGTAGGAGCTTTTTCAGTTAGTGCCAATGGCAGTGTGCAAGGAGATAGAAATCTGACAGGGGATGGTGGAAGAGACTGCTAGCTCTATATTCCTACTTAATGGCTCTATACGTTGGAGTTAGCTTATATGTTGCGTATGGTTAGCATCTTCAATCTTAGAGACACCTGTTTTTCCCAGAAGAGGAAACTTAAATTCAGAGAGGTTACTCCTACAAACTCCAAGCCAGGAGTTGGGTTGGGGGAGGGGGGAAACACTGATTTGAAGCTATAGAGTTGTGACATTGTTACTAATCATTAAGTGCCACTTCCTTCTTCTGTTATACAAATTCCATCTGTGTAAACTAATAACCCTTTCGTATGAACACATAAGCTGCTGAGGTCAGGGGTTATGTTTTCTCTCTCATCTCCTCTAGAACACCTGGCTTGGACTAAGGGCAGGCACAAGTCTATAGAAATAGTAGTAGATGAAATGTGTCCCTCCCAAATCTATTTTGTGGCTATCCCAGATGCCTACATACAGGCCTTAGGAAGACATGGCTTAGCAGCAGCACAGGTACTTCCATTAAAAGGCTTTTGTTTGACACAAGGTCTTGGTATGGCATGGTCACAGGAAAGAGTTAAAGTGGTCTTCAGTTGCATTTTTTTTAAATGGCCCTATGCAACTTTGGTCAGACCCTCTCCAGTTATTGTATTCAGCTTTGGGCTACAAAAATTAAGAGGAAATGGACAAGCTAGAGTGTATACAGAGTAGAAGCAGAAGACAGGAGAAGAGTCTGGATCTCAGACTCTGTAAGGAACAGCTGAAAGAGCTAGGGCTCTTTAATCTAGAAAAGTGAGACAAGGGGACAAAGTCTCTGTTTTCCGACTTCCCAAGGGCTGTCCTGGGACAGTGAAAGCATCTTGTTCTGTATGGTCTCAGAAGGTAGAACTAGAATCCATGGAAGGTAGGTACAGAAAGAATGACTGCAGTTCAACAAAAGCTGTTCACAGTCAAAACTTTCCAAGGATGAAATGAACTGGCTTAGAAGCGAGTGAGCTCCCTCATGACCATAGAAGAACAAGCTCAGGGATATTGCACAAGAGATTCATGTATTGGTTAAGATAAAGACTAGGTGACTTCCAAAACACTCTTCTCACTCTGAGATTCTATAGTTCTAGGTCTCTTCCAAGAATAGCATCAGGCTAGCATCCCTGAGATTAGTCTGCCCTTTGGTGCTTCAGCGGGTGGAGGGTGGGCAGTGAGAGCAGCCCTTCACATAATCTTTGCTGTTTTTCATTAACTTTTCTCAGATGGATCAGCATATTTTTCCCCCTGGTCTGAACAAGCCTAACTATAAAAATCTTGACGATCCCTCCAATCACCAATCTCAAGTCTGAGTCTCACTTTTCTCTTTAAAGAAATTCCTGGGGAGGGGGTTAGAGGGAGTAAGGGGGGAAACCATTTTAATTTTCTTATGGGACAATGCTCAAGTGTCTTCCAGCTGGAATTGTATTATTTTCTTTGAGTTTTTGGGGAGGAAAAATCCTCTAACAGGCCTGACCTTTTTCACTTCTGGGGGCATATGTGTGGATCTGAATAGGGTACTAGGTATAATGACAGCCCAGCAAGGCCAAAAGTAGTGTGTACCCAAAGCTCAGCCAAGGTTTACCAGACATACCACCCACACTTCTTGCTCCACCTCCCTCCCACTTTCTTTATACTTCCCTGGATGAATCCCTACCCCACACCCCCAAATATCCTCTAGTTTCTGGAAGGGGGAAGCAAGTTGGGGAACTGAGACAATATAGACCTTTGCTGGTTCTAGAAGCAGAGATGATGTGAGGAGATAAGTGACCAGGCTAGACTAATCTCCCAAGAAGTATACTCCATGAAGGTCCCTTTGTGAGTGCCATGCCCTGGTCTGGGGCGTGAGCCTGGTCTGTACCACACCTAAGATAGTTTCACAGAAACTGTCACTTATCATATAACACTACCTCTGGACCCAACAACAACCAAAATTGGAGTCAAATTTACTGCCAGATACAAGACAACCTCAATCTAACTTTACTCAGCCCCTCTTGAAATCTCAACTCTTTGTCTGCTTCTTCTAAAAATAAGGTCAGAGTGGGATTGAAAAAGGGGCTAAAAACAACTTAAAGAGCAAGCCCTGCCAGGGTTAGCATAGTAACACCATTTTCTTAGGCTAAGGACAACCAAGAATATTAGAGCTTACCCAATTCATTTTCACATTATCTGTGACAGTAGAGGTGGAGTAGGTGTACCTAGGAGCCCTGGTAGTGCAATGGTTAAGCATTCAGCTGCTAACCAAAAGGTTGGCGGTTCAAACCCACCAGCCGTTTCACAGAAGAAAAGACCTAGCAATCTGCTCCCATAAAAATTACAGCCTAGGAAACCTATGGGACTGTTCTACTCTGTCCTACAGGGTCTCTATGAGTCAGAATCAACTCAATGGCACATAACAACAGTTATACTGTCATGGATTGAACTGTGTCCCCAAAAAATATCTGTCAACTTGGCTAGGTCATGATTCCCAGTATTGTATGATTGTCTACCATTTTGTCATTTGATGTGATTTCCCTGTGTGTTGTAAATCTTATCACTATGATGTAATGAGATGGATTAGTGGCAGTTATATTGATGAGAGCTACAAGATTAGGTAGTTTCTTAAGCCAATCTCTTTTGAGATATAAAAGAGAGAAGCAAGCAGAGAGACATGGGGACCTCATACCACCAAGAAAGCAGCGCCAAGAGCAGAGCACGTTCTTTGGACCTGAGATTCCTGCACTGAGATGTTCCCAGACCAAGGGAAAACTGATGACAAGGACCCTCCTCCAGAGCTGATATAGAGAGAAATCTTTCCCCTGGAGCTGGCACCCTGAATTTGGACTTCTAGCCTACTGGACTGTGAGAGAATAAATTTCTATTTGTTAAAGCCATCCACTTGTGGTATTTCTGTTATAGCAGCAAAAGACAACTAAGACATATACCTACCCCTATTTTGCAAATAGGGACTTGGATGTAGAGAGGGTAAAATGACATAGCAACACAGTTTAGGACCATTAAGTAGAAGGGGTGAGGCTTCTTTCTCCTCCTGCTACTCACTTCCCATTCTTTTTTCTAGGATTGTTGTTGTTGTTGTTAGCTGCTGTAGAGTCAGTTCCAACTCATGAGGATTCCGTGTGCTCAGAGTAGAACTACTCCATAGGGTCTTCAAAGCTGTGACCTTTTGGAAGTAGATCACCAGGGCATTCTTCTGAGGTGCCTCTGGGTAGGTTCCAACTGCCAACCTTTTGGCTAGCAGTCGAGCACTTAACTGTTTTTGCCACCCAAGGACTCCTTCTAGGGTAGTAACTATCCCCTATTTTCCTCACTGTGTCAGATGGAAACTCCCACCAAAAATGGGCCAGGAAAAGGGCAAGTACGTAAGGTGAGGCTGTCTTCTGCCCTGTCCGGTCCTCGCCCCCTGATTTTCATCCTACTCTTTGCACATCCCCACACTGGTCACCCTTTCTTTTCTTTACCCTCAGTCAAATCTCAAGGCACAGTTCCAAGAACTTAAAATGGGTATAGCAATCTCACATTCCAGCTCAGCGTCTCTCTCTCTCACTTACACACACACACACACACACACACACACCCCTCACAGGAGGAAATAACATATTATTTTATGCAGTCTCATTGGTGTCAAAACCCTTGGAAAGATCATCCATTCCCACAGAGGATCCTTTCCAAGGCAGGGAGCTAACTTCGTGGATGACTCTCTACACTGCAGAGGTAGATCCCTAGGTAGCAGAAAAGCCAAATCTGATTAGGAAAAAATCCCAATTTCAGAACCCAAGGTTGAGAAGGGACAGTGATGACATGTGGTGGGGTTGTTAACCATTGCCATAGGGCATTATGTGCACTGTTTAATGCGAAATTATTTGTTCTGTAAACATTCAACTAAGGTTAAAAAAAAGAATTATCTATGTGAGATCAAATTGACAACAGCAACTCAGAAGTTTTGATGGGAAGCCTAGGGGGCAGTGAGTTGAAGATAATGGTGACAGAATTATTTGGAAAAGGATAGTGAGAATAGCAGCACAACTGGAAGGATGTAGTTGATGTCACTGAATTGTACATGTAAAAACTTTTCAAATGGTGTAACTTTGGCTATGTATATTTTCACCAAAAAAATAAAGTCCTCCAAGGTCAAGAAGGGAGAGTGTTGACATGTCGTGGAGTTGTTAACCAATGTCATAAAACAATATGTGTACTGACTGTTTAATGAGAAACTATTTGTTCTTAAACCTTCATCTAAAGTACAATAAAAAAAAATTTATATTAAAAAAATCCCCATTTCATTCGGACAGGCTTCTTGGGTCAATGAGATAGTATAAAACTCTAGCCAAAGGAATTACTGTAATAACATCATGGTCACAGGCCCAATTCTCTCACGGGTCATATTTCTTTTACTTGTTCTCATGATCTCACTAAGAACACTACAATGCATGGGGAAATCATAACCATCCCTTAACACTTGAGATAATCAATAGTTTCTTTTTTAAAACACTTCCTCTTTCTTTGTCACCTGACTGCAAGAGGAGACTATACCAGTCTTCATAAATTGGGCAGCTTAAATTCCCCACGTTCAGGGAAATCACAGGAGCCAGTAGGAATTGATGATTCCCTCAACCTGGTTATTTTCCTGGTCAAAAGGTTTTCCCTGGACAAATATGAGCTAGATCTTTACCCTCCATTCCTTCTTCTCCCACTAATCACCTTTATCTCAAATTCCCCCATTCCTCAAATGTCTCCGTATGTTCCACAAGACATCTCTGTCTGTTCCACAAGGTATCTGCAAGCATGTATACCATATCATCCCGGACCCATATTGCTTCTGTTTCTTTCCCATAACAGCAGTAGAGGTTCCTCAACATTTTCCCACCATAGCTCTTGTACCCTACCTCTCTCTGCCTGACTTGAGCATATCACTAGTAATTTGGAGTCACCAAAATAGTCTTCTCCTGATCCCTGAGCCCAGACCTTATCAGAGAGTACCAACAGCCCAGTCCTCACCTCTTGTGCAACCACAACTGGCATGGAAAGTGTCACTGGGGTGGGCGGCTGCTAAGACTGGATACTTAACTGAAAGCTATTGCCCCATGCTCCTTCACAAACTTTTGTACTACCAGAAGAACCAAGAAACTCTCTAAGTAGTAGAAAATGCAATAGACTTGAGCCTGCCTAGGAGCCCAGGTGGAGCAGTGGTTAAAGCGCTCGGCTGCCAACCAAAAGGTTGATGGTTTGAACCCACCAGTCACTCCTCGGGAAAAAGATGTGGCAGTCTGCCTCAGTAAAAATGTTTCTATGGGGCAGTTCTACTCTGTCCTGTAGGATCACTATGAGTTGAAATCAATTCAACGGCAATAAGTTTGATTTGGTTTGGTTTGGTTGAGCCTACCACTGATTCACCATATGATAGACCTAGGCAAACTACTGAATGCATCACAGCATCAGTTTTTCCATCAGTTTCTCCACAACCTACTCTGAATGCCTCACAGGGTGGCTATAAGAGGCTAAAGAAATAAGGAATGTGGAAGCACACTGTAAACAACAACGCTATGCAAATAAAAGAAGGCATCATCCTTCCCAGTCATCAACCCCTTTGGGGAGAAAAAGGCCAGAGCTAGCATAAAGGATTGGCTACTAGATTGTCATAGTCTCATTTAAAGACCACCCAGTTGAATCTCATTTTAGATATGGGGACATCTAGGCCCAGAGAGGGTGACAAACCCAGGATCCCAGGGCTAACTAGTGGGAGAGCAAGGATTAGAATTGAAGTTTCAGATCTGCAAGTCCAGTTCTCTTTTTACTACCCTCCACAGCATCCCTGCCAATGTGTGCAGACTGAGAAGACTATTTTTAATAAGAAATCTGTATTGTTCTGAAGCATAAAAGGAAACAAAAACTAAGGTAGAAAAAGGAAAAGTAGTTAATGAAATACGCCAGAGTGTTTGGTAGGGGAAAAAAACACAGGAACCATTGCACTTAAAAAAAACACTACAGCCTGTACATATAATGTTGGTGCTAACCAGGTTATCTCTGGCTTTTACTTAAAGAGCCAAGCTATTTGGGAGGGATAGTAGAAGTGATTTCACTCCCTATATATCCAAATGTATGTAATAATGAGCCTTCTTATTGTAGGGGTCAACTGTACATTCAGTGGAAAGGGAATCATTAAAAAGCACCCTCTCTCTCAACACAGGAGGCACTTCCACAACAGCTGGGCCAAGTAAAACCCTCATCTACCTTCATATAATACCCCAACCAGACCACAAATTGCTAGCTGCCCCATACTTAGTAACACCCCCTGCCATGCTTGCATTGGCTCACAAAATAATCTGGGACCATAGCCCCACGCACTCTCTGGGGTATTCTCAGCATGGGTCAGCCCTGGGCAGAGGTGAAAAATGACCTCTCCCAAGGCAAGTTGTCTAGGACGACTGTAGAAATTCTGTGGGTGGTGTGAAGAGAAAAAGAAAGTGAAGAACTGCCAGACAATAAAACCCATTGCTGTCCAAGTCAATTCTGACTCATAGTGACCCTATAGGACAGAGCAGAACTGCCCCAAAGGGTTTCCAAGAAGCAGCTGGTGGATTTAAACTGCCAACCTTTTGGTTTGCAGCTGAGTCCTTTAACCACTATGCCACCAGGGCTCTGCCAGGCAACAGACGGCTGCATATCCTATTGGGACCTTGGTGGAAAGAGGAGGGAAATGAAGGAAAGTTTGATTCAAATAAATTCCTGAAGGCCAGGATTCTCCTCCCCAAAGGGGTTGTTTGAGAGTGTTTTTGCTTTAAAAAAAAAAAACAGCATATTAAGCCCTAAAAAAATTCTAGGTGGAGAACACTGGAGGTAGAGTTCCTTAGGAGGGGATGTGGCGGTAGGTGAGAAAAGCATCTCAGGCTCCTTAGAAATACATGACAAGTATGGGAGAAGGGGGTGCTGGATGCAGATCTAGGCTGTTATTGATGTTTAGGGAGATTAAAGATGAGAGGTTTCCCATGCCAGCCCCCCAAAATGTTTCCTCAGTGTACCTCAAACTGCTCAAGCTGATTGATAACACCATTACACTGGCACCCCAGAGTTGCTAAGAGTGTTGGCCCAGGGCCTGAAAACCCCTACAAGTTTACCAGCAGCCCCAATGCAAAGTGAAAGCAGCACAGATTACTGTCAGTGTAGGGGGCATTTGGCGAACCCCCCTGCTGAGACTTGACCAATGTTAAAAAGCAAAAAAAAAAGTGACATTTGTTCCCTGTTGAGAAGCCACATCTTCCTTATCTCCAGCCCAAACCAATATCTCCAACTTCAACATCAATTTGAGTTGGTTGGAAGAGGGAGAGCTTTTTGGATTTGAGAATTTAACAGAAGCAAAAATAAAAATAAAAATTGGGATAAAGTTCGTGAAGTTTGTTCCGTTAGCAATCTGGTGTCTCAGGGTGAGTCGTCTACAAATCTCTCTTCCCAATAACAGCCCAGCGTCTCCCACTCCCCCCATCCTCACCCCTACTTAGGCGGTTCGTTTTAGGGGTTCCTGAGGACTTGGGAGAGCTCCTCTCCCCTGTCTGTTGGTTGCAGCTTGGCTTCCAGCACATCACAGCCTCCTAAAACAAAC
>NW_004443982.1:1635220-1650410 GCF_000243295.1 Trichechus manatus latirostris | reverse complement strand
GGCGGCGGCAGTGGCAGCTCCAACACAGCTGAGATCCACGGCACAAAAGTTTTCTCCACACTTCTCAACGTGCAGGAAATCTCGCCCGCGCTGGGGCAGGACTCCAGAGGTAGGGAAAGCCGGACCGAACCAGCCACAGCAACGCCCCGCGAGTTGAGTGGATGTGTGCGCATCCGGGCCGTGGGAAGTGAGATTGACAAAAGTCACCAAAGCCTCCCATCTCCTTTCTCACACCCAACCGTCGCCCTGCAACCTGCCCTGGCAGGACTGCCCACAGGCCGCTGAAGAGGCCAGGGCTGGCAAGAGAACTGCCAAGGCGCCTTGCTTGTCCTTTCAGACACTCACTGTCCTGGAGGGGCGAGGGGGCCTCCAAGGATGAAACCTTCACAGCCTCCACTTCTCCAGCCCAAACTGAGGAGAGCGGCCACCCCTGCATGGGGGAGCAAAGGCTGCCTCAGAGCTCTCCCAAGTGTGTCTGCGCCGAAAGGCTCTAGCCTGGGGCCAGCCATGCTCTCATCTGGTGTTTCATTCCCCCCTCCCCCTCACCCCTTAGTGACTGGTGTCTGCGCCTGGGCAGCTGGCAAGACCCCGCTGCGCTGCTCATGCCGGTCTAGGGGGCATTCACCCCCAGCTCAGGCCGAGTTTCAAAGTTGGTTTGAGGGCCCAGCTCCGCGGCGGCCCCGCGCTCCAGCTTGCCCATTCAAAGTTAGGAGCCACCGGGACAGAGCCGCCAGCTCTTACCTTAGACACTGTGAGCGGCTCGCAGTGTTCCAGACCCCCCTTGAGGGTGAAGCCCCAGGGGGCCCCCCCTTGCAGCTGCACTGGGATGTACTGGAAGGACCCAGGCCGGTTCTCCATCCTTGGCTAGGCTCAGGCGCGGATGCGCTTCTTTTCCTCGGGGGCTACGTTGCCTCCGCCCCCAACAGTTCCGCCACCATCGCCTTCCAGCTCCACGCCACCCTGCACCTCCCAGCTCCGCCTACTCTCTGGGCTGGAGACGCTCTGGCATTGAGCGAGCGCAAGGAGGAAATGACACGGAGTTGGAAAAAGGGGGAAGAGAGGGGGGGAAAGGAGAAGGAAAAAAAAAGAAAAGAAAAAAAAGGAGAGGCGGAGAGATAGCTCGTAATGGACAAGAAAACCGAGCAATGGGCAGGGGAAGTCACTGGGGCTTCGCCTATAGGATCATTGGGGAGTGGGAGCAAGGCGAGGCCTCACATCAATTGTTACATTGTTTCATTCAAGCAAGCCCCCTCTTTGGTCCTCCTCCTTACTGCCCAGTTCCCCGCCCCTCCAGCCAGCCTAGGCGAGGGGAGGTGAAAGTCATTAGTGTGGTTGGCCCGCGTCGCCAAGTGGGCTAAAACACCGGTTTCCTGATTAGTGTGTTCACATTTCTCTGACTTTTTCTTCTGAAGGTCCCGAGAACCAGGTCCTGGGAGGGTTACAAGGCTGCTAATTTGTGGACCTTGCCTAGAGATATGGAAAATAAAGTAAGCAGGCCAGCAGACACAGTGGGGCTGTGTGTGTACACTGCTCTGTGTGTATGCGCTTAGGTGTGTAGGGTCATTATGAAACATTGCCCTGGAGCGTATTTTAAATAAAGAAGTACTTTGAGGATGTCCCCTGCCCTGGCTCAGCCACACCCTGGCTCAGCATTGGCGTCTATGGGTATCACTGTGCTTGTACATGTTTCAGTCATCTGGAGTTCCTGGCACGGCCTTGCACTTGCCCCACTGAGATGACCAAGCCAAGAACCGGCAAACTTTATGACTAGCAGTATTGTTTCCACTCCTAACAAACCTGCAGGAAAGAGCATCCATTGATAAGCTAGCCAACGCTGTGCCTTTGGGAAGAATTATCTTTTAAATAGGGTCCAGAACATCTCTGCTCTCATCTATTCATGTGTGGGCTTGTAGTTTCTGAGCTGGGCTTTTAAGACACACCAAAAAAGAAACAAATGCCTACAGTGATTGTCCTAAAAAGTGAATGTTACTAAATCTTATGCTGATTTCTCTGCCTTGACCTGGGCTGTTTGCCTTCCTTCCTACTTGGAAATGTTTTCTCTGGAGCCACATGCAGTCAGTGAGTTTTTAAAGGACTTCCCACAAGCAGGAAAGATTTTGACAACTTTAACAGAGATGTAACTATCGTATGGCAGGTAGGGCATGTGCCCTGAGCACCTCTTGAGGAGGGGTGCAATGAGCAATTTCCATCACCAGCTGTGAGAAGTCATTCAGCAATTTAAAACTAATTGCCATAGGTGCAATTTTCCATAGATAGGCCCCTGCAGTTGTGACTCAACAGGACATTCCTCCTGTCTCTTGCCTCTTCAACACACAGTGGCCTGCCTCATGCCCCACCAAGTCACTGCAACTTTTCTCAGGGGCTCCCCTAGTCAATCCTTTCTTCTCAGCCTTCTGAACTGTCTGCATTATATGATGCTGACCTGACTTCTCTTTAATAAAACTGCAGTTTGGAAGTTTTAGCCCCCTTTTTAAAAGCCCTTTGAGATGATTCACATGTGAAACCACTATCTTTTAGACTTTTAAACCTACAAAAATAATCTTAATTATGTTTGTTTTGCATTTCCCCAACTAGAAGGCAGAAAATTGAAGAGAATGGCATCTCAACTTGCTGATTC
Source organism: Trichechus manatus latirostris (assembly GCF_000243295.1). Lineage (NCBI taxonomy): Eukaryota > Metazoa > Chordata > Mammalia > Sirenia > Trichechidae > Trichechus > Trichechus manatus. The sequence continues at coordinate 1,647,772 of NW_004443982.1, read as the reverse complement.
TTAATAGTGTTTCAACCTATGACAATAACATTCATTTGCTCCATCCCACCTTGACACTGAGCTTTGTTTTTTTCTTTTTGAAATAAGACTGTCACTTGGTAGAATTCAGCATGTTTCAGTCTCAGCATATTGAAATTTGTAAAGTCCAGTTCACTCAAAGACTACTAGAATTGTGTGTGTAGGCTAGAGGAAAGAGCTTTGGAGGCAGGAGACACACATCTGAGACCTGGCCTTGTCACTAACTATATGGGTGACCTTGGAATAATTACTCAGCTGTTTTCTGTCTCATTTTCCTCATCTGTAAATTTCAGACCATGAGCTCTGAGCTACCTGCCTCCCAGGCCTGTTGAGAGACTAAAATGAAATAATACATATGAAAACACTTTGGTAAGGAAAATGTAAAATTCCTCACAACCTTATTATGAAAGCAAGCTATGAGCTAGCCTTTGACCAACCAACCTATTTTCATTCCAAGCCTTACTACACGATGATGTCTTGCTGTACTCTTCATTACTGCAGCAGAACATAAGTTATCTAGCCCTTTGTGCAAACAGCGCATAAATAAAACAAAACAAAACCCGTTGCCATCGAGTCTATTCCAAAGCAATGGAGAAGAGTCAATGGGTGTATTTCTGTCTTTCTCTCTGTGTCTCTGTGTCTCTCTGTGTCTGTGTGTGTGTGATGCATGTGTGCTTGCTGGAGGGTGATGGACAGATAATGAATTCACTCTAAGGTAGGTTAAATTGACTGTGGGGAAAAAAGGTGGAAAGTCCAGTAGGCAGGTAGAAATAGGAAACTGCATATCAAGAGAGTGGTGGTGATTGATAATACACATTTGGATTATAGTCGAAGCTATTTAGAATGAATAATCTTACCCAAAGGATCCCTGGTGGTGCAGTGGTTAAAGCGCTCGGCTGCCAACCAAAAGGTTGGCTGTTCAAACCCACCAGCCACTCCTCGGGAGAAAGAATGTGGCAGTCTGCTTCCATAAAGATTACAGCCTAGGAAACCCTATGGGGCATTCTGCTCTGTCCTAACGGGTTGCTATGAGTCTGAATCGACTGGATGGCAGTGGGTTGCATTAATTTCACACAGGGAGATCAAAATGAGAAGAAAGGGAGATTTAGGCAGAACCCTGGATTATGCTATTTAAAAGTCAGGAAAGGATGCATTGAAAATTACTGGTGACTGAGATGCGAAAGTTGGAAACAAGAAGGAATAGTAGTTGGAAAATATGTCCTTGGTGATACAAACGGTGCCAGAGAAAAACCAACAATTTCTTCATTGCAAATACCTTTTTTCACAAACATAAATGGCAACTATACTTATGAACCTTGCTAGATTGAATACACAGGAATCAAACTGACTACATGTGTGAAAAGAGATGATACAAAAGCCCAATATCATCAATCAGAGCAAGGCCAGGGGCTGAATGCCTAACAAACTATCAATTGCTCATATCCAAGTTCAAGTTGAACTGAAGAAAATTAGAACAAGTCCACGAGAGCCAAAGTATGACCTTGAGTATATTCCACCTGAATTTAGAGACTGTATCAGGAATAGATTTTACTCATTAAACACTAATGACCGAAGACCAGATGAGTTGTGGAATGACATCAAGGACATTATATATGAAGAAAATAAGAGGTCATTAAAAAGACAAGAAAGAAAGACCAAAGTGGATGTCAGAAGAGACTCTAAAACTTGCTCTTGAATGTAGAGTAGCTAAATGATGAAGTCAAAGAGCTGAAGAGAAGATTTCCAAGGATATCTCAAAAAGACAAAATAAATTTTTATAATGAAATGTGCAAAGACCTAGAGTTAGAAAAGCAAAAGGGAAGAACAAACTTGGCGTTTTTCAAGCTGAAAGAGCTGAAGAGAAAATTCAAGCCTCAAGTTGCAATATGGAAGGATTCTATGAGGAAAATATTAAAAGATGCGGGAAGCCTCAAAATAAGATGGAAGGAATATACAGAGTCACTGTACCAAAAAGAACTGGTTGACGTTCAGCCATTTCAGGAAGTAGCATAGGATCAAGAACCGATGGTACTGAAGGAAGAAGTCCAAGCTGCACTGAAAGCGTTGGCAAAAAATAAGACTCCAGAAATTGACGGAATACCAATTGAGATGTCTCAACAAATAGATGCAGCACTGGAAGCTCTCACTCATCTATGGCAAGAAATTTGGAAGACAGCTATCTGGCCAATCAACTGGAAGAGATCCATATTCGTGTCCATTCCAAAGAAAGGTGATCCAACAGAATGCGGAAATTATTAAACAATATCATTAATATCACATGCAAGTAAAATTTTGCTAAAGAGCATTCAAAAGCGGTTGCAGCAGTACATCAACCGGGAACTGTTAGACATTTAATCAGGATTCAAAAGGAGGATGTGGAACAAGGGATATCATTACTAATGTCAGATGGATCTTGGCTGAAAATAGAGAATACCAGAAAAATGTGTACCTGTGTGTTATTGACTATGCAAAGGCATTCGACTGTGTGGATTATAACAAATTATGGATAACATTATGAAGAATGTGAATTCCAGAACACTTACTTGTTCTCATGAGGAACCTGTACATAGAACAAGAGGTAGTCATTCAAACAGAACAAGGGAATACTGTGTTGTTTAAAATGAGGAAAGGTGTGTATCAAGGTTGTGTCCTTTCACCATACTTATTCAATCTGTATGCCGAGCAAATAATCAGAGAAGCTGGACTGCATGAAGAAGAATGCAGCATCAGGACTGGAGGAAGACTCACTAACAATCTGCGATATGCAGATGACAAAACCTTGCTTGCTGAAAGTGAAGAGGACTTGAAGCACTTATTGATGAAGATAAAAGGCTATAGCATTCAGTATGGATTACACATTAACATAAAGAAAACAAAAATCCTCACAACTGGACCAATAAAAAACATCATGATAAATGGAGAAAAGATTGAAATTGTCAAGGATTTCATTTTACTTAGATTAATGCCCATGAAAGCAGCAGTCAAGAAATCAAATGAGGAGGCAGGGCCAAGATGGCAGAGTAGTCAGACGCTTCCAGTGGACCATCTTACAACAAAGACCAGAAAAAACAAGTGATTCAATTATATATGGCAATCTGGGAGCCCTGAACATCAAAGGCAGAGTTGAGGAACCGGACTGAGTGGCAGGGGAGGGAGAGATGGTCCAGAAGCACTGAGGAGTTGCCAGACCTGTTCTGGTGAGATCCTTCAGGCCTGATCAGCTCGGGGCAGAATGGGTAAGCAGGCAAGGAGCCGAGCGCAGGAGGCGCGTTTTCCACACCAGGGGAGACCCAACACCATAGACTCTACACGGCCACCCAGAACCAGTGAGAAGCAGCCCTCCACGAAAGATAAGTACCTGCATATGGCTTACTGCGCGGATCAAAAATACCCTCCTTAGGGAGAAAACCTCTCTCCCATTTATCTCCCCACTCCCTGACCTGGACTGGGTCCCAGACCAGCTTCAGCAATTGCGGAGTCCTCTGGGCTGGAAGTAGGATCCTTCACATGCCCAGAGGCATTTTCCCTGCCTTGGAGAGTGAACAAATTAACGAAGAGGGGAAAAAGTAAACTACCGGCTCCAGTAAGCCAGGAAGCCAGGGTAGGCACAGCTTCTTTGCCTATGCACAGGCATAAGGGATCCACGGACTTTGAGTGCCTTTCCCCTGCATACACTTGTATGGGCCCTTCTCAACAGTGTAGGCCCTCATTACCGTAGTACAACAGGGTATATACCAGAAGTCTAACTTTAACTGTTTCAGCTGTGAAGTGGCAGGTTCTTGACATTTGACACTGCTCTACCCATTAAGCAGGGTCTTTACCTACACACATCAGGGGCCTGAGGACTGGTGGTTCCACCCACACCACCTAGCCACCTGCAAGACTGGCCCATGGATAAGAAGGGCCCCTCAGGCCTTACAAACAACAGCATTAGGTGCTCATAGTCAGGCTGCAAAACCCACCCACCTAAAAGCTCTAGGGTACAGGGACACTTCCTTCTTCCTGGACACTCAGGGGTTGCCATCAGCCCCCTGCCTTCCTCAGAGTGTGTCCCCCTGCTGCAGCCAGATGCCTGTGCCTACACCAATCACCCATGCCTGTCTAGGACTGTAAGTGAAAGCCTACACCACACACTTGGTGGCTATCTACCTGGGCACCTGAGCTGAAACTGTACAGGAGGAGTGGGCAGACTCCTGAGCTTACATACCTAGTAACAGATCTAACAGCATGGTGACAGGACATTAGAGCTTCAAAGGTGCCAATAATCAAACTAGCTCATACTAGCAGCACATTTGGGTGTATCAAAACAAAACAAGAAGCTAGGACACAGTAAGGAAACATAAAATAAATAAATATAATAACTCATTGATGGCTCAGAGACAACAGTCAATATCAAATTATATAAAGAGGCAATCCATGATGGCTTCAGCAAGCTTCCAAAATAAAGAATCCAGACTTTTTCCAGAGGTGGAAAAATTCTTGGAATTACTGTAGGCAGAATAAAAAAGATCAATATACAGAACTCTTCAAGAAATAAGGAAGGAAATTAAGCAAAACGCAGAACACGCAATAGAGGAAATTAAAAAGATTAGAGAAGACATGCCCATGTTCATTGCAGCACTGTTCACAATAGCAAAAAGATGGAAACAACCTAGGTGCCAATCAACAGACTAATGGATAAACAAATTATGGTATAGCGACACAGTGGAATACTACATAATGATGAAGAACAATGATGAAGCCATGAAATATCTTATAACATGGAGGAAGCTGGAACTCATGCTGAGTGATTTTAGTCAGTCACAGAAGGACAAATACTGTATAAGACCACTATTATAAGAACTCAAGAAAAGGTTTAAACACAGAAGAAAACATTCTTTGATGCTTACGAGGGTGAGGAGGGAGGGTGAGGTTTATTTACTAACTAGATAGTAGATAAGAATAATCTTATGTGACGGGAAGGACAGCACTCACTACAGGGGAAGTCAGCACAACTGGACTAAACCAAATGGTAAGAAGTTTCCTGAATACAATCAAACACTTCAAGGGACAGAGTAGCAGGGGTAGGGGTCTGGGGACCCTGCTTTCAGGGGACTTCTAGGTGAACTGGCATAACAAAGCTTATTAAGAAAATGTTCTGCATCCTACTTTGGTGAGTGGTGTCTGGGGTTTTAAAAGCTTGCAAGTGGCCATCTAAGATGCATCAATTGGTCCCAACCACCTGGATTAAAGGAGAATGAAGAACACCAAAGACACAAGGAAAGTATTAGCCCAAGAGACAGAAAGGGCCACATAAACCAGAGACTTCACCAGCCTGAGACCAGAAGAACTAGATGGTGCCTGGCTACCACTAATGACCGCCCTGACAGGGAACACAATAGAGAGCCCCGGATGGAGCAGCAGAAAGATGGGGTGTAGAACTCAAATTCTAGTAAGAAGACCAGACTTAATGGTCTCAATGAGACTGGAGGAACCCCGGAAAGTATGTCCCCTGGATTCTCTATCAGCCGAGAAATAAAACAATTTCCAAGGCCAACTCTTCAGACAGGGATTGGACTCGACTGTGGGACATAAAGTGATACTCGTGAAGAGTATGCCTCTTAGCTCAAGTAGATACGAGAGACTAAACGGGTAGCTTCTGTCCACAGGTGAGATGGGAAGGCAGAGAGTGTTACGAGCTGGTTGAATGGACATGGGGAATCAGGGGTGGAAAGGAGGAGTGTGCTATCACAGTATGTGGAGAGCAATTAGAGTCACATAACAGTGTATGTATAAATTTTTGTATGGGAAAAAATAAAAAATGAAAGAAATCAAATGATTCACTGCATTGGGCAAATCTGCAAAAGACCTCTTTAAAATGTTGAACAGCAGAGATGTACTTTGAGAACTAAGGTGTGCCTGACCCAAGCCATGGTGTTTTCAATGGCCTCATATGCATGTAAAAGCTGGACAATGAATAAAGAAGACTGAAGAAGAGTTCATGTCTTTGATTATGGTGTTTATGAAGAATATTGCATATACCATGGACTGCCAGAAAAACAAATAAATCTGTCTTGGAAGAAGTAAAGCCAGAGTGTTCCCTGGAAGCAAGGATGTCAAGATTTTGTCTCACATACTTTGGGCATGTTATCAGGAGGGACTAGTCCCTGGAGAAGGACATCATGCTTGGTAAAGTAGAGGGTCGGTGAAAAAGAGGAAGACCATCAACAAGATGGATTGACACAGTGGCTGCAACAATGGGCTCAGTCATAACAACAATTGTGAGGATGGCGCAGGACCAGGCAGTGTTTTGTTCTGTTGTACCTGGTGTCGCTACGGGTCAGAACAGACTTGATGGCACCTAACAACAACAGCAATATATAAACATAAAAACAAAATATTAAAGAAAGCAAAGAATATGATATTCTTTATATATTTTGTTTTATAATCTTTAATTAATATTTTGTTTGTCTCTGGACTAAGTAGAAACAAACCCTGTCTATTAAATATTGGCTACCAAGGAAACCATTTTACTTTGGCTCAAATTCATAATGACCCAGCACAAAGGGGAAAGAATAACCAGCTGCATTTCCAAAGGAGTGTCAAATGGGCTTCTGAAAAGAATTACTTTCTCCAAATATTTTTTTTTAGGTAAGCTATCCCAGGCATGTGTCCATGTGTCTAGCTATGTGCACATATATCCCTCCACCCATATAGATGCATGAACAAACTCTCACATAAAAGCTTATGTTCAAATATATGGATACATGGATCCTTTCCCCGTGCTAAGATAGAAAGGACCTGATAGCTCAGGTAGCTAAAAAAAGAAGAAGAAGAAAAAAAGAAAAGGCTCCTGAATGCTGGAATAATTCTCAGGAACATCTGTGAGAATTGTTGCTTGATCTTTGTCTTAGTTGTCTAGTGTTACTATAACAGAAATACTGCAAGTGGATGGTTTTAACAAACAGAAATTTATTATCTCACAGTTTAGAAGGCTAGAAGTCCAAATTCAGGGTGCCAGTTACAGGGGAAGACTTTCTGTCTATCAAGTCTGGGGGAAGGTCTTTGTCATCAATCTTCTCCTGGTCTAGGAGCGTCTCAGTGCAGGGACCCCAAGTCCAAAGGATGTGCCCTCCTGGCTCTTCTTTCTTGGTGGTATGAGGTCCCCCTCCTCTCTGCTTGCTTCTCTCTTTTATATCTCAAAACAGATTGACTTAAGATACAAACTAATCTTACAGACTGAGTCCTGCCTCATTAACATAACTGCCTCTAACCCTGCCTATTAACATCATAGAGGTGAGGTATGATTTATATCACGTAGGAAAATTATATCACAAGACAAAATGGTGGACAATCACACAATACCGGGAATTATGGCCTAGCCAAGTTGACACACATTGCTGGGGGACACAATTCAGTCCATAACAATATTCTAATATATAGGACGCTTTGTATGTTTTTTCTTTCAATGGTTTAGATAAAACTTCAGAAACCTGGATATCATACTTAACTCCTTTTTCTCTCCCTAACCCTCCATCACCCAAATTCACTCAGTCACCAAGCTCTGCCATTTCTAGTCCTAAAATAGCTCTCATATCCATCCACTTCTCTCAATGTCCACTGCCACTCCATCATCATCTCACACCTAGACCACTGAAACAGCTTCCTAACCAGTCTCCCTGATGCCTGCAGTTTGTGCAGATACCGCTAATCCATTCTCCACTTTGCAGCAATTTGCAGCCAAAGTGTTCTTTCTAAAGCACAAACTACACCTTACTCCCTTCTTCAAATCTTTTTAATGTTTCCACATTGCTTACTGAATAAAATCTAAGTCCCTTGACATAGCCTACAAGACCATTGTGATGTGACTCCTGCTTATATATCAAGCACTTTTCCTCCGTGCCACCTCCAACCCTGTCCCACAGACATATTGGGCTCTCCAGAAGTACCAAATTATCAGGAGTTCCCCCAAACATGAACTGTTCTCTTGTACCTTTGAGCCTTTAACTGTTCTTTCTGCCTGGAATGCCATCCACTTCATCCTTGTTCACCTGACAAATTCCTACTCCTTCTACAAGTCAGCTCAAAGGTTAGACTATAGAAGAAATCTTTCTTGACACTTCTGGGCAGACTTAAGCTATTCTCTATTGGTATTCCCTTTGATCCTTTTTTTATCTCTCCACTGTGGTCCTGCTTATATTTTATTGTACTTGTCTCTTCTCAGAGCTGGATTCTCCTTGAGAGCAGGAACCATGTCTGATTCTTCTATATGCTCCCCTGTATCTAGCACCAAAAAAACCCGTTGCTGTTGAGTTGATTCCGACTCAGCGACCCTATAGGACAGAGTAGAACTGCCCCATAGAGTTTCCAAGGGGTCTCTGGTAGATTTGAACTGCCAACCTTTTGGCTAGCAGCCATAGCTCTTAACCACTATACCACCAGAGTTTCCAGTGTCTAGCACAGGGCCTGGATATAGTTGATGCTCAATAATCACTGAATATGCAGCCCTAGGCCTGGAAGGCCAAAGGCATTTCTGGTTGTATGAGAAGGAATTTTCTGGTTGGAGTCTGGATTTATCTCTTAATCATGGAGTAGAAGATGAAGACTGTCACACCTAAAGTGGTCAACAAATAGGGCACCTCAAGGAGGCCTCACTAGACACTCAGAACCCAAAAGAGAATCCCAAGTTTGACTAAACTCCAGGCTTAGAAAACTTCTTACTTTGATGTTGTTTCTGATACACACTACTTGAGAACTAACAACAAAAACAGAAAAACTGTAAATTATTTGACTGGGCTGTGTACAAGAAACATAAGGAATATTAAAAGCCATCTTCTTTTTTTTTAAAGTAGAAAGAAAGTTTTATTTGGCATATATTCAAAAGGACAAAAGTGGGGAGCGGACAAGCATGCTGCCACAGCCATGTCTGCCCGAATCCAAAGAACAGTTACAGAGCCATCAGTATATATCAACATCACAAAATGGATAGAATCATTGAAAGCATCACTTTTCAACTGATTGGCTAGAAATTATAATCGTACATTTTGAATCGTCTTTCTTAACAATCATTGGTACGGGTTTCAGTTACGAAAGTCAGGAGGGTCTTCATTGATCCAACAAATTTCTATTCACTAAATGCTAATAGAAAAAGATAAGAGTGGAAAGTCTTTTGTGTTCTGTTTGATGGGCTTTTGTGAAAACTTCCTTAAGATGTTTTCCAAGATTATCTTAGCTATTGTCTTTATACCTCAGAGTCCAGTTGATGTGTCTTTGTGAATCCTTGTGAGCCCTTGTGAGCCCAGCTTCATCTGGGTCACATTCTGTATGCTCAAGGAGAGGGAATAATAACTCCTATATTATTTCCTAAATCAGTCCCTCCTTTTGATTGGAGATTGGAGATAACACATTGATGATCAATACCTGGACTTAGTTGAGCTCCTAGATGGCGGCCATTGCAAGCTCTTTAAACTCGTGGTGCTGGTTTTCCACCGGATACCATCTGGTTCTTCACCAGGTTATTAAGTAAGAGCGATGCTCTCATCAATCGCATTGCCAGAGTGAGCAGACTCAATGTACATCAACATTTTAGCCTGAGGCCTTCTTTTGCCTTTTACGTGTGTAAGACAATAGAGATAAATTTTATTATGCCTAATAGTATCAGGATGTAGACTAAGAATGTTACAATTCCTTGCAATAGTGATTTAGCCCATGTACTTATTCCTGACACTATTAGGCATAATAAAATTTAAGGTTATTTTGTTATCTCATGTCACCTTGGCTTATGAGATCAGAGATCACTCTTGTGCTCCTATCTCATCTGTTATTTGTCCCTTAGTGACTGACAGATTTTCTTAAAGATTTCTCCAATTCAACTATACCATAAGTAGGAATTAAAGCTACCAATGATACCCTGAAGGTTGGACCAATGGGTTTTCTTCTGACTTTCATTTTATGATTTTAACATTACCTTTTCAATATTTATTATCATTGTTACTATGAATACTTAAAGATAATCCTAAAGTTTCTGAAGTGCATTGTCTATGCATTCGTCAGGAATCTAAACAAGAGATTGCCCACACAAATTCACTATTAGTTGGAAAGGAATCATTTAAATTAGAAACATATCTACACAGTAACATATATCCATAAGAAGCACACAAAGTTTGTCTAGATGAAACAGAAGGTATAGAAAAATTTACATGTGACAAACAGGTTTTCATTAGAGAACTAATGATTTAGCAAGATACTACAGGATGGACCTCTTCTGTAGGAGGTCTTCAGTTAGTCTGTTTAAAACATACTAAGTGTTCTTCCCAAGGGCAAGCTGCCCCTCCTTGGTTTACCTATTAACAGTTATGAGTCACTTTCTCAGAAGCAGAAATGGAACCAAAGATAAAATGGAGTCTGAGCCATGAGGTCAATCTCCTCTGAGAATCTGGTTTCTTTAAGATACATAATTTTCTGCATCGTAAGAGGGTGACAGTTTGATTACAAACATTACACAGTTACTTCATATGACATTGTCTTAAAGACTGATTAAAGTTATTACTAATTTACCCTAAACATAACTTTCATCTGATCTTTGAAGTTAGTTTCCTAAAACAGACTGAATTCTTCAAAAAAAAAAAAAAAGCTCAATACCCAGAGCAAAATGGTCTTACTGGTTTATCCGGACCATTGTTTGACTCAAACTGTCTTCAGGAACCAGTTTTTTTTCTCAAAGCTCAAGGTTCAAGAGGACACCCAAAGGCAAATATCCCGTGTGGGTTGCCTCAACCTCCCTGAAAGCCAGAAATCTGGATTCCAGGAGAATTATATACAACTCTGTCATCATTCTTTCCTTTAGATCATGATCTTGTTATAGAATCTTTTATCAAAGATGCTCAACAAATGGTAATTGGACATCATCTGGTTTTTAAGATCCCCAGCACCATACAGAAAACTAGGAAATAAAACAGAAACACTAACACTTATATTAGGCCAATTGTCTGAAATAACCAATGAAACCATGACCCTAAGATCTTTGAACCAAGGAAACAAATCTCATGAGGTGTTTGTCTATACATAAGCAGCACCAGTAACTTCTTTTCATGTGCCTCAACAGCAACTACATTCTGCAAAACCTCAGACTGAGTATTAATATAAATACAGCAACATTTATCTATTGAGGCACAAACTGTTTCTTAAGAGAACTAACAGGAAAGCTAATGCTGTTCTATTTTGTAAAATCATAGCTCAAATTTCAGACAGTTCTCTGGTTATGATATCTACAACTTGGCTAAGTTTACCAACAGGAACTTCTAATTCAAGAGTTACCATATCTAAACCCATTAGTTAGATAATTTAGGAGAAAGGAGAATGATTTCTTATATCCAGAAATTAAGACCTTAAAACATCAGCAATATTAAAAAAAACATAGTTTCCTTTAGTTTACTCAGTCTTATGTAGTTAATTTCTGTTCCACGTGATTCGGGATCAGCAGCGGTCTGCAAACTCGTCAGCTTCTGCATAGGAGCGCTGGAAATTTTATTCAGTCTAGTTACAGTCTTTTTAGCAAGTCCAATATAGTCGATCTTTTTGTTGAGATATTTTGGTCAAACTTTTTCGGCAAATCAACAAAGTAAAAACTTAACTGCAGATGACAGAACTTAATAAGGCCATGATTAATTGATAAACACAATATTCTTAATAGTGAAAGACCTGATAGAAATTAACTTCAAGCCCAACATAAAGGCCAAATAAAATCAGTTTAAAAAAACTTTAGATAAAAATATTTCTAAATATAGCCATTAACCATATTCAAAGAGCTTCAGATATAATGCATAATTTTGAGACAGAATACTATATAGTCAGGATATACCAAAAATATACCATGATTCTCAAATCTCTAAATACCTGAATTCTAATAAAAAAAACTTCATAGAAAAATGATGTAAGTTCCCCAATCAAACCATTGGCTTTGATGATGCTAGATTCAAAAAGATAAAGTTGCAACCAAGTTAGCGATAAAGAGATAATAATATAGGTCACTGTGAAACAATACTTAAGTTATTTAACCAAAGATCTCAAAGTAAAACCCTTAGCTTTCTTTTCTAAAAGCCATCAGGCTCAGTATTCAGACTCAGGAATCTTATTCTAATGAGAGGCCAAACCTTTGTCTTCCAGGCAGATTGCACAAAGAATAAATTAACCCTTTAACTCAGAAATTAAAGAAAATTTTGTTATTTTAACTGTGAGAAACCCAATTTCTTTGTTTTATATGCTACTTAACATTAAAACTCCTAAAAATCTCATAAATTAAACCATTAAACTTTAGTCAGGCAGATGAAACTTGACCGTATCAAATAAATTTCTATTTCAATAAACCTCTTAAAGGTTGCCCTTGTTGTATATCTCTTACAGTGTATCCCTTTAAATGGCAAAAGTGAACACTTATTCGCAGACTTAAATATATATATCTATATATCCTCTTGTGGCATAAAAAGGCAAAGTATATGAACTTAAATTATGACAAATTCTATTAACTTAATAACATCAATAAGCTACCTAAAATAC
>NW_004443982.1:1598457-1634912 GCF_000243295.1 Trichechus manatus latirostris | reverse complement strand
CAGTTCTATGATTAGGATCTACCCAATTTCTGATAACTATAGCAAAGCAGCAATTTTTCTTATCTTTTGTCTTAAAAGAGTCTCCACCTAGCTGGAAAGGGGTCTTTCAAAAGCGTCCCTGGAGCTACAGGACCTTGGATACTGAGAGGTGGGGAGGCCTGATCATGCCCCCCCTCACTCTCTTGACTCATGGAATACATTTACATATGTTTAAGTTAGACAAAAGTTAGCTAATTTCTTTCTTTTTTACTGTTCTGGAACTGCTACTTTTACTTTAAGACAAAACTATCATTTTTCCTTAAAGAAAACACATTTCATATAATATCTAGCTTAAGTTACTTAAAAAGGTTTTGCTTTTAAGATTGACATAGTATAAAACATAAAGATTTATATCAAAGTTTCTCCAAGTAGCTATTAAAAATCTAAATCACAAGACGCTGTTTTTTCTGGATGAAGAATGAACTGAGGTTCTATGACTAGCCTTACAAAAAACAGCAATTCTTAGCCATAGCCACCAATCTAATACAAGACAAACAGACACAATGCTCTAGGCCAGAAGCAAGCTCTCAGAACAAAAGGAGACAGAAAGCCCACATAAACTCACCAGATAATACCACACAAAACAAGGATATGGGGATCCTAGTTTCTAAAAGTGTATATAGCAATTTTTGGTAAGATCGACTCAATTCAATGGAAAAAACAGGTACAGAACTACCACTTCTTCCTTAAATATCAAAACACAGGTCAGGAGCTGCCACCTCAGCCTGAGAATTTGGCAAAACAGGCAAGAGCTGCCACCTCTCCCTTAAAAGCCATCTTCTTAACATGTTATTCCAGGTGCTCCACAAACTGGACCCTGACTGGATTTCCAGCTTTATCTCTCCCTCCTATAACTCTCATGTTATGCTTTGGCCACCCCAAACTGCTTGCAGCACCCCTACATACCATGATATGCCCTAACTTTGTGCTTTTACTCATGTTGTCTCTCTGACTAGATTACATTTCTCTTTGCCTGAGTAACTCCTACCAATACTTTAAGAGTTAACACAGAAGTGATTTATAGATTCAACACAATCCCTATCAAAATCCCAACAGCCTTCTTTACAGAAATGGAAAAACCAATCCTCAATTTTATACTAATTGTCAAGAGGCCCTAAACAGCTAAAGCAATGTTGAAGAGAAGAACAAGGTAGGAGGGCTCACACTTCCTGATTAAAAAAAAATTATACAGCTACAGTAACCAAAACAGCCCGGTATTGGTATAATAATAGATACATAAACCAATGCATTAGAATTGAGAGTTCAGAAATAAACCCATATGTTTATGATCAACTGATTTTTGACAAAGGTCCTAAACCCATTCAACGGGGAAAGAAGAGTCTTTTCAATAAATGGTGTTGGGAAAATTGGTTTTCCACATGCAGAAAAATGAAACAGGATCCATGCCTCACACCACACATGAAAACAAATTAAAAATGGATTAAGGACCTAACTGTGCAAACTAAAACCATAAAATTCTTAGAAGAAAATGCAGGGACGTCACTGTAGAGCCTAGCTTTTAATAATGGATTATCTAATATAATAACAGAAGCACAAAAAACAAAATAAATGGGACCTCATAAAAATTAAAAACTTTTGTTCATCAAAACACTTTACAAAAAAAGTGAAAAGACAAGCTACCAACTGGGAGAATATCTTCAGAAACCACATATCTGATAAGAATCTAATAAACTATATATATAAAAAAAACTTTAACAACTTAACAACAAAAAGACAAATAACCTTATCATAAAATGAGTAAAGGACTTGAACAGACATTTCACCATAGAAGACATTCAAATGACCACCAAACACATGAAAAGATACTCAGTATCATTAGCCATCAGAGAGATGCAAATCAAAACCACTATGAAATACCATTTCACTCCCACTAGGATGGCTAAGATTAAAAACAAAACTAAACTAAACAGAAAATAACAAATGTTGGTGAGGATGTGGGGAAATTGGAAGCTTTTTGCATTGCTGGTGAGAATGCAAAATGATACAGCTGTTGTAGAACACAGTGCAGCGGTTCCTAAAAAAACTAAAAATAGAACTACCATAAGACACAGCAATTCCACTCCTAGGTATATACCCAAAAGACTTGAAAGCAAAGACTCAGAGACTTGTACACCAATGTTCATTGCAGCACTATTCATAATAGCCAAAAGGTGGAAACAACCTAAAAGCCCATCAACAGATGAATAGATAAACAAAACGTGGTACATACATTCAATGGAACACTACTCAACCAGTAGGAGAAATGAAGTCTTGATACATGCTACAGTATGGATGGAGCTTGAAGACATTAGGCTGAGTGAAATCAGTCAACTACAAAAGGACAAATATATGACTTCACTTGTATAAAAAGACAATAAAAAGAAAATGCTTGAAGACCAAAGTTTATTAATGGTTACTAGGGGCAGGAAGAAGTGGGAAAGGGGTGGGGAGGTTATTGCTTATGGAGGGAGCCCTGGTGGTACAGTGGTTAACAGCTCAGCTGCTAACTGAAAGGTCAGCAGTTCAAACTCACTAGCTACTCTGCAGGAGAAAGATATGACAGTCAGCTACAGTAAAGATTACAGCCTTGGAAACCCTATTGGGCAGTTCTGCCCTGTCCTATAGGGTTGCTATGAGTCGGAATTGACTTGACGGTAATGGTTTTTTTTAATTGTTTATGGAGTACTGAGTTTTGGTTTTACAGTGATGAAAAAAATTGCTTTGATTAAGGGTAGGGTTGCACAGCTGATTGTTGTAAGTGCTGCCAATAGTTTGTACACCTGTAAAAAGTTGCATTGGCAATAGCTGCTAACCAAAAGGGTTACAGTTCGAATCCACCAGGCGCTCCTTGGAAATTCTATGGAGCAGTTCTACTCCGTCCTATAGGGTCGCTACGAGTCAGAATCGACTTGATGACAACAGGTTAATGGTGAATGACAACAACAACAAAAGAAGAGTGGCTGCTGAGGCTATTTATGTACAACCAAACACCTCATGGGACTTGGTTTCTTGGTTTGGAGGTTCAGGGTCATAGTTTGATGGGACATCCCAGTTAATTGGCCTAATAACATGTTTAGTGCTTCTGTTCTACCTTCTAGTTTGTTGCATAGTGCCTAGGGTCTTAAAAGCTTGCAAGTAGCCATTCAAGGCACAACTGTTGGTCTCTATTAGCCTGGAGCAACAGAGGAGGAAGGAGAGTTAGTAACGGGGAAGAAATGGAATGTGTAGCTAATTGCCTCCATGAACAACGGCCTTCTTTGCCATGAGACCAGAGGAACTGGACGGTGCCTGGTTACCATTACTGAACATTGTGATCAAAGTTTCTATAGAGGAATCCTGATCAAAAGAGTGAACCGTTTTTGAAATATCTTTGGTAAAATTTTACTTGTGTGTGATGAGATATGAATGATATTGTTTGATAATTTCTGCATTCTGTTGGATCAACTTTCTTTGGAATGGTCACAAATATGGATCTCTTTCAGCCAGTTGGCCAGGTAGCTGTCTTCCAAATTTCTTGGCATAGACAAATGAGTACTTCTGGTGCTGCATCCAGCTGTTGAATCATCTCAATTGGTATTCTGTCAATTCCTGGTGCCTTGTTTTTTTGCCAGTGCCTTCAGTGCAGCTTGTACTTCTTCCTTCAGTGCCATCGGTTCCTAATCATATGCTACCTACTGAAATGGTTGAAAGTTTACTAATTCTTTTTGGTACTGTGACTCTGTATATTCCTTCCATCTTCTTTTGATGCTTCCTGTGTTGGTCAATATTTTGCCCAGAGAAGCCTTCAAAATTGTAACTAGAGGCTTGCATTTTTTTCTTCATTTCTTTCAGCTTGAGAAATGTCAAAAGCGTTCTTCCCTTTTGGTTTTCTAACTTCAGGTCTTTGCACATTTCATTATAATACTTTACTTTGTCTTCTTGAGCCGCCCTTTGAAATCTTCTGTTCAGCTCTTTTACTTCATCATTTCTTCCTTTCGCTTTAGCTACTATACGTTCAAAAGCAAGTTTTGGAGTCTCTTCTAACATCCAGCTTAATCTTTTCTTTCTTTCCTGTCTTTTTAATGACCTTTTGCTTTCTTCATGTGTGATGTCCTTGATGTCATCCCACAACTTGTCTGGTCTTTGGTCGTTAGTGTTCAATGTGTCAAATCTGTTCTTGAGATGGTCTCCAAATTTATGTGAGATATACTCAAGGTCATATTTTGGTTCTCATGGACTTGTTTTAATTTTCTTCAGCTTCAACTTGAACTTGCATATGAGCAATTGATGGTCAGTTCCACAATCAGCCCCTGGCCTTGTTCTGACTGATGATATTGAGTTTCTCTGTCTCTCTTTCCACATATATAGTCAATTTGACTTTTCTGTTTTCCATCCAGTGAGGTCCAGGTGTATATTTGCTGTTTATGTTGTTGAGTAAAGGTATTTGGAATAAATAAGCTGTTGGTCTTGCCAAATTCTATTATGCGATCTCCAGTGTCATTTGTATTACAAAGGCCATATTTTCCAACTATCATCCTTCTTTGTTTCCAACTTTCATGTTCCAATCACCAGTAATTATCAATGCATCTTGATTGCATGTTTAATCAATTTCAAACTGCAGAGGTTGGTAAAAATCTTCAATTTCCTCATCTTTGGCATTAGTGGTGGGGCATAAACTTGAATAATAGTCGTATTAACTGGTCTTCCTTGTAGGCATATGGATATTATCCTATTATTGACAGTGTTGTACTTCAGGATAGATCTTGAAATGTTCTTTTTGACAATGAATGCAACACCATTCCCCTTCAAGCTGTCATTTCCGGGATAGCTGACTATATGTTTATCTGATTCAAAATGGCCAATACCAGTCCTTTTCAGCTCACTAATGCTTAGGATATCAATGTTTATGTATTACATTTCATTTGTGATGACTTCCAATTTTCCTAGATTCATATTTCATACATTCCACATTTCTATTATTAATGGATGTTTGCAGCTATTTCTTCTCATTTTGAATCATGCCACATCAGCAAATGAAGGTCCCTAAAGCTTGACTCCATCCACGGCATTAAGGTCCACTCTACTTTGAGGAGGTAGTTTTTTCCCAGTCGTATTTTGAGTGCCTTCCAACCTGAAGGGCTCATCTGGCACTGTATCTGACACTGTTCTGCTGCTATTCATAAGGTTTTCACTGGCCAATTTTTTGAGAAGTAGACTGCTAGGTTCTTCTTTCTAGTCTGTCTTAGTCTGGAAATTCCACTGAACCCTGTCCACAGTGGGTAACCCTGCTGGTATTTGAAATACCAGTGGGATAGCTTCCAGCATCATAGTAACATGCAAACCACTACAGTACGGCAAAGTGACAGATGGGTGGGGTTTACCAAATCTATTGTATTGCCTGTAGGGAACACAAATACAAGACAAATAAGTTTAAGGTAAAAAAATGGGTGGTGATATTTATACTAACAGAAAAGTACAGACATAATTTTAGGCATAGTTAGATTCAGATTCTCAAATGACGTCATCAGGAATCTGTTTCTATCCCTTGGCTCTGATTTCCTGTATGTTGAAAATTGTCAATCCAGTTGTTCACATGTGATGGCCAAGATAGCCACCAAAAGCTCTAGCTTACCTCTTACCATTTAGCAACCCGGTGGAAACACAGACTCACTTTCTCAATAGTCCACCAATCACAGTGGACAGAGGGTGGGAATGCTCTGATTGACCAAACCTGGGTCATGTACCCAGAAAGTTGGGATGAAATCTGTTACCAGAAGATATGTTGAGCAGCAAAAGCACTGTATGTCCACATTCAGTTTTCCTCTTCTATTTTCCCATGTTCCTCCCTCTGTCAATGCCTCTAATCAGACTGTATCATATATATGTATATATGTCTCCTCAAATAGACTGTGAATTCCCTATGTCTGTTTTCTTGTTGTGTCACCAGAGATAGTATCAGGGCTTCACCCCCAGTAAATATTTTCAATCAGTGAAAAATGAATGAATGGCTGTGCTGTGCATGTTGAACAGATCATTAAATTACATAAACCATAGAGAAGGTTAAGTTCAGGCAAATAATTTAATCTGATATTTAGAAAAAAATTAATAAATTGTAATTTATTTGATTAAATGCACAATTGTTACTGGATTGCATGGTAAAGAGGCATAAATACTGAACAGTTTATTCAACATTCCTAAATTATGTAATAAATGCCTTCTAGTGGTTAAGAGCTCGACTGCTAACCAAAAGTTCGGCAGTTCTAATCTGCCAGCCTATGGGCAGTTCTACCCTGTCCTATACAGTTGGTATGAGTCGGTATTGACTCGACGGCAATGTTTTTTTTTTTAAATGTGTCAGGAAGGAGCCTTGGTGGCACAGTGGTTAAACTCTCTGCTGCTAACCCAAAAGGTCAGTGGTGTGAACCCACCAGCTGTTTCGTGGAAGAGAAGACCTGGTGATCTGCTCCTGTAAGGATTACAGCCTTGGAAACCCTATGGGGAAGTTCTCCTTCCTATTGGGTTGTTATGAATTGGAGTCGACTCAACGGCAGCGGGTTATGTGTCAGGCATTGTACTAGACACTAAGATTATTTTTTTGCCTATTAATTAGCCCCTTACCACTAACGAGAGTCAGTGAAATATAGTGATTCTGTGTGGGAGCTCTAGGGAGCTGGATTAAAATCCAAGCCCCTGCATTTAATGGTCCAGTGGCTATTGGCAAGTTACTTAACCATTGGGTCCAGTTTCCTCTTCTGTCAAATGGGGATGTTGTTGTTAGCTGCCCTCAAGGTGATTCCGACTCATAGTACCTACCCTAGAGGGTTGTTGTGAGGATTAAATGCAGGAATGAATGTGAAGCACTGAGAGTAGTAACTGGAACATTTTTAAGTGCTTAATAAGTGTTAACTCTTATGATTAACTATTAACAA
Source organism: Trichechus manatus latirostris (assembly GCF_000243295.1). NCBI lineage: Eukaryota > Metazoa > Chordata > Mammalia > Sirenia > Trichechidae > Trichechus > Trichechus manatus. The sequence goes on along the minus strand of NW_004443982.1, from coordinate 1,627,965 downwards.
CAGTTCTTCTTTGCCTAAATCTCACTTTACCCTTTATATGTAACCTGAGGCAAGGCCCTGGGTTAGTGATTTAAAGCTCAGCCTAAATACAATTTCTGGGCTTCAAGAAAAGAAAACAGAACAGAATAGAAGCTTATTTCAGCCCTGGCAATTATTTATCTTGACATAGAACCTAGGATCTTGGCTCTTAGTATAAAATTATCATTTCCCAGTGAGCCAATAATCCAGGCTTCATGGATACAGACAAGGAAGAAATGGTTTTTCTTGTGTGTTGAGGAAGAGTTGGTATTCCACAAAAGCTAAAAGATAACTTTCTTAAATTCTTACATTGAATTCCATTTGGCTCACCATGAGAATTGGAGAATGAGCAAATATTTTGTGTGGCTGTACCAGGTTTGCTAACAACATACACTGGTCCTAAGTGAGTCCGTTGATGTCATGAAGAGATGATGACATTTGGAGGCCAGCAGACCTAAGCTGGAATCCAAGCTTTCCTCTTTATTGGCTATGACATCTTGGTTAATAATAATTATCATAGCTCAGACTTTTTGAGTGCTTATTGTGTGCCAGTCACTGTTCGAAGTACTTTGCATGTATTCTTTCCTTTAATACATGCAACAATCTTATAAGGTAGGTTTTTCTACCGTTATCATCTTTTACCAGTGGAGGAAACTGAAGTGCAGAAAGGTTAATGTCATGTACCTAGTAACTGGGGAAGCCATGTTTCTACCCAAGCAGTCTAGCTCTAAAACTCATGCTATTAACTACCTCTCTATGCTGCCTGCCAGCTCAAACTTTCTGAGTTTCAGACTCTTCATCTGTAAAACAGGTTTAATTGTACCCATCTCATAAGGTTGTGGAGCCCCGGTGGAGCCCTGGTGGCACAGTGGTTAAGAACTCGGCTACTAACCAAAATGTTGGCAACTCCAATCCACCAGCCACTCCTTGGAAACCCTACGGGGCAGTTCTACTCTGTCCTATAGGGTTGCTGTGAGTCAGAATCGACTTGATGGCAACAAGTTTGATTTTTGGTTCAAAGGCTGGCTGTAGGGATTAGAGATAAACTTGCAGAAGATTTTAGCACAATGGAAAGTGCTCTCTGAATAAATGTTGTTATTTTTCTGTCTCTCCATTGTTCCTAGGAGTCTGGACTCTCCTTCCTTGCTGCCAGTGCTACTTCTTGATTCTAATTAGTCTGTTCACATTTTAGTTTTTATATGAGGGAGGAGATACTGGGTTAATTACAGAATGGAGGAAATATTGATGCCAATGACCTTTCTTAGTTCATCCTCAAATTGTTTTGCTGCCTTCTGCTCCCTGATTACCTTGGGCTACTCACGAGGTCCCCCAACACTGGCTGATTTCCCTCCCCACTTTCAACCTAACCTTCCCAACTTGGACTCCTGACAGTCTGGCCATATTTCCACTTGTCATCTCATTATGGAAAAGTGGATCTGAAAAGGACTGAAAAGGCGACCTGTTGGGAGACCCCACGGACAGAAATATACCTAAAAAGGATTTTAAATTGTGGCCAATTATTCCATTCCTTGCTGGTAATTTTTCTTTTCCTGCCACCTTCTTACCATTTTGAGTGTATCTCTAATCATAGAACCAATAAAGATTAAGACTAAACTAAAAACAGTAAAGAAAAACAGCAACTAAAAAATCTATGATGAGCTTGGCACTCTTGCAACGACAGTGCAAATTAGCTTGATCCTTCGGGAAAATAGTTTGGTAATTTGCATCAAGAGCCGTAATTATGTTTCTGCCCCTTGACACTGCAATCCTTTCTGGGAATTTTATCCTAAGGACAGACTTCGGCAGAATGAAAACAAAAGTCTATAGGCACAAAGATTTTCATTGCAGAATTATTTTTATGAATTAGAAACTGGAAATAATTTAAATGTTGTACAACTTTTAATGTATACTAAGGCACATCATGTGAATTAAATATTAATGTTAAGAAAAGGTTTACTTTATAATGTTAAATCAATGAAGCAAAATGCAAATAATTTTAACTATGTAAAAATGTCTTTATATGGACACAATCTAGAAAGAACTATGGAAAATGAAAATACTTGTGTTAGGATAGTGGGTATAATTATAGTATATTCCTTCCCCACCCCAATGTCTTTGATTATTGATTTTAGAATTAGAATTTTTAATGTGTGTGTATATGTGGGGAGGTATTAGGGGTAAGAGGGGCAGAGTTGGAGAATGAATTTCAAATTCCAGCACCCTTAACTTTATTTCCTCACCATCACCTTATAAGTAAAACCAACTAAGAAATCAATTTAATTTTTTTTCTTTAAATACAGAGATGTACAATATGGCTACTTATTCTCTTAGCTATACATATTCAATCAGGATCCCACTCCCTAGCCATTCCTTTTCTATCGCATCATGGCACAGAGGAGGGCACAGGGAGCAAACAGGCTCATATTTCCATCCTATCAGTTGTGTGACCTTAAGCATGTTACTTTAACTTGTCTAAGGCTTAGTTTGTTTATTTGAATAATAAAGCTAGTAATAGTACTTGCATTTTGGGTTTGTGTGAACATTAAATGAGTGAATAAGTGCCTGGTATTATGTACATGCTCAATAAATGTTACTTTCTGGCTATAAAACTAGGATAATACCTACCTCGAAGGGTTTATGGGATGAAATAAGAGAATAAATGTCAAACTCCTGGCCTTGTGGTGCTGTGGTAGTTGTCATCATCAAAATATTGCACTAAGACTTCTGGCAAAATGGCACTCTAGGCAGAAGCACCATGCAGTCCCTCCACAGCAAAGATCTGAAAAACTAAGCCAAACAGAGAAATCAGCAATCCTGAAAACCTAAAACATCAAATGAAGAGATAAAGAACTCAGCCAATCCCCAAATGGAGTGAGAAAACTGATAGAGAACAGAGAGTGAGGAGAGATTCATGCAGAGGTCCCCTATCAGCTAACGCAGCGTGGATCTGCCATCTTGGACTCCTATCAGAGACCAGCAAATAGGGGGTATGAGAAAGCAGCTTCACGGAGCTTCCAGCAGGAGACAAAACAACCAGTAATTTGGGATATACACTTTCTCAACCCCACCTTTCTTCATCCCCACTTGACCTTCTTTGCTTCCCGTGGCCACAGTCTCTTGGCCAGGAAGCACCGGATGCTTGGATTCCACCCGCCCACACTGGCCATCTCCTGAGTGCCATTTGTTGGCTGCTGGTGTTGTTTTCTCCACTTTTTTTTATTTCTTCCTTACCTCTCACGACCTGCCCCTCCTTTCGCTCAAATACCTGGCTCCGTGCGCCATCTTTGCTTCTTCCTAAGGGGCTGCGGAGATCCTTTTGAGTGTGGAACAGCTTCCTGGTCTGGGCTGCCATGCTGGTGGGATCCCAGGGCTTTTCTGTTTGTTTGTTTTGAATTGTTTGTTTGTTTTCTTTTCCTTTACTCAAGTTGGGAGCCCGTTCTGGCCGGGCAGTGCTACACAGCTTGGGACGTACACCCCAGATTGTACAGATGCACAGAGGGATCCCTGAGAGCATTTCTTTTTTCATGGTTTTTTTTTCCCTGTTTTTAGGGGGGGCTTTTCTTCTTCTTTTTTTAAATTCATTTTGTTTTCTTTTCCCTCTTTTTCCCTTTTCTCTTTGTTCATTACTCAGTTTTTCATCTCTCTATATCTTCCTTCTCTTCCTGTTCCCTGAATACCCGGCGCTGAATACCTCTATGCCTTCTAGCCAGGCTGTACTGCAACAAATAGGAACAACTTCCCCAGACCTCGAAGCCACACTAGTGGGATCCCTGGGAGCTATGCTGTTCTTTTTTCTTTCTAATATTTATTTATTCATTCTTTTCTTTCTTTTTCTTCTGCTTCTTCCTCTTTCTGTTTTTCTCCATTTCATAGTCTCTCATCTCTCCACTCAAACAGCAAGCTCCCCTAGCACTCTTTTTCCTCTGTTTGTATGATTTTGGTTCTTGTCACTCTCTCCTCTCTCCCATATCCTTCTTAGCTCCACACATAACAATCTCCCCCCTCCATCCTGCCTACCTGCACCGTATGCTTAACATCACACCACCAAGCAGCACCGGCACGGCCTACCGGGATCCGCCCTGCACTGATTACTGACCTGCCCTTGTGGCTGTAGTAAGTGCCAGAAACAACCCATCCCAGCAACTCTTCTTCAGCTAGACCTGCCCTGCTGTACCATATCTGAGCGAATGACCCTGCCAATTGGAGAAGGAGGTGTAAAGTATCATGCCCACAGATGAGCAAACAACAAAGAACACACAGCCCACCTGCTCAGACATAGCCAAATTAAAAAAAGGATGAAACAAACAAATCTACAGTCAATAAATGAGAACAATAACTACTTAATGCCCTGAAGACAGCAGACAATATCAAAACTTCTACAAAAACAGGACAAGATGGTTCCAGCAGGTGTCCAAAATAAAACACCAGATGACTTTCCACTGAAAGAAAAGGCACTAGAACTACCTGACAGGGAATTCAAATCTCTAAAACTCAGAATTATCCAAGAGTTGAAACGAAAAGCAGACAAAAATGAGGAAAAAAGTAGACAAAATCATGGAAAAGGCAGACAAATTCATGGAAAATAGACACAAAAAATGGAAGAATTCAGGAAATAATACAAGAACAAAATGCCAATGGGAAACTAATTTACTCTGTAAACTTTCACCCAAACCACAATAAAATGTTTTAAAAAAATACCTAATGATTGATTCAAAGACCAGAGCCACAAGATCTGGGGATGCAACAAAAATGACAGTCCAATAAAATACTAATTAATAAATTAATCTCTTCCAAGCTGAAATGAATAGAAAGACTATATATTCCCTCCTCGGATATTTCACATCTTATAAATAGAGTCAGTTTTGCAACCCAAATAGCTAATTCTGTATCTGCTGTTCTAACAGAATTGGGGGAAGGGAGGGGCTAAGTGGAGCTGGGGACTTCTATAGGAAAATTACCAGGCAAGGACATTAGAGCAAGGGTACAATCTTTGCAGACAAGCTTCTATGGATTTTCAGAGAAAAGTTAGTTTGTGGTACATAGAATTAGGGTGCCTATAGTGTGGCCTGTGTAGTTACACACCAGGTCTACCCTCATAAAAGTAGATGAGAATCAAGCACTTGTAAAAGGCCTCACAAGGCTGCCTCTGGTCAGAGACTGGAATTTAAACATTGTGTCTAGAGGTTGGTTGAATGTCAGTAAAGGTGTCATACCCCAAACTTTGAATTCTACCTCAAGTTTTCACCTCTGTGGTCCCTTATTTCAACTCTGGTTTCTTCCCTCTCATTTAAGACTCATTTTCAAGCCTTGGACCGGCTATTTTTAGTCTAGGTAAATTAAGAGGGGAGAAAAACACAGGCTGAGGACAGGCAGGAGTGTTCCTATGGATTACTGGTTCTTTTCATTTCCCCAGAGGGGAAAAGTTTCCCGAGGTTTCCTAAAAGATGATCCGAGAATTTGATTTTTTCTGTGTCATCTCTCTGCAAAATAAAAATATCTAGCATTTGTATCATACTTTATATTTTATTGAGTGTTTTTCATTCACCCTAAGGTATTTTAATCATCATAATCATTTTATAATGGAGGCTTAGCAAAGTCACATAGCTAGTAGAAGGTCACACAGCTTGAAACTGCTAGAATTTGCTTTGTGAATCTTAAGAGATAGCAAGTCTCAGCCTTGTATATCCCATCTTTTATTAGACATCTCCATTTGAATGTCCCACAGGCCCTTCAAATTTACTATAAAACTTATCATTTCTTCCTGCTCCCCTGCCCTCACTTCCAAAATCTTCCTCCTTTTCTGTTCCCTATCTGTCCTGGTGTTCAAGTCAGACACCTGGGAGTTAACCTTGACTTCTACTTCCACAATGTCTATTGAATACGTTCTGTCCTCCCTAACCACTCTGACCCACTATCCTATCTCAAACTCTCATCTTCTCTCATCTGGACTGATGCAATGACCTCTTCACTGGCTTCCCTGCCTCCTTATTTACCCTACTTCATTCTCCATGCCAGAGGAACCTTTCTAAAGTGCAGATTAGATCAAGTCGTTAAAACTCTTCAATAACTTCCCATTGCCTTTAGGCTAAAGTACAAATTCCTTAGCTTGGTGTCACATCCTCCCTCCCTTCTCTCTACATTCCCTCCTGTGAACTCTGCACTCTACTGACTGAAACTTTTTGTTCCTTGAAAGGGGCATGAACGGAACTAATATTTATTGGGCACCTATATGTGCCAGGTGGTGGCATAAATGTTTCATCTCCAGTAATTGAATCATCACCAACTATCCTATGTAGTAGGTATTGTCATCATCCCCAGATGACAGATGAGGAAAATGAGACACAGAGAGGCTAAGTAAATTATCCGAGGTCATGCAGGTAATAGGTGGCAGATTCAGGATTGGAGCCTGGGGAGTCTGGTTCCAGAGCTTGTGTTCTTAACTACTACTCTACCGCTTTCATTCCTTTCTATCTGCCAAGAATCATCTCCTCCCTCCCCCAGGCTAATTCATTCAAGGCTTATCCTAAGAGTCTTCTCTGGTAAATATTCCCTGACCTCTCCACACTCCTTTGCTACCTCTGCTCACCACCTCAGGATGAATAAGGTATCTCTCCTCTGGGTTCTTCTAGAACCTGTGCATACCTCTAATTATAGCACTTGACACACAGCTTACATATCTGTTCATGGACTTCTTGAGGGCAGGCAGCTTTCCTTAGCCACCTTTCATCCTGGCAGATAGCACAGGGCCTGGCACACAGTAAATATTTAAATATTTGCTGCATAATGATTCTTCTCCTGGAGGATCTCCTACACATAATTGGGGTGAGTTCATATTTGCCAAAACATGCAAATCCACAGATGACATTCTTCACTATTCTGGAGCACTGAGAGACTCCACAAAGCTAATCAGGGAGGACTTCTAAATAGGATGGGATGGATTGTGAGCAGTAGGTTTTTTGTTTGTTTGTTTTTTTAGAGTGTTTTATTTAGATATACTTTCAAATTTATAGAAAATTTGCAAGAATTGTACAAGAACACCTGTATACTCTTTTTCCTATTTGAGATTAAGTTGCATATATTATGGCCTTCCTCAGTACTTCAGTATTCTCTTATATAATCACATTATGGTTATCAATATCATTAAATTTAACATTGATATGACACTTTAATATAATCTACCTTCTATGTTCCACATATGGACTATTCTGTATTCCAGTTGTGGCAATTGACTATTTTTATAGCATTTTTGTTTGTTTCTGCTAGTACAGGATTCAGTCTAGGAGCAGGTATTGCATTCACTTGTCATGTCTTTTTACCCTCCTTTGATCTAGAATATTTCTACAGCATTTCTTTGTCTTTTAGGACATAGACTTTCTTTTAGAATACAGTCCTCTCCACCTCTCACCTTTTAAATAATATAACGTTCTTCATTATGTTTGACTGATGTTTCATCATGGTTAGTGTCCTTGTCATCTAGTACTGCTGTAACAGAAATACCACAAGTGGATGGCTTTAACAAAGAGACATTTATTTTCTCACAGTCTAGTAGGCTAGAAGTCAAAATTCAGGGTGTCAGCTCCAGGGAAGGATTTCTCTGTCTGTCAGCTCTGGAGGAAGGTCCTTGTCATCAATCTTCCCCTGGACTAGGAGCTTCTCGGTGCAGGGACCCTTGGTCCAAAGGATGCACACTGCTTCCGGTGCTGCTTTCTTGGTGGTATGAGGTCCCCCCTCTCTGCTTGTTTCCCTTTCCTTTTACCTTTTGTAAGATAAAAGGTGGTGCAGGCCACACTCCATGGAAACTCCCTTTATATTGGATCAGGGTTGTGACCTTAGTAAGGGTGTTACTATCTCACCCTAATCCTCTTTAACATAAAATTACAATCACAAAATGGAGGACAACCACACAATACTGGGAGTCACAGCCTAACTAAGTTGACATGTATTTTGGGGGGGACACAATTCAATCCATGACAGTTAGGCTCAGGTTATATATTCCAGGCTAGAGTATCATATAAGTGACATTATGTACTTCATAAGGTATCATATCTGGAGGTATGTGCTGTCTATCTGCCTGTCATTGGTCACATTAGTTTTGATCACCCAGTTAAAGTATTGTTCAATCATTTCACTGTATAGTTACTATTTTGTCTCTTGTAATCTGTAGGAAGACACTCTAAGAGCCTGCAAATAACCTGCTTCTCATTAAGATGTTCCCTAGATTTAGTATCCATTGATCCCTGCCTGAAGCAATCTTTACCATGATGGCTGCAAAATTATGATTTTTCCACTTCTAGCACACCCTCCACATTTACCAGTCAGCCCTCAGTATTCTACTATACGCATAAGCCCTCCCTTCTCCTTCATTTAACTGTTATGCAGTTATTAAGTGGCAGATTCAGAACTGGAACCTGGGCTGTCTGGTTTCAGAGCCTATGTTCTTCACCACTACCCTACCTCTTTCATTCCTTTCTATTTGGCAAGAATGTTATCTCCACCCCTCCCCATCATCCACCAGGTTGATGGATTATGAAGACTATTATGACGGATTATGAACACTATGAACTCATAGATTGCTATTTTTCATCAATTATCTATAGTTCATTACTGTCCTTAATTATTTTGGTGCTTAAATTTCCATGTTTGGACAGTGGGAGCCCTTTCAGTCTGGTTACTGTGTCTTTGTGACATGGACCCATCATTTTCTTGAATGCTTCCTTACTTCTTGGCACAATATGCTGTTCTAGGCTCATCTTGCACCTATCCTGTGCCAGCTCTGGAATCAGCCATTTCTCCTAGGAGCCTTGGCTTCTTTTAGTGGAGAATGGTATTAAAGACCAAGATTTGGGACTAGGTACATTGAGCTGTACTTTTAAGAATGAGAGATGAGTCCTATGGGAGCTAGTCAGATAAAGGACAATTGTCCTAGTCATGGGGAAAGAGAAGAGTATAGGGGTTAGAGGATGTTCTCAAGAGCATACATGGCTGCTACAGCAAACATTGTAGGTTGCTCACACAATAGCCTCACATAACCGCCCTCTCTTACTAAAGGAAGGACATAGTTTTTCTTTGCTTAGCCCTGGGAGGTGAATCATTATTGCTTTAAACCAATCATGGTAATCCCATTCACACTTGCCTCATGGGGCCTACTGGTGAGCATGTGACCCAGTTCTAGTCAATGTGAACTTAGGGAAAGTCTGCTGTGAGATTTCTGAGAAAGTCTCTGATAAAAGCTACAAGCCTTGAGGAAAAAAAGAGCCCTTTTTGTTCCCTGCCCCTTTCTTGCTGCTTAGGATGTTGTTTGAGGATGTGATATTTAGTGCTGCAGCAACTATCTTGTGGCTATTCGTTCATTCCATAAATATTTATCGAGTGCTTCCTATGTGCCAGGCACTGTTATAGGTACTAGGGATACAAGTTAAACAAAATAGACTAAAATATCTGCCCTTGTAGATCTTACATTCTAGTGTGGGGTAGAGGCAACAAACACAACAAATCATGCCATAACTTACATGGAAGAAAATGAAATAGGGAAAAAAGAAAGGAAATACCATGGGAGTGGCTTATAATCTTTAATCTTTAATAGCGTTACCAGGGACAGCCCCATTGAAGGAGGTATTTGAGAAAAATACGAAATGTTTCATGAATTAAGATATCGTCTTCATACAGAGGTCGTCTTAATCTTCTCTATATTGTTTCAATTTTAGGGAATATGTGCTGTTGAAGAAAGGGAAGACATTGCTACACAGCAAGATGGTAGACTGTAAAGAAGGAAAGAGCCTGAGTCTTTGATGACATCTTTGAACTGCTAAATTAAGCTACTCTGGAATTGACTTGCTTCCATACTCCTTGTTATGTGCAATAACAAAATGTCTTTATCTTGTAAGTGACAATTAGTCAGATATCTTCAACCGAAAGTATTTTAACTGATACAGAGGTCATTAAGTAAGTTTGTTTGACTGGATCAGGAAGTGGCTATAGGGCCAGCTTTGTGATTCCACTTGTGTAGGATTTGGAAGATCAAAGTGCTAGATTTAGAAAAATAATCATTTTGTAGCCATCAAGGTAAAGAGTGCTTCAGGCAAGGATTAACGGATACTAAACCTAGGAGACATTTTAATGAAAAGCAGGTCATAGACTGGTTAAAGAGGGGCAAGGCTTAAGGCCAGATGTTACCAGGGTTCCCAGGAAGAAAATAACCAATCTAAAAAGTTGAAGATGACCATGAAAATGTAAAGATAGGAATGAAAAAAGGCCCTAGAAGAAGGAATTATTTGGGAGATGGGAAAACACAGGAGGCAGCAAAGTACGGCTTTTGAGATAGAAGACTTACATGGGAGCTGCAACTCTGCTGATTATTGACTGGTTGACAGTGAGCAAGTGGCTTCATCTCTGAGCCTCAGTTTCCTTGTCTCTAAAGTGAGGATGATGATGCCTGTCTTAAGGTAGATGTTGGAGTATTGTTAAGGATTAAATTGTGTCCCCCAAAAATACTTGTTGTAAATCCTAACCCCTATATCTGTGGTTATAATCCCATTTGGGAATGGGTTTTCTTTGTTATGTTAATGAGAGAGTATTAGTGTAGGATGTGTCTTAAGTCAATCTCTTTTGAGATATAAAAGAGATTAAATGAGCAAGTGAGCAAGCTGAGATGGGGGAAGATAGATGCCATGCCACATGAAAATCACCAAGGAGCCAAGGGACAGAAGCTGAAGAGACAAGGACCTTCACCCAAAGCTGACAGAGAGAGAAGCCTTCCCCTAGAGGTGGTGCCTTAATTTCATACTTCTTGCCTCCTAACCCTGGTGGTGTAGTGGTTAAGAGCTACGGCTGCTAACCGAAAGGTTGGCAGTTTGAATCCACCAGGTGTCCCTTGGAAACTCTGTGGGGGCAGTCCTACTCTGTCCTATAGGGTCGCTATGAGTCGGAATCGACTGGACGGCAATGGGTTTTTTTTTTCGGGGGGGGGGGAGTTTAACTGTGAGAAAATAAATTTCTGTTAATTAAAGCCACCCATTTGTGGTATTTTTGTTATAGCAGAACTAGAAAACTAAGACAAAGATTAAATGGAGTAATTTCTATGAAAGTGCCTGGCCTATAGCAGGTTTTCAATAAATAGTAGGGTCTGACAGACCACGACAGTAGTATCTACCTCATTTGGGAGGATTAGACACTACCTGTAAGGTGTTTAGAATAGTGTCTGGCACATAGTATGTGCTCAGTAAATGTTAGTTTTTATTATTAAATGTGACAGAGATATCAAGGAAGATCCTGCATTATAAAAAATTGGTGTACTCTGCTGTACTAAGAACTATCAGAGGAATAATAACAGTAATTAACAAATTGTGACTTAAAGATTTAAAGAGAACTTTTACTGTCCTTCTTCAGAGGCTCTTGGAATGCATTAATTAGGCTTTATAAAACTAAATCCACTTTTCTACAAAGAGGTTAAGTGTTTTACCTATCTGTCTATCTATCTACCTATCTATCTATCTATCTATCATCTATCTTACCTCACGTTGTGATATTGTGAATCAGAACTCAGCCCTTCCCTGACTTTTCTTCTGGTCAAAAATGCCTCTGAATTTCCTCTCATTCTATATAGTACACTAGAATTTTTCCAAATTTGGCTTCTTGCCATTGAAGTGCTTGACCCCAAGTCTCATGTCACCTCTGTCAGGCAAAAGAACTGAGACCTAATCAGGGGTAGAATTTAAAATATTTAACAACTTTGGCCTCAGCAGAAGCTGGGTCCTGGAAGGTCCTCTGAGGTCATTACCCAGTGTTTGCTGGCTCGCAGGGAGATGTGGGGGGAGCCCAGGGGGAGGAACTGGTGTGGTTAAGGCCCAGGGTACTTGAGGGACTTGGGCAGTGGCTATTTACAAACCAGTACTGAAATATATTAATATTTTAGCCTTAGAATTTTATCCCCAGTGCAAACCAGCAGCATATCAGTCCTGGGCCTGGGAGAGTATAGTTAACCCTATATTCAGTGTCCACCTGTAACCCTGCAATAGAGAATTCTTGAATTCCTTAAAAGCCTTCTGTCACCTATAATTTGGCATACAGCCAATACTACAACATTGCAAAGAGATGGGTTAACTAAATCTCTAAAATCTTCTATCATTATCCTCGGAAAGATATGCCAATGACACCAGTGACACCGATGTCTTGGTCACATTGCAAACCAAGTGATCCCTGTCTTCTTCGCCTTGTCTTAAGTCATGATATTTCATTGCTGCTGTAATTCTACTTAAGGGCAAGTTAGACTTTATTGGATATGGAATCCCACAGCTTGCTAGTGAGACAGTTAAGCTAGAGGGTCTCCAACTATATTCTTCAAGTAGAAAGGGAAAGGGTCCTGTGATTTGAGAATGACCAAGGATTGAAGGGAGCCCCCTCAGCTTTCTCCAGCTTTGACTGCCAAGTGCAGACAGTTCCCTGAGTCCCTTCTCTCTTGCTCTTATGATTAACCTTAGAATCGGGAGGTTGGGCAGGGGAAGGGGCCACAGTGTAGACTTAGGTCTGGAGAAGCAACCCAAGTGTCTTTGGGAGGGAGAGGTTGCAGTCTCTCATCTTGGCCCCCATAGACTCCCCTTTGCCACCCAGGAAACAGGTGGGGCTGGAGCTGAGCAGCCAAGAGACAAACTGAGCCAACCCAAGGCACCAGAGAGTTAGGTGCAGAAAGGGCCTATGAGTCCACCTATCCCAGCACCTCAGTCCCACTCCCCTCCAGGTCTTCACCAGAGTCAAGCTAGAAAATCATTCAGATCACCTGCTCCTACCCTTTCTACTGGTGTAGCACTCCCCTCCTCAACACTCTTGCCAAGTGCTTCCCACCCAGGCTCTGAGTGAACTGGAACAGACCTGGAAGCTCCCTGCCTCTGCAGGCACAAGATTCCACTTATCAGAAAGTTCTTCCTGCTGGTGAGCCAAACTTTTTCTCCTGTAACTTTCTCCTACTTACCTAAATTCTGCCCTCAGGACCACCTACCCAGACAAAACTGCTGCTTATTCTCAGGAATGTCCTTCACATATTTGAACACAGCTACCTTGGTCATTTCTTGCTTCCCAGCTAGACTTCTATTTCCTAAGCCAAAAACCCTCATCTCTTTCAGTCACTCCTCATTAATGCCAAAGGAGGTGATGGCTGAGGAACTTTACAGTGAGACAGCTAATTGCCCAACTTGATCAACTAGGGTTTGATTCACACTTGTTGTGAAACTTTGGGTAAGTCACATCACCTCTCTAAGAATTAATTTCTCCATGTGTATAATGGTTTCTTTCTGTGCCAGAGCTTGTGGGGCATACTGGCAGGGTTGCACCTAACTAATCATGATTTTTTTATACAAATCTCTTTATGGTCTTAACATTTGAGACTGTGCATGCACTGTAAAGAATGCACTGATTGGTTCATCCTGGCTAACATTTAGCTAACAAGATGTTGTTTGTCTCATGTCATTTACTCTTGTCATTGTTCTTAACTTTATACTAGTGCTGTATTAATGTTGAAGCCCTGGTGGCGCAGTGGTTAAGAGCTATGGCTGCTAACCAAAAGATCGGCAGTTTGAATCTACCAGCCACTCCTTGGAAACCCTATGGGGCAGTTCTACTCTGTTCTATAGGGTTACTATGAGTCGGAATTAACTTCATGGCAATGGGCATATTAATGTTATGTTTTTAATTAATTTTTAATTAATAGTTTCATAGTTACCATTTTGTTGTATTTTATTCCTAATTCTCAAAATGTACCAATGGCTCAAAAGTGATTCATTCAAGTACAAAAGCAGTGACGAAAAACAGTAACAGCTCAGGGAAACATTAAAAACATAAATACTGAACTTGATTTTGGGTCAAATATAGAACTTGTAGATATATGTATCAGGACAAGTACATCTGCAAATATGATATATCAGGTAAAAAAGACAGGTTTTAGGAAAGAAGAATTAAAACAATAAATATCTGAATACTGCATTTTATTAGGTGTAGATCATAGTCTGTTATGAAACTTTATTCAATGATGCCACTGTAGCTTTCATAATATTTTCATACAAAGCACAGGGACCTCTCTGGTAACCAATCAAATGTTTCCAGACAAAGCAGAAAATAATGCTTTACAATACTGATTGATGAATATTATTAATAAAGGGATATAAGAGGCCCAAACTACATTGGCATCAACAAAAATTGCATGGCTTAGAGCAAATGAACTACTTCTAGCACTATTTTGTAAAAAACTAACCAGAAAGTTTGTGACAACCGTTACACTCAGAGAAAATTCAGAATTAATTTTTGGCAAAATTCCTTTATCACCATCAGATGTGGAAAAACAATTTCTAATATGTGAACAATGCTATGGGGTGTTTTCAGTTGGCATATCTGATACGTATACGAGGACAGAAGTGCTAGTGAACTTTTGTTCCATTTATCACTGAAAAACTAGACTTTGAGAGGAGATAATATTCATTTACTTAAATATTTTGTGATGCGTGATAAAGACTGAAAAATCTGGGTTGAAATCAATATTGACAAGACAGCAGCTATGCATACAGCAGGGAAGGATGCTGCAGCCATATAAATAAAAGAAGTTATACCCAAATGTCAATTTATACTTAGCTATATTCAAAGAAATATTGTTGTTGTTAGTTGCTGTCGAGTTGATTCTGATTCATGATGATCCCATGTTTGCAGAGTAGAACTGATCCATAGGTTTTCCAGGCTGTGATCTTTCAGAAGCAGATTGCCAGGCCTGTCTTTAGAGGTACCTTTGAGTGGGGTTGAACCACCAACATTTTAGCTAGTAGTCGAGTGCTAAACCATTTGTGACACCCAGGGGCTAAAGAAATATTAGTGGTCAATAATATGCCTCATGATTTTGATCCAGTGTTGAAGAAAAGAGTGAAGATTTGGATTAAGATCATATGTCTTCTATTGAGTGTTCATCTTTTCATGATGCTAAGTGAAGAGATGGGCAGCAAGTACAAGTCTACTTTGCTACACTGGTTTATGAGTACTATCAAAGGGAAAGATATTCTCCAAAGGTTTTTTGAGGGATAAAGCATAAAGCATTTCTTCATGACAATAATAACACCAGAAAAGTCCATCTGTCTGACTTAAATTGAATTGCTCAAGTGGTATATCTCAGCAATATATTCCTTATTTTAAATA
Source organism: Trichechus manatus latirostris (assembly GCF_000243295.1). Classification (NCBI taxonomy): domain Eukaryota; kingdom Metazoa; phylum Chordata; class Mammalia; order Sirenia; family Trichechidae; genus Trichechus; species Trichechus manatus. Next base: position 1,612,782 of record NW_004443982.1, on the reverse strand, counting down.
GCCTGAGCTTATCATTTCAGGGCTTAACTGTCACCATTTTATGGCATCAAGATTTCTTTAGATGAACTAAATGTGGCACAAATGGTTCAATCATCAAGAGTGTGACTTTGTGATTTTCCTCACTTATCAGAGAAAAAAAAATTGGTATGTTTTAAAACTGCATTCATTTGCTGTAATGAAACATGAAAAATTATTTTTCAGAACTGAAAGTAACCCAAATAAAGTATTAGATCCATTTGCTACTATCTTCCAATTTGAAATAGTGAATCTTTCAGCTTTTAAGTGTGAAATGCTTAACATCTTCATGTCTGATAGAGTGTTGAAAGCAGTCTTTAGTGAGAAATAATTCTATAATTTCTAGGTTAATGTTTTATTTGAATATGAATATCAAAAACTGTCTGCCAGAGCCATCAAACACTTGCTGTCATTCCTAACAATTTAAATTTGTGATTTGGGATTTCCTCTTTTAGTAAAAATAAAGATAAGCAAAGAAACTGATGGAATATCAAACCTGACCTGTCATTCAATTCATAATTTAGCTAAATATAGATGTCTTGGTGAAATATTACAAAGAAATGATCATTAGTCTCACCGTAATGATTAATTTTTAAAATTCAGTTTCTGTTTTTCTAGTTAAAACTTGTAGTTAATATTTGTGTGTACTATTTGTGGAATATTTCCATCAAAATCATGGAAAACACTGTAGTAGTTGTTGGTTAACATCGAGTTGATTCCGACTCATGGCGACCTCATGTGTGCAGAGTAGAACTGTACTCCATAGGGTTTTCAAGGCAGTGACCTTTCAGAAGCAGATTGCCAGGCCATACTTCCAAGGCACCACTTGGTGGGTTTGAACCACAACCTTTTGGTTAATAGTCTAGCTCTTTATCATTTAGTCCAGCGCTTTGCCATTTGTGCCACCCAGGGCCTCCTGGAGAACACTAACCTATATAATATGAATTGAGATTAAGAAACTCCTCCAACACAAAAATATCCCCCATCCCTGAATTTCTGCAGTCAGAGTATTCCCCCCCCAATCAAAATGAAAATCCCACTGAGGACTAGCACATTGTTTTTATTAGTTACCAATGCCTTATTGCAGATGAATTTGTTAAATCTTTTCCCAAGTAATTGATAGATGAGAAAAAATTTTGATAGGAAAAAACTAGATTAGGGAAGACGGGCCCAGAGAATAGGATTAGAATCATCACCTAAAGAAGCTTTGAAACAATACTGATGCCCAAGCTCTACCCTAGGCAATTGATTCTTCTTTTTTAAGTCCCCAGGTGATTCCTTCATGCAATCATGGTTGAGAACCACTGGTCTACACGCTGCCAGCCAGTTGTGTTTCAATGGAGATGGGGGGTCTTGAGCTCCTGATAGGACTGTAGAGAAAGGGAAATATTAGGAAAGAAGAAAAGAGAATGCTAATAAAAGGGAGTATAGGAGGGATCCTATAATAAAACTGACTTAATTTTCAGTTCAAATTTTATTCAAACTATTTAGTTCAGATGGAATACATATGGTCTCTTTGAATCTTCTGGAGCAGTTTGTAAATACGTCAGTTATTAAAGGGTTTCTAGGGGAACTAGCTAAGAAATTTAGCAGTAACCTCAGCAATGTATGTAACTCCCTGCTTGAGACACTCTTATGGAACGATGGAATGTGGAGTGAATTCTAATATGGAAGGAAAGGGAAAAAAGCACAAGAAAAAAATGCTGAAGCAAAGTGGTTATAAAACTTTGTATGACTGGGGTAAACATAGTAAGTGGGGCATTCAGTCTTTTACTCAGTGAAAAAAGGGGGAAATGTTAGAGGAGAGAGATCAATCACTACTAAGCCTTTCTCTCTCCTACCCCCTTGCCTCTGCTTAACGTGTTCTTTAAGGCTGAGAAAGTGAAAACAGGAAGGCAAGTTGTATCTGACTGCTAAGATACAGACTGAAGAGGCTTTGATGCTGAACAAGGCAAGGTCTGGGTGCAGGCTAAACTGCTAGGAAAGGCTTTCTTTCCAAAGTATGGCAAGGAAAAAGAATTAAGAATGAGAGAAAGGGAGGGAATATACCTAATCGTATATAATGGCTTGCCCTAAATTACCAGCTTTTAAAAGGAAATATTTGCTTAAAGTTATTTTAACATTAGCCATGTTTGATAAGAAGGTGGGGCAATTAATTGTGCTTTCAAATCTTATGGGCTTGAGTTCAGAATTCCCGTGTTACTCTTCAGAAAGACACATGCTTTCCTACTTATACTACAACGCTATGCATAGCTCACTCCTTCTTCAGTACGAGTTTCCCCAAATGGAGAGAGAACTCTTAAGGTATCATGGGGTAATGGAAAGAAAACATGTTAGACTTGGGAATCAGACACACCTGTCTTCAAATCACAGCTCTGCTCTCATAAGCTGTGTGACCTTGGTCAAGGTACTTCATATTACTGACTTGCAATTTCCTCATTTGTAAAATAGGAAAATGATAGTACCCAGCTGTTATGAATTGAATTGTATCCCCCCCCCAAAAAAATATCTGTCAACTTGGCTAGCCCATGATTCCCAGTCTTGTGTGATTGTCCACCCTTTTGTCATCTGATGCGACTTTCCTATGTATTGTAAATCCTACCTCTATGATGTTAATGAGGCAGGATTAGAGGGAGTTATGTTAATGAGGCAGGACTCAAGCTACAAGATTAGATTTTGTCTTAAGTCAATTTCTTTTGAGATATAAAAGAAAGAAGCGAACAGAGAGACAAGGGGACCTCATACCACCAAGAAACCAGAGCTAGGAGAATAACGCATCCTTTGGACCCAGGGTCTCTGTGCTGAGAAACTCCTCGACCTGGGAAGATTGATGACAAAGACCTTTCCCCCAGAGCCGACGGAGAGAGAAGGCCTTCCCCTGGAGCTGGCACCTGGAGTTCAGACTTCTAGCCTACTAGATTGTGAGAGAATTACTTTCTGTTTGTTAAAGCCATCCACTTGTGGTATTTCTGTTATAGCAGCATTAGATAACAGACAACATCTCCCAGGGTTTTTATAAAAAGAAAAGGAAATGATACATATAATATACTAAGTGTGTACTAGGTGCTTTTGTTGTTGTTCTAAAAAAATAAAAATCAGTCTGCAATCGCCAATTCAACTTATTACATGTGTGAATATCACATGAGTGCATGTGACATCAATTATACCAATCAGCTGTGCATCCATTACCCTTAATCAATTAGATTTTTCCATCACCATGAACAGAAACTCAGCGCTCCCTAAGCAATGACTCCTCCTTCCCCCTCTCTTCTGCCCCTGCTAACCACTAATAAACTTTGGTCTCTATACATTTGTCTGTTCTTATCTTTTTATATAAGTGAGGTCATACCTTTTGTGATTGACTCTTCACTGAACATAATGTCCTCAAGCTCCATACATGTTGTAGCATGTATCAGGACTTCATTTCTCTTTCTGGCTGAGTAGTATGCCATTGTATGTATGTACCACATTTTGTTTATTCATTCATCCGCTGATGAGCATTTAGGTGTTTCCACCTTTTGGCTATTGTGAATAGTGTTACAATGGACATTGGTGTACAAGTCTCCACTTTCAAGTCTTTTGGGTATATACCTAGGAGTGGAATTGCTGGATCATATGGTAGTTCTATTTTAAGTTTTTTGACGAATTGCCACACTGTTTTCCACAATAGCTGTACCATATTGCATTCCCACCAGCAATGGATAAGTGTTCCAATTTCCCCACATCCTCATCGACATTTGTTATTACCCTTTTTAAAAAAAAACTTAGCCATCATAATTGGAGATTTTCAGTTGCATCTCTCTGATACCTCAAGACGTTGAGCATCTTTTCATGTGTATGTTGGTCGTTTGAATATCCTCTTTGGTGAAATGTCTATTCAACTTCTTTGCCCATTTCTTTATTGTGTTATTTGTCTTTTTTGTTTGTTTAGTTGTAGAAGTTTTACGTAAATTTTGGTTATTAGATTCTTAATAGATATATGGTTTCTGAAGATGTTTTTCCATCTTGTCTTCACGTTTTTGGTAAAGTCTTTAGATGAACACAAGAGTTTAATTTTTATAAAGCCCCATTTATTTTTTTTTCTTTTGCTGTTTGTGCTTTAGTTATTATAAATAATACATTGTTAAATGCTAGACCCAACAGCCTTGCCCCTGTGTTTCCTTCTAAGAATTTAATTGTTTTAGTTTTCACATTTAGGTCTTTAATCTATTTTTAGTTTTTTTTTGTGTATGGTGTGAGGCATGGATCCTGTTTCATTTTTCTGCCTACGGAAATCCAATTTTCCCAGCACCATTTATTGAAGAGAGTCTTCTTTCCCTATTGAATGGATTTAGTGCCCTTGTCAAAAATCTGTTGACTATAAATGTGTGCCCCCACGTGTCTGTCAGTTGTCATACTGTGGGGGCTTGCGTGTTGCTGTGATGCTGGAAGCTATGCCACCGGTACTCACATACTAACACAGTCACCCATGGTAGACAGGTTTCAGCTGAGCTTCCAGACTAAGACAGACTAGGAAGAAGGACCTGGTAGTCTACTTTTGAGAATTAGCCAGTGAAAACCTTATGAACAGCAGCAGAACATTGTCTGATACAGTGCCAGAAGATGAGCCCCCAGGTTGGAAGGCACTCAAAAGACAACTGGGGAAGAGTTGCCTCCTCAAAGTAGCGTGGACCTTAATGACGTGGATGGAGTCAAGCTTTTGTGACCTTCATTTGCTGATGTGGCACGACTCAAAATGAGAAGAAACAGCTGCAAACATCCATTAATAATTGGACTGTGGAATGTACGAAGTACGAATCTAAGAAAATTGGAAATCGTCAAAAATGAAATGGAACATATAAACATCAATATCGTAGGCATTAGTGAGCTGAAATTGACTGGTAGTGGCCATTTTGAATCAGACAACCATATGGCCTACTATCTCAGGAATGACAACTTGAAGAGGAAAGGCATTGCATTCATCATCAAAAAGAACATTTCAAGATCTATCCTGAAGTACAAAGCTGTCAGTGATAGGGTAATATCCATACGCCTACAAAGAAGACCAGTTAATACGACTATTATTTAAATTTACACACCAACCACTAAGGCCAAAGATGAAGAAATTGAAGATTTTTCTACCAACTTCTGCATCTGAAATCGATGGGACATGCAGTCAGGATGCATTGATAATTTCTGGTGATTGGAATGTGAAAGCTGGAAACAAAGAAGAAGGATTGGTAATTGGAAAATATGGCCTTGGTGATAGAAATGATGCCAGAGATCTCATGATAGAGTTTTGCAAGACCAATAACTTCTTCATCGCGAATACGTTTTTTCACCAACGTAAAGGGTGACTGTACACATGGACCTTGCCAGATGGAATACACAGGAATAAAATCGACTACATCTGTGGAAAGAGACAATGGAAAAGCTCAATAGCATCAGTCAGAACAAGACAAGGGGCTGACCGGGGAACAGACTACCAATTGTTCATATGCAAGTTCAAGCTGAAACTGAAGAAAATTAGAACAAGTCCATGAGAGCCAAAGTATGAACTTGAGTATATCCCACCTGAATTTAGAGACCATCTCAAGAATAGATTTGACCCATTGAACACTAATGACGGAAGAAGAGATGAGTTGTGGAATGACATCATACATGAAGACAGCAAGAGGTAATTAAAAAGACAGGAAATAAAGACCAAAACAGATGTCAGAAGAGACCTGAAGCTTGCTTTTGAACGTCGAGTAGCTAAAGCAAAATGAAGAAATGATGAAGTAAAAAACTGAACAGAATATTTCAAAGGTCGGCTCGAGAAGACAGAGTAAAGTTTTATAATGACATGTTCAAAGAGCTGGAGATAGAAAACCAAACAGGAAGATCACACTCTGCATTCCTCAAGCTGAAAGAACTGAAGAGAAAATTAAAGTCTTGAGTTGCAATAGTGAAGGATTCTATGGGGAAAATATTAAACAATGCAGGAAGCATCAAAAGAAGGTGGAAGGAATACACAGAGTCATTATACCAAAAAGAATTGGTAGACATTCAACCATTTCAAGAGGTAGCATATGATCAGGAACCATTGGTATTGAAGGAAGAAGTCCAAGCTGCACCGAAGGCATAGGCGAAAAACTAGGCTCCAGGAACTGACGGAACATCAATTGAGGTGTTTCAACAAACGGATGCAGCACTGGAAGTGCTCATTCATCTATGCCAAGAAATTTGGAAGACAGATACCTGGCCAGTCATCTGGAAGAGATCCATATTTATGCCTATTCCCAAGAAAGGATATCCAATCGAATGTGGAAATTATCAAACAATATCATTAATACCACACGCAAGTAAAATTTTGCTACAGATCATTCAAAAGTGGCTGTAGCAGTATGTCGACAGGGATCTGCCAGAAATTCAGGCCGGATTCAGAAGAGGATGTGGAACCAGGGATATCATTGCTGATGTCATACGGATCCTGGCTGAATGCAGGGAATACCAGAAAGAGGTTTACCTGTGTTTTATTGACTATGCAAAGGCATTCGATTGTGTGGATCATAACAAATTATGGATACCATTGCAAAGAATGGGAATTCCAGAACACTTAATTGTGCTCATGAGGAACCTGTAAACAGATCAAGAGGCAGTTGTTCAGACAGGACAAGGTGATACTGCATGGTTTAAAGTCAGGAAAGGTGTGCGTCAGGGTTGCATCCTTTCATCATACCTATTAAATCTGTATGCTGAGCAAATAATCCGAGAAGCTGGACTATATGAAGAAGAAAGGCGCATCAGGATTGAATGAAGAAGAAAGGGGTGTCAGGATTGGAGGAAGACTCATTAACAACCTGCAATATGCAGATGACACAACCTTGCTTGCTGAAGGTGAAGAGGACTTGAAGCACTTACTGGTGAAGATCAAAGACCACAGCCTTCAGTATGGATTACACCTCAATATACAGAAAACAAAAATCCTCACAACTGGAGCAATAAGCAACATCATGATAAACAGAGAAAAAATTGAAGTTGTCAAGGATTTCATTTTACCTGGATCCACAATCAACACCCATGGAAGCAGCAGTCAGGAAATCAAAGTCACATTGCATTGGGCAAATCTGCTGCAAAAGACCTCTTTAAAGTATTGAAAAACAAAGATGTCACCTTGAAGACTAAGGTGAGCCTGACCCAAGCCATGGTGTTTTCAATCGCCTCATATGCATGCGAAAGCTGGACAATGAATAAAGAAGACTGAAGAAGAATTGACGCTTTTGAATTGTGGTGTTTGCAAAGAATATTGAATATACCATGGACTACCAAAAGAATGAACAAATCTGTCTTGGAAGAAGTACAACCAGAATGCTCCTTAGAAGGAAGGATGGCGAGACGACGTCTTACATACTTTGGACATGTTGTCAGGAGGGATCAGTCCTTGGAGAAGGACATCATGCTTGGTAAAGTAGAGGGTCAGCGAAAAAGAGGAAGACCCTCAACGAGATGGATTGACACAGTGGCTGCAACAATGGGCTCAAGCATAACGATTGTGAGCAATGGCACAGGACCGGGCAGTGCTTCGTTCTGTGTTGCATAGTGTCACTATGAGTTGGAACTGACTTGACGGCTCTTAACAACAATAACGGCAATAAACGTGTGGATTTATTTCTGTATTCTGTTCTATTGATGATGTTTCTATTATTATACCAATATCAGGCTGTTTTGACTACTGTAGCTGTATAATATGTTTAGAGATCAGAAAGTGTGAGTCCTTCTACTTTGTTCTCCTTCAAAATTGTTTTAGCTATTCAGGGCCTCTTGCCATTCCATATGACATTGAGGATTGGTTTTTCCAATTCTGTAAAGAAGGCTGTTGGAATTTTGATTTGGATTGCATTGAATCTATTGATCACTTTGGGTAGCACTGCCATCTTAACAAAATTAAGTCTTCCAATCCATGGACATGGAACGTCTTTCTATTTATTTAGGTTTTCTTTAATCTCTTTCAGCAATGTTTTATAATTTTTATTGCATAAGTCTTTCACATCCCTGGTTAAATTTATTCCTAGGTATTCTTAGATGCTATTTTAAATGGAATTGTTTTCCTATTTTCCATTTCAGATTTCTTATTACTGGTGTATAGAAACCCGACTTATTTTTGCTTGTTGACCTTGTACCCTGCAATTTTTCTAAATTCCTCTATCAACTCTAGAAGCCTTTCTGTAGATTCTTTGGGGTTTTCCATATATAGGATCATGTTGTTCACAAATAGAGCTAATTTTACTTCTTTTTTTCTGATTTGGATACCTTTTATTTCTTTTTTCTTGTCTTTTTGCTCGGGCTAGCACTTCCAGTACAATATTGAATAGGAGTGATGAGTGTGGACATCCTTGTCTTATTCCCTATTTCAAGGGGGGAAACTTTCAATTTTTCTCCATTAAGTACAATATTGGCTGTTGGTTGTTAATAAATACTCTTAATCATATTGAGGAACTTTCCTTCTATTCCTATGTTTTTGAGGGTCTTTATCAAGAAGGGTGTTGGATTTCATCAAATGCATTTTCTGCATCCATAGAGATAATCACGTGGTTCTTTTTCTTTGTTCTATTAATGTGGTGTATTAGTTTAATGGTTTTCTAATGTTAAACCATCATTGCATTCCTGGAATAAATCCCACTTGTTCATGGTCTACAACCCTTTTAATATACTGTTGGATTCTGTTCACTAGTGTTTTGTTGAGGATTTTTGCATCTATGTTCATAAGGGGTTTTGGTCTGTAATTTTCTTTTTTTGTGGTGTCTGGTTTTCCTATCAAGTTTATGTTGGCTTCATATAATGAGTTAGGGTTTTTTCCTTCCTTCTCTATCTTTTGGAAAAGTTTAAACAGGATTGGTGTCAATTCTTCTCGAAATGTTTGGTAGGATTTTTCAGTGAAGACGTCTGGTCCAGGAATTTTTTTTGGTTGGGAAGTTTTTGATTACTGATTCAATCCCTTCACTTGTTATGGGTCTGTTGAGAGTTGATATTTAATCTTGAGTCAGTTTAGGTAGGTTGTGTGCTTATAAGAATTTGTCTATTTCATCTAGGTTATCCAATTTGTTGGCATACAGTTCTTCATAGCATTATGTCATAATTCTTTTTGTTTCTATCGGGTCAGTTGTAATGTTTCCACTTTCATTTCTTATTTTGGTTATTTGCATCTTTTCTCTTTTTATCTTTGTCAGTCTAGCTAAAGGTTTATCAATTTTATTGATCCTTTCAAAGAACCAACTTCTGGTTTTGTTGATTTTCTCTACTGTTTTTCAGTTTTTTATTTCATTTATTTCTGCTCTGATCTTTGTTAATTCCTTTCTTCTAGTAGCTTTAGGTTTAGCTTGCTCTTCTTTCTGTAGTTCCCCAAGTTGTAAAGTTAGATATTTTATTTAAGATCTTTATTTTTTTTAATGTTAGCATTTAAATTTCCCTCTGAGAACTGCTTTCACTGTGTACCATAAGTTTTGGTATGTTGCGTTTTCATCTTCATTTAACTCTAGGTTTTTTTTTCTCTTGATTTCATCCTTGACCCACTGGTTGTTTAGCAGTACATTGTTTAATTTCCATGTATTTGTTAGTTTTCCTTATGTTCTTAACTTCTAATGTTATTCCTTTGTGGTTGGTGAAGATACTTTGTATAATTTCAATTTTTTTAAATTTATTGAAATTTGTTTTGTGGCCTAGCATATGATCAGTCCTGGAGAATGACCCATGTACACAGAAAAAAAATGTATATTGTTCTGATGATGGGTACAGTGTTCTATGTATGTCCATTAGTTCTAATTGGTTTACAGCGTTGTTTAAGTCATCTATGTCCTTACTTATCTTCTTTTCAGATGTTCTGTCCAGTGTTGAAAGTGGTGTGTTGAAGTCTCCAACTATTATTGTGGAGTTATGTATTACTGCTTTCAGATTTTTCAGTATTTGTTTCATATATTTTGGGTCTCTGATGTTAGGTGCATAAATATTTATAATTGTGATGTCTTCTTGATTGATATACCCTTTTACTATCATGTAATTTCCTTCTTAATCTCTTATAACATATTTTGATTTAAAATCTACTTTATCTGATATCAGTATGGCCACTCCTGCTCTCTTTTGGTTACTAGTTAAATGGAATATTCTTTTCCATCCTTTTACTTTCAGACTGTGTCTTTGGGCCTAAGATGTGTCTTTTGTAGAGAACATAAGGATGGATCATTTTTGTTTGTTTGTTTGTTTTATCTATCCTGCCACTCTCTGCCTTTTTAATGGAGAGTTTAAACCATTTACATCTAAGGTAATTGCTGAAAATGAAAGACCTACATCGTTCATTTTGCTAATTGTATTTTGTGTACTAGTTTCTTTTATAATTACAATGCCAAGTGTTGAGCTGTATTTCCCCTTCATTATTTTCAGTAGTGAAAATGTCCTGCAAAGATGGACCCAAGATTAAGGAACACCAAAAGTATAATGTGGAAGTGAGAAACCACTAATATGTCCAATTCACTGCAAAGAGACAACTTGAGTTTGCAAAGGTGAGACTTTCCTGGCCGACTACAATCTGTATCACCTTTTTCTTGTATGCATAAGATCTGAACCAGTATCTGGGCATTCCAAATCCACTTTCCCTAAAAGGGGAGTCTTTATGGACTGAAAATTGCAGAAAGAAGGCCAAATTGTTAATCACACAAATTGCAGAGCACAAAGTTCCAACATAACTTTATAAGCACCATCTCAGTTGAGCGATATTCAGTAGATGCCCTTAACAGAACAAGTTGCTTTGCTCGTCAGTGCAATCTCAATTATAACAACAATTTTAAGCAATAACACAGACTACACAAGGGATCAGAGGTATGCTGTTTGGGCACTGTCTAGGATTTAGAGCTACCAAATATAGTTTCTCTCCTGGGAACCATGAACTACAGTGTTTATCCATTTGTTGCCGCAGTATCGAGCACTCATCCTTTTTAACTTAGCAGGCCTGGATCCTCTTGATCATACTACAGCCATAATTGACTAACAATCCTTACCTCACCTCAGTATACCTTTGCCTGCTCGAGCTACTTCTGAGGCCTCGGGTAGCCCAGATACAGGGTTACCACCAGTGATGTTTTACTGGCTCAAACCTGCTCATGAGAGCTGATAGTTAAATTTTGAGGAAATTTTAAAGGATTGGTAAACACAGTCATCATTAAAAATTAAATTATATAAATGTATGGTTAAATAAATTATATTTAAAACAAAGTAATAAATAGTAATTCATAATTTACTACACATTTTACTACTTTTTACTATTATCTATGATTTTACATTAGATATTATACCAGATGTTATTTACATCTGTTGTATCTGTATGGTGGAATTACTGTATAATAATAGTGTGCTATGGCATATATCTTCTCAACTCTGCATGCAGTGAGGCCATGTTGGTAACAGGAAATCGGCCATGGTGGAAGTATTTATACCAAGGAAATTGGAAGATGCTACACATCAAGGCCTTTCTTTCCCAGAGAGCTGGTTTTTAAATATTTGCCAACATACTACTGGACTTACCTCCCTAGAGAATCTAATGATCTCAAGAATCTAATGAATTTATATCAAGCATCTAATGATCTCATCCCAAGTGAAATACTAAGAACTCTCTCCATATTTCTGTGCCCAAAATAGTATTTCCTTGTACAGTCTTATAATTGGTTGTTACTCTTCACTGGCATTTTCACATTTATTTTCTTTATCTATTATTTATCTATCATCTATTTGTCTGTCTGTCTGTCTCTCAAGATTCTGTTGCCTGTCTTTTAAAAGTATCTCTTTATATCACTTCTTATGGGGGACATATATTGAATTCATTTTTCCCATTTAAGCCCTTAAGACCATGAGCTTTAGACTCTTCTAAATGCACAGAAGGAAACAACTCTGTTTCCACTGTAATAAAGTGCTGGCAAAATGGTTCATTCATTAATTCATGCATTCTTGAAGCTTTTATCAAGCATTTACTATGTGCCAGGCAGCTAGGTACTGAGAATTCTGAAATAAAATAAAACATGATCCTGCTCCTGCCCTCACAGTCTAGAAGAGAGACAGACAAGAAAACATAGAATAATCAGATAATGTAAATGTCGTAACAGAGATATGTACAGTGTTATGGAAAACTAGAGAAGGTAAGCAACTAAACTTTTCTGGAAAGGGTGGGAGCTGGGAAAGGTTTCACAAAAGAAGCAACATTTGGATTTGGTACTGAAGGATGAGCAAACATTCCCAAGGCCGAGTCATGAAAGAACATTCTGAAGAACGGGAACAAGGACTTCATATATGGGGGAATGGCAAGCACTGTAGTTAAAATTAGTCAGACTTACACAAACCTGAGCAAACAAAGGAGTTTAATGGAAGAATTGATAAAGGCTTTGGGGGGAAAACAAAACAAAACAGGAACCAAAGTGTTTCTGGGGATCTGGGTAGACTGAAAATGATGCGTGGTCTTTTCAAAGTACCACCATATGGCTGAAACATTTCCAACTATTTCCTGTCCTTCCTGTCCTTGTGCTCAAGATTCAAATCCTTGAAAAAGGGTGTGCTTGGCTTATCTTGGATAACAAGCCCACCCATGCTCTGGCTAGGGGAGTACAGAGCACTTTGATTGACAGTACCACCAAAACTGCACCCAAAGGGAGAGGGGAGTTCCCTGGAAAGGAAAATTGTGGTGTAAGTATCAGAAGAAGTGGGAATGGATGCCGGTTAGGCAGCAACAAAAGATATCCAGCACAGAATTCTCTAATTTAAGTGGCATCTCTGGCTATGGCTGAGTGTCCTCCTAGTTTCAAATATCTGCTGATGAGCCTTCCCTTCATTGTTTGTTATACTATTTGGCAGCCTCTACAATAGATTTGGCATCTGACTCTGGTAACGCTACCTTCTCCCTGTCTTCTAGCACTAGGGGTGGTAGGCAGTTTCCTGCTATTGCTAAACTCTGTATTGCCTCACTTTGTCCTGGTTCATATCTCAAATTGCCCAACTTGTTCTCCCTGTTAAATTCCTTCTATTGAGATGGTATCTTAGCTCCCTAGTACTGCTATAACACACATACCACAAGTGGGTGGTTTTAAAGAACAGAAATTTATTTTCTCACAGTTCTGTAGGTTAAAATTTCAAATCAGGGTCTGGGCTGTGTCCCATACTTCTTTGTTGGTAGCCCCAGGCATTCCTTTGTTCCTTGGCTTGTAGACAATTCTCACATGGTATGTCTCCTGCTGTGTTCTCGTGTCTGTGTCTAATCTGCTCTTCTATAACTCAGAAGTGATAAAGTTCAGGCCACACATGATGTAGTTCCAATATGTTGTTGTTACTTGCTGTCCAGTTGGCTCCTACTCATGGCGACATTATGTATAACAGAACAAAACATTGTCTGGTCCTGTGCCATCTTCATCTTTGGTATGTTTGAGCCTAATGTTGAGGCAACTGTGTCAACCCATCTCACTGAGGGTTTCCCTCATTTTCGTTGGCTCCCTACCAAACATGATCCTTTTCTAGCGATTGAGCTTTCCTGATGACTTGTCCAAAGTAAGCAAGTCGAAGTTTTGCCATCCTCACTTCCAAGGAGGATTCCAGTTGTATTTTTTAAAGACTACTTTGTACATTCTTTTTTTTATTGTACTTTAGATGAAGGTTTACAGAACAAATAGTTTCTCATTAAACAGTAGTACACATATTGATTTATGACATTGGTTAACAATCCCACGACATGTCAACCCCCTCTATTCTCGACCTTTTTTTTGTCTTGGTGAAAATATACATAGCCAAAGATGCACCATTTCAAAAATTTCTACATGCACAGTTCAGTGACATCGACTATGCTCTTCCAATTGTGCTGCTATTCTCACTTTAGATGAAGGTTTACAGAACAAAATAGTATCTCATTAAACAGTCAGTACACATGTCGCCCTATGACAATGGTTAACAACCTCACAACATAACAACACTATCCTTACTTAACCTTGGGTTCCCTATCATCAGCTTTCCTGTCCCCTTCTGCCTTCTAGTCCTTGTCCCTGGACTGCTCTGCCTCATTAGTTCCATTTGGTTTTATGGGGCTGTACACTCTCCAGCTGAACGGTGAACCTCGGAAGTGACTTCAACACTGAGCTAAAAGGGTGTCTGGGGGCCATACTCCTGGGGTTCCTCCAGTCTCCTTTAGGCCAGTAAATCTGGTCTTTTTTTTTGTGAGTTAGAATTTTGTTCTGCATCCTTCTCCAGCTCTGTCCAGAACCCTCTGTTGTGATCCTGGTCAGAGCAGTCAGTGGTGGTAGCTGGGCACCATCTAGCTGTACTGGACTC